>NC_059162.1:4446963-5065152 GCF_019923935.1 Bubalus bubalis | reverse complement strand
GTCATGTCCGACTCTTTGCAACCCCATGAATCGCAGCACGCCAGGCCTCCCTGTCCATCACCAACTCCCAGAGTTCACTCAAATTCATGTCCATTGAGTTGGTGATGCCACCCAGCCATCTCATCCTCTGTCATCCCCTTCTCTTGCCCCCAATCCCTCCCAGCATCAGAGTCTTTTCCAATGAGTCAACTCTTCACATGAGGTGGCCAAAGTATTAGAATTTCAGCTTTAGGATCAGTCCTTCCAAAGAACACCCAGGGCTGATCTCCTTTAGAATGGACTGGTTGGATCTCCTTGCAGTCCAAGGGACTCTCAAGAGTCTTCTCCAACACCACAGCTCAAAAGCATCAATTCTTTGGCGCTCAGCCTTCTTCACAGTCCAACTCTCACATCCATACATGACCACTGGAAAAACCATAGCCTTAACTAGATGGCAAAGTTATTGGCAAAATAATGTCTCTGCTTTTGAATACGCTATCTAGTTTGGTCATAACCTTCCTTCCAAGGAGTAAGCGTCTTTTAATTTCATGGTTGCAGTCACCATCTGCAGTGATTTTGGAGCCCCCCAAAATAAAGTCTGACACCTTTTCCACTGTTTCCCCATCTATTTGCCATGAAGTGATGGGACCAGATGTCATGATCTTTGTTTTCTGAATGTTGAGCTTTAAGCCAACTTTTTCACTTTCCACTTTCACTTTCATCAAGAGGCTTTTTAGTTCCTCTTCACTTTCTGCTATAAGGGTGGTGTCCTCTGCATACCTGAGGTTATTGATACTTCTCCCGGCAATCTTGATTCCAGCTTGTGCTTCTTCCAGCCCAGCGTTTCTCATGACCCACTTGTTTACTTTTGTTTTTATTTCCATTACTCTAGGAGGTAGGTCATAGAGGATCTTGCTTTGATTTATGTCATCGAGTGTTCTGCCTATGTTTTCCTCTAAGAGTTTTATAGTTTCCGGTCTTACATTTAGGTCTTTAACCCATTTTGAGTTTATCTTTGTGTATGGCATTAGGAAGTATTCTAATTTCACTCTTTTACATGCAGCTGTCCACTTTTCCCAGGACCATTTATTGAAGAGGCTGTCTTTGCCCCATTGTATATTCTTGCCTCCTTTGTCAAAAGTAAGGTGCGCATAGGTTAGTAAGCTTATCTCTGGGCTTTCTATTGTGTTCCATTGGTCTATATTTCTGTTCCTGTGCTGGTACTATGCCATTTTGATTATTGTATCTTTGTAGTATAATCTGAAGTCAGGAAGGTAGATTCCTCCAGCTCCATTCTTCTTTCTCAAGACTACTTCGGCTATTCAGGGTCTTTTGTGTTTCCATATGAATTGTGCAGTGTTTTGGTTCTAATTCTGTGAAAAAATGCCATTGGTTATTTGATAGGGATTGCACTGAATCTGTAGACTGTGTCTGGTAGTATAGTCATTTTCACAATATTGATTCTTCCTGCCCAGGAACATGGAATATCTCTCCATGTGTGTATGTCATCTTTGACTTCTTTCATTAGTGTCATAATTTTCTGTGTACAGTTCTTTTGTCTCCTTGGGTAAGTTTATTCCTAGATATTTAATTCTTTCTGTTGCAATGGTGAATGGGATTTATTCCTTAATTTCTATTTCTGATTTTCTATTGTTAATATATAGAAATGCAAGTGACTTGTGTGTATTGATTTTGTATCCTGCAACTTTGGTAAATTCACTGAATAGTTCTAGTAATTTTCTGATACTATCTTTAGGGTTTTCTATGTACAGTATCAGGTCATCTGCAAACAATGAGAGGTTTTCTTCTTCTTTTGCTATCTGGATTCCTTTTATTTCTTTTTCTTCTCTGAATGCCGTAGCTAGGACATACAGAACTCTGTTGATCTTAGAGGGAATGCTTTCAGTTTTTCGCCATTGAGAATAATGTTTTCTGTAGGCTTATCATATATGGCTTTTATTATGTTGAGGTAGGTTCCTTCTATGCCCATTCTTTGAAGAGTTTTAATCATAAATGGGTGCTGAATTTTGTCAGAGGCTGTTTCTGCATCTGTTGAGATGATCATATGGATATCATCTTTGCACATGTTAATATGGGGTGTCACATTGATTTGCATATATTGAAGAATCCTGGCATTGCTGGAAGAAACCCAACTTGATCATGGTGTATGAGCTTTTTGATGTGGTGCTGAATTCTCTTATGGAAAATTTTGTTGAGGATTTTTGCATCTATGTTCATCAGTGATATCGGCCTGTAGTTTTCTTTCTTTGTGCTGTCTATGTCTGGTTTTGGTATCAGGGTGATGGTGGTCTCATAGAATGAGTTTGGAAGTGTTCCTTTCTCTGTAATTTTTTGAAAGACTTTTAGAAGTATAGGAATAAGCTCTTCTCTAAATGTTTAATAGAATTTTCCAATGAAGCCGTCTGGTCCTTGGCTTTTGTTTTTTTGCGAGATTTTGGATCACAGTGTCAATTTCAAGACTTGTAATTGGGTTGTTCATAATTTCTATTTCTTCTTGGTTCAGTCTTGGAAGATTTAACTTTTCTAAGAATCTATCCATTTCTTCCAGGTTACTTATTTTACTGCTATATAGTTGTTCATAATAGTCTCTTATAATCCTTGGCATTTCTGTATTATCTGTTGTAACCATTCCTTTTTCATTTCTTGATTTTGTTGATTTGATTCTTCTTTCTTTTTTTCTTCATGAGTCTGTCTAAAGTTCAGTCAATTTTGTTTATCTTCTCAAAGAACCAGCTTTTATTTTTATTAACCTTTACTATTTTTTCTTTCATTTCTTTTTCATTTATTTCTATTCAGATCTTTATGATTTCTTTCCTTCTACTAATTTTGTTGTTGGTGGTGTGGTGGTGGTGGTGGTGGTGATGGTTGTTCTTCTTCTTCTTTTTCCAGTTGTTTTAGGTGTAAATTTAGGAGATCTATTGGATGCTTTTCTTGTTTCTTGAGATAGGATTGTATTGCTATAAACTTCCCATTTATAACTGCTTTTGCTGCATCCCATAGGTTTTGAGCTGTTGCATTTTCATTGCCATTTGTTTCTAGAATTTTTTTGATTTCCCTTTTGATTTCTTCAGTAACATGTTGTTTATTTAGAAATGTGTTGTTTAATCTCCATGTGTTTGTGTTTCTTAAGGGTGTGTGTGTGTGTGTGTGTGATTTATATCTAGTGTCATAATATTGTGGTCAGAGAAGATGCTTGATACAATTTCCATTTTCTTAAATTTATTGAGGTTTGATTTGTGACCTAAAATGTGGTCTATCCTGGAGGATATTCCATGTGCACTTGAAAAGAAGATGTATTCTTCTGCATTTGGATGGAATGTCCTGAAGATATCAAAGAGAATCATCTCATCTAATGTATCATTTAAGACTTGTGTTTCCTTATTAATTTTCTGTTTTGATGATCTGTCCATTGGTGTGAGTGGGGAATTAAAGTCTCCTACTACTTTTGTGTTACTGTCAATTTCTCCTTTTATGTCTGTTAGTGTTTGCTTTATGAATTGAGGTGCTCCTCTGTTGGGTGCATAGATATTACAATTGCTATGTCTTCCTCTTGGATTGATCCCTTGATCATTATGTAGTATCTTTCCTTATCTCTTATAATCTTCTTTATTTTAAGGTCTATTTTGTCTGATATGAAGATTGCTACTCCAGCTTTCTTTTGCTTCCCATTTGCATGGAATATATTTTTCCATCCTCTCACTTTCAGTCTATATGTGTCTTTAGGTCTGAACTGGGTTTCTTGTAGATAGCATATATATGATCTTGTTTTTGTATCCATTCAGCCAGTCTGTGTCTTTTGGTTGAAGCATTTAATCCATTTACATTTAAAGTAATCAATGATATATATGTCCCTATTGCCATTTTCTTAATTGTTTGGAGATGATTTTGTAGATCTTCTTTCCTCTCTTGTATTTCTTGGCTATATAAGTCCCTTTAACCTTTATGGTAAAGCTGGCTTGGTGGTACTAAATTCTCTTAACTTTTGCTTGTCTGAAAAGCTTTTGATTTCTCCATCAATTTTGAATGGAATCCTTCCCAGGTACAGTAATCTTGGTTGTAGATTTTTCCCTTTCAACACTTTAAATATATCCTGCCAATCCCTTCTGGACTGCAGAGTTTCTACTAAAAGATCAGGTGTTAAGCATATGGGATTTCCCTTATATGTTACTTGTTGCTTCTCCCTTGCTGCTTTTAATATTCTTTCTTTGTGTTTAGTCTTTGTTAGTTTGATTTGTATGTGTCTTGGTGTGTTTCATCTTGGGTTTATCCTGTATGGGACTCTTTGTTCCTCTGGGACTTGATTGACTATTTCCTTTTCCATGTTGGGGAAGTTTTCAGCTATAATCTCTTTGAAATTTTTTTCATACATTTTCTTTTACTCTTCTTCTTCTGTAACCCCTATACTTTGAATGTTGTTGCATTTGATATTGTCTCAGAGGTCTCTGAGACTGTCCTCAGGACTATTCTTTTTCTTTTTTTACTTTATTCTGCTCTTCAGAAGTTATTCCCACCATTTTATCTTCCAGCTCACTGATTCATTCTTCTGCTTCAGACATTCTGCTATTGATTCCTTCTAGAGTAGTTTCAATTTCAGTAATTGTGTTGTTTGTCTCTGCATGTTTATGCTTTAATTCTTCTAGGTCTTCATTAATTGATTCTTGCATTTTCTCCATTTTGTTTCCAAGGTACATCATCATTACCATCATTATTCTAAATTCTTTTTGAGGTAGTTTCCTTATTTCCTCTTCATTTATTTGGACCTCTTTCTAGATTGTTCTTTCATTTGTGTAGTATTTCTCTGCCTTTTCTTTTTTTTTTTTTTAACTTATTGTGTTTGCGGTCTCCTTTTCCCAGGCTTCAAGGAAAATTGAATTCTTTCCTTGAAGAAGGTTGAATTCTTTCTTTCTTTTGGTTTCTGCCCTCCTAAGCTTGGTCCAGTGGTTTGTGTAAGCTTCCTATGGGGTGAGATTTGTGCTGAGTTTTTGTTTGTTTTTTTTTCTCTGTTGGGCAGGGCTGAGTGAGGTGGTAAACATGTCTGCTGATGACTGGGCTTGTATTTTTGTTTTGTTTGTTGTTTAGATGAGGCATCCTTCACAGGGTGTTCCTGGTGGCTGGGTGATGCCATGTCTTGTATTCAACTGGTTTCGTTTGTGTGAGTTCTCACTATTTGATACTCCCTAGAGTTAGTTCTCTGGTAGTCTAGGGTCTTGGAGTCAGTGCTCCCACTGCAAATGCTCAGGGCTTGACCTCTGATCAGGAACAAAGATTCCACAAGTAGTTTATTATGGCATTAAGGGAGATTAAAACAAATATCCAAAAATGAGAAACCAAAGATGAACCCCAGACAAATGGCAGTTATAGAATCAGGAAAATAATAATTAAAATATTGGAATACACACATATACATATACACCCGTGAGCAAGTCAAAACATTCCAACAAAAATAAAACACAGTAGACTGACCCTGCAAACAATGGAAATCAAAAAATATGTTTACCAGTTAAGAACAAAACTAACTAAAGCACAATCTGGAAACAAACCTAAAGCAAGTGCCAAGTGGGGAATAAAGCAAAGAGAACAAAACTAACAAATATGCTGAGTGAAAGGAATAAATAATATATATGCAAAGTGAAATAGAGACAGATGAATCAGATTTATATACATTAAAGATTAACTGCAAGCAGAAAAGAACAGTAGGAAAAGCAAACAAAGAAGTAAATGTAGAAAAAAATATAATAGGTTTAAAATATTTTTAAATTACAAGTATGACAAATAGAAAGAAAAAAAATAGAAGAAATTAAAAGGGGGAAAAAAAAGTGGAAAACTCCACAGAACTACAAAAGCCCAGTGTAGATGCAAAGGGTTACCACAATAAAAAAAATGTGACTGAGAGGGAAAAAAAAAAAAAAAACAAAACAACTCAAAAGCTGAGGATTTCTTAGTGCCAATAAAATTAACACCTACAACAGAGGGGGGAGGGAAATGGGGAAATTTTAAAAATCCAAAGAATCTATAGGACAAGTCCAAAAATAAGAATAAAAAATGTTTTTCTTGAGTCATTGCAGTGAGAGTCCTTTCCCTCACTGGTAGTCACAGTCCAACTTACCTTCTTAGGATGCCCTCCAACACTGTGCTGATCTCTGGACCTGCTGTGGGGGCACCTCAGCTTCTAATCTGGTCCTACTCTGGTGTATTCTTGCCTCCAATGTCCACAGCTATCAGAACTAGTGTTCTGTCTTTTGTGGGAGCTCTCAGTGACATTTAACATATTCCATAGACACAGTCTGTCTTGTACAGCTGGTGGGAAGGTTTTGGGTCTTCTTCCTTAGTTACACTGCCCTGGGTTTCAATTGTGGTTTTTATTTCCACATCTATATGTGGATTGTCCACTGGGGTTTGCTCCTGAGGCTTCCCTGAAGGATCTGGGTTTGCCCTTATGAGGGCCAAGTGTGGAGGTGGTGCAGCTGCTTAGGTCGCAGGGATTCTGGCAGCACCAGGTACTCAGGGGAGTTGGCTGCTAGGGCAGCAGGAAATATAGTGCTCTAGGAGGGTATAGCAAGCAGTATTGGCCAATACACTCCAGTATTCTTTCCTGGAGAACCCTCCTCCCTGACAGAGAACCCTGGCAGGCCATAGTCTTCAAGGTCGCAAAGAGTTGGACACGACCAAAGCAACCCTGCGCACATAGACGCAAGACATTTTTTGCCTGTGGCAGCTCTACCCTGGTGAGAATTGAGCATGAATGTGGTGCAGCTGTTTGGCTTGCAGCAAGACCCTGGCAGTGCCAAGTGTGCAGGGACACGGACTGCCTCAGATGCAGGAGTTAGAGCCCTATCAGAGTGTGGGGTGTTTTTTTTGTTGTTGTTGTTTTATTTATTTATTTATTTATTTATTTATTTATTTATTTTGAGCCTCTTTGTAGCAGGCGGTTCAAAGACCTCTTTGACGTCTTTCTCCATAGCTCTGTCTGGTCAGGCACTTAGAGGGCTTCTTTTCCTGGGGTCCTTCTCTGCTGTTCAGAGCATCAGGCACATAGAGGGGCCACTCTGGCTGGAGTACTACTTTGTATATTGGTGCATCAGTTGCTTAGAGGCACCCTGGGTGGGATCCTACTCTGTAGTTCGGTGTGTCTGGTGTTTGATGGGCCAGCCTCTCTATTGTTCATGTGGGGAGAGAGAGGTTATGGCGATGGCTCCACCCACTTAATATGACTCAGCTGTATCATCTTGCTTCCATGGCTCCCTGGCTTTCCTCCACGGGCATTTCCCACCACGATCTCCTCCCTCACATCCCCTCAATCTGTATCTCCACAGTCAACAGCAGCCCTCGTCCTGGGTTTGCTCCACAATCCCTAAACTCCAACTCCCAGCTGCTGCACTTCCAGGGAACCAGCATTCCTGCCCATAACATATATGGCTGCAGCAAGTACTATCTGATTTTCATTCCATTTAGGCTGCCATAGATCAGGTGTTTCACTCTCAGCCTTAAATGTTTCTCCTCTGACTTAGACCATTGCCCTGATGTGCGGATCAGATACCTGCTTCAGGTCCTCCACCCACTGTGAATATGTCCAGTCCTACTAACCTGTTTTTCCTCCTGTTCCTTTGTCCTGCTGAGTTTTGCGTGGGTCTATATATTCTTTTCCTCTGGTAAGGTACTCCTGTCCACTCTCAGCTGGTTTTCTGCATGCACTTCTGTGTCTGATGGTGTATTCCTGGTGTATCCATGGAGAGAGATGTACTCCGTGTGCACCAACTCCTCCGTCATCTTGTTTTCTTGCTAGTCTGATTCTTAATAAGTGGTTTGATTTTTTGAGTAGGAGGGGTTGTCTATACCAACGGGTTCTCTCTTTATCACTGAAGCACTATAACTCTACCAGACCGTGGCTTGATGTTTATTAATGTATATCTTTAGATACACCGAAGTTCCAGAATTTCATCTATTTCATTAATTTTCTTCTTTATAACTTTGAGTTTTTAGTATTTCATAGGTTTGGTTATCTTCCTAATTGATAACAATGATGTGTCTGTTAGATTTTCATATAAATTCCATACCTATTATTTTCCTTTAACTCATTTCCATTTTATTGCATTTCTTTTCTCAATTCTGTCCTCCATGTCTTTTCCTGTGGTTTCAGGAGTATCTATTGTCCTTCTTTGCTCCTATTAACAGAATTTTCATTTATGAACATTTCCCCTTCTATTTAATTTCTGAACTCTGTCAGCTCAATTTTCTTCACATTCTGTTGTCTTATTTCTTCCATTAGCCTGTGTATTCACTTTTTGAACTCTTGTGTCAGGAGGTCATTTTTCCTTCATTTCTTTGATATACTGGAATTATGTTGATCCATAGTTGTAATCTGCTTTATGATGCAATTTGTGTACTTCATAGTCTGCATCTTGGTTTTGTTTTTATTTTTCTTTCTCTTTGTAGACTAGCAGGGACTATATCTAATTTTTTCTTTTTATTAATTTGGATCTTACTGCTTATTCATATGATAAGCTATTGTTTGATGTATCATGGAAGAGAGGGAAGGAGAATTCAGGTGGATTAACAGACAGCTTTTGTTTTAGTCTTTAGTCACTTTCTTTCCGGTACTATGTTTAATAAGTGTCTCTTTAGTCTGGGCTAGCAAAATGCTCTGGTTTTAAAATTAGAGTACACAGATCTGAATTCTAAAGCCAACTGTTCTTAGCTTTGTAAACTTGGCAGGTTTATTCAATTCTCTGAGTCTTATATTCTGCATTTTTTAAATTGTGTAACAATAACACCTACTTCACAGGGTTCTGTTCAAGACTGAATCAGATAATTCATGTAATGCACTTAGTACAGTGCCTGGTACATAATAAGTGCTTATAGTAATTATTATCAGAGAAGAAACTCATTTAGCAGTCTTTATTGCAAATATTTAATTTAATATTACATCTATATAGTAGACTAAATTTGTCAACTGCAAAACTGGCTGCCATCCACTATTTCCCTTTGTCATATCATGTACTAGTATCTTATGGCTGCTATACCAAATTACCACAAATTTGGTGGCCTAGAGCAACAGAAATTTATTATCTTACAGTTCTGGAGGTCAGAGTCCAAAATGGCTTTCACTGCGCTAAAATTAAGGTATTGTTAGAGCTCTACTCCTTTCTGGGAACTCTGGGGAAGAATCTGTTTCATCTTTCTGACTTTTAGAAGCTGCCTACATTCCTTGACTTGTGGCTGCCTTCCAGCTTCAAAGTTATCAATAACTGGTTGAGTCTTTCAATGCTTTCTAGCTGGTTCTGAATTTCTGTCTCCCACGTTCCCATTTAAGGACGCTTGTGATTATACTGGTTCTGCCAGTGTAGTGCAAGGTAATCTTAGTGCAAGGTAATCTTCCATATAAAGTCACTGATTAGACACTTAGTTGCATTTTAAAACTTAATTTCTTCTTGCCATGTAATCCGTGGGTTCCAAGGATTAGGAAATGGACAACTTTGCAAGGCCATTATTCTGTTTATCACAGACCCAATAGTTGTTTTCTTGCAAAAGAAAAAGTGTCCTTTTTTTTTTTTTTTTTTTTTTTTCAATCAGGCCCATCTCTTCTCTCTGTCTGTAGTGTCAGACCACGTCGTTCTAGAAGCTCTCCACAAAATGAGACTTACATTGAAAGCTAAAGGTCATAGAATTTTGATATTTAGTATATCTAAAAAAATTTTGGAGGATTTCACACAGGGTTCAAGTTCTTTAAGGGATCAATTTGTTCTCACTTTTCTCCTCTGACTAAGTATATATTCTTTCTGTGTAGGTCCTGTGTGCCATTCCTCACAGCCTTGAGATTGTGATTGTTTTCTAGCTTGGTTGAAGATGGAATTTTCTGCTTTCATTAATTTTTGTTGCTGTTGTTTCAGTTAATTAAGGAAGTGCAAGACAAAGTTGCCTTTAACTTACCATTTTAACCAAACACAACCATTTTATTTAATAAAGAAAAAAATTTAAAGACTTCCCCTGGTTGTGCCCTTTCATAGATCACAGCCTTGTTATGGTTAAGGGTCTTGCATAACTCAGCGAAGCTATAAGCTATGCTGTGCAGGGCCACCAAGACAGACAGGTCATAGTTGCAAGTTCTGACAAAATGTGGTCCACTGGAAGAGGGAACAGCAAACCACTCCAGTGTTCTTGCTACAAGAACCCCATGATCAGTATTAAAGAGGCAAAAAAAAATTATGACATCAAAAAATGAGCCCCCCAGTTCAGAAGGCATCCAATGTGCTACTGGGGAAAAGGAGAGGGAGATTACTAGTAGCTCCAGTAAGAATGAAGGGGCTGGGCCAAAGCGGAAATGGCACTCAGTTGTGAATATGTCTGGTGGTGAAAGTAAAGTCTGATGTTGACTTTAACAATATTGCATAGGAACAATATTGCATAGGAACCTGGAATGTTAAATCTGTGAATCAAGGTAAATTGGATGTGGTCAAGCAAGAGATGGCAAGAGTGAACATCAACATCTTAGGAATCAGTGAACTAATATGGATAGGAATAGTAAAAGTGAAGTCATTCAGTCGGGTCTGACTCTTTGTGACCCCATGGACTGTAGCCTACCAGGATTCTCTGTCCATGGGATTTCCCATGCAAGAGTACTGGAGTGGGTTGCCATTTCCTTCTCCAAAGAAATGGATAGGAATGGGTGAATTTAATTCAGATGACCATTATATCTACTACTATGGGCAAGACTACCTTAAAAGAAATGAAGTAGCCCTCATAATCAACAAAAGAGTCCAAAATGCAGTACTTGGATACAATCTCAAAAACAGCAGAATGATCTCAGTTCATTTCCAAGGCAAGCCATTCAACATCACAGTAATCCAAATCTATGCCCCATCCAACCAATAATGCTAAAGTAGCTGAAGTTGACTGGTTCTATGAAGACATACAAGACCTAGAACTAACACCAATAAAAAAAAAAAAAAGTGTCCTTTTCATCATAGGAAATTGGAATGCAAATGTAGAAAGTCAAGAGATATCTGGAGTAACAGGCAAGTTTGGCCTTGGAGAACAAAATGAAAAGCTAACAGAGTTTTGTCAGGAAAACACACTGATCATAGTAAACACCCTCTTCCAACAACACAAAAGACAACTCTGCACATCAACATCATCAGATAAAAGAGGAGAATGAAAAAGCTGGTTTAAAAATCAACATTAAAAAAACTAAGATCATGGCATCTTGCCCCACTACTTCATGGCAAATAGAAGGTGATAAAGTGGAAACAATGGCAGAGTTTATTTTCTTGGACTCCAAAATCACTGCAGATGGTGACTGCAGCCACAAAATTAAAAGACTCTTGTGTGTTTGTTTGTTTGGAAAGAAAGCTATGATAAACCTAGACAGCATATTAAAAAGCAGAGACATCACTTTTCCAACAAAGGTCCATATAGTCAAAGCTATGTTTTTTCCAATAGTCATGTGCAGATGTGAGAGTTGGACCATAAAGAAGCTGAGCACCGAATAATTGATGCTTTCAAATTGTGTGGAGAAGAATCTTAAGAGTCCCTTGGACTGCACGGAGATGAAAACAATCAATCCTAAAGGAAACCAACACTAAATATTCATTGGAAGGACTAATGCTGAAGCTGAAGGTCCAATACTATGGCCACCTGATTCGAAGAGCCAACTCATTGGAAAAGACCCCAATGTTGGGAAATACTTAAGGCCAAAGGACAAGGGGGAGGCAGAGGATGAGATGGTAGAATCACTGACTCAGTGGACATGAATTTCAGCAAACTCTGGGAGACGGTGAAGGACAGGGAATCCTGTAGTCCATAAGGTTGTGAAGAGTTGGACATAACTGAACAATTGGAGGTGTAGATAAGAATCCACTTGCCAATCCAGGGAACAAGGGTTTGATCCCTGGTCCAGGAAGATTCCACATGCTGTGGAATAACTAAGCCTATGTGGGACAACTACTGAGCCTGCACTCTAGAGCACATGAGCCTCAACTAATGAGCCTGAATGCTGTGATTACTGAAGCCCATGCACCTAGAGCCTGTGCTGCCTAGCTAGAGAAGCCAGTGCAATGAGAAACCTTTGTACTGCAATGAAGTATCCTCTGGTCTCTACAATGAGAGGAAGCTTGTGCAAATCAACAAAGACCCAGCTCAGTCAAAAATAAATACATTTTTAAAAGGAGGGAGAGGGTGTTAAAAAAAAAAAAAATCTTAGTTTTAGATTCACAGCAAAATTGAAAGTACCAAGATTTCCCATATATGCCCTGCCCAGCCAAAGCCTTCCACATTATCATTATGCCCACCATAGTGGTACATTTTTAATCAAGGATGAACCTACATTGACACATCATTATCATCCACAGGCTATAGTTTACCTTACCGTTCACTCTTGGTTTGTACACTCTATGAGTTTGGACAAACATATAACACATATATCTATCATTAATGTATTGTACAGAGTATTTTCACTGCCTTGAAAATTCTCTGTGCTCACCCTATTCCTCACTCCCTCCTCCATCTCCAATTTGACTTTACCAGCATGTCACATAGTTGGAGTCATACTGTATGCAACCTTTTCAGATGGGCTTTTTTTACTTTGTAACATGCACGTATGATTCTTCCATGTCTTTTCATGGCTGGAGAACCAATTTATTTTCTTTTTTCTTTTTTTTTGGCCGCACTATGGGACAAATGGGATCTGACCAGGAATCGAATCCACAACGTCTGCATTGGAAGTTCAAGTATTATCCAGTAGATAGCCAGAAGTCCCAAGTGAGCTCATTTCTTTCTAGTATCAAATAATATTCCATTGTCTGGATCTACCAAAGGTATTTGGGCTTCCCTGGTGGCTCAGATGGTGATGAATCTGCCTGCAAAGCAGGAGACTCAGGTTCAATCCCTGGTTCAGGAAGATCCCCTGGAGGAGGAAATGGCAAACTGCTCCAGTATCCTTGCCTGGAGAATTTCATGAACAGAGGAGATTGGTGGGCTCCATGTCCATGTGGTCATGAAGAGTTGGGCACGACTGAGCCACACCACACCACAGGTGTTTATTCATTCATCTACTGAAAGATACCTGGATTGCTTCCAGGTTTTGTAAATTATAAAGATAATGTTCTATAACATCTATGTGCAGCCTTTTGTGTGGCCACAAAGTTTTCAACAACTTTTGGTAAATATGAACGAGTGCAATTGCTATCTTTTGTGGTAACTATATGTTTAATTGTGTGAGAAACTGCCATGGTGTAGCATAGGTAGTGTTAGATTCAGTCATGTGCGAGTCTTTGTCACCTCATAGACAGTAGGCCTCCAGGTTCCTCTGTTCATGACAAGAATACTGGGGTGAATTGTCATTCCCTTCTCCAGGGGATCTTCCTGACCCAGGGATAAAACTCAATTCTCCTGCATTGCAGGGAGATTCTTTACCATCTGAGCCACCAGGGAAGCCCCCAATACACTGCCATCAGTTCAGTCGCTCAGCCGTGTCCAACTCTTTGCGACCCCATGAATTGCAGCACGCCAGGCCTCCCTGTCCATCACCAACTCCTGGAGTTCACTCAGACTCACGTTCATCGAGTCAGTGATGCCATCCAGCCATCTCATCCTCTGTCATCCCCTTCTCCTCCTGCCCCCAATCCCTCCCAGCATCAGAGTCTTTTCCAATGAGTCAACTCTTTGCATAAGATGGCCAAAGTACTGGAGTTTCAGCTTTAGCATCATTCCCTCCAAAGAAATCCCAGGGCTGATCTCCTTCATAATGGACTGGTTGGATCTCCTTGCACTCCAAGGCACTCTCAAGAGTCTTCTCCAACACCATAGTTCAAAAGCATCAATTCTTCGGCACTCAGCCTTCTTCATAGTCCAACTCTCACATCCATACATGACCACAGGATAAACCATAGCCTTGACTAGACGAACCTTTGTTGACAAAGTAATGTCTCTGCTTTTCAATATGCTATCTAGGTTGGTGGTAACTTTCCTTCCAAGGAGTAAGCATCTTTTAATTTCATGGCTGCAGACACCATCTGCAGTGATTTTGGAGCCCAAAAAAATAAAGTCTGACACTGTTTCCACTGTTTACCCACCTATTTCCCATAAAGTGATGGGACCGGATGCCATGATCTTCATTTTCTGAATGTTGAGCTTTAAACCAACTTTTTCAGTCTCCACTTTCACTTTCATCAAGAGGCTTTTGAGTTCCTCTTTACTTTCTGCCATAAGGGTGGTGTCCTCTGCATATCTGAGATTATTGATATTTCTCCCGGCAATCTTGATGCCAGCTTGTGTTTCTCCCAGTCCAGCATTTCTCATGATGTACTCTGCAGAGAAGTTAAATAAACAGGGTGACAATATACAGCCTTGACGTATTCCTTTTCCTATTTGGAACCAGTCTCTTGTTCCATGTCCAGTTCTAACTGTTGCTTCCTGACTTGCATACAGATTTCTCAAGAGGCAGATGAGGTGGTCTGGTATTCCCATCTCTTTCAGAATTGTCCACAGTTGATTGTGATCCACACAGTCAAAGGCTTTTGCATAGTCAATAAAGCAGAAACATGTTTTTCTGGAACTCTCTTGCTTTTCTGATGATCCAGCGGATGTTGGCAATTTGATCTCTGGTTCCTCTGCCTTTTCTAAAGCCAGCTTGAACATTAGGAAGTTCACAGTTCATGTATTGCTGAAGCCTGGCTTGGAGAATTTTGAGCATTACTTTACTAGCGTGTGAGATGAGTGCAATTGTGTGGTCGTTTGAGCATTCTTTGGCATTGCCTTTCTTTGGGATTGGAATGAAAACTGACCTTTTCCAGTCCTGTGGCCACTGCTGAGTGTTCCAAATTTGCTGGCATATTGGGTGCAGCACTTTCACAGCATCATCTTTCAGGATTTGGAATAGCTCAACTGGAATTCTATCATCTCCACTAGCTTTGTTCATAGTGATGCTTTCGAAAGCCCACTTGACTTCACATTCCAGGATGTCTGGCTCTAGGTCAGTGATCACACCATCATGATTATCTGGGTCGTGAAGATCTTTTTTGTACAGTTCTCCTGTGTATTCTTGCCACCTCTTCTTAATATCTTCTGCTTCTGTTAGGTCCATACAATTTCTGTCCTTTATTGAGCCCATCTTTGCATGAAATGTTCCCTTGGTATCCCTAATTTTCTTGACGAGATCTCTAGTCTTTCCCATTCTGTTGTTTTCCTCCATTTCTTTGCATTGATCGCTGAGGAAGCTTTCTTATCTCTCCTTGCTATTCTTTGGAACCCTGCATTCAGATGCTGATATCTTTCCTTTTCTCCTTTGCTTTTTGCTTCTCTTCTTTTCACAGCTATTTGTAAGGCCTCCCCAGACAGCCATTTTGCTGTTTTGCATTTATTTTCCATTGGGATGGTCCTGATCCCTATCTCCTGTACAATGTCACGAACCTCATTCCATAGTTCATCAGGCACTCTATCTTTCAGATATAGGCCCTTAAATCTATTTCTCACTTCCACTGTATAATCATAAGGGATTTTATTTAGGTCATGCCTTCCCTTCAAATTGGTATACTATTTTATATACTTGCCAACATCTGAATATATTTTCCTGTGGCTCTATATTCTCATCAGCATTTGGTGTTAACAGAGTTCTGGATTTTGGCCATTTTAATAGGTGTGTAGTAGTATGTGATTGGAGAAGGCAATGGCACCCCACTCCAGTACTCTTGCCTGGAAAATCCCATGGGCAGAGGAGCCTGGTGGGCTGCAATCCATGGGGTTGCAAAGTGTCAGGCACAACTGAGTGACTTCACTTTCATTTT
Organism: Bubalus bubalis; assembly: GCF_019923935.1. Taxonomy (NCBI): domain Eukaryota; kingdom Metazoa; phylum Chordata; class Mammalia; order Artiodactyla; family Bovidae; genus Bubalus; species Bubalus bubalis. The sequence continues at coordinate 5,049,376 of NC_059162.1, read as the reverse complement.
TCACTTTCATGCATTGGAGAAGGAAATGGCAACCCACTTCAGCATTCTTGCCTGGAGAATCCCAGGGACAGGGGAGCCTGGTGGGCTGCTGTCTATTGGGTCACACAGAGTCGGACACGACTGAAGTGACTTAGCAGCAGCAATATGTGATTAGTTTTTTAATTTGCCTTTCCCCGATGACATATGCTGTGGATTATCTTTTGTATGCTTATTTGCCATCTGTATATCTTCTTTAGTGAAATTCCCATTAAAATATTTGGCCCATTTTTATTCTGTGTGTTTATTTTCTTATTATTCAGTTTTCAGAATTGTTTATATATTTTAGATAACATCTTTTTATCAGATGTGTCTTTTGCAAATATTTTCTTCCAGGTTATGACTTGTCTTCTCAGCTAATTGATATCCATCAATTTTTAATGTCATATGTATCAGAAAATTTTTGAAGGGTTTGCATGTAGAAGGTCTCTTCCTACCTTCCAACTCTAACACAGGCTTTTTGATAACATTATATTTTTGTATCATTTCAAGAGGTTCAATGTCAGATTCAAGATTAGACATCAAAGCTCAAAGTGTCACATATCTGAAAGTTACCTACTCAGTTGCATATTTTATAAACTAAATCACATATTTTTAACTTATACTATTTTCTATTTCTTGCCATTATTTTTCTTTCTGGAAAGGAATTCAAGTTAATCTGATTTTATGTGGACATATTTTGATTGTCTGAATGATTGTAACCACTGGTGGGCTAATTGCTAAGAATTTTCAGTTGATGGAATTTAGAAGGATTTTGGAAATTTTCCCCAGCTCCTCTGATTATTTACTGCAGTTACAGATCAGATAACATCAATTGCTTTAACATAAAATATCTTATGCTCAACAATTTATAAGAATCGAAAGCAAAAGTATGTTTGGGAAGTGAATTATCCCCTAAATAGGTGACCCTGAAGCCTCATGAACTAACTGTGCCTTCCTCACTTATTAATAAGCATCATTTTCAAGCAACCAAGATGTATTGAGTTGGGAGTCCCTATGTGCGAGAGGGTCCAGAAATAGCTCTGACTTTTCCTTTTTTTAATTTACCTTGTGTGGCTATGGGGAATGAGCAATCCTTTAGTCTGTCAATATCACAAGCAACAGCACCACATGAAGAGAGGATGGGGAGGGGAGGAGTGAGGTGATGGGGGAATCTCAGATGAAAAGATGGAATGTCTATTTGACACAGAAGAGGGTCCTCAGAACTCTGCATAGCTGAAATGTCAAAAGCAGCCACTGAAAAAGAACTGAGTCATCAGAATTTTGACATTGACAAGGCTATACTACATACAATATGTGTGGCTTTTAATACCCACCAACTGTTATACCATAGGCTGAGAGATTTTCTGTTTCTATCTTTGGTAAATTTATTTTTTATATTTTCCTACTCTATTTTCCTTTATTCAATTTATTTAACAATACATACTGATATGTTTTATGTCTGTAAAACTGTGTATCTTGATATAAGTATAAGTATTTTTTTTTTCTCGTCAAATTTGGAGGATGATTTGGAGGATGATCAAGTGAAATAATGCATAAAATATACTGTGAAAAGTAGAAAATAATACAAAAAAATGTCATTTCTTTTAACCAAATATACAAAATTGATATAATGCAATATATAGTGCAGATGCTAATATGAGTTCAGTTCAGTTCAGTGGCTCAGTCATGTCCGACTGTTTGAGACCCCATGAATTGCAGCACCCCAGGGCTCCCTATCCATCACCAACTCCTGGAGTTCACTCAAACTCATGTCCATCGATTTGGTAAAGCCATCTTATCCTTTGTCGTCCCCTTCTCCTCTTGCCCCCAGTGCCTCCCAGCATCAGTCTTTTCCAATGAGTCAACACTTCACATGAGGTGGCCAAAGTATTGGAGTTTCAGCTTTAGCATCAGTCCTTCCAATGAACACCCAGGACTGATCTCTTTAGAATGGACTAGTTGTTTCTCCTTGCAGTCCAAGGGACACTCAAGAGTCTTCTCCAACACCACAGTTCAAAAGCATCAATTCTTCAGCACTCAGATTTCTTCAGAGACCAACTCTCACATTCCTACATGACCATTGGAAAAACAATAACCTTGACTAGATGGTTGGGGCATAGACTTGGATTACTGTGATATTGAATGGTTTGCCTTGGAAACGAACAGAGATCATTCTGTCGTTTTTTGAGATTGTATCCAAGTACTGCATTTCGGGCTCTTTTGTTGACCATGATGGCTACTCTTTTTCCTCTGAGGGATTCCTGCCTGCAGTAGTAGATATAAGGGTCATCTGAGTTAAATTCACCCATTCCAGTCCATTTCAGTTCGCTGATTCCTAGAATGTCGACATTCACTCTTGCCATCTCCTGTTTGACCACTTCCAATTTGCCTTCATTCATGGACCTGACATTCCAGACTCTTATGCAATATTGCTCTTTACAGCATCAGACCTTGCTTCTATCACCAGTCACATCCACAGCTGGGTATTCTTTTTGTTTTGGCTCCATCCCTTCATTCTTTCTGGAGTTATTTCTCCATTGATCTCCAGTAGCATATTGGGCACCTACTGACCTGGGGAGTTTCTCTTTCAGTATCCTACCCTTTGCCTTTTCTTACTGTTCATCGGGTTCTCAAGGCAAGAATACTGAAGTGGTTTGCCATTCCCTTCTCCAGTGGAACACGTTCTGTCAGATCTCTCCACCATGACCCACCCATCTTGGGTTGCCCCACGGGCATGGCTTAGTTTCATTGAGTTAGATAAGGCTGTGGTCCTAGTGTGATTAGATTGACTAGTTTTCTGTGAGTATGGTTTCAATGTGTCTTCCCTCTGATGCCCTCTTGCAACACCTACCGTCTTACTTGGGTTTCTCTTACCTTGGGCGTGGGTATCTCTTCACGGCTGCTCCAGTAAAGCGCAGCCATTGCTCTTTACCTTGGATGAGGGGTATCTCCTCACAACCGCCCTTCCTGACCTTCAACCTGGGATAGCTCCTCTAGGTCCTCCTGCGCCCGTGCAGCTACGGCTCTTTGGACGTCGGGTTGGTCCTCCCGGCCACCGCCCCTGGCCTCGGGCGTGGGGCATTGGGTAGCTCCTCCTGGCCACTGTCCCTGAACTCGGACGTGGGGTAACTCATTTCGGCCACCACCTCTGACCTCAGACACGGGATAGCTCCGCTTGGCCACCACCCCTGACCTCGGCCACGGGGTAACTCCTCTCAGCTGCCACCCCTGACCTCAGACGCTGGGTATCTCCCCTCGGCCACCACCCCGACCTCAGACGCAGGGTAGCTCCTCTCATCCATTCCTACGCTGTCGCAGTCTGGTACTCTCGGCCACTGCCCCTGGCCTCGGACATGGGGTAACTCCTCTTGGCCGCTGCCCTTCGGGCATGGGGTCCTCCCGGCTTCCGCCCTTGACTCCGGATGTGGGGTGGCTCCTCTCGGGCGCACTTAGCGTGCCGGTTGCAGCCGCCTGCGCTTAGCGTGCCAGTCGAAGTGCTAAGTCTATGCCCCAACCAGTAACGCTGAAGAAGCTAAAGTTGAACAGTTCTATGAAGACCTACAAGACCTTTTAGAACTAACACCCAAAAAATATGTCGTTTTCATTATAGGGGACTGGAATGCAAAAGTAGGAAGTCAAGAAACACCTGGACTAACAGGCAAATTTGGCCTTGGAATACGGAATGAAGCAGGGCAAAGACTAATAGAGTTTTGCCAAGAAAATGCACTGGTCATAACAAACACACTCTTCCAAGAACACAAGAGAAGACTCTACACATGGACATCACCAGATGGTCAACACTGAAATCAGATTGATTATATTCTTTGCAGCCAAAGATGGAGAAGCTCTATACAGTCAACAAAAACAAGACCAGGAGCTGACTGTGGCTCAGACCATGAACTCCTTATTGCCAAATTCAGACTGAAATTGAAGAAAGTAGGGAAAACCACTAGACCATTCAGGTATGACCTAAATTAAATCCCTTATGATTATACAGTGGAAGTGAGAAATAGATTTAAGGGTCTAGATCTGATAGATAGAGTACCTGATGAACTATGGAATGAGGTTCATGACATTGTACAGGAGACAGGGATCAGGACCATCCCAATGGAAGGGAAATGCAAAACAGCAAAATGGCTGTCTGGGGAGGCCTTACAAATAGCTGTGAAAAAAAGAGAAGCAAAAAGCAAAGGAGAAAAGGAAAGATATCAGCATCTGAATGCAGAGTTCCAAAGAAGAGCAAGGAGAGATAAGAAAGCTTCCTCAGTGATCAATGCAAAGAAATGGAGGAAAACAACAGAATGGGAAAGACTAGAGATCTCGTCAAGAAAATTAGGGATACCAAGTGAATATTTCATGAAAAGATGGGCTCGATAAAGGACAGAAATGGTATGGACCTAACAGAAGCAGAAGATATGAAGAACAGATGGCAAGAATACACAGAAGAACTGTACAAAAAAGATCTTCATGACCCAGATAATCACTATGGTGTGATCAGTAACCTAGAGCCAGACATCCTAGAATATGAAGTCAAGTGGGTGCTAGAAAGCATCACTATGAACAAAGCTAGTGGAGATGATAGAATTCCAGTTGAGCTATTCCAAATCCTGAAAGATGATGCTGTGAAAGTGCTGCACCCAATATGCCAGCAAATTTGGAACACTCAGCAGTGGCCACAGGACTGGAAAAGGTCAGTTTTCATTCCAATCACAAAGAAAGGCAATGCCAAAGAATGCTCAAACTACTGCACAATTGCACTCATCTCACACGCTAGTAAAGTAATGCTCAAAATTCTCCAAGCCAGGCTTCAGCAATATGTGAACTGTGAACTTCCTGATGTTCAAGCTGGTTTTAGAAAAGGAAGAGAAAACAGAGATCAAATTGCCAACATCTGTTGAATCATGGAAAAAGCAAGAGAGTTCCAGAAAAACATCTATTTCTGCTTGATTGACTATGCCAAAGCCTTTGACTGTAGGATCACAATAAACTGTGGAAAATTCTGAAAGAGATGGGAATACCAGACCACCTGATCTGCCTCTTGAAGAAATTTGTATGCAGGTCAGGAAGCAACAGTTAGAACTGGACATGGAACAAGAGACTGGTTCCAAATAGGAAAAGGAATACGTCAAGGCTGTATATTGTCACCCTGTTTATTTAACTTCTCTGCAGAGTACATCATGAGAAATGCTGGACTGGAAGAAACACAAGCTGGAATCAAGATTGCCGGGAGAAATATCAATAATCTCAGATATGCAGAGGACACCACCCTTATGGCAGAAAGTGAAGAGGAACTCAAAAGCCTCTTGATGAAAGTGAAAGTGGAGAGTGAAAAAGTTGGCTTAAAGCTCAACATTCAGAAAACAAAGATCATGGCATCCGGTCCCATCACTTTATGGGAAATAGATGGGGAAACAGTGGAAACAGTGTCAGACTTTATTTTTCTGGGCTCCAAAATCCCAGCAGATGGTGACTGCAGCCATGAAACTAAAAGACACTTATTCCTTGGAAGGAAAGTTAAGACCAAAATAGATAGCATATTCAAAACAGAGATATTACTTTGCCAACAAAGGTCCATCTAGTCAAGGCTATGGTTTTTCCTGTGGCCATGTATGGATGTGAGAGTTGGACTGTGAAGAAGGCTGATTGCCGAAGAATTGATGCTTTTGAACTGTGGTGTTGGAGAAGACTCTTGAGAGTCCCTTGGACTGCAAGGAGATCCAACCAGTGCATTCTGAAGGATATCAGCCCTGGGATTTCTTTGGAAGGAATGATGCTAAAGCTGAAAGTCCAGTAATTTGGCCACCTCATGTGAAGAGTTGACTCATTGGAAAAGACTCTGATGCTGGGAGGGATTGGGGGCAAGATGAGAAGGGGACAACAGAGGATGAGATGGTGGATGGCATCACTGACTCAATGGACGTGAGTCTGAGTGAACTCCGGGAGTTGGTGATGGACAGGGAGGCCTGGCGTGCTGCGATTCATGGGGTGGCAAAGAGTCGGACACGACTGAGCGACTGATCTCATCTGATCTGATCTGACTAGATGGACGTTTGTTGGCAAAGTAGTATCTCTGTTTTTGAATATGCTATCTAGGTTGGTCGTAACTTTCCTTCCAAGGAGTAAGCGTCTTTTATGCTTTTATGGCTGCAATCATCATCTGCAGTGATTTTGGAGCCCAAAAAAATAAAGTCTGACACTGTTTCCACTCTTTCCCCATCTATTTCCCATTAAGTAATGGGACCAGATGCCATGATCTTCGTTTTCTGAATGTTGATCTTTAAGCCCACTTTTTCACTCTCCTCTTTCACTTTCATCAAGGAGCTTTTTAGTTCCTCTTCACTTTCTGCCATAAGGGTGGTGTCATCTGCATATCTGAGGTTATTGATATTTCTCCCAGCAGTCTTGATTCCAGCTTGTGCTTTTTGCAGCCCAGTATTTCTCATGATGTACTCTGCATATAACAGGGTGACAATATACAGCCTTGATGTACTCCTTTTCCTATTTGGAACCAGTCTGTTGTTTCATGTCCAGTTGTAACTGTTGCTTCCTGACCTGCATACAGGTTTCTTAAGAGGAAGGTCAGGTGGTCTGGTCTTCCTATCTCTTTCAGAATTTTCCACAGTTTATTGTCATCCACACAGTCAAAGGTTTTGGCATAGTCAATCAAGCAGATGCTAATATAGCATCACTGTGTGAACTCTGGGAGATGGTCATGGACAGGGAGGCCTGGCATGCTGCAATTCATGGGGTCACAAAGAGTCGGACACGACTGAGCGACTGAACTGAATTGTAATTTTATAACAATTTAGATATGTCATATGCACATGTCATATGTTTTCTTGGCAAATGGTTTTCTTTCAATTTCATCAAACATTATAATTCTTAACTGAGAGAACTAGATGCCACTGTTTTCATGCCTTTGTCTTATTTAGCAATGTTTTTAGGCAGGATTCAGCCTCTGGCAAGGTTGTTACTAAACTAAGCTTAAACTTCTGAATAGGAGGAAAATTCTCATGGTTTCATCTTAAGATACACTATTGGAAAAATACACTAGGATGCCATGAAAATACTGCTGGGTTCAAACACACATGCATCACTAAGGACAAGTGAGTTCTTTGTAAACCCATGTATTCTGTCTAGGTTGTTTATTTATTTGTAAAGTATATGGGGAGATGGAGAGGCTACCATTAAAGTGACTATTAGTCTCAAAACCAAATTATTTATGGGAAAATGTTGTATATTTGCATAATTGCACACAGAATAAAATTACATGTATTTTATTGGCTTGAGAAAAGAGTAGGACAACTAGGTACCTTTTAGACCTACACTGTCCAAAATGGCATTGAATAGCCACATACTGCTATGTAGCACCTGCAACACAGCTAGTGCTGCTGAAGAACCGAATCTTCAGTGTTTTTCATTTTAATTTAAATTTAAAAACCTGAAGCAGGGTTTAATATTTTTCTGTTTAACACAACTTCTTTTGTAAAGTAAGACTATGTTTCATTTAAGCCACTGAAAACTTAGCATCCAAATTCAGATGTGCTAAAAATGGGGAATGTATATTAGAGGTCAAAAAGAGTACAAAAAATATTCTCATTTAAAAAATTTATTCATTACATTATGTCATAATCTGAATGCCAATATCTGAAAAATTGTCAACCAAAGATATCAGGTACTAATCCCTGCAACTTGCACCTTATTTGGGTAAGGGGTCTTTACAGATGTGGTTAAAGACTTTGAGATGAGAAGATTATCTGGAATTATCCAGGTCCACCTTAAATTTAGTCACATACTTTCTCGTGAGTGAAAGGTATAAGGATATTTGGACATACACAAAATATGTGTGTCTGACCATGAAGGCAAAGACTGGAAGGATGCAGCTACCAGCCAAAGAACACCAGCAGTCACCAGAAAGTGGACAAAGCAAGAGAACGTTTCTCCCTTAGCACCTTTGGAGGGAATATGGTCCTGTTGAAACCTTGAGTTTGTCCCAATGAAACTGATTTCAGACTCTGAACTCCAGAACTGTAAGAAAATAAATCTGTCTTATTTTAATCCTCTAGGCATGCAATAATTCATTACAGCAGCCCCTGGCAACTAATACATTTATTGAAATTATGATACTTTCACCATATTGCATTAACTGTATAGTATATCAAAGTTAATTTCAACCTTTTTATTTTTGTTAATGTGGCTTCTTGAAATTTTAAATTTGACTTGTAACTCTCATTAAATTTCTATTGGACAGTGCAATCTTAGGCTATGTCATTCTATAGGACATAGAAATCCTAAGCTTGTCACCTCTTCACTAGTTCAAGATCCACGAGCATCCTAAAGAGAAAAAGAGAAAGTGTATGCATCCAGGAAATGACTCCCAACAGCTTCAGTGCTATGTGCTTAGATTCTATCACTGCCAACCTAATATTTTATCTCCAACATTAGTGAAAGAAAGATATAGGCCAGCATGTATTCAAAATTAAGATTTCTCTGAAATTTATCTGCTTATTCATTATTTTGGATAAAGCTTTCCATGTAAATACTAAAGAAGGAGATTTCTTTTCTCCACTCCCTGCTAAATCTTTTCAGAACACAGTTCAGATGGTGTATAGAGTAAATTGTTTCTTTGATTTGTTTAACAGATACTATTTAATAAAAGGCAAGAAAGTTAGGAACAGGGGCATTACATTGCTTTTGAAGATAGAAAAATCACAAACATAAAAAAGGATTCAACCCAAAAGACCTCACCAATTTATAGACTTATTGTATACTTGTGGCATACTCCATATGCTGAGATCATTTCATAAGTACTTAAATGAGTTATTAGTATTTACTAGGACTTTTTTCTTCAAAGTTGTTTTTAAATACAATTTTTTTTTTCTTACTGCACCTATGAATCACCATATAATGCTAAGGTGGGTGACCTGAGTGAGAGTTGAGGAGGATAGTCTGATGTTTCTTGAATTTATGATTATGTAAGTCAGTCAATAGAATGACAGTAATTACAGGCAGCACATTTTAAGGAGGTAATTTGGTACCAATAATCACCACTGTTACTCTATAAATGTGATCTTACAAAGAATATACAGATAGCCAAATTTTGATTTGCTTGGTTTTATACATTATAAGCCTGTTGTAGACAGACAGGGGCTCATCTCTCCTTGCTCTGCTGAACTCTTCCTAGAAGGTAGGATGCAAGTATTAGCTGAAACTCTTGCCATGTTCTTGTTTGATGCCCTCATTCTTTGGAAGAGGAAATGAAAGGCAAGAGAAAGGCAGTACATTTTCTGCTTCTTGGGAGTGCCACTAGTTTATGGAAAATTATCCTTTCTGTTTCTGAAAAGGATTGCAAATCTTTTCTGAAGCGCCACCCCTCAGAGCTGAGCTCACCTTCCCGCTGTGGTTTCTCCTCTGTGTCTGCTGTCCTCAGCAATAACAGTGTCATACTCTGACATATAATTATGTCCCTTTCCTATCATCCCTTTCTTATTCCTCACTTCAAATTCTAACTCTAATCTGCTCACTGAATTTAGGTAATGTTTCTTTTTAAACATCCTCTCCTTTCCCTTTCCTGAATTGTTCATCTAGTGATCCCAATTGCTTTTCAACTTGATATTACATAGTTGTTGTTGTTGTTTATTTTATTTTATTTACTGTTTAATTGAAGGATAATTGCTTTAAAATTAGAATTTTAAAATTAAAGAATTAGAATTAAATTTTATTATTTAATTATTTAATTTAATTATTAGAATTAAAATTAAAGAATTTTGTTATTTTCTGTCTAACCTCCACATGAATCAGCCATAGGTATACATATATATACTCCCTTCCTTTTGGACCTCCCTCCCATCTCCCTCCCCACCCCACCCCTCTAGGTTGATACGGAGCCTCTGTTTGAGTTTCCTGTGACATGCAGCAAATTCCCATTGACTATCTATTTTCAGAACATTCAACCTCAAAATTTTTCCTGCCCTCCTGTCCAAACCTAACCTATCTTTCCTGGTGTTGCCATATTAATTTTTGTAAAGTCAGCCCTTAATCATATTTCTCCACTCAGTGATCTCTATTCATTTAAGTATAAAATTCAAACATCATAATTTGGTATCCAAAGCCCTCCTCAGTATGAACTCACTTTACTTTTCAACCCTTCTGACTGACAAGTCCTTTTCATGTACCAAACATTCCAAATAAGCATGATTTCTTATCCTTTTCCAAGTTTTTGCTTCTCTCTCATGCTTCTATTAACTTGTTCATGATATTTTTTTCTCTTTGTCATTTCCTTCTCCTTAATTGTTCCTCCCTTACTGAGAGTTTTTGCCCATCTTCCAATATGAGCATAAATTGCCTTTCTCCATTGAACCATCTATGATCTCTTTTGTTGGAAACCTGTATTGAAACTAACCACTTTTTTATGTTACCTTAACTTTCTTAAGGAACTCACCATATTCTGCCTCATACTTCTGATTGGTACATCTCATTTCCCTACCAGAGTGGGCAATTTGTACCATGAGTGCCTATCAGTCACCAGGATTTCAACCAGAATGGACAGAATGGAATGAAATGAGCACAGGCCATGTTGGTTTTATGAATAAGAGCAATGAACACAGATACAGTTGGACTGGAACTTCTTGGGGTAAAAGTGAAATGGGAGAAATGACGGCAAAATATAGTTTTCTGAACTGGAGTCAGGCCAGAGCAATGGGGTTTACAGCAGTGCTTTTAGGCAAAGTGCTTGACCATAAAGAATCATTAAGGCTCTTTTACTCCCTTCCTATTGGGAAATCCTTACAAGAGAGATTTGCTTTGAGGGAAGGGGTTCTGTGTGCATGATGATCCTTTTCCTCTAAACCCCAAGGGAAGGATGTAGTAATTACTTTTGGATCTCTTCAGTGTAATTATACAATAATCCTCAAACATCTATAAATACTCTGTCATTACATGGCATTTTCCTACTATGTTTCTTTGTGGGGTAATTATAGCTGTGCCATGGGGCAAAGATTAGTTGCACTAAGAACTTCTAGTATTACACTCACATCTCAATTCCAGAAAACTTTCCATTTGTTGAAGCATAAACTGAAAAGAAGAGCATACTTTGGCATGTAAGGGGCTTCCCTGATAGCTCAGTTGATGAAGAATCCACCTGCAATGCAAGAGACCTTGGCTCAATTCCTGGGTTGGGAAGGTCCACTGGAGAAAGGAAAGGCTACCCACTCCAGTATTCTGGCCTAGAGAATTCATGGACTGTGTAGTCCATGGTGTCACAAAGTGTCAGACAGGACTGAGCAACTTGCACTTCACTTGGCATGTAAAGAGGCAGCAGTGTTTGAAATCTGGGGTGAAGAAGGAACTTCTTTTTCCCACCATAAAAGGATAGGGAGGATATTAAAATCTTTGAACTTTTTTTTTTCCCACAAATCCAGCGGGAAAAAATTAAAGTTAGCTTATATTTTCCCTGGTTTTGCTAAATAATAGAGTGGAGAGCAAAATACACCTAGATAATAACTCATCTTGGCATGAAAACAAGAACCAAAGAACCAAGTTAGTGGTTTGCATACTTGCTTTTCTCACTATATTATATAAAACCTTGATGAACATTTAAATTTTTCTTACCTTTATATCCACCTCATCCTCAAGTGATGAGGAGGATGAGGCATTTCGATATGATATCTGATAAATAATTAATAAAAAATAAATAGAAGACAAAGGGGATAAAAGTTGGAGATAAAGTAGAATGGTGAGGGCAGAGAGACAAGGGAAGAAAGGAAGGAATAACAGAATGGAAATAAGAATGGAGGGAGGCAACAAGGAAAGAAGAAAGAAAAGAAAGGGAAGGAAGGAGGAGAAAGCAAGGCTTCATAGGATAAGAATTCCATGCTTACTTTGCTTCATTTAAAAAGTACAACCTGGAAGGAGACACTACAGCCTCTGGAACAAGGGGGAAAGCACTGGGCAGTCCCCTGAGTGTGGAGGCTGGTCAGCAAGGAGCCCGTGAGAGGAGCATGAGGCTCTCTGGCCAGACCTCTCTCCCACCTGGAGCCCAGCCCTGAGCTTCACCAAGCTTTGGTTTTCTCTTATTAAAAGGATCCAAGGAACTTCCCTGATTGTCGAGTGGTTAAGAATCCACCTTCAAATGCAGAGGAGGTGGTTTCAATCCCTGGTAGGGGAACTAAGATCCCACATGCCACAGGGTAACTAAACCTGGGCACCACAAATAAAGAGAACCCACTCACCACAACAAAAGATCCCACATTCTGCAACTAAGAGCCAACACAGCCAAATAAGTAAATTATATATATATATATATATATATATATATATATGCATACTTAATATATTTAAGCAAACAAGGGGAGAACAAGATGGCAGAGGAGTACATCTCTCTCCACGGATACATTAGGAATACACCTTCAGAAACAGAAGTGCATGCAAAACACCTGTGTGCTGAGAGCACACAGGATTACCTGACCAGTGGAAAAGAATATATAGAATCATGTAAAACTTGGTAGGATGAAGGCACTAGGGGGGGAAACATGAGTGTTAGTAGATTGGACCTGCCCTTGGAGGGTGGGGGAACTGAGGCGTGGGATCCAATCCCCACATCGGGGCAATTGTCTGAGTCAGAGGAGAAATATTTAAGGCTGAGAGTGAAACAGCTGATCTGTGGCAGCATAAATAGAATGAGAATATGAAAGTCTTTGCTGCAGCCCTGCATACCCTGGACAGGAATGCTGGTCCCCTGGAAGGCACAGCAGCTGGGAGCTTGAGTTTAGGGATTGTGGTGCAATTCCAGGGTGAGAGCTGCTGTTGACTGCAGAGAGATGGATTGAGGGGATGTGAGGGAGGAGATCAAGGTGGGAAATGCCGGTGGAGGAAAACCAGGCAGTCATAGAAGCAAGGTGATACAGCTAGGTGGAGCCATCACCAAAGCCTCTCTCTCTCTCCACATGCCAATATCTGCAGCTGAACAATAGAGTGGTTGGCCCATCAAACGCCTGAAGCACTGAACTGAAACACCCACCCAGGGTGCTCCGTTAAGTGACTGATGCGCGAATCTACAGAGTAGGACCCCAGCCAGGGTGGCTCCTCTATGTGCCTGACTCTGAACAACAGAGAAGCACACCAGACAAGCTGCTAAGCTGCTGCTAAGTCACTTCAGTCGTGTCCAACTCTGTGCAACCCCATAGACGGCAGCCCACCAGGCTCCCCCGTCCCTGAGATTCTCCAGGCAAGAACACTGGAGTGGGTTGCCATTGCCTTCTCCAATGCATAAAAGTGAAAAGTGAAAGTCAAGTCGCTCAATCGTGTCTGACCCCCAGCGACCCCATGGACTGTAGCCCGCCAGGCTCCTCCATCCATGGGATTTTCCAGGCAAGAGTACTGGAGTGGGTGCTATTGCTTTCTCCAGACAAGGGAGCCCTCTAAGTGCCTGAACAGGCACAGTTATGGAGAAAGGCTGGCCAAAGAGGCCTTCTAATTATCAGCTACAAGAAGCTTAAAAAAAGATTCTGATAGGGCCCTACTCTTGTGTTGGAGGCAATCCGTGTCCCTACACACTTGGGCTGCCAGGGTCCCCACAACCAAGCAGCTGCACCACCTTCATGCTCAATTCTTACCAGGGCAGAGCTGCCATAGGCAAAAAAAAGTCTTGCATCTATGTGTGCAGGGTTGCTTTGGTCATGTCCAACTCTTTGCAACCTTGTACACTGTGGCCTGCCAGGCTTCTCTGTCAGGGAGGAGGGGAGTTCTCCAGGCAAGAACACTGGAGTGTATTGGCCAATACTGTTTGTCATACCCTTCTAGAGCACTATATTTCCTCCTTCCCTAGCCACCAACTCCCCTGAGTACCTGGTGCTGCCAGAACCCCTGCAACCCAAGCAGCTGCACCTCCTCCACACCTGGCTCTCACAGGAGCAAACCCCACTGGACGGCCCACATGCAGAGGTGGAAATAAAACCACAATTGAAACCCAGGACAGTGTGGCAAAGGAAGAAGACCCAAAACCTTCCCACCAGCTGAACAAGCTGCAGATTAAATCCACACAATCAACTAGGCAGACTGTGACTCTGGAATATATTAAAGGTCACTGACAGCTCCCACAAAAGAGAACACACTAGTTCTGATAGCTGTGGACATTGGAGGCAGGAATACACAGGAGTAGGACCAGATTAGAATTTGAGCTGCCCCATAGCGGGTTCAGAGATCAGCATAGTGTTGGAGGGCATCCTAGGAAGGTAAGGTGGACTGTGACTCCCAGTGAGGGAAAGGACCCTGACAGCAATGACTCAAGAAAAACATATATTATACTTATTTTTTGACTTGTTCTGTAGATTCTTTTGGATTTTTTCCCCCATTTTCCCCCATCTGTTGTAGTTATCAATTTTATTGACACTGTTGCTGCTGCTGCTAAGTCGCTTCAGTCGTGTCTGACTCTGTGCGACCCCATAGATGGCAGCCCACCAGGCTCCCCCGTCCCTGGGATTCTCCAGACAAGGACACTGGAGTGGGAGGTGGTCCTAAGATGGCAGAGGAATAGGACAGGGAGACAACTTTTTCCCCCACAAATTCATCAAAAGAACATTTAAACACTGAGTAAAATTCACAAAACAACTTCTGAATGCAGGCAGAGGACATCCGGCACCCAGAAAAGCAGCCCATTGTCTTCGAAAGGAGGTAGGAAAAATATAAAAGACAAAAAAGAGACAAAAGTAGGGATGGAGCTCCATCCCGGGAAGGGAGTCTTAAAAAGAGAGAAGTTTCCAAACACCAAGAAACACTCTCACTGCCGAGTTTGTGCTGAGCCTTGGAAGCACAGAGGGCAACATAATAGGGAGGAAAAATAAGTAAATAATTAAAATCCACAGATTACGAGCCCCCAGCGGTAACTCCCCCAGTGGAGAAGCAGCACAGATGCCTGCGCCTGCCACCCACCACTAGCAAGCAGGGGCTGGGCAGGGAGGCGCGGGATGCATTGCTTAGAGTAAGGATCAGGCCTGAATGCCCCCGAAGGTAATCAGAGCGAACTAACTTGGGCTAGCAAACCAGACTGTGGGACAGCTACCACACAAAAAGCCCTAAGACACCACCAGGCCCACGCACAGAACAAAGGGCTGAGGATAACTAGCCGGCTGCAGACCATCCCCCTCCAGTGACAGGCAGCCAGAGCCTGAACGGGGCAATCGCAGCCCCAGAGAGACATTATCTACCAAACTGCAAGCGGGCTTCTTTGCTAACTGAGACTTCTTGGGGTTCTGGACAGTTATCCGCCAGAGAAGGTGCACCAGTTGTACACCCAGAAAACCGAGCGGCAGGGACAGGAGGGGCGATAAGTCACAGGGACCATGCTTGACAAACACCTCATCACTCAAGCTGCTCAGAGCTGGGAAGGACACAAAACGCAGGCCCAATAGAGTCTGTGCCTCTGAGGACTACCCAAGTACCTGAACCTGAGTGGCTTAGACCTGGGAGGTGCATGCAGCCCAGGGCCGGCCTCTGAGGGTTCCGGGTGGAGCAACCTAGAGCCTGAGCTATGTGGGCAGCGAGGGTGCATGCAACATGAGTGGGGGCAGGCCCAGTGTGGCTGAGACACTACGAGCAAATGCCAGTGTTATTTGTTTGCAGTGTCCCTCCCTCCCCACAGTGCGACTGAACAAGTGAGCCTAAAAAAGTGTCCACCACCGCCCTCTTGTGTCAGGGCGGAAATCAGACACTGATCAGATCAGATCAGATCAGTCGCTCAGTGGTGTCGGACTCTTTTTGACCCCATGAATAGCAACACGCCAGGGCTCCCTGTCCATCACCAACTCCGGCGTTCACTGAGACTAACACCCATCGAGTCAGAGATTCCATCCAGCCATCTCATCCTCTGTCGTCCCCTTCTCCTCTTGCCCCCAATCTCACCCAGCCTCAGAGTCTTTTCTAATGAGTCAACACTTCGCATGAAGTGGCCAAAGTACTGGAGTTTCAGCTTTAGCATCATTCTTTCCAAAGAAATCCCAGGGCTGATATCCTTCAGAATGCACTGGTTGGATCTCCTTGCAGTCCAAGGGACACTCAAGAGTCTTCTCCAACACCACAGTTCAAAAGCATCAATTCTTTGGCACTCAGCCTTCTTCACAGTCCGACTCTCACATCCATACATGACCACTGGAAAAACCATAGCCTTGACTAGATGGACCTTTGTTGGCAAAGTAATGTCTCTGCTTTTGAATATGCTATCTGTGTTGGTCATAACTTTCCTTCCAAGGAGTAAGCATCTTTTAATTTCATGGCTGCAGTCACCATCTGCAGTGATTTTGGAGCCCAGAAAAATAAAGTCTGACACTGTTTCCACTGTTTCCCCATCTATTTCCCATGAAGTGATGGGACTGGATGCCATGATCTTCGTTTTCTGAATGTTGAGCTTTAAGCCCACTTTTTCACTCTCCTCTTTCACTTTCATCAAGAGGCTTTTGAGTTCCTCTTCACTTTCTGCCATAAGGGTGGTGTCCTCTGCATATCTGAGGTTATTGATATTTCTCCCAGCAATCTTGATTCCAGCTTGTGTTTCTTCCAGTCCAACATTTCTCATGATGTACTTTGCATATAAGTTAAATAAACAGTGTGACAATATACAGCCTTGACGTACTCCTTTTCCTATTTGGAACCAGTCTCTTGTTCCATGTCCAGTTCTAACTGTTGCTTCCTGACCTGCATACAAATTTCTCAAGAGGCAGATGAGGTGGTCTGGTATTCCCATCTCTTTCAGAATTTTCCACAGTTTATTGTGATCCACACAGTCAAAAGTTTTGGCATAGTCAATCAAGCAGAAATAGATGTTTTTCTGGAACTCTCTTGCTTTTTCCATGATCCAGCAGATGTTGGCAATTTGATCTCTGGTTCCTCTGACTTTTCTAAAACCTGCTTGAACATCAGGAAGTTCACGGTTCACATATTGAATGGCCGAGAGGAGCTACCCCACGTTCAAGGTCGGGGGGGGGGGGGGCAGCCGAAAGGAGATACCCAGCGTCCGAGGCCAGGGGCAGCGACGAGAGGAGTTACCCCGCGTCCGAGGTCAGGGGCGGTGGCCTGGAGGAGATACCCCACGCCCCTAAGCCCTAGGCCAAGGGCGGCGGCCAGGAGGAGCAACCCCACACCCGAGGCCAGGGGCGGTGACAGGGAGGACCAACCCCACGTCCAAGGAGCCATTGCTGAGTGGGCGCAGGAGGGCCTAGAGGAGCTATCCCAGGTGGAAGTTCAGGAAGGGCGATGGTGAGGAGATACCCCTTGTCCAAGGTAAGGAGCAATGGCTGTGCTTTGCTGGAGCAGCCGTGAAGAGATACCCCACGCCCAAGGTAAGAGAAACCCAAGTAAGACGGTAGGTGTTGCAAGAGGGCATCACAGGGCAAACACACTGAAACCATACTCACAGAAAACTAGTCAATCTAATCACACTAGGACCACAGCCTTGTCTAACTCAATGAAACTAAGCCATGCCCGTGGGGCAACCCAAGATGGGTGGGTCATGGTGGAGAGATCTGACAGAATGTGGTCCACTGGCGAAGGGAATGGCAAACCACTTCAGTATTCTTGCCTTGAAAACCCCATGAACAGTATGAAAATGCAAAATGATTGGATACTGAAAGAGAAACTCCCCAGATCAGTAGGTGCCCAATATGCTACTGGAGATCAGTGGAGAAATAACTCCAGAAAGAATGAAGGGATGGAGCAAAGCAAAAAGAATACCCAGCTGTGGATGTGACTGGTGATAGAAGCAAGGTCCAATGCTGTAAAGAGCAATATTGCATAGGAACCAGGAATGTCAGGTCCATGAATCAAGGCAAATTGGAAGTGGTCAAACAAGAGATGGCAAGAGTGAATGTTGACATTGTAGGAATCAGCAAACTGAAATGGACTGGAATGGGTGAATTTAACTCAGATGACCCTTATATCTACTACTGCAGGCAGGAATCCCTCAGAAGAAATGGAGTGGCCATCATGGTCAACAAAAGAGTCCAAAATGCAGTACTTGGATGCAATCTCAAAAATGACAGAATGATCTCTGTTCGTTTCCAAGGCAAACCATTCAATATCACAGTAATCCAAGTCTATGCCCCAACCAGTAACTCTGAAGAAGCTGAAGTTGAACAGAAGAGACCAGCAAACAGAAGCTAAAACCAAGGGAACCGCCTTGGAAGTGACAGGTGCAATAGATTAAAACACTGTAATTAGTATGGACTACATAGGAAGGGGCCTATAGATCTTGAGAAATATAAGCCGGACCAAGAAACTATCCAAAAATGAACTGACCCCACACTGCCCACGACAACACCAGAAAAAAATCCTAGATATATTTTTACTATTTTTATGATATTCTTTTCTTTTTTCTTCTTCTTCTTTTTTTTTCTTTTTTCTTTAACTTTTTTTAAAAATTTTAAGTCCTCTATTACTCCTTTAATTTTCATTTTTATAACCTACTATTACTTTTCAAAAAAAAGACTATTTTTAATCAAACTTCATATATATATATTTTTAATAACTTTTGTGACTTTGTTTTTCTTCTTCTTCTTCTTCTTCTTTTCTTCAATATTGTATTTTTGAAAATCCAACCTCTACTCTAGAATTTTAATCTTTTCCTTTTGGAATTTGTTATCAATTTTGTACCACAAAGAACCAAATCTTCAGTACCTATTTTTACTTGGTAGCGAGATTACTGGCTTAACTGCTCTCTCCCTCTTTGGACTCTCCTTTCTCTCCACTAGGTCGCCTCTGTCTCCTCCCTCTCCCTTCTCTTCTCTACCCAACTCTCTGAATCTCTGTGTATTCCAGATGGTGGAGGACACTTAGGGAACTGATTACTGGCTGGATCTGTCTCTCTCCTTTTCATTCCCCCCTTTTATCCTCCTGGCCACCTCTGTCTCCTTCCTCCCTCTTCTCTTCTCTGTATAACTCCATGAACATCTCTGAGTGGTCCAGACTGTGGAGCTCACATAAGGAAGTGATTACTGGCTAGCTTGCTCTCTCCTCTTTTGATTCCACCTCATCTCATTCGGGTCACCTCTAACTCCCTCCTCCCTCTTCTCTTCTCCATGTAACTCTGTGAACCTCTCTGGGTGTCCCTCACTGTGGAGAAACTTTTCATCTTTAACCTAGGTGTTTTATCAACGGTGCTGTATAGAAGAAGTCTTGAGACTACTGTAAAAATAAGACTGAAAACCAGAAGCAGGAGGCTTAAGTCCAAATCCTGAGAACATCATAGAACACCTGACTCCAGGGAACATTAAGTGATAGGAGCTCATAAAATGCCTCCATACCTACACTGAAACCAAGCACCACCCAAAGGCCAACAAGTTCCAGAGCAAGACATACCATGCAAATTCTCCAGAAACACAGGAACACAGCCCTGAGCTTCAATATACAGGCTGCCCAAAGTTACTCCTAATCCATTGACATCTCATAACTCGTTACTAGACACTTCATTGCACTCCAAAGAGAAGAAATCCAGCTCCACCCACCAGAACACAGACACAAGCTTCTCTAACCAAGAAACGTTGACAAGCCCCCGATACAGTCCCACTCACAGCAAGGAAAGTCCATAATAAAGAGAACTCCACAAACTGCCAGACTACAGAAAGGCCACCCCAAACTCTGCAATATAAGCAAAATGAAGAGACAGAGGAATACCCAGCAGGTAAAGGAACAGGATAAATGCCCACCAAACCAAACAAAAGAGGAAGAGATAGGGAATCTACCTGATAAAGAATGCTGAATAATGATAGTGAAAATGATCCAAAATCTTAAAATAAAAATGGAATCACGGATAAATAGCCTCTAGGCAAGGATTGAGAAAATGCAAGAAAAGTTTAACAAGGACCTAGAATAAATAAAAAAAGTCAATATATAATGAATAATGCAATAAATGAGATCAAAAACACTCTGGAGGCAACAAATAGTGGAATAACGGAGACAGAAGATAGGATGAGTGAAATAGAATGGTAGAAATAAATGAATCAGAGAGGAAAAAAGAAAAACGAATTAAAAGAAATGAGGATAATCTCAGAGACCTCCAGGACAATATTAAACACCCCAACATTCGAATCATAGAAGTCTCAGAAGAAGAAGACAAAAAGAAAGACCATAAGAAAATACTTGAGGAGATAATAGTTGAAAACTTCCCTAAAATGGGGAAGGAAATAATCACCCAAGTCCAAGAAACCCAGAGAGTCCCAAAAAGGATAAACCCAAGACGAACACCCCAAGACACATATTAATCAAATTAACAAAGATCAAACGCAAAGAACAAATATTAAAAGCAGTAAGGGAAAATCAACAAATAACACACAAGGGGATTCCCATAAGGATAACAGCTGATCTTTCAATAGAAACTCTTCAGGCCAGGAGGGAATGGCAAGACATACTTAAAGTGATGAAAATAACCTACAGCCCAGATTACTGTACCCAGCAGGGATCTCATTCAATATGAAGGAGAAATCAAAAGCTTTACAGACAAGCAAAAGCTGAGAGAATTCAGCACCACCAAACCAGCTCTCCAACAAATGCTAAAGGATATTCTCTGGACAGGAGACACAAAAACGGTGTATAAATTCGAAGCCAAAACAATAAAGTAAATGGCAACAGGATCATACTTATCAATAATTACCTTAAACGTAAATGGGTTGAATGCTCCAACCAAAAGACAAAGACTGGATACAAAAACAAGGCCCTTATATGTATTGTATACAAGAGACCCACCTCAAAACAGGGGACACATACAGACTGAAAGTGAAGGGCTGGAAAATATATTCCAAACAAATAGGGATCAAAAGAAAGCAGGAGTAGCAATACTCATATCAAATAAAATAGACTTTAAAACTAAGGCTGTGAAAAGAGACCAAGAAGGACACTACATAATGATCAAAGGATCAATCCAAGAAGAAGATATAAAAATTATAAATATATATGCACCCAACATAGGAGCACCACAATATGTAAAACAAATGCTAACAAGTATGAAAGGGGAAATTAACAATAACACAATAATAGTGGGAGAATTTAATACCCCACTCACACCTATGGATAGATCAACTAAACAGAAATTTAACAAAGAAACACAAACTTTAAATGATACAATAGATATCTATAAGACATTTCACCCCAAAACAATGAATTTCATCTTTTTTCTCAAGTGCACATGGAACCTTCTCCAGGGTAGATCACATCCTGGGCCGTAAATCTAGCCTTGGTAAATGCAAAAAAAAAAAAAAAAAAAATTGAATTCATTCCAAGCATATTTTCTGACCACAATGCAGTAAGATTAGATCTCAATTACAGGAGAAAAAATATTAAAGATTCCAACATATGGAGGCTGAACAACACGCTGCTGAATAACAAACAAATCATAGAAGAAATCAAAAAAGAAATCAAAATTTGCATAGAAAAGAATGAAAATGAAACACAACAACCCAAAACCTGTGGGACACTGTAAAAGCCGTGCTAAGGGGAAAGTTCATAGCAATGCAAGCATACCTCAAGAAACAAGAAAAAAGTGAAGTAAATAACCTAAAGCAACTAGAAAAGGAAGAAATGAAGAACCCCAGGTTTAGTAGAAGGAAAGAAATCTTAAAAATTAGAGCAGAAATAAATGCAAAAGAAACAAAGGAGACAATAGTAAAAATCAACAAAGCCAAAAAGGCTAGTTCTTTGAAAGGATAAATAAAATTGACAAACCATTAGCTAGCAAGACTCATCAAGAAACAAAGGGAGAAAAATCAAATCAATAAAATTAGAAATGAAAATGGGGAGATCACAACAGACAACACACAAATACAAAGGATCATAAGAGACTACTATCAGCAATTATATGCCAATAAAATGGACAATGTAGAAGAATTGGACAAATTCTTAGAAAAGTATAACTTCCCAAAACTGAACCAGGAAGAAATAGAAAATCTTAACAGACCCATCACAAGCACAGAAATTGAAACTGTAATCAGAAATCTTCCAGCAAACAAAAGCCCAGGTCCAGATGGCCTCACAACTGAATTCTACCAAAAATTTAGAGAAGAGCTGACACCTATTCTACTCAAACTCTTCTAGAAAATTGCAGAGGAAGGTAAACTTCCAAACACATTCTAGGAGGCCACCATCACCCTAATACCAAAACCTGACAAAGATGCCACAAAAAAAGAAAACTACAGGCCAATATCACTGATGAACATAGATGCAAAAATCCTTAACAAAATTCTAGCAATCAGAATCCAACAACACATTAAAAAGATCATACACCATGACCAAGTGGGCTTTATCCCAGGGATGCAAGGATCTTCAATATCCACAAATCAATAGATGTAATACTCCACATTAACAAATTGAAAAATAAAAGCCATATGATTATCTCAATAGATGCAGAGAAAGCCTCTGATAAAACTCAACATCCATTTATAATAAAAACTCTCCAGAAAGCAGGAATAGAAGGAATATACCTCAACATAATAAAAGCTATATATGAAAAACTCACAGCAAACATTATCCTCAATGGTGAAAAATTGAAAGCATTTCCCCTAAAGTCAAGAACAAGACAGTGGTGCCCACTCTCACCACTACTATTCAAAATAGTTTTGGAAATTTTGGCCACAGCAATTAGAGCAGAAAAGAAATAAAAGGAATCCAAATTGGAAAAGAAGAAGTAAAACTCTCACTGCTTGCAGATGACGTGATCCTCTACATAGAAAACCCTAAAGACTCCACCAGAAAATTACTAGAGCTAATCAATGACTATAGTAAAGTTGCAGGATATAAAATCAACACACAGAAGTCCCTTGCAATCCTATACACTAATAATGAAAAAATAGAAAGAGAAATTAAGGAAACAATTCCATTCACCATTACAATGAAAATAATAAAATATTTAGGAATATAGTTACCTAAAGAAACTAAAGACCTATATATAGAAAACTATCAAACACTGGTGAAAGAAATCAAAGAGGACACTAATAGATGGAGAAACATACCATGTTCATGGATCAGAAGAATCAATATAGTGAAAATGAGTATACTACCCAAAGCAATCTATAGATTCAATGCAATCCCTATCAAGCTACCAACGGTATTTTTCACAGAGCTAGAACAAATAATTTCACAATTTGTATGGAAATACAAAAAACCACGAATAGACAAAGCAATCTTGAGGAAGAAGAATGAAACTGGAGGAATAAACCTGCCTGACTTCAGGCTCTATTACAAAGCAAAAGTCATCAAGACAGTATGGTACTGGCACAAAGACAGAAATATAGATCAAGGGAACAAAATAGAAAGCCCAGAGATAAACCCATGCACCTACAAACACCTTATCTTTGACAAAGGAGGCAAGAATATACAACGGAGAAAAGACAATCTCTTTAACAAGTGGTGCTGGAAAAACTGGTCAACCACTTATAAAAGAATGAAATTAGAACACTTTCTAAAATCATACACAGAAATAAACTGAAAATGGATTAAAGATCTAAACATAAGACCAGGAACTATGAAACTCCTAGGGGAGAACATAGGCAAAACACTCTCCAACGTACATCACAGCAGGATCCTCAATGACCCACCTCCCAGAATATTGGAAATAAAAGCAAAAATAAACAAATGGGATCTAATTAAGATTAAAATCTTCTGCACAACAAAAGAAACTATACACAAGGTGAAAAGACAGCCTTCAGAATGGGAGAAAATAATAGCAAATGAAGCAACTGACAAACAACTAATCTCAAAAATATACAAGCAAGTCCTGCAGCTCAATTCCAGAAAAATAAACAACCCAATAAAAAAAACATGCCAAAGAACTAAATAGACATTTCTCCAAAGAAGACATACAGATGGCTAACAAACACATGAAAAGATGCTCAACATCACTCATTATCAGAGAAATGCAAATCAAAACCACAATGAGGTACCATTTCACGCCAGTCAGAATGACTGAGATTCAAAAGTCTACAAGCAATAAATGCTGGAGAGGATGTGGAGAAAAGGGAACCCTCTTACACTGTTGGTGGGAATGCAAACTAGTACAGCCACTATGGAGAACAGTGTGGAGATTCCTTAAAAAACTGGAAATAGACATGCCTTATGATCCAGCAATCCCACTGCTGGGCATACACACTGAGGAAACCAGAAGGGAAAGAGACACGAGTACCCCAATGTTCATCGCAGCACTGTTTATAATAGCCAGGACATGGAAGCAACCTAGATGTCCATCAGCAGATGAATGGATAAGAAAGCCATGGTACATATACACAATGGAGTATTACTCAGCTTTAAAAAGAATACATTTTAATCAGTTCTAATGAGGTGGATGAAACTGGAGCCTATTATACAGAGTGAAGTAAGCCAGAAAGAAAAACACCAATACAGTATACTAACACATATATATGGAATTTAGGAAGATGGTAACAATAACCCTGTATATAAGACAGCAAAAGAGACACTGATATATAGAACAGTCTTATGGACTCTGTGGGAGAGGGAGAGGGTGGGGAGATTTAGGAGAATGGCATTGAAACATGTAAAATATCATGTATGAAATGAGTTGCCAGTCCAGGTTCGATGCATGATACTGGATGCTTGGGGCTGGTGCACTGAGACGACCCAGAGGGATGGAATGGGGAGGGAAGTGGGAGGGGGGTTCAGGATGGGGACCATGTGCACACCCGTCTTGTGTATTCTCGAGATTAGTTGTTTGTCAGTTGCTTCATTTGCTATTATTTTCTCCCATTCTGAAGGCTGTCTTTTCACCTTGCTAATAGTTTCCTTTGATGTGCAGAAGCTTTTAAGTTTAATTAGGTCCCATTTGTTTATTTTTGCTTTTATTTCCAATATTCTGGGAGGTGGGTCATAGAGGATCCTGCTGTGATGTATGTTGCCTATGTTCTCCTCTAGGAGTTTTATAGTTTCTAGTCTTATGTTTAGATCTTTAATCCATTTTGAGTTTATTTTTGTGTATGGTGTTAGAAAGTGTTCTAGTTTCATTCTTTTACAAGTGGTTGACCAGTTTCCCCAGCACCACTTGTTAAAGAGATTGTCTTTAATCCATTGTATATTCTTGCCTCTTTTTTCAAAGGTAAGGTGTCCATAGGTGCGTGGATTTATCTCTGGGCTTTCTATTTTGTTCCATTGATCTGTATTTCTGTCTTTGTGCCAGTACCATACTGTCTTGATGACTGTGGCTTTGTAGTAGATCCTGAAATCAGGCAGGTTGATTCCTCCAGTTCCATTCTTCTTTCTCAAGATCGCTTTGGCTATTCGAGGTTTTTTGTATTTCCATACAAATTGTGAAATTATTTGTTCGAGCTCTGTGAAGAATGCTGTTGGTAGCTTGATAGGGATTGCATTGAATCTATAGATTGCTTTGGGTAGTATACTCATTTTCACTATATTGATTCTTCCAATCCATGAACATGGTATATTTCTCCATCTGTTAGTGTCCTCTTTGATTTCTTTCACCAGTGTTTTATAGTTTTCTATATATAGGTCTTTAGTTTCTTTAGGTAGATATATTCCTAAGTATTTTATTCTTTCTGTTGCAATGGTGAATGGAATTGTTTCCTTAATTTCTCTTTCTGTTTTCTCATTATAAGTGTATAGGAATGCAAGTGATTTCTCTGTGTAGATTTTATATCCTGCAACTTTACTATAGTCATTGATTAGTTCTAGGAATTTTCTGGTGGAGTCTTTAGGGTTTTCTATGTAGAGGATCATGTCATCTGCAAACAGTGAGAGCTTTTTTTCTTCTTTTCCAATTTGGATTCCTTTAATTTCTTTTTCTGCTCTGATTGCTGTGGCCAAAACTTCCAAAACTATGTTGAATAGTAATGGTGAAAGTGGGCACCCTTGTCTTGTTCCTGACTGTAGAGGAAATGCTTTCAATTTTTCACCATTGAGGATAATGTTTGCTGTGGGTTTGTCATATATAGCTTTTATTATGTTGAGGTATGTTCCTTCTATTCCTGCTTTCTGGAGGGTTTTTATCATAAATGGATGTTGAATTTTGTCAAAGGCTTTCTCTGCATCTATTGAGATAATCATATGGTTTTTATTTTTCAATTTGTTAATGTAGTGTATTACATTGATTGATTTGTGGATATTGAAGATCCTTGCATCCCTGGGATAAAGCCCACTTGGTCATGGTGTATGATCTTTTTAATGTGTTGTTGGATTCTGATTGCTGGAATTTTATTAAGGATTTTTGCATCTATGTTCATCAGTGATATTGGCCTGTAGTTTTCTTTTTTTGTGGGATCTTTGTCAGGTTTTGGTATTAGGGTGATGGTGGCCTCATAGAATTAGTTTGGAAGCTTACCATCCTCTGCAATTTTCTAGAAGAGTTTGAGCAGGATAGGTGTTAGCTCTTCTCTAAATTTTTGGTAGAATTTTTTAAACATATTTTTATTTTTTCTAAATTTATTCCTTTCCTTCTCCGACTGTTCTTTTCCCCTTGCAGTTAACCTTTAATGTATATAAATCTTCTTTATCTACCTCTATTTAACTTTGCATACCTGTTGTCTCTTTCTTTTATTTCTCTTCTGTCCTTTTATTTTCATTGCTTTATCTTCTAACTGGCACCTTGTTTTCGTTCTGTTTTCCAGTTTGTGGTATAGTCAGCTTTGTTCTGATAGATTTAATTCTTGGTTTCCTTTGTTTACTGGGTTAGTTTATTGTAGTCTACTTTTGTTGGACTGTTTTGATTTTGCAATGGGTGTGTATGTATATGTGGATATTCAGTCACACATTTTATTGCTGCTATAAACTTCTGCCTCTATGTTGGGCTTTTGCAGTTCTGTGTAGTTTTCCTATTTTTATTTCCTTTTTTCTTTCTTCTTCCTTTTTTTCCCCTCTTTTCTATAATTGTAATTTTTTAAAACCTATTATTTTTTAATACATTTATATCTTTGTTTGCCTTTGCTACTGTTCTTTTCCCTTACAGTTAATCTTTGTATGAATCTTCTTCATCTACCACTATTTAATTAGCATATCCATACTTTCTTTCTTTTCTTTCATTCCTTTCAATATATTTGTTAGTTTTGTTTCCTCTGCTTTATTTCCACTTGACACTTTGCTTTAGTTTTGTTTCCAGATTGTGCTTTAGTTAGTTTTGTTCTTAACTGATAAATATAATTTTTGATTTCCATTGTTTGCATGGTCAGTCTATGGCATTTTATTTTTGTTGGACTGTTTTGATTTTGCTCATAGCTGTATATGTGTATATGTATATTCCAATATTTTAATTATTATTTTCCTGATTCTATAACTCTCATTTGTCTGGGGTTCATCTTTGGTTGGGGAAGGAAATGGCAACCCACTCCAGTGTTCTTGCCAGGAGAATCCCAGGGATGAGGGAGCCTG
The DNA here is from genome assembly GCF_019923935.1 of Bubalus bubalis. Taxonomy (NCBI): domain Eukaryota; kingdom Metazoa; phylum Chordata; class Mammalia; order Artiodactyla; family Bovidae; genus Bubalus; species Bubalus bubalis. The sequence continues at coordinate 5,021,998 of NC_059162.1, read as the reverse complement.
GTGGGTTGCTGTCTTTGGGGTTGCATAGAGTCAGACACAACTGAAGTGACACAGCAGCAGCAGCATCTTTGGTTTCTCATTTTTGGATATTTATTTTAATCTCACTTAATGCCATAATAAACTGCTGTGGAATCTTTGTTCCTGACCAGAGATCAAGCCATGAGTCTTTGGAGTGGGAGCACTGACTCCAAGACCCTAGACTGCCAGAGAACTAATGCTAGGGAGTATCAAATAGTGAGAACTCACACAAACGAAACCACTTGAATACAAGACCAGACATCACCCAACCACCAGGAGCACCCTGTGAAGGATGCCTCATCTAAACAGCAAACAAAACAAAAATACAAACCCAGTCATCAGCAAACATGTTTACCAACTCACTCAGCCTTACCCATCACAGAAAAAAACAAGCACTCAGCACAAATCTCACCCCATAAGAAGCTTACACAAACCACTGGACCAACCTTAGGAGGGCAGAAACCAAAAGAAATAAAGAATTCAACCTTCTTCAGGGAAAGAATTCAACTTTCCTTGAAACCTGGAAAAAGGAGACCTCAAACACAATAAGTTAAACAAAAAAAAAAAAGAAGAAGAAGAAAGAAAAGGCAGAGAAGTACTACACAAATGAAAGGACAATCTAGAAAGAGGGCCAAATGAATGAAGAGAAAATAGGGAAACTACCTCAAAAAGAATTCAGAAGAATTATGGTGAAGATGATGAAAAACCTTGGGAACAAAACGTAGAAAATGCAAGAATCAATTAAGGAAGACCTAGAAGAATTAAAGCATAAACATGCACAGGAAAAAACAACACAATTACTGAAATTAAAACTACTCTAGAAGGAATCAATAGCAGAATGTCTGAGGCAGAAGAATGAATCAGTGAGCTGGAAGATAAAATGTTGGAAATAACTTCTGAAGAGCAGAATAAAGTTTAAAAAAATGAAAAGTACTGAGAACAGTCTCAGAGACCTCTGGGACAATATCAAAGGCACCAACAGTCAAAGTATAGGCGTCCCAGAAGAAGAAGAGTAAAAGAAAAGGAATGAGAAAAATTCCAAAGAGATTATAGCTGAAAACTTCCCCAACATGGAAAAGGAAATAGTCAATCAAGTCACAGAGGCACAAAGAGTCCCATACAGAATAAACCCAAGAAGAAACACACCAAGACACATACAAATCAAACTAACAAAGACTAAACACAAAGAAAGAATATTAAAAGCAGCAAGGGAGAAGCAACAAGTAACATATAAGAGAAATCCCATATGCTTAACACATGATCTTTCAGCAGAAATTCTGCAGTCCAGAAGGGATTGCAGGATATATTTAAAGTGTTGAAAGGGGAAAATCTACAACCAAGATTACTATACCCAGGAAGGATTTCATTCAAAATTGATGGAGAAATCAAAAGCTTTTCAGACAAGCAAAAGTTAAGAGAATTCAGTACCACCAAGCCAGCTTTACCATAAGGTTAAAGGGACTTATATAGCCAAGAAATACAAGAGAGGAAAGAAGATCTACAAAATCAACTCCAAATAATTAAGAAAATGGCAATAGGAACATATATATCATTGATTACTTTAAATGTAAATGGATTAAATGCTTCAACCAAAAGACAAGGACTGGCTGAATGGATACAAAAACAAGACCATATATATGCTATCTACAAGAAACCCAATTCAGGCCTAAAGACACATATAGACTGAAAGTGAGAGGATGGGAAAATATATTCCATGCAAATAGGAAGCAAAAGAAAGCTGGAGAAGCAATCCTCATATCAGACAAAATAGACCTTAAAATAAAGATTACAAGAGATAAGGAAAGACACTACATAAAACAGGAAGACATAGCAATTGTAATATCTATGCACCCAACAGAGGAGCACCTCATTTCATAAAACAAACACTAACAGACATAAAAGGGGAAATTGACAGTAACACAAAAATAGTAGGAGACTTTAACTCCCCACTCACACTAATGGACAGATCATCAAAACAGAAAATTAATAAGGAAACACAAATCTTTAATGATACATTAGGTGAGATGGATCTCATTAATATCTTCAGGATATTCTGTGCAAATGCAGAAGAATACATCTTCTTTTCAAGTGCACATGGAACATCATCCAGGACAGACCACATCTTGGGTCACAAATCAAACCTCAATAAAGAAAATTGAAATTGTATCAAGCATCTTCTCTGACCACAATGTTATGAGACTAGATATCAATCACACACACCCTCTTACACTGTTGGTTGGAATGCAAAGTAGTACAGCCTATATGGGGAACAGTGTGGAGATTCCTTAAAAAACTGGAAATAGAACTGCCTTATGACCCAGCAATCCCACTATTGGGCATACACACCAAGGAAACCAGAATTGAAAGAGACACATGTACCCCAATATTCATCGCAGCACTGTTTATAATAGCCAGGACATGGAAGCAACCTAGATGTCTATTAGCAGATGAATGGATAAGAAAGCTGTGGTACATACACACAATGGAGTATTACTCAGCCATTAAAAAGAATGCATTTGAATCAGTTCTAATGAGGTGGATGAAACTGGAGCCTAATATACAGAGTGAAGTAAGCCAGAAAGAAAAACACCAATACAGTATACTAATGCATATATATGGAATTTAGAAAGATGGTAACGATAACCCTGTATGTGAGACAGCAAAAGAGACACATATATAGACAGTCTTTTGGACTCTGTGGGAGAGGGAGAGGGTGGGATGATTTGGGAGAATGGCATTGAAACATGTATAATATCATATATGAAATGAATCGCTAGTCCAGGTTTAATGCATGATACAGGAAGCCTGGGGCTGGTGCACTGGGATGACCCAGAGGGATGGTATGGGGAGGGAGGTGGGAGGAGGGTTTAGGATGGGGAACACGTGTATACCCATGACAGACTTATGTTGATGTATGGCAAAACCAATACAATATTGTAAAGTAATTAACCTTCAATTAAAATAAATAAATTTATATTAAAAATAGATAAAAAATTTAAAAAAGAAACACAAAGACATGGAGATTAAACAACACATTTCTAAATAACCAACAAGTTACTGAAGAAATTAAAAGGGAAATCAAAAAATTTCTAGAAAAAAAAATGGCAATGAAAACACAACAACTCAAAACCTATGGGACGCAGCAAAAGCAGTTATAAATGGGAACCTTATAGTAATACAAACCTACCTCAAGAAACAAGAAAAGCATCCAATAGACCTCCTAACTTTACATCTAAAACAACTGGGAAAAAAACAACAATAAAAAAAATTAGTAGAAGGAAAAAAATCATAAAGTTATGAACAGAAATAAATGAAAAATAAATTAAAGAAAAAATGATATAGGTTAATAAAAATAAAAGCTGGTTCTTTGAGAAGATAAACAAAATTAACGAATCTTTAGACAGACAGACTCATGAAGGAAAAAAGATTGAAGAATCAAATCCAAAAAATCAAGAAATGAAAAAGGAGAGGTTACAATAGATAATGAAGAAATACAAAGGATTATAAGAGACTATTCAATTCAGTTCAGTTCAGTTGCTATATCTTGTCTGACTCTTTTCGACCCCATGAATTACAGCACGCCAGGCCTCCCTGTCCATCACCAACTCCTGGAGTTCAATCAGACTCACATCCATTGAGTTGGTGATGCCATCCAGCCATCTCATCCTCTGTCATCCCCTTTTCCTACTGCCCCCAATCCCTCCGAGCATCAGAGTCTTATCCAATGAGTCAACTCTTCGCATGAGGTGGCCAAAGTACTGCAGTTTCAGCTTCAGCATCATTCCTTCCAAAGAAATCCCAGGGCTGATCTCCTTCAGAATGGACTGGTTGGATCTCCTTGCAGTCCAAGGGACTCTCAAGAGTCTTCTCCAACACCACAGTTCAAAAGCGTCAATTCTTCAGCACTCAGCTTTCTTCACAGTCCAGCTCTTACATCCATACATGACCACAGGAAAAACCATAGCCTTGACTAGATGGACCTTTGTTGGCAAACTAATGTCTCTGCTTTTCAATATGCTATCTAGGTTGGTCATAACTTTTCTTCCAAGGAGTAAGCGTCTTTTAATTTCATGGCTGCAGTCACCATCTGCAGTGATTTTGGAGCCCAGAAAAATAAAGTCTGACACTGTTTCCCCATCTATTTCCGATGAAGTGATGAGACCAGATGCCATGATCTTCATTTTCTGAATGTTGAGCTTTAAGCCCACTTTTTCACTCTCCACTTTCACTATCATCAAGCGGCTTTTGAGTTCCTCTTCACTTTCTGCCATAAGGGTGGTGTCATCTGCATATCTGAGGTTATTGATATTTCTCCCAGCAATCTTGATTCCAGCTTGTGTTTCTTCCAGTCCAGCGTTTCTCATGTTGTACTCTGCATATAAGTTAAATAAACAGGGTGATAATATACAGCCTTGATGTACTCCTTTTCCTATATGGAACCACTTTGTTGTTCCATGTCGAGTTCTGTTACTTCCTGACCTGCATACAAATTTCTTCAAGAGGCAGATCAGGTGGTCTGGTATTCCCATCTCTTTCAGAATTTTCCACAGTTTATTGTGATCCACACAGTCAAAGGATTTTGCATAGTCAATAAAGCAGAAATAGATGTTTTTCTGGAACTCTCTTGCTTTTTCGATAATCCAGCGGATGTTGGCAATTTGGTCTTTGGTTCCTCTGACTTTTCTAAAACCATCTTGAACATCTGGAGGTTCACAGTTCATGTATTGCTGAAGCCTGGCTTGGAGAATTTTGAGCATTGCCTACTAGCATGTCGGAGAAGGCAATGGCACCCCACTCCAGTACTCTTGCCTAGAAAATCCCATGGATAGAGGAGCCTGGTGGGCTGCAGTCCATGGGGTCACTAGAGTCGGGCACGACTGAGTGACTTCACTTTCACTTTTCACTTTCATGCATTGGAGAAGGAAATGGCAACCCAATCCAGTGTTCTTGCCTGGAGAATCCCAGGGACAGAGGAGCCTAGTGGGCTGGAGCCTAGTGGGCTGCCCTCTCTGGGGTCGCACAGAGTCGGACACGACTGAGGTGACTTAGCAGCAGCAGCAGCAGCTACTTGTGTGTGAGATGAGTACAAGTGTGTGGTAGTTTGAGCGTTCTTTGGCATTGCCTTTCTTTGGCATTGGAATGAAAACTGACCTTTTCCAGTCCTGTGGCCACTGCTGAGTTTTCCAAAGTTGCTGGCATATTGAGTGCAGCACTTTCACAGTATCATCTTTCAGGATTTGAAATAGCTCAACTGGAATTCCATCACCACCACTAGCTTTGTTCGTAGTGATGCTTTCTAAGGCCCACTTGACTTCACATTCCAGGATGTCTGGCTCTAGGTCAGTGATCACACCATTGTGATTATCTGGGTCGTGAAGATCTTTTTTGTACAGTTCTTCTGTGTATTCTTGCCAGCTCTTCTTAATATCTTCTGCTTCTGTTAGGTCCATACCATTTCTGTCCTTTATTGAGACCATCTTTTCATAAAATGTTCCCTTGGTATCTCTAATTTTCTTGAAGAGATCTCTAGTCTTTACAAGCAACTATATACTAATAAAATTGACACATTTTTACAAAAGAAAAACTTTCCAAAACTGAACCAGAAAGAAATAGAAAATATGAAGAGACAAGTCATAAACACTGAAATTGAAAGTATGATTAAAAATCTTCCAACAAAAAGCCCAGGGCCAAATGGCTTCACAGGTGAATTCTATTAAAAGTTCAAAGAATATGAAATATCCATCCTATTCAAACTTCCAAAAAATCGCAGAGAGAGGAAAACAAAATTTCATTCTACAAGGCCACCATCATGCTGATACCAAAACCAGATAAAGACATCATTAAAAAAAAGAAAATTACAGGCCAATATGATGGATGAACATAGATGCAAAAATATTCAGCAAAATTCTAGTAAACAGAATTCAACAATCAATTAAAAGTATCATACACCATAATCAATTAGAGTTTATGCCACATTTAGGATGGAAGGATTTTTCATTTTATGCAAATCAATCAATGTTATCCAACATACTAACGAAGTGAAAGTTAAAAACAATGTGATCATCTCAATAGATGTAGAGAAAGCTTTCAACAAAATTCAACACCCACTTAAAATAAGAACTCACCAGAAAACCAACATAGAAGGAATATACCTCAACATAATAAAGGTCATATACCATCATATTAAAAAGTAGAGACATCACTTTTTCAACAAAAGTCTGTATAGTCAAGGCTATGGTTTTTCCAGTAGCCATGTATGGATGTGAGAGTTGGACCATAAAGAAGACGTAGTACTGAAGAACTGATGCTTTCAAGTGTGGTGCCAGAGAAGACTCTTGAGAGTCCCTTGGACAGCAAGGATATCAAACCAGTGAATACTAAAGGAAATCAACCCTGAATATTCACTGAAGGATTGATACTGAAGCTGAATCTCCAATAGATTGGCCACTTACTGTGAAGAGCCAACTCATTGGAAAAGACCCTGATGCTGGGAAAGATTTACGGTAGGAGGAGAAGGGGGCGACAGAGGATGAGATAGTTGGATGGCATCATTGACCCAGTGTACATGAATTTGAGCAAACTCTGGGAGATAGTAAAGGAAGGGGAGCCTGACATGCTGCAGTCCATTGGGTTGCAAAGTTCAGACTGACTGATTGGCTGAACAAAAACAACAATGACAAACTTTCAGCAAATATTCCCTATGGTGAAAACCTGAAAGCATTTCCTATAAGATCAGGAACAAGACAAGAAGGCTCATTCTCACTAATATTATTCAATATTGTTTTGGAAATCCTAGTCACGGCAATCAGAGAAGAAAAAGAAATAAAAGGAAATGCAAGAAGGCAAAGTGGTTGTCTGAAGAAGCCTCACAAACAGCTGAGAAAAGAAAAGAAGCAACCAAAGGAGAAAATGAAAGATATTCCAATCTGAATGCAAAGTTCCAAAGAACAGCAAGGAGAGATAAGAGAGCCATCTTAAGTGAACAATGGAAAAAAAAAAAAAATAGAGGAAAACAATAGAATTGGAAAGACTAGAGAACTCTTTAAGAAAATTGAAAATTCCAAAGGAACATTTCATGCAATGATGGGCACAATAAAAGGCAGAAAAGACAAAGACCTAACAGAAACAGAAGAGATTAACACGAGATAGCAAGAATACAGAGAAGAACTATACAAAAAGGGTCTTAATGACCCAGATAGCCATGATTGTGTAATCACTCACCTAGAGTCAGACATCCTAGAGTGTGAAGTCAACTGTGCCTTAGGAAACATTACTATGAACAAAGCTAGGGCAGGTGATGGAATTTCATCTGAGCTATTTCAAATCTTAAAAGATAATGCTGTTAAGGTGATGGAAAGAATCAATTTTCATTTCAATCCCAAAGGCAATGCCAAAGAATGTTCTAACTACCATACAATTGCTCTCATTTTACATGCTATCAAGGTAATGCTCAAAATCCTCCAAGCTGGGCTTCAATAGTACATGAACCAAGAACCTCCAGATGTACAATCTGCATTTAGAAAAGGCAGAGGAACCAGAGAAATTGCCAACATTGGTAGGATCACAGAAAAAGCAAGGGAATTCCAGGAAAAAAAAAAAAAAAAGTCTACTTCTGCTTCATTGACTATGCTGAAGCTTTTGACTGTGTGGATCACAAAAATACTGTGGAAAATTCTTAAAGAGATGGGAATACCAGACCATCTTAGCTGCTTCCTAAGAAACTTGCATGCAGGTCAGGAAGCAACAGTTAGAATAGGACATGGAACAATGAACTGGTTCCCAGTTGGGAGAGGAGTATGTCAAGGCTGTATATTGTCAACCAGTTTATTTAACTTCTATGCAGAGTACATCATGCAAAATGCTGGGCTGGATGAATCAGAAGCTGAAATCAAGATGGCCAGGAGAAATATCAACAGTCTCAGATATGCCGATAATACCACTCTATGGCAGAAAGCAAAGAGGAACTGAAGAACCCCTTGATAAGGGTGAAAGGGAAAAGTGAAAATGCTGGCTTAAAACTCAACATTTGAAAAATTAAAATCATGGTATCTGCCCCCATCACTTCAGGGCAAATAGATGGGGGGAAAGTAAAAATAGTGACAGCCTTCATTTTCTTGGACTCCAAAATCACCGTGGACAGTGACTGAAGCTTTGAAATTAAAAGGTGCTTGCTCCTTGGAAATAAAGCTATGACAAACCTAGATGACATATGAAATAGCAGACACATCACTGTGCCAAAAAAAGGTCTGTATAGTCAAAGCTGTGGTATTTCCAGCAGTCATTTACAAATGTGAGAATTGGACCATAAAGAAGGCTGAGCCCTGAAGAATTGATGCCTTCAGTTCAAGTTAATCCTAATGGAAATCAACCTTTAATATTTATTGGAAGGACTGATGGTGAAGCTCCAATACTTTGACTACTTAACACAAAGACCTGATTCATTGGAAAAGACCCTGATGCTGAGAAAGACTGAGGGTAAGAAGTGAAGGTGACAACATCGGATGAGATGGTTGGATAGCATACCAACCCCATGGACATGAATTTGAGCAAATTTTGGGAGATAGTGAAGGACAGGGAAGCCTGATGTGTTGTGTGTAGTTCTCGGGGTCACAAAGAGTTGGACATGACTGAACAACTGATTAGAACAGAAGTAAAATTCTCACTGTTTGCACATGACATGATACTGTGCATATAACACCCTAAAAATGCCACAAAAATGTACTAGAGCTAATGAATGAATTTAGTAAAGCCACAGGATATAAAATTAATACACAGAAATCACTCACATTCCTATATACTAACAATGAAAATTCAGAAAGGGAAATTAAGAAATTAATCCCATTCACCATTGCAACAAAAATAATAAATTATCTAAGAATATATCCACCTAAAGAGGCAAAAAACTATAAAACAGAAAACTATAAGATGCTGATGAAAGAAATCAAAGATAACACAAACAGATGTAAAGATATATGACATTGCTGGATTGGAATGATCAATATTGTCAAAATGACTATATTAACCAAAATAACTATACTAACCAAAGCAATCTACAAATTCATTTCTTTGTCTATCAAATTACCAGTGGCATTTTGCACAGAACTCAAACAAAAGTTTTCACAATTTGTACGGAAACACAATAGACCCTGAATAGCCAAAGTAATCTTGAGAAAGGTAAACGGAGCTGAAGGAATCAAACTCACTGACTCCAAATTATACTACAAATCTTCAGTCATGAGAACAATATGCTGCTGGAACAAAAACAGAAATATGGACCAATGGAACAAGATAGAAAGCCCAGAGACAAACCCACGAAACTATGGGCAAAGGAGGTAAGAATATACAATAAAGAAAAGACAACCTCTTTGATAATGATGCTGGGAAAACTGGACAGCAATGTGTAGAAGAAATGAAATTAGAACACTTCCTAACATCATACACAAAAATAAACTCAAAATGGATTAAAGTCTTAAATGTAAGGCCAGAAACTATAAAGCTCTTAGAAGAAAACATAAGCAGTACACTCTATGACATAAATTGCAACAATATTCTGTCTGATTCACCCCCTAGATTAATGGAAATAAAATAAAAAATAAAGAAATGGCCCTAATAAACCTTAAAAACTTTGGCACAGCAAAGGAAACTATAAGCAAGATGAAAAGACAACACTCTGAATGGGAGAAAATAATTGCAAATGAAGCAACTGACAAAAGGTAAATCTCTAAAACATATAAGCAGCTCATATATCTCAATGTCAGAAAAAAAAAAAAAAACTAATCAAAAAACGGGGAGAAGACATTTCTCCGAAGAAGACATCAGATCAGATGAGAGAAGTCGATCAGTCGTGTCCGAATCTGCGACCCCATGAATCGCAGCACGCCAGGCCTCCCTGTCCATCACCAACTCCCAGAGTTCGCTGAGATGCACGTCTATCGAGTCAGTGATGCCATCCAGCCATCTCATCCTCTGTCGTCCTCTTCTCCTCCTGACCCCAATCCCTCGCAGCATCAGAGTCTTTTCCAATGAGTCAACTCTTCGCATGAGGTGGCCAAAGTACTGCAGTTTCAGCTTTAGCATCATTCCTTATAAAGAAATCCCAGGGCTGATCTCCTTCAGAATGGACTGGTTGGATCTCCTTGCAGTCCACGGCACTCTCAAGAGTCTTCTCCAACACCACAGTTCAAAAGCATCAATTCTTCGCCGCTCAGCCTTCTTCACAGTCCAACTCTCACATCCATACATGACCACAGGAAAAACCATAGCCTTGCCTAGACGAACCTTTGTTGGCAAAGTAATGTCTCTGCTTTTCAATATGCTATCTAGGTTGGTCATAACTTTCCTTCCAAAGAGTAAGCGTCTTTTAATTTCATGGCTGCAGTCACCATCTGTAGTGATTTTGGAGCCCCAAAAAATAAAGTCTGACACTGTTTCCCCATCTATTTCCCATGAAGTGCTGGGACCAGATGCAATGATCTTCATTTTCTGAATGTTGAGCTTTAAGCCAACTTTTTCACTCTCCACTTTCACTTTCATCAAGAGGCTTTTGAGTTCCTCTTCACTTTCTGCCATAAGGGTGGTGTCATCTACATATCTGAGGTTATTGATATTTCTCCCAGCAATCTTGATTCCAGCTTGTGTTTCTTCCAGTCCAGCATTTCTCAAGATGTACTCTGCATATAAGTTAAATAAACAGGGTGACAATATACAGCCTTGACGAACTCCTTTTCCTATTTGGAACCAGTCTCTTGTTCCATGTCCAGTTCTAACTGTTGCTTCCTGACCTGCATACAAATTTCTCAAGAGGCAGATCAGGTGGTCTGGTATTCCCATCTCTTGAAGAATTTTCCACAGTTTATTGTGATCCACACAGTCAAAGGCTTTGGCATAGTCAAGAAAGCAGAAATAGATGTTTTTCTGGAACTCTCTTGCTTTTTCTATAATCCAGCAGATGTTGGCAATTTGATCTCTGGTTCCTCTGCCTTTTCTAAAACCAGCTTAAACATCAGGAAGCTCACGGTTCACGTATTGCTGAAGCCTGGCTTGGAGAATTTTGAGCATTACTTTACTAGCGTGTGAGATGAGTGCAATTGTTCAGTAGTTTGAACATTCTTTGGCATTGCCTTTCTTTGGCATTGGAATGAAAACTGACCTTTTCCAGTCCTGTGGCCACTGCTGAGTGTTCCAAATTTGCTGGCATATTGAGTGCAGCACTTTCACAGCATCATCTTTCAGGATTTGGAATAGCTCAACTGGTATTCCAACACCTGCACTAGCTTTGTTCGTAGTGATGCTTTCTAAGGCCCACTTGACTTCACATTCCAGGATGTCTGGCTCTAGGTCAGTGATCACACCATCATGATTATCTGGGTCGTGAAGATCTTTTTTGTACAGTTCTTCTGTGTTCTTGCCATCTCTTCTTAATATCTTCTGCTTCTATTAGGTCCATACCATTTCTGTCCTTTATCGAGCTCATCTTTGCATGCAATGTTCCTTTGGTATCTCTGATTTTCTTGAAGAGATCCCTAGTCTTTCCCATTCTGTTGTTTTCCTCTATTTATTTGTGTTGATCGCTGAAGAAGGCTTTCTTATCTCTTCTTGCTATTCTTTGGAACTCTGCATTCAGATGTTTATATCTTTCCTTTTCTCCTTTGCTTTTCACTTCTCTTCTTTTCACAGCTATTTGTAAGGCCTCCCCAGACGAGATGGCTAGTAAACATGTGTGAAGATGTTTAAGATAGTTCATTACTAGAGAAATGAACATTAAAACTACAAAGAAATATCACCTCACATCAATCAGAATGACCATCATCAAAAAAAGGTACAAATAATAAATTCTGGAGAGGATATAGAGAAAAGGAAACCCTCTTTGCACTGTTGGTGGGAATGCAAACTGATATAGCCATTATGGACAACAATAGGGAGATTACTTTAAAAATTAGGAATAAATCCTATTTTTGTACAAAGCTTCCCTTTTCTCTAATAATGAGCTATGTTAAGCTTATAATGCCCAGTAATCCTACTACTGGGCATAAACAATGAAAAAGCCACAATTCTAAAAATACACTCCAATGTTGATTGCCACAATATTTACAATAACCAGAACATGAAAGCAACCTAGATGTCCATCGACAGAATGGATAAAGAAGTAGTGGTGTATTTATACAATGGCATATGACTCAGTCATAAAAAGGAACAGATCTGAGTCAGTTGTAGTAAGGTGAATGAACCTAGTGATTCTTAAAGTGAGGTAATTCAGAAAGAGAAAAACAAGTGTCTTATATTAATGCATATATATGGAATCTAGAAAAATGCTACTGATGAACCTAGTAGAAAACAGACTTGTGGACACAGTGGGGAAGGTGAGGATGGGATGAATTGAGAAAATAGCATTGAGATATACATGCTATCATGTATAAAACACATGACATTGCTACATAACACAGGGAGTCCAGCCTGGCAATCTGTAATGACCTAGAGGGCTGGCATGAGGGGGAAAGGAGGGAGGCTCAGCACTAATTCAAGAAGATATGTGCACCCACGTGTCTATAGCAGCATCATTTACAATAATCAAGATATGGAAACAACGCTAAGTGTCCATTGATAAAGAAATGAATAAAGGAAATGTGTTATACACACACACAAACACACACACAGGTATATTATTTGGCCATGAAAAGGAATGAAATTCTGCAATTTGTATCAACATGGATAGACTTTCATGGAACTATACTAAGTGAAATAAGCCAGACAAAGAAAGATCAATACTATATGATTTCCCTCATATGGAATCTAAGAGACAAAACAGAACAAAACAAATGATTAAACAAAAATAAAACAAATACAAACTTATAGATGTAGAGAACTTTAGTGTCCAGAGGGGTAGGTGGAAGGATGAGTGAAATGGGTTAAAGGGGTCAAATACGCGGTAACTAGACTTGTGGTGGTGATCACTTTGTAGTGTATACAGATGTCAAATTATAATGCTGTATGCCTGATACTTCTATAATAAAATATTAAACCAGATAACCACAATTTGTAACCTCTATAGCACCTAAGGAACCACCTGGTTCAATCCTTCCATTTCAGAATGATGGCAAAGTAGTAGATAGTTAGTGGCTGGTTCTAGATTAGAACACACAACTCCCAATTTCTATTCCACTACTATGTTTTGTATAACTGGGTTTTATTTTGTATAACTAAAAAATACCAATAACTACAGAATAATTGCAAATTTTAAAAAGCTACTGCTTTGTCAAATAATGTTTATGAAGATATAGTTCTCATCTCTAGGAAGAGGAAATAGGATAAATTTCATTTTGCTCCTTTATATATTATTTACATTTTCACAATGAATACATAATATTTTATATTCATATTTTTATTAATTTCTGAAACTCGTGATGGGGCAGTTCAGTTTAGTCACTCAGTCATGTCTGACTCTTTATGACCCCATGAACCACAGCATGCCAGGCCTCCCTGTCCATCACCAACTCCCAGAATCCACCCAAACCCTTGTTCATTGAGTTGGTGATGCATTCCAACCATTACATCCTCTGTCCTTCCCTTCTCCTCCTGCCCTCAATTTTTCCCAGCACCAGGGGCTTTTCAATTGAATCAGCTCTTCGCATCAAATGGCCAGTATTGGAGTTTCCACTTCCACATCAGGCCTTCCAATGAACACCCAGGACTGATCTCCTTTAGCATGTACTGGTTGCATCTCCTTGCAGTCCAAGGGACTCTCAAGAGTCTTCTCCAACACCACAGTTCAAAAGCATCAATTCTTCAGTACTCAGCTTTGTTTATAGTCCAACTCTCACATCCACACATGACTACTGGAAAAACCATACCCTTGACTAGATGGACCTTTGTTGACAAAGTAATGTCTCTGCTTTTTAATATGCTGTCTAGGTTGGTCATAACTTTCCTTCAAAGAAGTAAGCATCTTTTAATTTCACAGCTGTAATCACCATCTGCAGTGATTTTGGAGCCCAGAAAAATAAAGTCAGCCATTGTTTCCACTGTTTCCCCATCTATTTGCCATGAAGTGATGGGACCAGATGCCATGATCTTCGTTTTCTGAATATTGAGATTTAAGCCAACTTTTTCACTCTCCTCTTTCACTTTCATCAAGAGGCTCTTTAGTTCTTCATCTGAAGTTATTGATATTTCTCCCGGCAATCTTGATTCCAGCTTGTGCTTCTGCAGCCCAGTGTTTCTCATGATGTACTCTGCATATAAGTTAAATAAATAGGATGACAATGTTCAATCTTGATGTAATCCTTTTCCTATTTGGAACCAGTCTGTTGTTCCATGTCCAGTTCTAACTGTTGCTTCCTGACCTGCATATAGGTTTCTCAAGAGGCAGGTCAGGTGGTCTAGTATTCTCATCTCTTTCAGAATTTTCCACAGTTTATTGTGATCCATACAGTCAAAGGCTTTGGCACAGTCAATAAAGCAGAAATAGATGTTTTTCTGGAACTCTCTTGCTTTTTTGATGATGGGTACATACAGGTTTTTCTGCAATTGTTTGTTATTTATGGGCATTATTGATGATTCTAGAGTAACATAATATTAGAATTGGAAGATATTTAAGAACTGTCCAAAGTACTTCATTATATAGGTGAGATACATTTCTGACAGTTACCTCATTGAAAGATGTAAATAACATAAAATAAAAGTATAGATATTCTGCATCATACTTTAACTGTGGGGTTTACTTGAAAACTGATGTGGTATAGATGAACCAAGGACTATATCCTTTCAGAAAGAAAACTAACATTTATTGAGCAACTATTACATGACAGACAAATATACATTCTTAATCTCGTTTCATAGTTACTTACAATAATTGATGACGTTTTAAAATTTATGTTTCAGAAAATCTGAATATTCAAACAATTTAAAATAGAACATGGATTAGATTGCAAAATTGGTCTTTGAATGCTAATTTTACAATTCTTTCGGACTCGTCTTTTGAGGTGAGCCAGAGTTAGTATTCCCTGAAACAGATATTCCTAAAGGCTCTTTTTGCTCTTTGTAGCATTAATCAGTAACTGTTAAAAGTTCAGTTGTCTGACCATTGCCATAGTACCTTTCCAAAATCTGTTGCCACCAGGCATTTCCAGTTGGAAGTGAGGTGGCTTTTTGATAACTTCAAGATTTTAAAGTCAAGATAGGACAAAGATGTGCCTGTGGGTTTACTCATAACAATTTATCACTTTATGTTTCTAATCCATTTTATAATATTCAGTAGTTTTCACAAAAGAGATTAATATAATTGCTTGACAAAGTAGATCAGGAAACAGGACTTTGCCTAGGACTGAGGGCTTTTCTGAACATATGACTTCCAGTGCTAAAACAAGGACAGTCCTGGACCAATTGGAATGAGCTGATGATCCTGAGAAAGCTTAAATTTCTCATCCTCATTCACACAGCAAGTTAGTGATGGGATTGGACTAGAACTCAGAGCTCCTACCTAACTAGTTCTGGGCTCTTCCAACTAAACCACAGTGACTAAGTGATTATTAAATTTAAAAACACAGACTTTAACTCTTCATATAAGTGTTATATGAAGTGGTTATATGAAGCTGAGTGGTAAAGGCTCTACCTGACAATGCAAGAGATGCAGAAGATGTGGGTTCCATCTCTGAGTTGGGAAGATCCTTGAAGGAGAAAAAAAGGCAACCCACTTCAGTATTCTTGCTCAGATGATCCCATGGACAGAGGAGACTGGTGGCCTACAGTCTATGAGGTCACAAAGCATTGGACATGACTGAGTGACTGAGCACACACATAACCTTGTATGTTTAAGGCAAATGGATGGCATATTAGCAATTAAAAAAAAATTGATGTTATGCTATTTTGTTCCATTCTCTGCATTCTGACTTACTCATTTTAATCAAGGTTCTCACACCCTCAACTATGACAAGTGGCCACCTTATGCAGAATGGAGTTTCCTGTCCTGGCTTTATTGCCCCCTTTCTAGCTGTTGCACAAGTAAACAACTCAGGCCCGTGCAAGTTCACACACAAAAGATTCTGCAATGGTAACATTTATCTTGTACATGTTCCATTTATCTTTGGCAAAAAGCTTCAAATCCAAACTATCTTAAGTGATCTCAAAAAGACAGTGGTAAGTACCTTCCCCCGTCATTATTGCTCCATTTTATCACAGTGGTGATAGCAATAATGGTGGTTTTAACCCCCATCAAGTCCATTTAACATGGCTCATTTTCAAAAGCCACTCAATGCCTTGTGACAGTCTGGCCAGGCAGTTTGAAAAGATCACTTAACCCCGATGATCTGAGGAAGACTCTGAGTGGGGAAAGAGGGCCCTACAGTCAGAGGCGAGACGGTGAATGGAGGGATGGGATAAAAAAAGACCATTGATTTTATGACAAGGGACAGAGTTACTGTCAAAACTGAGCAGCACAAATTGAAGGAATGTTTCAATTAGCTGTTTGCAAGAGAAATTCCTAAGAAGTTGTGATGCACTAGCTTGTGGTTATTGTTGGTTATGTTCATTCTTACAGTTTTTACATGTGTGTGATTTTTCTTAATACTAAAAGGAAAATCTGAGATTAGAATATCTGTTAGTAATGAAAATCATTAAAGAAGACCCATAGTAATTTCAATAAGATGTTTTATGAAGTGACAGTGACCTGGATAACGATAGCAGGCTGAAAAGAGGAAAGTGGAGCCTATGCAAGCCACATGTCACACACTCCAACGTGAGGTTGCCTAACACTGCTGGCTGTTCTGCAATCCAATGGCTTGTCTCTGTAGGTGTCAAAACTGCTAACAAAGCACACCAGTTTCTAGAAGTGCTGAATGTGGATGAGGGCAAGGGATGAGTAGATAATGACTGGAAGAAAAAAATCAACAGCACTTCTTTTGCACTTTATGCTTGCTCAAAGGATAACTCAGAGCTAGTGCTGCCTGAAAACTCTCAACTAAATACACAGAAATATTCTCAAAGATAGCACAGTTATTAAAAGAGCAGACTCGGGAGCCAAAGTACTTGGTTCAAAGCCCCCTTCTTCCATTTTCTGACCATATGACTTTAGGTTAAGATTTTCTCTCTCTAAGCTGAAATTTGTTTGTTAGCAAAATGGGAATAATAGAACGTATTTCATAATCCTGTTGTGAAATTAAAATAATTTATGTGGCATGTTCAACACAGTATTTGTACTGTAAAGTACATTTACGGAAAGGTGATTATTATTGTAATTAATCCATATAACATACATAATTTTAAGCCTGATTTCTAAGCATAAGTTCTTAATTAACTAATTCTCTTTTCATTCATTGCAAATGTAAGTCTTGCCATAAAATAGCTAACAGGCATAAGGGTTTTTAAAAAAGAGCCCTTGATTCTGCCTTTATGTTCAGGCTCCATTATCCATGGGCTTTACGATCTTGATAAAATGTAATCAATATGTTTAACATCAAGGATAATATGACACAATGCTTATAAGCTGAAAATTTGGAAACATATTAATCTGGTTTTGAGTCATTCCACCACTTTCTAATGATAGAATAGTTTATATTTTCACATCACCTGTACAGTGGTGAAACTATTTGGATTTCAAATCAAATATCATTTCCTCCAGTTGTCTTTCTCACTCTTTCTTTCACATTCTCAGGGCTCCCTGTACTTATCCCTTGTGACAGCTATCAGAATTACTATGAAATTAAGTGTATAATTACTGTCGAACTTTCCTAATAAATCACAAGTTTCAAGAAAGCACAAAACTTGTTCCTTTTTCTTCATGCCAGAATGTCCCTGGCTGGCACATGATAGGTGTCAATTATTGAAAGAATAAAGAGTTTTGAGTAAAAATGTGACGTGATATGAATTATATTTCAATAGAATCACATGGGCTGCTCTCTTTAAAATAAATTGTAAGTTTACAAGACTGGGAGCAGGAAAACTATATAGGAAACTACTGCAATAATTTAAGTTAGAGATGTCGGTGGATTGGACAGAAAGAGTAGTGATGGAAGTGGTGGGAAGTGATGCATTTGCTAACAAATTTGATATTAGGTATAAAAGAAAGAAAAGAGTCAGAGATGATTCCAGGGTTTGAATCTTGGGCCACTGGAAGAATTAAGTGTCATTATTTTAGACAGGGAAAACTACAGAGGGGCACATTTATTGTAGTAGTTCAGTAGTTCATTTTTGGAACATGTTAAGTTATAATGCCTATGCGGCATCCAGATGAATATATCAAGCTATCCACTGTATGCCCAAGTCTATGGTTTAGAGGAGGGAGATTTGAGCTGAAGATACAAAGCTTAAAGTCATCAGACTAGATGAGCTTACCAACAAAAGAGAAGAGAACTAAGGAATACGTTCTGAAGCAATATAATGTTAGAGGTCAGGAGATGATGAGTACCAGCAAAGGATAATGAGAATGAGCAGTCAATGAGGGAATAAAAAATAGATGCTGGAACCCTTATGTGACAAACCACGTAAAACAATAAGGGGACTAAGGATTTCTCATTTGATCTGCCAAGATGAGGAGTGTTGGAAACCTTGACAAGAACCATTTTAGAGTGAATTGGTGCAGGCAATTGCCTCATGTAAGGATTTAAAAGAGAATGAAATTTAATTCAACATCATAATGAGATACCTTTTCACATTCACTAGAATATTAACTAAAATCAAAGAGACTACTCACTAAATATAGGTGAGCATGTAAAGCAAATGGAGCTCTCGCACAATCCTGATTGGAATATGAAGTCTTAGAATTACTTTGCAGAATTGTTTGGCAGATTCTTTAAACGGAAGTATATACTTATCATAATACCCAGCACATACAACCAAGACAAATATCCAAAATAAATGAAAACATATATCCACTCAAAGACTTATACACTAGGATTCAGAGGAGCCTCTTCATAGTAGCCAAAACTTAGAAAAAAAAACTAAAATATCCATCAACAGGAGAGTGGATATTCACACTGTGGTATGGTCATATAATGTGAGAGCTTTCCAGATAGCTAAGTTGGTAAAGAATCTGCCTGCAATCCTAGAGACCCCGGTTCGATTCCTGGGTCAGGAAGATCTGCTGGGGAGGGGATAGGCTACCCACTTCAGTATTCTTGGGCTTCTCTTGTGCTTCAGATGGTAAAGAATATGTCTGCAATGGGAGAGACCTGGGTTTGATCCATGGGTTCAGAAGATTCCCTGGAGAAGGGAAAGGCTACCCACTCCAGTATTCTGGCCTGGAGAATTCCATGGGCTGTACAATCCATGGAGTCTCAAAGAGTCGGACACAACTAAGTGATTTTCACTTTCTTTCACACTTTTGTATAATGTTATTACTCAACAATACAGAAGAATAAACTGATACTGATGGACAAATCTCAAAAACATTATGTTGAGCAAAAGAAATCAGATTCAAAAACATAAATACTGCATGATTATATTAGGACATGAAGTCCAAAAGAAAACTATAAGCAGATAGAAATTCACGTGGGAAGAAATCTAATTGATTAGAAAGGGCAAAAGGAAATTTTCTGGGTTGATGAATATGCTCTGTGTTTTGTTTTGGGTGCTAGTTCCACGAGTGTAAGCACTGGTCACAACTCAACGAACTATACATTTGAAGGTTGTGCATTTTATTGAATGTTAATTAAATCAAAATTTTAAGAAAGAATCAGAGATGACTTGGAGTCAGTAAATTATAAGCAGCTCTTCAAATGGAAAGGGGATCAGGGAAGAAGATCAAAGGGATTAGGTGAAAGCTGGAGAGACACTGGAGTTAAGACACTTTTATTTCCTCCTATTATTTAAAATGAGTGGTGTTATTATATTTGAATGCTGATATATTAATAAATGATCCTTAGAAAAATAAATGATGATGCACAAGATTATAACACCTATCTTTCAGAATTGTTCTTAGGATAAAATTATAGATAATGAGTGAGAAGGATTTAACACAATACCTGGAATTTAGTAAAGGGTTCAGTACACCATAACTGATTCTGCTATTATTGTCATGCAGTGATTATGGGCTTTCTGCTTTCACTCTAAGTGTAGTACACATGATGACAAATTTTTCTTATGACTTTTACTTTATCCTTTTGTTTTTCTTTTTTTATATGAATTTTTTTTCTTTTTTAAATTTTTTATTTTATTTTATTTTTTAACTTTACAATAGTGTATTGGTTTTGCCATATATCAACATGAATATGCCACAGGTATACACGTGTTCCCCATCCTGAACCCTCCTCCCTCCTCCCTCTCCATACCATGCCTCTGGGTCATCCCCGTGCACCAGCCCCAAGCATCCAGTCGCCAGTCCAGGTTCGATGCAGAATACTTTATCCTTTTTTTTACAGCACCTCATGATTAGGCTGACGCCCCCACTACTCCACCAACACTATTCACATTAAGTTCACTTGCCACGCTGTCAGTAAATCTGAAATTTCATTGACTTCTTCCCCTTCCAATTTGATAATCTGCAATGTGCTCTATAATCCAGATTATCAAATTTCTGTAACTGAATCTATCAAAGAATGGTGAATAGGCTAAGAGAGAAAATTATGCCATTTTAACTGATCCTTCTTCCCAACTTGGCCAAGTTAGTTTCTACTCTTTCTTAAAGGGTCCATTTAGATTTCACTTACCCAGAGAAGCTTTTTCTGACCACCAAAGACTAGGTTGTCTAGGTCTACAAATTAAGAATTTTTCAGCTACAAGCAACAGAAACCCAACTAAAATTCGGTCTCAAAAACTATTTACAATAGCCAAGGCATTGAAGCAACCTAAATATCCATTGACAGATGAATGAATAAAAATATGGTCCATATATATAATGAAATATGATTCAGTATAAAAGAGAATGAAAAATGTTATTTTCAGCAACATGAACTGACCTAGAGATTATCATACTAAGTGAAGTAAGCCAGACAAAGACAAATGTCACACAATATCACTTATAAGTGGAATCTTAAAAAAATGACACAAATGAACTTATATACAAAATAGAAATAGACCTATAGACATTGAAAATAAACTTACAGTTCAAAAAGGTGGAATGGGGGAGAAATATATAAGGAAGTTGGGATTAATGTACATACACTACTATATCTAAAAAAGGTAAACAATAAGGACCTGTTTATACCACAGGGAGCTATATTCAATATTTTGTAATAAGCTATAATAGAAAAGATTATAAATATATATGTACATATATATATGTATATATATACATATATAGTTTGACTGGATTGCTTTGCTGCAGACTTGAAACTAAAAATTTTCATTTTAAGTAGTTGTTGTGATTCAGTCACTCAGTTGTGTTCAACTTTGCCATCCAATGGACTGCAGCACGCCAGGCTTCCTTCTCCTTCACCATCTACCAGAGCTTGCTCAAACCCATGTCCACTGAGTCAGTGATGCCATCCAACCATCTCATCCTCTGTCATCCCCTTCTCCTCCTGCTTTCTATCTGTCCCAGCATCACGGTCTTCTCCAATGTGTTGACTCTTTGCATCAGGTGGCCAAAGAACTGGAAGTTCAGCTTCAGCATCAGTCCTTCCAAAGAATACTCAGGACTGATTTCCTTTAGGATTGACTGGTTTGATCTTGCTGTCCAACGGACTCCCAAGAGTCCTCCAACACCACAGTTCAAAGTCATCCGCCTTTTTTATTGTCCAGCTTCAGCACTCAGCCTTTTTTATTGTCTAACTCTTGCATGCATACTACTGAAAAAACACCATAGCTTTGACTACACAGAGCTTTGTTGGCAAAGTAATGCCTCTGCCTTTTAATACACTGTCTAGGTTTGTCATAGCTTTTCTTCCAAGGAGCAAGAGTCTTTTAACTTCAAAGCTGCAGTCACCATCCACAGTAATTTTGGATCCCAAGAAAATAAAGTCTATCACCACTTCCATTGTTTCCATATTCATTTGCCTTGAAGTGATGGGACCAGATGCCATGATCTTAGTGTTTTGAAAGTTGAGTTTTAAGCCACCTTTTTCACTCTCATCTTTCACCTTCATCAAAACATCCTTTAGTTCCTCTTCACTTTCTGCCATAACGGTGGTGTCATCTGAAATCTGAGCTTATTGATATTTCTCCCAGCAATCTTGATTTCAGCTTGTGCTTCATCCAGCCTGTCATTCTGCATGATGTACTCTGCATATAAGTTGGGTGACAATGTAGGTTCTTGACGTACTCTTTCCCAATTTTGAACCAGTCTGCTGTTCGATGTTCAGTTCTAACTGTTGTTTCTTGACCTGCATACAGATTTCTCAAGATGCAGGTAGCTGGTCTGGTATTCTCATCTGTTTATAAATTTTTCACAGTTTATTGTGATCCACACAGTCGAAGACTTTAGCATAGTCACTGAAGCAGAAAGAAATGTTTTTCTGGAATTCCGTTGCTTTTTATATGGTCCAACAAATATTGGCAATTTGACCTCTAGTTCCTCTGTCTTTTCTAAATCCAGCTTGCACATCTGGAAGTTCTCAGTTCATGTAGTATTGAAACTTCACTTGGAGAATTTTGAGCATTACTCATATGCAGTAGTTTGAATATTCTTCAGCATTGCCCTTCTTTGGGATTGAAATGAGAACTGACCTTTTCCAGTCCTGTGGCCACTGCTGATTTTTCCAAATTTGCTGGCATATTGAATGCAGCACTTTCACAGCATCAACTTTTAGGATGTGAAATAGCTCAGCTGGAATTCCAACACCTCCACTAACTTTGTTCATAGTGATGCTTCCTAATGCCCATTTGACTTTACACTCCAAGAGTTCTGGCTTTAGGTAAGTGATTACACCATCATGGTTATCTGGGTCATTAAGATCTTTTTGGTATATTTCTTCCGTGTATTCTTACCACCTCTTCTTAATATATTCTACTTCTGTTTGGTCAATACCATTTATGTCCTTTATTGTGCCTATCTTTGCATGAACATTCCATTGATATTTCTAATTTTCCTGAAGAGATCTCGAGTCTTTCCAATTCTATTGTTTTCCTCTATTTCTTTCCATTGTTCACTTAGGAAGGCTTTCTTATCTCTCCTTGCTATTCTTTGGAACTCTGCATTCAGATTACCTTTTCTACATTGCCTTTCACTTCTCTTCTTTTCTCAGCTATTTGTAAGGCGTCCTTAGACAACCATTTTAAATGGTAGAAATGGATATTAATTCATATAATTGTAACATTCCAGAGCTGGATCTGGACAGATGTGGCTAGATTTAAGAGTTAAAATATGTTTTAGGAATCTGTGCCCCCCATCTGCACTTCTTCACATTACTCCTAATTTCTGGACTCTGGTTTCCTCTGTTTTGTTTAATTCTCAGGTGGTTTCATTACAAATGCTGACACAGGTGATCAGGTAGTTGTTGAGACCTAAAGAAGTATTAAAAAGAAATTCCTTTTTCCCATTAATTCTAGTATAGATTCAAGGTGATTTATTTTTCTGACTTTAATGAAGTGTCCATCAAGTGTCCCTTGGGTGATAAATTTCTCTGAATGACAGTATGTCTGGACTTAGGAGCAAGGAAGTAGTGTGAGCCACAGGTATGAATCCTTGACTAGGAACAGGAAATTCATTCTGGGCAGGTTAAGACATAGGGTCTCCATGTTGTCTGCCCTAATCATTCCAAGATACCTTGAATGAGCCCTATCTTATCATTTAAAAAATAACCACTAATGCTAGTATGCACTAAAGACTATGCTGAGAATGTTACAAACAGCATTTCAGTTAATTGTTGCAAAAGCCATTTTGTTACCATTTAGTTCTATTTTACAGATAAGGAAACTAAAGCTCAGAGTTGTTCAATATACCCAAGCTGAGGCATGAAGAAGAAGGAAATGGGCCTACAGACCAAGGACATATTCTGGACTTCTGACTCTGGAGACCCTTTCACCATGCACTCCTGATGACTCTGATAGGTGGTCTGTCCTCTGCAGATTCCCATGAAAACATACCATTTTGTATTTTTCCAGCCATTTATAGTACATGTATTACAACATACTCACTTCCTTGAACATTTGACTCCCATCCCCACAATCTGCAGTGCTAACTGTGGCATTAGAACTTTGTTCAGTGTGAGTCATGACTTTTACAATGCTTCTAGAAGCTATATCAATAGCAAGTTTACACAATTTGTTTAGGTCCAGAATACTAAATCATATATGTCAAGAAGCTGATAGACCACATTTTGTCAGAACTCTCCACCATGACCTGTCCATCTTGGGTGGCCCTACATAGCATGGCTCATAGTTTCCTTGAGTTAAACAAGGCTGTGATCCAGGTGATCAGTTTGGTTAGTTTTCTGTAATTGTGGTCTCCATTCTGTCTGCCCTTTGATGGATAAGGATAAGAGGCTTGTGGAAGCTTCCTGATGGGAGACACTGGCAGGTGGTAAATCTTTAATCCACTTTTCTGTTGCTTGTTGATTGATTTTCTGCTGGGAGGTGTTCCCTCACTGTGGTAGGGGTAATGGGGGCAATGGAGACCTACTTCAAAAGGACTTGAGCCAGGACTGTTGTACTCAGTGCTCCTGATTTTCACAAGACAACAGAGTAGAAGAATATGTGCTTATCTTCTCCTGTGAGAACTCCAAAATTGCAAATAACAGATGAAGAACCATCAACAGCAGAATGTTGGATCCCATCAAAAAAAGATACCCCATGTCCAAGGGCAAAGGAGAAGCCCTAACAAGATGGTTGTGGGGCGATGAAATCATGTTTAGAATCAAACTCCATACCTGCCAAATGCTCAGAGGGCTCAAACAAAACCTTGTGTGCACTAGGACCCAGGGTCCCTACAAGAGACTGTGCCAGACCTGTCTTTGAGTGTCTGAGTGTCTTCCTGTGGAGGCACAGGTCAGCAGTGACCTGCTGCAGGGACAGGGGCTCTGGCTGCACCAGACCTGGGAGGTGCAGCATGTGAGACCCAACACAGAAGCCCAGAGCAGACAAGCCACAAACTGGAGAACAATTATATCAAAGAATTCTAACACTGTTGTGAAAGTTCTAGGGGCCACAACAGATTTCCCAACCTGGGGATCTGGCAAAGACCCTGAGAATGCCTAGGAAATTTGACTTTGAAGGCCAGCGGGATTTGATTACAAAACTTCCACAGGACTGGGGAAACTGACTCTTGGAGGGCACAAACAAAACCGTGTGCACACCAGGACCCAGGAGAAAGGAGCAGTGACCCTGCAAGAGACTGAGCCAAAGTTGTCTGTGAGTGTCCAGGAGTCTCCAGCAGAGGCGTGGGTCAACAGTGGTCTGCCATGAGGTCAAGGGCACTGAATACAACAGTCCAGGCATAAGTACTTTTGAAGGAGATTGCCAGTTACCATTACTTCTACTGTTGTTTGGCCTCAGGCCAAACTACAGGAAGGGAACACAGCCACACCTATCAACAGAAAAATGGTTTAAAGATTTATTGATCATGGTCCCACCCACCAGAGCAAGAACCAGATTTCCCCACAAGCAGTTTCTCTCATCAGGAAGCTTCCATAAGCCTCTTATCCTTATCCATCAAAGGGCTGGCAGATTGGAAACCACAATTATAGGAAACTAACCAAACTGATCACTTGGATCACAGCCTTGTCTAACTCAGTGGAACTATGAGCCATGCTGTGTGGGGCCACCCAAGGCAGATGGGCCATGGTGGAGAATTCTGACAAAATGTGGTTCACTGGAGAAGGGAATGGCAAACCACTTCACTATTCTTGCCTTGAGAACCCTGTGAAAATTATGAAAAGCAAAAAGATATTACAGTGAAAGATGAACTCCCCACATAGGTAGGTACCCAATATGCTACAGGAGAAGACTGGAGACATAGCTCTGAAAGAATGAAGAGGCTGATTCAAAGCAAAAACAATGCCCACTTGTAGATGTGACTGGTGATGGAAGTAAAGTCCGATGTTGTATTGGAAGTGATGGAATTCCGGTAGAGCTTTTTAAAATCCTGAAAGATGGTGCTGCTAAAGTGCTGTGCTCAACATGCCAGCAAATTTGGAAAACAGCAGGCACCACAGGACTGTAAAAGGTCAGTCTTCTTCCAATCCTAAAAAAAGGCAATGCCAAAGAATTTTCAAACTACCACACAATTGCACTCACCTCACAGATTAACAAAATTATGCTCAAAATTCTCCAAGTTAGTTTTCAACAGTATGTGAACTGATAACTTCCAGATATTTGAGCTGTATTTAGAAAAGGCAGAGGAACCAGAGATCAAATAGCCAACATCCACTGGATCATAGGAAATACAATAGAATTCCAGAAAAACATCTATTTCTGCTTCACTGACTATGCTAAAGTCATTAACCATGTGGATCACAAAAGGAGTGTGGAAAATTCTTAAAGAGATGGGAATACCACACCACCTGATCTGCCTCCTGAGAAATCTGTATGCAGGTCAAGAAGCAGCAGTTAGAACCAGACATGGAACAACAGACTGGTTCCAAACTGGGAAAGAAGTATGTCAAGGCTGCATGTTGTCACCCTGCTTATTTAACTTATATGCTGAATACATCATGTGAAATGCCAGGCTGGATGAAGCACAGGCTGAAATCAAGATTGCTGGGAAAAATATCAATAACCTCAGATATGCAGATGACACCACCCTTATAGCAGAAAGCGAAGAATAATTAAACAGCCTCTTGAGGAAAGTGAAAAATGAGAGTGAAAAAGCTGGCCTAAAATTCAACATTCAAAAAACAAAGATCATGGCATCCGGTCCCAACACTTCATGGCAAATAGATTGGGAAACAATGGAAGCAGTGAAAGACTTTATTTTTTGGGGCTCCAAAGTCACTGCAGATGGTGACTGCAGCCATGAAATTAAAAAATGCTTGCTCCTTGGAAGAAAAGCTATGACAAACCTAGACAGTATACTAAAAAGCAGAGACATCACTTTCCTGACAAAGGTCAAAGCTATGGTTTTCCCAGTAGTCATGTATGGATGTAAGAACTGGACCATAAAGAAAGTTGAGCACTAAAGAACTGATGCTTTTGAACTGTGGTGTTGGAGAAGACTCTTGAGTCCCTTAGACAACAAGGAAATCAAACCAATCAATCCTAAAGGAAGTCAGTAATAAATATTCATTGGAAGGACTGATGCTAAAGCTGAAACTCCAAAACTTAGGCCACCTGATGTGAAGAACTGACTCATTGGAAAAGACCCTGATGCTGGTAAAGATTGAAGGTGTGAGGAAAAGGGGAAAACAGAGGATGACAGGGTTGGATGGCATCACTGACTCGATGGACATGAGTTTGATCAAGCACTGGGAGTTGGTGATGGACAGGGAAGCCTGGTGTGCTGCAGTCATGGGGTTGCAAAGAGTCAAACATTACTGAGTGACTAAACTGAACTGATATGTCAAGAAAGAGTTTTCAGGGACTTCCATGGTTGTTATCCAATGGCTAAGATTCCACACTTTCACTGCAGGGGCACTGGTTTGATTCTTTGTAGGGGAACCAAGATTCTGCATGCTGTGCCATGTGGCCAAAGAGCTAAGCAAGCTCCCAGGCCAATAAATTCTTTTCCATAACATTCTGTGTTTGAGGACTCTGGACCTAACCTGCTAAGAATATAGCCCCAGGAATACAGTAAGTCCCCTGCATAAGAACATTCAAGTTGCAAACTTTCAAAGATGTGAATATGCATAACTGTAATGTTTTTTGAAGAGGTTGCATTGTGCTCAGTTGCTTCAGTCACGTCTGACTCTTTGACCCCATGGACTGTATGCAACCAGACTCCTTCATCCTTGGAATTTCCCAGGCAAGAATACTGGAATGGGTTGGGGTAGATAGAATTGAAATCAGCAAGGAGCAGAACCTGTGCCATCAATATCAGGTGTGAGTGAAATTGCAGCTTGCCCTCTATCTCCTATTTCTGATGATCCTTCATCTCTACTACCTTCCACTTCTCTCTCCTCCAGTCAGTAACTCTTCTTGCCTGTTCACTCAATACCAGCCCCTGTATGTCAGCTATTGTACTATAATACTGTACTTTCAAGTATGTACTGTAAGATTAAAAATGCTTTCTTTCTTGTGTTTACTTTTTATGTATTAATTTGTGTGAAAAAATATTACAGTATTATGTAGCTGATTGCATTAATTGTGTACCTAGGCTAATTTTGTTGGACTTACAAACAAAGGACACTTAGGAAGGTGCTCCAAGAATAGACCTCATTTGTATGTAGGGGACTTACTGTACTGTGAGTGTATGTCAGCTTGGTTATGTAGTTCATTTGAGCCAGAGTCCCTTCTCTCTCTAAATCAGGCCCAACACAGATCCAGGTGGGTTAAAGGGGAATCTAGGAATGTGTCTTGATGTCCATCATATGCCACAAATCACTTAGTCTGCTAGAGCAGATTACAAACCTGGATATATTTTATATAACTATCAACTTGGTGAATATAGTCTTTTCTTTCTCAAGCTAGAAAAAGATTTTAAATAGTTTACATTCACATGGAATGAACAGTGTTATACATTTAGAGTTATCTTCTTGAGTTATATTAACTCTCCTTCCCTAGGTGATAATATAATTTAGAGACAGCTGGCGACATGCCACAAAAAAATCACATTGATAACATTACACTGATTGGGCTGAATAAGCAAGAACTGGCCGGAGCACTGGAGGCCTTAGAAAGGCATTGTACATACCTTTCCAAAGAGAGATGCAGGGATCAAATACACCTGTAAAATCTGTAGTGGTTCAGTGGTTATTGCTGTACCAGGACATTTGTATCAAAGTAAAGACAATCATTGCATCTTGCTCTTCTTACCACAAAGAATAAAGCCTAAATCACATGTTCTAGAAGCTGCATATTCTACACCTATGAATATGGCTTTGCCCCTTATACAAAAAGAGGCAAAAGGCTATCAGTTTTGATTAGGCCCAAAGTAGGAGAGGACTTTCCAGAAGATCCAGGCTGTGGTACCAACTGGTAGCAACATAGTCCAAGGTATCACCTGGACTGTGCTCCTCTGGTGTCAGAAGTATCAATGATGGGAAAAGATGCTGCATGGAGTTTGTAAGAGAATCACATGGCAGCACTTGGGATTCTGAAGTGGGACTTTGCCATCTGCTGAAGATAATTATACTCCTTTTGAAAAACAACTCTTACCATGCTTCTTGGCCCTGGTAGAGCACAAGCATGACTATGAGACAGGTGACCGTGCACCTGAAACTTCCCTTCTTGAGCTGGCTCCTATCAGACTCACCACGTTTTGAGGGCAGTGACCCAGTGATCATCCACTGTGGGATTAAGTGTCACTTCTAAGACTGAGATCAAGTAGGATCAGAGGGCAGAAAGAAACTGCATAAATATATAGTCAAAATTTCCCATACTATCCATCATTGTTGTACCCTTCCTTGCCTTGCATCTAGAGCTCTGTGGGGATTCATGAAGAAGGAACAGAAGTTCCTAGCTTGGGACAGTGCCCCTGTTCATACACTTTGTGGTGAAGGAGAGGTGACCCCACATTAGACTTCATGGGCAATGGTAAATAACAGACCAGATGGCAAGGAGCCTAGAAGGAAACAGATTGAAATACTGGGGACAAGTCAATCTTGGATACAGACACATAAAAGAAGATATTGGAGTGGGTATAACACCCACCAAAGAGCATTCCCCACATAAGTGTTAAATAAAAGAAAGGAAGAAAGTGAAAGTCACTCAGTTGTGTCCAACTCTTTGCAGCCCCATGGACTATACAGTCTGTGGAATTCTCCAGGCCAGAATACTGGAGTGAGTAGCCTTTCCTTTCTCCATGGGATCTTCTCAACCTAGGAATTGAACCCAGGTCTCTCACATTGCAGGTGGATACTTTACTAGCTGAGCCACCAGGGATCTAGTCAAATAAGTATATCAAATGATTTTATATAATGGACAAAAGAACAAAGTGTCCATGTTGACAGAGATGGAGGCTATGCATGGACTCAAGTGCATGAATTCCTAATAATAAAGACTGATATAACCATTGCTGCCATTGGAGGTTTAAATGTCAGCAACCAAGATCAGTACTTGACACCCTCATGGCACTATTTCTCTAAAATACCATATGGCCACTTGATGACAAGTAGACCACATTGGGTCACCTATATCCCAAAAGGGCCAGCAGTTTATCTTCACAGTGACCCATTTCTCAAATGGGTTGCCCTTTCTTGTTTACAAAGCCTCAGTCATCACCACTGTCTTACAGAGTGGCTGAGGCTGGGGCCCACTTCACAGGGTCCTCAGTGTGGGCACAAAGCAGGATCCAATGGTCATTTGACATACTATAATGGCAGAAGCAGCTGGCCTCATAGAATGCTGGGATGGCCTACAGAGGCACAGTTACAGCTCCAGCTCCAGCAGAGAGGCTATAATTTTAAGAAAGGGTTGGCAAATTCAGTCTACCACCTGTTTTTGTAAATAAAAGTTTTATTGGAACACGGCCATCCTTATTCATACACATATTGTCTATGGCTGCTTTTGCACTACAAGGGCAGACTTGAGTTGTTGTCACTGAAACCATATGGCCCACAAATTCTAGAATAATTACTATCTGGCTCTTTACAGAAAAAGTTTGCCAACCCCTCTGCTAGAGGATGTAATGCCATCAACTGGAAAAATGTATACACTGTTCCCCCGTAAGAAAAAAGATATAGTTTCAGGAATCAAGGGGTGGAGGCATCAATGGTCTTACCATCACAAAGAATGATTCACTGGATTTTGTGTTTCCAGTATCTAGTACTCTGGGTTATAGGTTCTGGTTTTCAAAAGAGCCACACTTTTTTTTTAGGAGACACAATAAGTGTCCCACTGAATTACATGATAAAGTGCTACTGTACAGAAAAGTGGATCTAAGTGGCATAAGCAATGGAACATAGTAGAGAGAGAGATGAATTATCCATAGTCTTTTGCAAGGAAGAACCTAATACCACTCTGCATGGAATGCAGTCAAAGGTTCCTTCTGCCTTAATTGTCAAAAATGGGTTTGCCCAAAATCATGACCTTCCCAGAGTAGCCCATATCCAGAGACTTTGCAAAGCAGAGGAGCAGAATTCTGGCTATCGGGGTGTAATGTGGCTAGTGATTATCTGGCGCCATCTCACAGGAATTGTGTGTATGCATTTCCTCCTCATTCCCCACTCAACGGCATCACGTTTGTAGTTTCAAGTCAGCCATGGTAGAGGAATTTAAGTGATGGAAATTGGCAAATACTACAAATCCAAATCGGG
Source organism: Bubalus bubalis (assembly GCF_019923935.1). Lineage (NCBI taxonomy): Eukaryota > Metazoa > Chordata > Mammalia > Artiodactyla > Bovidae > Bubalus > Bubalus bubalis. Next base: position 4,990,766 of record NC_059162.1, on the reverse strand, counting down.
ATTCCCACCCCACCCCCACCCCAGAGAGTTGGCTATTAAATATTTATCAGCACAGCACCAAGACACTTGTTGGGCAACAGTCACTCTGTAAGTCACTGCCAGGGTGAGTGAGGCTTGGTGTCATAGCTTTTCTCCTTCTTCTAACCAACACTACTTTCTCCCTTTCTTCCAGAGGTATTGAGCACCAATAAAAGTGTTAAATTTTATCTTATGTCTGCTTCCAGAAACACCAGGTTGCAATATAAGATTTTTAGTATAAATATTACTATTAGTAATCCTGGCATATAAGCAGCAAAAGAAGTTGTACTTATTTTAAGTGGTGTGATATATTGCAACTATATATTTGAATCAGGCTTTTGAACACATCAGTATAGAATTTTAACTATCAGCACTCTTAGAAAACCAAATGGCAAGCAAAGGACAGCTAACTTAAAGCTATGAAATCTTGTATTATTTCTGAAGGAAACATCAGCATGAAAATAAGGGTACTAGAACCAAACATCACAGGGAAAACTATTGTAGTTCAATTAAAAACTCATAATTAAAAGTCTTAGTTGAAATAGCCTAATGGAAATGCTCCCAGTACTAGTTAATCAATCACCTCTATACATAAAAATAGCTGCAACAAACCTTCTTAACAATATTTTAAGATCTTCAGTTCTGTTCAGTCACTCGGTCATGTCCGACTCTTTGCAACCCCATGAATTACAGCACGCCAGGCCTCCCTGTCGATCACCAACTCCTGGAGTTCACTCAAACTCATGTCCATTGAGTCGGTGATGCCATCCAGCCATCTCATCCTCTGTCGTCCCCTTCTCCTCCTGCCCCCAATCCCTCCCAGCATCAGAGTCTTTTCCAGTGACTCAACTCTTCTCATGAGGTGGCCAAAGTACTGGACTTTCAGCTTTAGCATCATTCCTTCGAAAGAACACCCAGGACTGATCTCCTTTAGGATGGACTGGTTGGATCTCCTTGCAGGCCAAGGGACTCTCAAGAGTCTTCTCCAACACCACAGTTCAAAAGCATCAATTTCTCAGCGCTCAGCTTTCTTCACAGTCCAACTCTGACATCCATACAAGACTACTGGAAAAACCATAGCCTTGACTAGACAGACGTTTGTTGCCAAAGTAATGTCTCTGCTTTTGAATATGCTATCTAGTTGGTCATAACTTTCCTTCCAAGGAGTAAGCAGCTTTTAATTTCATGGCTGCAGTCACCATCTGCAGTGATTTTGGAGCCCCAAAAAATAAAGTCTGACACTGTTTCCACTGTTTACCCATCTATTTCCCATGAAATTATGTGACCAGATGCCATGATCTTAGTTTTCTAAATGTTGAGATTTAAGCCAACTTTTTCACTCTCCACTTTCACTTTCATGAAGTGGCTTTTTAGTTCCTCTTCATTTTCTGCCATAAGGGTGGTGTCATCTGCATATCTGAGGTTATTGATATTTCTCCCGGCAATCTTGACTCCAGCTTGTGCTTCTTCCAATCCAGCGTTTCTCATGGTGTACTCTGCATATAAGTTAAATAAGCAGGGTGACCATATACAGCCTTGACGTACTCCTTTTCCTATTTGGAACTAGTCTGTTGTTCCATGTCCAGTTCTAACTATTTCTTCCTGACCTGCATATAGGTTCCTCAAGAGGCAGGTCAGGTGACCTGGTATTCCCATCTCTTTCACAATTTTTCACAGTTTATTGTGATCCACACAGTCAAAGGCTTTGGCATAGTCAATAAAGTAGAAATAGATGTTTTTCTGGAACTCTCTTGCTTTTTCCATGATCCAGCAGATGTTGGAAATTTGATCTCCGGTTGCTCTGCCTTTTCTAAAACCAGTTTGAACATCTGGAATTTCACGGTTCATGTATTACTGAAGCCTGGCTTGGAGAATTTTGAGCATTACTTTACTAGTGTGTGAGATGAGTGCAATTATGTGGTAGTTTGAGCATTCTTTGGCATTGCCTTTCTTTGGGATTGGAATGAAAACCAGATCTTAAAATATAATAAATACCATCACTCACTCATGCTTCACAAAATATTCAATAAAATGTTACATAAAATTCTCAATTGCTCTTAAGATTGAAAAGCATTCTTTTTCATTGGTACAGTCACCAATTCTTGGTGTTTGGAGAAACAGAATGTGGGCATGTTGATGCCAAAGGAGTTATTCCTAACCTGAAATGTCCTAGAAAATTAAAGGGGGAAATGTAGGGCCAAGCCCCTAAGTTCAATACATGGTAAGTATGGTCTTAGGTCCTAGATTAATATAGTCATCTGTAGCATACTACCAACACACACACACACACACACACACACACACACACACACACAAAACCCTTGCCTCAAAGCTAGATACTACCAGCTCCAAAATGTGTATTATTACCTTATCTGTTTTCTGTGGCTTTCTCACATTAGAGAATATGTTGCAACTCTTTCTCCATGCCCTTGAATACAACATTTTAATTTATCTTATACTTTTTAAACTGCCCCAGCCCTGTTTAAGTAAACAACACATTTTGCTTAATGTCCAGCTTAGATGTTGATACCTACCCTTTACCGGATTTAGACTTTAGCTTTGAGCAGCAGATGCAGGCTGGCTCCATTCACTTCTATACCTCTCTCCTGCAACCACATGTGGCAGGATGTTTCAGTCCTCCCATACCCCCTCTTCACTGCTCTAGCTTCCAGAAAGAAAGCACCAGTCAGTAACTCTTTATGACTTTGGAGAATAGGAATAATAGCAACAATTCTGAAACAAGAAAGCTACATTTCTAACAAGTTTTGGAATGTTCCCCCATCAGAATTACAGTGCTGTTGACTCATGATAAAAACTGTCATGATGATAAGACCGGATTTCCAAAGGGCTGTTGTTCCCAGCAAGGGAGGCCATGTGTCAAAACTCAGCCTGTGAAGCTACAGAGTGGAGTTGGAAAAAGCGGACAGAAAAGCAATGTTGAGACAGTAATGTAGGTAGGGAATAAGGGAGTTAGGGAGAGAAATAAAGCCTTTCAAAGAAGAAGATGCATTTAAAGAGAAATTATATATATATATATATGTATCTCTGTTTTCTGTATTGTAGGTTGCCCTGAATGACACTTATGGCAGTTTTACAGAGATCTAGACTAAAGATCTATGTTATTTTCAAGGTTTCTGGAGGCAGATTATCATTTCATTAAATGTTGCTATGAAGTTATGCTATAAGGCAGTTAGGTTTCTATAAGTTAGATGGAGAAAAGTATATACCCTACATTGAGTTCTTCATTTTTGTCAGTATACATTTAAACTGAATTAGCTGGAGTAAAAGCCAAATAAATGAAGATTCAGTCCACACAACTTGAAAAGCTCAGTGATTCTAAGATGCTCTATATTTTAATGAGATGGAATGTTATGTGTATATATATATATATATAATTCCAAAATTTATGCCTAATTTATAATCAGAGCCCCATAAAGATTTATTTACTTTTCCCTACTTATCTCTTCTCTCCAAATGATGAATAATAATTCATCAAAAATAGCACATCAAAATAGTTGAGAATACTATAAATTATGCAGAAAAAGAGAACAAAGAGGCTAAGATGTCAATCATGAAGAATTAAACTGTTAACTGACCTCCAGCCTTTTAGGCAAAGTGAGGAATCAGTGTGTCCTAAGACCCTAAAATGCTTTGATTATGCTAATCCTTTGAGTTATTTTTAAGAATTTTTGAGAATACTGCCTCCAGGTTCTCTTTAGTGATATCAGGCTCTTCCTTTGTAGATACTACTTTTTTTCATGCTTCCATTTTTCTCTTCCACCTTCCTTAGGCACTCAGCACCATCATCCCAAGTATTTACATCTTATAGTAGGGAAAACAACTGGTTATCATCCTATTTGTCAGCTGTAGTCAGTTCATGTAGTGACTCCCTGAAGGCTGCCTCAGAATTCTTCTCAACATATTACTGGGCAGAATGTGAGGGTAAATGTGCTGATTAATCAGTTTACTCATGATGCTTTTGATGGGTTGGGAGGCTGATGGTATTATTGTACAGCTTACCTGTCAAATCAACTTTTGTGTAATTTTAAGTCATTAAGCTAGTAGCCTGGCTTCCCACTCCACCTGAATACTTTAAATATTTAATATTTTTATTATGAAATATTTAAAATATTTATTTAAATATCTATAAATACAAATAGAGATATTTAAATATCTCTACAAATGTAAAGATAATAGAATAATTAAACTGATTTATCCAAAATTTAGATCCATCTAATATCAGTACATAGCCAGTCTTCCTACAGCTATTTCTCCAAGCTCCACATTCTCTTATTTCAAGATTATTATGAAATAAATCCCATAAATTAGACTATTTCATATGAAAATATTTCAATATGTATCTCTAAAGAGACAAGTACCTTTTTAATACTTGTATTATCCATTTCCTCCTAGTAAAGGAATGAAAGATTCCACAGTTTGGGGGAAGCAGATGTTCTCCTCTGGATTGCCAAAATCACATAGAATAGCACCTTCTTGCCTTTTACAAAACTGGTGATTTGAGAATTACAGGTGATTGTGTTCAATTGGAAGGGAGATTTTTGTCTGCTTTTTCTGAGTGGGCAGACTCCATCGTACATGTACAGGCAGAAAGTATGGGAAATGTGAGTGAAGCAGTAGGCAATGTGAGACATGATGTGAACCAAGCCCTTCCAAACACTGATGAGAATGAACGACCAGTCTGGCTCCAATTTCATTAAGATAAAAACCAAATTGGCTCCTGGTCAACAAAAATTATGCTCCTGGGTTGGGGGGCGGGGGCGGGGACTTGTTGAAGCAATGGTTCGGTATTACACAAAATATTCAATAAAGAGTCTTATTAGATTCTGGTTTCTAATTCTATACAGCATCAATAAAAGTTAAGGAGAGTCAAGAAAACTATCCTCATGTTCCATTTCCTAAGAAGGGCTGATTCTGGAGGTTGAATTTTAGTCACAAGGAACTGGAATCAGGTTTGTGTCTGTGTGTGCGTGCTCAGTCACTTCAGTAGTCTCTGACTCTTTTGAGAAACCATGGACTGTAGCCCGCCAGGCTCCTTTGTCCATGGGATTCTCCAGGCAAGAATACTGGAGTGGGTTGCCATTTCCTCCTCCAGAGGATCTTCCCAACCGAGGGATTAAAACTGCATCACCTGTGCCTCCTGCATTGCAGGCGATTCTTTACCCCCTGAGGTTTATGTGTAACTACCTTATCCGCTCATTCTCGGTGAAGCCATGACAAGTAAGCAAATATCACACAATATGGACATATGAACTTGATTATTTGAAAGGGCTATTTCAACAAGCCAAAATTATAGAATCATTTTCTCTCAACCCATGGTTCTTTTTTTATTTTTTTCTATAGCCATAGCTTAAATGATCATCTCAGTTTCTGGCAAAATAAAGTGCTTTTTATGTGCAATGTCTGTGCTTACTCTCTGCTTCTTCATTTCATATCAGTCACCCAGTTGCGTTTCACTCTTCTCGACCACATGGACTGTAGCCTGCAAGGCCTTTCTGTCCATGGAGTTTTCCAAGTAAGAATACAAGAGTTGGTTGCCATTTTCTACTCCAGGGGATCTTCCCAACCCAGGGATCAAACCCAAGTGTCTTGTGTCTACCACATTGGCAGGTGGATTCCTTAACACGGCACCATCTGGGAGGCTGGTACTCTCTGCACTGCTCCTCATTTCCACACAAATCCAACAACCAGAACTGCACGAACTAATCAGTGCTGTTCCTCTTTGCTTGTCTAAGACTCCATTGCTCTATCCAGGACTTCCTCATTTCCAGGGAATTTCCATTCTCTCAAGCTGCTCATGGAGCTATTTTATTCCCTCTCCTCAGATGTATGCCTATCCATGAAATGTCTATGAATAATACTCTGATTTCACAAAGCACACTAAATAAGCCCCTGGCTGATTTTGTGTCACTTATTCCCCCCTCCCCCTTAGAAAGTGGATAACTCAGAGCAAGCTGGCTGACTACTAATAAATGTATAGCAGACAGCAAGCAACATTGTGTCCATTGTCGCCTGAGTCCCTCCACCTTACACAAGATAAAGTCAGTTCATACCAGTGAAGGAGCTATCTGTGTGTCGATCTCTTTTATATGTATGTTCTTGATCTACCCCTGCTCCTATAACAAAATACCACAGATTAGGGGACTTAAACAAAAGAAATTTATTTTTCACAGTTCTGGGAATGAGAAGTCCAAAATCAAGGTACCAGTAAAGTTGGTGTCTGCTGAGAGACTGATTCCTGATTCATAGATGTCTCTCTCCTCTTACTGTGTCCTCACATGGTTGAAGCAGCAAGGGAGCTCTCTGAGATCCTTTATAAAGTCACTAATCCCATTCATGAGGCTCCACCCTCATGACTTAATCATTTCCCAAGGGCCACCCCAACCTTCTCACACCATCACATATGAATTTGGAAGGTAGGGTATACAATCATTCAGTCTATAGCACACATCTTGACTATGCATTGCTATATGCCTTAGAGTTAATACATACAGTTTTCTAAAAGTGTTTTGTGATGAAAGGCATGACACAAATGTAAGTTCTCACTATTGCTTGCATTATAGCTTTGATATAATCTACTTTACTAGAACAATCATAAAATTACATATTTTTCCAATCATCAAGTGAAATATAGAATATTCTTTCCCAAGCACAAAACAAACCCATATTGGATTTTATAACTTTGATAGATACTATTTTATTGTTACTCTTATATTATGCCTCCGTACTTTCTTTTATGCATCACCTTTTCACAAAATGCAAAGAATGGTCCCTCAGTGATTGTTTAATCCTACTGTATTGCAAGTAAAGAGAAATATCTTCAATCACCTCTTCCCTCTTACAAAGGAAGCAATAGCCTCACAGACAAGGAAGGCTCACAGACAGTATCAAAGGAGATCATCACTGAAAATGTCCAAGTCCCCTCATTTGAACCACATTGGGAAAAGGGCAAGTGTAGGGATGTTTCAACCCACTGCCATGGGCTTCATGTGGTTCTTTAGAGCTTCATGTGCAAGCATTGTGGCATCTGCAGAAAAGAAAAAAAAAATAAAGTTACAGTAACAGTTTATAGAGATAAATAACTAAACATAAAATTTATTGTTTTTAATTTAATTATTTATTTAAACTTCAAAATTTCATAGGAGAAAAAAATGCATCAATGGTGTAGTTAATTTACCATAGAGGGCAATATGAACATCATAGTTGCCTTACAAAATGGTGAGAAAAAAGCTATTCAATAAGTTTAATCAAAGCCAGATAATAATTTGTCAGTGATGCTGAAGAAAATACTCTAGGCATCCTTGATTGCTCTCTTTCCCTTTCATTACATCTCTACCAGTGCCATGAGTTCTGAGGCCAACCACAAAGGTTAAAAAGTGGACAGTGGCCCAATTCTTGGAAATCCCCCCACTTTCCCCAAATAGTTGGAATAATCCTCCCATTCATTTACCTATGAAATTAGCCAGCCCATAAAAATTAGCCATGCCATATTTCAAAGCCGCTGTCTCCTTCTGAGATGGCCCACACTCTATGAGCATGTTTCTCTCTAAATAAATCTGCTTCTTACCTAAAAACAAACAAACAAATAAATTCTTTCTAAAATCTTCTGAAAATTCTGCCTTTTAAATTATGTAGATCATGACCTAGTAGTTATGTCATACAAACAGAAGATATTTATGGGCTGACAAAAAAATTCAGAATTACCCTCTGTCCTGCTATTTTTTTCTCCCAGATACATTGTGTGTGTGTGTGTGTGTGTGTGTGTGTGTGTGTGTTTCTCTGCCATGCTCTATATCTGCAGTAGGACTGCCCTTGCAAACAGCATTCCTCATATTCCTGTGCCAGCTGGCAATGGGAGGCCTTCACTGGAGATTGGGAGATGAAAGAAAAAGATCATGGCATTTCTTCCTTATTTGCTCCACTCCTAAGGACAGCTCAATTTCTATGCTTCTGGTGTTCCCTGAACACTCCTTTTTGTTTTACCCCTTAACTAAAAAGTGGCCCCTTCTTTAAAGTCTTTCATCTGAACCATTTGAGGTGAGTTCTCTTTTGCTGTGTCCTTGACTTTTATACAGGCTCTCCCAGTAAATCAGATGGTAAAGAATACACCTGCAATGCAGGGCACCAAGATTTGATCCCTGGGTTGGGAAGATCCCCTGGAGAAGAGAATGGCTACCCACTCCAGGATTCTTGCCATGGGCAGAAGAGCCTCTTATGGGGTCATAAAGAGTCGGATAGCATTTAGCAACTAATGCTTTCATTTTTTTTCTACTTGACTTCAATACATCTAGAACAGCTTGGGGTAGCTAAGACAGCCAAATTCCCAAAGACATGAAGTTTTAAGGTAAAATTTCTCAGTGATCTGGAAGAGTTTAAAGAACAATGCCGATCATTAGCATCAAGGCAAAAATAGATAAGGTAAATCTAAAGTGAAGAACTGAAAACAAATCCATAGTATAAGAAAACAATAGTGAAAAATGAGTGAAAAAAGCCCCTGGAAAATAAGAGTAGTGATGAAAACTAAGAATGCAGAGTATTCGGGAAGGTGCTGCATCACTAAAGAAAAATCTCAAAAAGAGATATATTATTAAGCCTTATAAAATGAATACTTTTTAAATTTTATGTTGCAAAATCATGCCCACAATTTTTTTTAGTGTTTTTTTTTAAATTAATTTATATATTTTAACTGGAGGTCAATTACTTTACAATATTATAGTGGTTTTTGCCATACATTGACATGAATCAGCCATGGGTGTACATGTGTCCCCCATCCTGAACTCCCTAGCCACCTCCCTCCCCATTCCATCCCTCAGGGTTGTCCCAGTGCACCAGCTTTGAGTGCCCTGTTTCATGCATTGAACTTGGACTGGTCATCTATTTCACATATGGTAATATACATGTTTCAATGCTATTCTCTCAAATTATCCCAAACTTGCCTTATCCCAATGAGTCCAAAAGTCTCTTCTTTATCTCTGTGTCTTTTTTGCTGTCTCACATATTGGGTCATCGTTACCATATTTCTAAATTCCATATATATGCGTTAGTATACTGTATTGGTGTTTTTCTTTCTATAATAGGCTCTATAATAGGCTCCAGTTTCATCCACCTCATTAAAACTGATTCAAATGTATTCTTTTTAATAGCTGAGTAACATTACATTGTGTATATGTACCATGGCTTTCTTATCCATTCATCTGCCGATGGACATCTAGGTTGCTTCCATGTCCCAGCTATTGTAAACAGTGCTGTGATGAAATTGGGTTACATGTGTCTCTTTCAATTCTGGTTTCTTTGGTGTGTATGCCCAGCAGTGGGATTGCTGGGTCATGTGGCAGTTCTATTTCCAGTTTTTTGAAGAATCTCCACACTGTTCTCCATAGTGGCTGTACTAGTTTGCTTTCCCACCAACAGTGTATGAGGGTTCCTTTTTTTCTGCAACCTTTCCAACATTTTTGTATGTAGACTTTTTGATAGCAGCCATTCTGGTGTGAGATGGTATCTCATTGTGGTTTTGATTTGCATTTCTCTGATGATGAGTGATGTTGAGCATCTTTTCATGTGTTTGTTAGCCATCTGTATGTCTTTTTTGGATAAATGTCTGTTTAGTTCTTTGGCCCATTTTTTGATTGGGTGGCTTATTTTTCTGGTTTTGAATGACAAGGGCTGCTTGTATATTTTTGAGATTAATTCTTTGTCAGTTGCTTCAGTTGCTATTATTTTCTTCCATTGTGAAGGCTGCCTTTTCACCTTACTTATAGGTTCCTTCTTTGTGCAAGAGCTTTTAAGTTTAATTAGGTCCCATTTGTTTAATTTTGCTTTTATTTCCAATATTCTGGAAGGTGGGTCATAGAGGATCCTGCTGTGATTTATGTCAGAGAGTGTTTTGCCTATATTTTCCTCTAGGAGTTTTACATTTTCTGGTCTTACATTTAGATCTTTAATCCATTTTGAGTTTATTTTTGTATATAGTGTTAAAAATTATTTCATATGATGTTGTTTAAGACAAAATAACTCAATATAGTTTTATACTATTGTAAAAAAAAAAAAGTATTCTAGTTTTGTTCTTTTACAAGTGGTTAACCAGTTTTCCCAGCACCACTTGTTAAAGAGCTTGTCTTTTCTCCATTGTATATTCTTGCCTCCTTTGTCAAAGATAGGTGCCCATAGGTGTGTGGATTTATCTCTGGGCTTTCTATTTTGTTCCAATGATCTATATGTCAGTCTTTGTGCCAGTACCATACTGTCTTGATGACTGTGGCTTTGTAGTACAGTCTGAAGTCAGGCAGGTTGATTCCTCCAGTTTCATTCTTCTTTCTCAAGATTGCTTTGGCTATTTGAGGTTTTTTGTGTTTCCATACAAACTGTGAAATTATTTGTTCTAGTTCTCGGAAAAATACCATTGATAGCTTGATAGGGATTGCATTGAATCTATAGATTGTTTTGGGTAGTATACTCATTTTCACTATATTGATTCTTCTGATCCATGAACATGGTATATTTCTCCATCTATTTGTGTCATCTTTGATATCTTTCACCAGTGTTTTATAGTTTTCTATATATAGGTCTTTTGTTTCTTTAGATAGATTTATTCCTAAGTATCTTATTCTTTTCAGTGCAATGGTGAATGTAATTGTTTCATTAATTTCTCTTTCTGTTTTCTCATTGTTAGTGTATAGGAACGCAAGGGGTTTCTGTGTGTTAATTTTATATCCTGCAACTTTACTATATTCATTGATTAGCTGTAGTAATTTTCTGGTGGAGTCTTTAGAGTTTTCTATGTAGAGGATCATGTTATCTGCAAACAGCAAGAGTTTTATGTCATCTTTTCCCAATCTGGATTCCTTCTATGTCTTTTTCTTCTCAGATTGCTGTGGCTAAAATTTCCAAAACTATATTGAATAGTAGTGGTGACCCTAGGCATCCTTGTCTTGTTCCTGACTTTAGGGGATATGTTTTCAATTATTCACCATTGAGGATAAGGTTTGGTGTGGGTTTATCATAAATGGCTTTTATTATGCTGAGGTATGTTCCTTCTATGTCTGCTTTCTGGAGGGTTTTTATCATAAATAGATGTTGAATTTTGTCAAAGGCTTTCTCTGAATCTATTGAGATAATCATATGGTTTTATCTTTCAATTTCTTAATGTGGTTTATAACATTGATTAATTTATGAATATTGATGAATCCTTGCATCCCTGGGATAAAGCCCACTTGGTCATGATGTATGATCTTTTTAATATGTTGTTGGATTCTGTTTGCTAGAATTTTGTTAATGATTTTTGCATATATGTTCCTCAGTGATATTGGCCTGTAGTTTTCTTTTTTTGTGGCATCTTTGTCTGGTTTTGCTATTCGGGTGATTGTAGCCTCATAGAATAAGTTTGGAAGTTTATCTTCTTCTGCAATTTTCTGGAAGAGTTTGAGTAGGATAAGTGTTAGCTCTTCTCTAAATTTTTGGTAGAATTCAGCTGTGACGCCATCGGTCATTTGCTGAAAGTTTCTGATTACAGTTTCGATCTTCATACTTGTGATGGGTCTGTTAAGATTTTCTATTTCTTCCTGGTTCAGCTTTGGAAAGTTATACTATTCTAAGAATTTGTCCATTTCTTCCAAGTTGCCCATTTTATTGGCATATAGTTGCTGATAGTAGTCTCATGATCCTTTGTATTTCTGTGTTGTCTGTTGTGATTTATCCATTTTCATTTCTAACTTTGTTGATTTGATTCTTCTCCCTTTTTTTCTTGATTATTCTAGCTAAGGTTTTGTCTATTTTATCTTCTCAAAGAACCAGCTTTTAGTTTTGTTGATATTTGCTATGGTCTCTTTGTTTCTTTTGCATTTATTTCTGCCCTAATTTTTACGATTTGTTTCCTTCTACTAACCCTGGAATTTTTCATTTCTTCTTTTTCCAGTAGCTTTAGATGTAGCTGCTGCTGCTAAGTAACTTCAGTCATGTCCAACTCTGTGCAGCCCCATAAATGGCAGCCTACCAGGCTCCTCCATCCCTGGGTTTCTCCAGGCAAGAACACTGGAGTGAGTTGCCATTTCCTGCTCTGATGCATGAAAGTGAAAAGTGAAAATGAAATCGCTCAGTCGTGTCTGACTCTTTGTGACCCCAGGGACTATGGCCTACCAGGCTCCTCCATCCATGGGATTTTCCAAGCAAGAGTACTTGAGAGTTAAGTTATATATTGATTTTTCTCCTGTTTCTTGAGGTAAGCTTGTATTGCTATGAACCTTCCCCTTAGCACTGCTTTTACTGAATCTCATAGGTTTTAGGCTGTTGTGTTCTCATTTTTATTCGTTTCTATGCATATTTTCATTTCTTTTTTTAATTTCTTCTGTGATTTGTTGGTTATTCAGAAGTGTGTTGTTTAGCCTCCATATGTTTGAATTTTTCATAGTTTTTTTTTTTCTTGTAGTTGACATCTAATCTTACTGTATTGTGATCAGAAAAGATCACAAGGCTAGATTTATGGCCCAGGATGTGATCTATCCTGGAGAAGTTTCCATGTGCACTTGAGAAAAAGGTGAAATTCATTGTTTTGGGGTGAAATGTCCTATAGACATCAATTAGGTCTCACTGGTCCATCGTATCATTTAAAGTCTGTGTTTCATTGCTAATTTTCTGTTTAGTTGATCTATCTATAGGTGTGAGTGGGGTATTAAAGCCTCCCACTATTATTGTGTTATTGTTAATTTCCCCTTTCATACTTGTTAGCATTTGCCTTACATATTGTGGTGCTCCTATGTTGGGTGCATATATATTTATAATCGTTATGTCTTCTTCTTGGATTGATCCTTTGATCATTATGTAGTGTCTTTCTTTGTCTCTTTTCACAGCCTTTATTTCAAAGTCTATTTTATCTGATATGAGTATTGCTACTCCTGCTTTCTTTTGGTCTCCATTTGTGAGAAATATCTTTTTCCAGCCCATCACTTTCAGCCTGTATGTGTCCCTTGTTTTGAGGTGGGTCTCTTACAGGCAGCATATATAGGGGTCTTGTTTTTGTATTCATTTAGCCATTCTTTGTCTTTTGGTTGAGGCAGTCAACCCATTTACATTTAAGGTAGTTATTGATAAATATGATCCCTTTGCCATTTACTTTGTTGTTTGGGTTTGAGTTTATAAATCTTTTCTGTGTTTCCTGTCTAGAGAAGGTTTTTAACATTTGTTGAAGAGCTGGTTTGGTGGTGCTGAATTCTCTCAGTTTTTGCTTGTCTATAAAGCTCTTGATTTCTCCTTTATATTTGAATGAGATCCTTGCTAGGTACAGTAATCTGATTGTAGATGTTTCTCTTTCATCACTTTAAGTATTTCCTGCCATTCCCTTCTGGACTGAAGAGTTTCTATTGAAAGATCAGCTGTTATCCTTATGGAAATCCCCTTGTGCTTTTTTTGTTGTTTCCCCCCCCCCCTTGTTGCTTGTAGTATTTGTGATTTGTGTTTGATCTTTGTTAATTTGATTAATATGTGTCTTGGGATGTTTCACCTTGGGTTTATCCTGTTTGGGACTCTCTGGTTTTCTTGGACTTGAGTGGTTGTTTCCTTCCCCGTTTTAGGGAAAATTTCAACTATCATCTCCTCAAGTATTTTCTCAATGTCTTTGTTTTTGTCTTCTTCTTCTGGGACTCCCATGATTCGAATGTTGGGGTGTTTAACATTGTCCCAGAGGTCTCTGAGGTTGTCCTCATTTCTTTTCATTCTTTTTTTTCTTTTTTCCTCTCTGCTTCATTTATTTCCACAATTCTATCTTCTACCTCACTTATCCTATCTTCTACCTCCGTTATTCTACTGTTGGTTCCCTCCAGAGTGCTTTTGATCTCAGCTATTGCATTATTCAGGCTTCCCTGGTAACTCAGATGGTAAGGCATCTGCCTACAATTCAGGAGACCCAGGTTTGATCCCTGGGTTGGGAAGATCCCCTGGAGAAGGAAATGGCAACCCCCTCCAGTACTCTTGCCTGGAAAATCCCATGGACTGAGGATCTTGGTAGGCTACAGTCCATGGGGTCACATTATTGATTTACTCTTTTTTATTTCTCCTAAGTCCTTGTTAAACTTTTCTTTCACTTTCTCAATCCTTGTCTCCAGACTATTCATCTGTAATTCCATTTTGTTTTCAAGATTTTGGATCATTTTTACTATCATTATTCTGAATTCTTTTTCAGGTAGACTCCTTATCTCCTCCTCTTTTGTTTGGTTTGGTGGGCATTTATCATGTTCCTTTACCTTCTGAATATTTCTCTGCCTTTTCATCTTGTTTAGATTGCTGTGTTTGGGGACACCTTTCTATGTGCTGGAAGTTTGTGGTTCCTCTTTATTGTGGAGATTCCTCCCTGTGGGTGGGGTTGGAAGAGTGGCTTGTCAAGGTTTCCTGGCTAGGGAAGCTTGTGTCAGTGTTCTGGTGGTGGAGCTGGATCTCTTCAATCTGGAGTGCAATAAAGTGTCTAGTAGCGAATTTTGAGGTGTCTATGCATTTGGTGTGACTTTTGGCCACCTATGTTTTAATGCTCAGGCTTATCTTCCTGTGTTGTTGGAGAATTAGCTTGGTATGTCTTGCTCTGAAACTTGTTGGCTCTTGGGTGGAGCTTGGGTTCAGTGTAGGTATGGAGGCTTTTGGATGAGCTCTTGTCGATTAATATTCCCTGGAGTCAGGAGTTTTCTGGTGTTCTCTAGTTTTGGATTTAAGCCTCCTGCCTTTGGCTTTCAGTCTTATTCTTACAGTAGCCTCAAGCCTTCTCCATCCATACAACACTGATGATAAAACATCTAGATTAATTGTGAAAAGATTCTTCACAGTGAGGGACAGCCAGAGAGGTTCACAGAGTTACATGGAGAAGAGAAGTGGGAGGAGGGAGATAAAGGTGACCAGGAGTAGAGGAGGGGGAGTCAAAAGGGGAGAGAGCAATCTAGCCAGTAATCAATTCCCTGTGTGCTCTCTGCAGTCTGGAGCATTCAGAGAGGTTCACAGAGTTACATAGAGAAGAGAAGAGGGAGGAAGGAGATAGAGGTGACCAGGAGAAGAGGAGGAGTCAAAAGGAGAGAAACAAATCTAGCCAGTAATCAGTTCCTGAAGAGTTCTCCATGGCCCAGAACACCCAAAGAGATTCACAGAGTAGAGAAGAGAAGGGGGAGGGAGGAGATAGAGATAACCTGGGAGAGAAAAAGGAGAGTCAAAAGGGGAGAGAGCAATCTAGCCAGTAATCACAATTCTAAGTAAAAATGGGTACTGAAGATTGGATTCTTAAAGGTACAAAATTGATAACAAATATTAAAAAGTAAAGATTAAAAATCTAGAGTAGAGGTTAGACTCTCAAAAATACAATGTTTTTTTAAAAATCACAAAAATTATAAAATATATATATATGAAATTTGCTTTAAAAATTGGGTCTTTTTTTTTTCAAGGTAATAGTAGTTTTTAAAAATTAAAAGAGTTATAAAGAATTTGAAAATTAAAAAATGATAATAACAAAATACATCTAGAAATTTATCTGGAGCTGTTGAGGGCAGTGTGGGGTCAGTTCAGTTTCAGATAGTCCCTGTTCCAGCTTATACTTCTCAAGGTCTATAGGCCCATTCCAATATAGTCAGTGCTAACTACAGGGTTTTACTCTGTTGCACCTGTCACTTCCAAAGCAATTCCCTCTTTGTTTATTTTGGCTTATATGTTTGTAAGTCTCTTCAGTGTCTAATTTCTGCCCTGACACAAGGAGGCAAAGGTGGTCGTTTATTAAGGCTCACTTGTTCAGTTGTGCTGTGGGGAGGGAGGAACACTGGGGAGTGCTTGCAGTGTCTGGGCCATACTAGGTTTGCCCCCGCTCACAGCGTGTGTGCTTTCCCAGTCTACACTACTCAGGCTCAAGGTTGTTCTACAGGGGAACTGTCTAAAGCAGGCCCTGGTTTGTGTACACTTCCCAGGTCTAAGCCTCTCAGGTTCAGGTTCTTGGGTATTCCACAAAAACACATACTCGGTTGGGCCTTCGTTTTGTGCCCTTCACAGGTCCGAGCAGCTCAGGTGACCAGGTGCTTGGCAAGCACACTCTCCCCAGGTGGGTGGTGTGTCTTATCACCTCCCCCTTCCCAGCTACTCAGTTTTCGGGGTGCACCACAAGAGCGCCATCTCAGGTGTGCCGTGTGTCTCTTCTGGGAAATTGATTTCTGACTGCAACCCTCCTGGCGGATGTCAACCATCCAGGATCCCAGGAAGGCTTGATTAGTAACTGGGAGCCTGCTCACAATTTGCTGGAGGATGTCATCTCTGGGGCCAAGATTGCCCATCGCTTTCCAGCTCTGGTTGTCATCTGCCTGCCTCTCTGCCTCCAGCGGGGGGAGGGGCCTGTCTGCAGCCGGCTAGCTCTCCTCTGGTATTTGCTTAGTCCTTTGTTCTGTGAGCAGGCCAGGCTGTGCCTTAAAGCTTTTCATGGGAAAGTTCTCTCTCTCCCCCCCCCCTCTTTTTTTTTTCCTCCCTCTCTCTCTCTCTCTCTGGCTATCCCACAGTTTGGGTTGCTATCTCACATTCAGTTCAGTTCAGTCGCTCAGTCGTGTCCGACTCTTTGTGACCCCATGAATCGCAGCATGCCAGGCCTCCCTGTCCATCACCAACTCCCGGAGTTCAGACTCACGTCCATTGAGTCAGCGATGCCATCCAGCCATCTCATCCTCTGTCGTCCCCTTCTCCTCCTGCCCCCAATCCCTCCCAGCATCAGAGTCTTTTCCAATGAGTCAACTCTTCACATTAGCTCCCTCAGATTGTCCTCAGATCATTCAGGCCTGGTCCTTACCCTAAGCAATGAAGCTCACACCTCCCTGTTCAGCCCCGGCTTGCTGCTGGCAGACGCGTGCATCTGGGCTACTTTTCCACTGGGAGTTGAGGTTAGGCGTGTAATCTGTGGGTTTGTTTTTTTTTCCCCTCCTGGTTATGCTGCCCTCTGAGATTCTAAAACTCCCCACAGACATGCCTGTGAGAGGGTTTCCTGGTGTTTGGAAACTCCTTCACAACTCCCTCATGAAGGGGTCTCCATTCCTAACTCTTTTGTCTCTCTTTTATCTTTTATATTTTGTCCTACCTCCTTTCAAAGAGAATGGGCTGCCTTTCTGGGTGTCTGATGTCCTCCGCCAGCATTCAGAAGTTGTTTTGTGGAATTTGTTCAGCATTCAAATGATCTTTCGATGAATTTGTAGGGAAGAAAGTGGTCTCCCTGTCCTAGTCCTTCACCGTCTTAGGACCACCAGCTATCGTGCCCTTATGTTAAAAATGCACTTCTTAAAGGAAGCATATGCTGGTCCTTGCTTTTTATTCAATTTGACAAGCTATGTCTTTTATTTGGGGGTATATGATCCATTTACATTTAATGTGATTACTGATGTGATTAGGATTAACTCTATCTAGAAGACAATTTCTTTCTCCTCTATTCTTTCTTCTTTTGGATTAACTAATGGCTCTTTTAAAGTGTCATTGTGGTTTTGTTGTTTTTGTTGTTGAATTTTTAGTTATAAATCTGCCATGTTATTTTAGAAGATGATCTGGGGGTTATAGTATCCATTTTTAACATATCAGTCTAGTTACAAGTGACAATATACTGTTTCACATATAACATAGGAAACTTATAGTAGTAATACTTCAATGTCTCCCCTTCTCTCTGATATGTTATTATTGCCATACATTTCACTTTTACATATGTTATAAATCCCACTACATTAATATTATTTTTGTTTAAATGTTTATTATAGTTTACATACTTACATAGTAATATTTTCTTATTATTGTATATTTTCCCATGTTGCAACTGTTTCTATCTTTATTCAGGTTCAAATTGTCATCTGGTATTGTTTTCCTCCTCCCCAAAGACTTCCTTTATCATCTCCTCTGAGTTAAGTGTGCAGATAATGAACACTACTTTCAACTGCTATGTATCTGGAAAAGTCTTTCTTTCACCCTCAAATTTGAAAACGATTCTTGCTGAATATAAAATTCCAGAATGATATCTTTCTCTTTCAATACTTAAATGATATTGCTCTGTCTTCTTGCTTGAATTTTTTCTTACAAAATAAACACTATTTTGGATCCTTAGAATTAAATGTGCCCTTTGTCTCAGTCTTCCTTTGTCTTTATTATAATAAAGATAGTCTCTTTATTATTTGAGCAAATCATTGTACTTTGGTATAATTTTCTTCATGCTTCTTATGCCTAGGGTTCATAAAATCTTATTATCTGTGAGGTTATAGGTTTTATCAGGTTTAGCAAAGTTTTGACCATTATTTCTTCAATTATTTTTCTTCACACCCCCCTCTCTTCTGTGGATTCTATTTATATGTATATTAGGTCTCTCACGGCTTTTCAAAACTCACTAATATTGCTTTAATTGCATATTTGTTTTTTTTTTTCCTATGTTTAATTTGGAATATTCCCACTGCTTTATTTTATTACACTTACTGATATTTTCTTCTGCACTGTCTAATCTAATCTATGATTCATCTCAGACATTTTAGTTTTTGTACTTTATCCTTTTAGATGCTGGATATTTTTGTTTTCCTATACCTAGTCAAAATTTTTTCTAAAATTAACTTACTTTAAATCAATTAAACTTTGAGGGGTCTTGTTTCTAAGATTTGTTAAGCAGGTCTAGATTATGATTAATCTAGACATAAATATTTTATACTATTGAGGCAATATTCCTCTGTATATTCTACTCAAATGTTTCATAAATCATGTGATTTTCTAGTCTTATTGGTGGGGCCAGGAACATTTCCTAAATGTGGACATGTTTCCTCTACTTTCTTTAGATGATTCTTTCCCCAGTTTGCCAGTTTCCTCACACACGTATGTTGATCATTGCTCCAGTAAAGACTCAAGGGTAACCTTTTGCATATCTCTGAAATGGTCTAGCTGTGCGACTTTCTCTTCTCTAGTAGTCTTTCCTATGAACTCTAGCTACCTTCATCTTCCTGCTTTCTCAACAATATCCCCTCTACTCATCCAGAGGGCTAGAACCACCATCAGTTACCCTTTCTTACACCATGACCCATGAACTCTCCATACAATAACATGAAACAATCATAGGTCACCTAATTTGTTTGACTGATGTCCAGAGACTTATATATCAGCTCAGTTCAGTTCAGTCACTCAGTCCTATCCAATTCTTTGCAACCCCATGGACTGCAGCACGCCAGGCCTCCCTGTCCATCACCAACTCCCAGAGTTTACTCAAACTCATATCCATTGAGTCGGTAATGCCATCCAGCCATCTCATCCTCTGTCGTCCTCTTCTCCTCCCGCCTTCAATCTTTCCCAGCATCAGGATCTTTTCAAATGAGTCAGCTTTTTGCATCAGGTGGCCAAAGTATAATTTTTCCTATACTTTGTTCAATTATTTTATGTGGAAAAAGGAAATACAATTTCTGTTATTCCATCTTGTTTCAAAGAGTAAGTACTGTGGCTGCTTTTATTTTTATATTGTTTTATTTTTTAATGCAGAGTTTGGAGAATAAATAGTTTAAGTCTAGAGAGCAAAAAGAATGAAGCAATAGCCAAAAAGGAGTGAGAGACTGGGATAGGCAAGATCTTAGTTCTCAGAAATGATTCATGAGGGAAGGGAATAAGAAAGAAGAAAGAACTATAAATGATTTCCCTGTTTCATTCATATGAAAATTTACTAATAAGCAATTAAATTTGCATTATTTTAAAATTACTTTTTGTTGTCAGCCTGTCTTTTGTTTTGATTTATTTTAAATATTGTACTATGCATAAACTGAGCCACTGACTTTTATGCAGGTTATAAATATTGTCATGTACTTTCAAAAGTCTACACTTTCCCACGTTTAGAGTTTTCTTTCCATTTGGAATGTGATTCCACCTTGACCTCACTCAACTCTTTACATCCTTTTACATTCAACGGATTTCCTCTGTGAAGCCTTTCCCCTCTGCTCTGAGGCTAATTCTGTTTCTCTCCCTTTTCTGCTTCTACAGTTCTTTGTTCATGTATACACAAATTCTAGCACATACTACTTTGTATACCACTAAGAGTTTATACAAGATTTCCTCAGCAGACTGACACCATATAAAAGATAGGAACTACTTCTCAATCACTTTGGATTGAGCTCCTCAGTGCTTCTCTGAAGTATTGTATACTACTCCCCTTTTCTCCATGTTTAATATTTATCAAAATATTCTTTATCCAATAGACATATAGTTTATTCTTGAATTTTTGTCCCAAATTTAATCTTGCAAAAGCTACAATTATTATTTGGTGCAGTCTTACAAGCTTGTTAAAGTAATTAATTGCTTTTACCAATTTGTCATTACCTGAGGTATGTGTTTTATCTCATAATTCCAAACCTGGCTGTCATCAGAACCTCCCATCTGAGATCTAGCAAATAAAAAATTTCCTAAGAGTTATTCATAGGAATATATATATTTTTAAATAGTCACTAGGGTGAGTGTGGTCATTGACAAATATCTGAGTTTGTTCCCAGTTAAATATGCAAAGATCTAGGATTGCATTTCTGAGCTAAAATATTTTAGAAATGTTGGTTGCCCAGGGACCTACTTAAATTTGAAGATTTATAATAGAACCAAGATGGTAAAGAACAAAAAAATGGGGTGGAGATATAAAAATTAATGTACACATGTATGCACCTCTATTTCCTACCTAGGGTGGTAAGCATAGTTAGTAAATATGCATGCATTTATTGAAGGATAGAAAGAACTAAATTATAGCACTTTTGCTATTTCAACAGTGAGTCTATCAAGAATAAATCATGCATGGTCACTTTTCTTTTTTTTTTTTTTTTTGTCCCTCTTTTGCCATTTTCTAGGAATTGCATCCCATAATTTGGTTGTAATAAAATGTGACTGCTTGGGAAATGTTCACAGGGTTGGCATTCATTTGCATGCTGCTGCCATTTCAGCCCAGGGCATTCTCTCCTTCTTCCTGGTTCTCCCTCATCTCCCCTGCAAACCCCCCTTGCAAGGCACTGATGAGATGTGACAACAGAAAACACAAGTGCATTTCCTAGAGATTTACCAACATCCAGAAGGAAAGCTCAGAGGAAAAAGAACAATAGAAAAAGGGGACTTGTGGAGGGAAGAAATTTCCTAAGCCTATCATTTGCAAATGTCAGCTCCATTCTCAGGGAGCTCTAGAGACTGTTAAACAAACCTGTTTCTAATGAATACAACAAGAGCCATTTGAATCCTCCAGACTTGAGCCAGTCACATTTAACAGATCACCCAGTCTATCTTCTATTATCCTCAAGGGCAGCCTGGGCCTTACACAGTCTTTTAAATTCCAGCTTCAAATGGCCCAAGTCAAGCACTTCCAAAGAATTCAATAGGAAAATGATGGCAGAGGGTTAACATATTTTCCCCATAACATTATATAATTGCTATATGCTTATAATATTATGTACCATAATACTATATAAATATTATGTACCATAATATTATATAAACATTATGTACTATATTATAGAATTATTATATACTTTATAATATTATCTCCCATAATTTATATAAACATTATGTACAATATTATATAATTCCTTAGTTTAGTCATCCCATTCTCTTTGCACTTTGGTTTCAGTGACCAGTTAGTCTTTATCATTTATTAATAGTATCTGGACAGCAGCACTAACACATGTAGACCCAGTAGACTTAGATTTTCTTCTCCATTTCAGCATTCTTTACTTGCTCATCCTCAGGTAAAATACATCCTCTCCAGGCCTCAGTTTCTACATCTTCATGAATGAAATATAATTTTATCTTACCTAAAATGCTTGCTGAAAGAGTAAAAGGGAAGGATATATTTTATAAAGTAATATAAAATATGAGCTAGTATAATTAATGGCATAATCATCTCCAAATAACTGAAGTTATTGAGCTCTTTGTTGAGTCACATTCTATAAAAAAGAGTATTTTCTTCTTCAACATTACTGAGTTGAGCATGCTCATCATTTCTTTAGTTGGCTGCTTTGATTCACAAATCATTCTTGTCATTCTGAATTCTCTTCTCTTTACCACTTATATCTGATCCTGAGAGGTCCATTGAGCAAGAGTATTAAATAGGGCACAGAGCTGGTAAGATTCTCCATCACCTTCTTCCAAGGACTTTACTTCCACTGGATTCAGTCCATATTTACTTCCTCCTGTGAAACTACTAGCTTGACTATAATTTTCCCTTAATAGAGAAATTATTGCAGTTCTCCAGAACCAAAAAAATTAATAAACAAATGATGATTTTTTAAATGAATCAAGTCACCAGCTCTGAATAAAGATCTATATACTTTTGGGGATTTGTGAAATTATTTACATATATTGATGATAATACATACTGTCCTATGCTAAATAGTAATTAGGTACATAGTTACAGACACTATCATGCTACTCTATGGACTGCTTCATGTACAAAATAATTGAGCTAAATAAACCACCCCACTATTGGGAATTTCTTGAAGAACCACATGACTTTTACTAGTCTTGATGTTGGAGTTCCACTTAGAATCTAACATGATAGTGTTCTTGTTTTAGCCGCTTTCAAACAGAAAGAAAAGACAACTCATCAGTGATAAACAAAAAGGAAAGAAAAGGAGATGAGCAAGAGGACAATGATTAAAAAGAAAGAGAAAAGAGAAGAAAAAAGAAGAGAAGCTGTAAAGTCTGAGGAAAAAATTGCTGTGGGTTATAGGCGGCACACTGGTATATTTTTGAGAGGAGTATTCATTTTCAGTTCAGTTCAGTTCAGTTGCTCAAACGTATCCGACTCTTTTCAACCCCATGAATCACAGCACGCCAGGCCTCCCTGTCCATCACCATCTCCCGGAGTTCACTCAGACTCACGTCCATCGAATCGGTGATGCCATCCACCATCTCATCCTCTGTCGTCTCCTTCTCCTCCTGCCCCCAATCCCTCCCAGCATCAGAGTCTTTTCCAATGAGTCAACTCTTCGCATGAGGTGGCCAAAGTACTGGAGTTTCAGCTTTAGCATCATTCCTTCCAAAGAACACCCAGGGCTGATTAAACACAGATTTTTCTTTTTCTCTTCCTTTCTCATCTCCCATTGGCAATGTCTGGAAATGTGAACAATGAACATGTGTTAGAGTTTGCAAATTCAATAGCAAATGGTAGGGGATGCAGAAATGGAAACATTTTCTAAGACAAATATAAAGGCCATGTTAAACATGAACTATAGCCTTGACTTAGGTCCGGCTAGTCAAGGCTATGGTTTTCCTGTGGTCATGTATGGATGTGAGAGTTGGACTGTGAAGAAGGCTGAGAGCCAAAGAATTGATGCTTTTGAACTGTGGTGTTGGAGAAGACTCTTGAGAGTCCCTTGGACTGCAAGGAGATCCAACCAGTCCATTTTGAAGGAGATCAGCCCTGGGATTTCTTTGGAAGGAATGATGCTAAAGCTGAGACTCTAGTACTTTGGCCACCTCATACAAAGAGTTGACTCATTGGAAAAGACTCTGATGCTGGAAGGGATTGGGGGCAGGAGGAGAAGGGGATGACAAAGGATGAGATGGCTGGATGGCATCACTGACTCAATGGACGTGAGTCTGAGTGAACTCCAGGAGTTGGTTATGGACAGGGAGGCCTGGCGTGCTGTGATTCATGGGGTTGCAAAGAGTTGGACACGACTGAGCAACTGAACTGAACAGAACTGAACTGAATAGTGATGCTTTAAATGCTTTAAAGTGCTTAAGACTCATTTTTCAGTGCTAGAGCATCTCCACATTTAATTTTATATAATGAAAAATGTCAGTAGAATCATACTGAATATTTTCTTTGCGAGGTGGTTGATGCCCCTTTGAAATCTTTATCCAAACTTGTTTCCACAGAATCCAGATTCAACCCCACTCAAACTAATTGAATTTCTTGAGATGATCAGAATTGGCAGGTTATATCTGGTAAGATGGTATAAATAGGGAAAAATAGTTGTCATAGACTGTTCAACCAGACATAGTAGCATGGTCAGTCCAGCCAATGAGCAAATATAAGCGGCAGGGAACACTGAGACTATGCTAGTAGTTTATGCCTCACTTCTCCCTGACAAACTCTGGGTTTCAGGTATCATCATGAAGAGGGGACATGAAGAAAAGGAGACAGGCCTGGATAGATTTGAAAAATGGCCCCCCAAGTAGAGATTCATTCTTAGTTGAAAAGAAGAAGTATTATGAAGATTATGATACAAATCCTAAACTATCAAAGCTAACTTTATGCTGAATCAGGTGAATGTTAATGTTGAACAAAAATTTCATAAATCCCTATCATGAAAAGGAAGGATTGGCCCAGATATTGAGACAAGATGAGTTTACAGATATATATCTTTGGGATTAAGGAAGATCATAAAATCAAGAGGTTGCTACCTTCTCCAGTGTGGGACTAAGATTCCTAAATAATCCCATTTATCCCATTGAATTATAATATCTAACTTTCATGTAAAATTGAAATTTGGAACTGGTTGAAAATTTGAAAAACACTATACAAGCCAAACAAAACATTTCTGAGGGCAGTCAGTTTTAAATTGCTGTAATCTTCTGTGGAATTTAGCATCTGTTTCTACTCACTCCCATAAATTTCTCTGCTTTTTACTGTATGTTATTGTTTTCTTGTCAATTAAAATTTAGGCCAGGTTGTCATCTCATTACTGTTCATAGGTCTCATAGTACCCAATGCTGCATCTAACAAATACTGGAAGATTCAAGTACTATCATATGAAACTATTTCATATCACAAGTACTACTTCATATAGTAGTATATGAATGAAAATTAAAATACAAGAATTATTGACATACTGCTAATGGAAGAGAAAATAATAACTTTTCGCTAACATCACTTAGGTGTTAAGAAAGCATACCAGAAGGAAAAGATCTCTGTGTCAATAAAGACAGGA
Organism: Bubalus bubalis; assembly: GCF_019923935.1. Lineage (NCBI taxonomy): Eukaryota > Metazoa > Chordata > Mammalia > Artiodactyla > Bovidae > Bubalus > Bubalus bubalis. Next base: position 4,965,837 of record NC_059162.1, on the reverse strand, counting down.
GTATGGCAATTCATTGTTTTAGGGGGAAAAAAGAATGTTAAAATCTGCTGAAAGGAACAACATGACCAATAACCCTGGGGCTATTTTATGGGAGAAATATTTGTAGGTGATTCACTAGTTAACTGAAAACTGGAGAAAAGTGGGAGAGGGTTGGAGAGAGGAGGGGTGGAGGGAAAAAAAAGGAGGAGAGAGAGAGAGGAAAAGAAAGGAAAGAAAAGAGAAAGTATGTTGAGGCAGAGATTAAAAAGTAAAAGTTTGAGAATATTCCAGTATTCCCATACATCAGACATAACCTCAGCAAGAAAAGGTAATATAACATTCCCAGAGCCATCTCAAACTGGCTGGTAAGAGTTGAGGTCTCCCATTTCTACCAACAGCGTGTCCAATGACTCACACTTACAGCTTGAAATCAGCTGTCACCAAAGTATTGACACCATGGAAATCAGCAGAAACTACAAATAAAAGCTCTTTCCACTTTCACCCCCAAACCCTCTTCCCAGCGGATTGTTAAACACTTACCAATATATCAGTGTATCATAGAGAAATGTGATTTCCTATTGTTCAGAAATAACAATTGGGAATTTAAAGGTGTTGGCAGTCAGTAGACAATGAAGAACCAGCCTGAGCAGCCAACAGTCCCAAGTCTGGGAGACATTCAGTACCCTGCCCTTCCCACCATCCCCCAGCTCACTAGAATTCTCTCACTGACTCCCTGATGTCACTGATCCCCAACTTTGTTCCTTCTTAGAACAACATTACTCACCAGTCTCTGAGATAGGACTGGACTGTCTAGACCTATGGTAAGTTTCAGGTCAGTTACTGGACCTATCCCTACCTTCCCAGCCTGATATATCACTATTCAGGTGCCAGGGTGATACAAGGAGAGACTGACAATCCTCACTAAACGCAGTGCCTCTCCTTAGAAACTTCCACCAGCCTATGAAGTAATGCCTTTTCATTCAGCAGGGATCAATGTGGATATGCCTCATTAAACAAAACCCTATACAAGAAAAGGTAAATTTGGTAACAAGCCTTTATTTTAATAAAGAATTCACCATAGGACAACATTAAATAACTAGCTTTCCAAATGCACTTACATAAAATCTCTTTAAGAGCACTGCCATTATAGAAAGTGAGCTAATATTTAAACTGAATATACAATGACACTTTAGGGGAAAGAGTGCTTAACTACTGAGAATAATTGTGGGACTGCTTTAAAATTTAGAAAGTCACTGGTTTCTATGGCTCCCTATAATAATTTCTCTGTTCTGCACTATGGCTGACCCATCAGAAAATGTGCAACTGAAATAGAAGATGGTATCCTAGATGATGGTTATCTTAAAAGGATTGAAGGAAGTAGGAAAATGGACATAATTTCAAATTCTCTCCCTTTGTCAACATAAATGAATTATCATTTATATCTCAATTGAAACGAACATTGAACACATTTGCAACAACTCAGTAGATTCCTGTGTCTAGAAAATATTGAAATTGAAATTCTATAAATACAAAGTCATTAAAAATATTAAAGTTCAGTAACAAAGGGGATATAAATCCTGTCCAGTTTTCATTGAGCAATTTTGTCCTGCTATTCTTAAAATTCAGCTAAAATTGCTATCCTTTACATGATTGTTTGAAATTTAACCAAGTGCTACTAAGCTAATGTAATTTTTTTTTCCCCAGTGCAGGAAAACTGATGCAGTGGAAGGTGGCAGGAAACAAGAGAAGGGATAAGAAGGGAGAATTTAAAGAAGACTTATTCTATGACAGATTGCAGTAAGCCATTTCATGTGATTTTTTTCCTCATTTTATTTTTCCAAAAAACAAAACAAACAAACTTGAGACATTTTGGTACATCTGTTTTACAAATGTGTTAACAAATTCTGAGAGGTTAAATAGCTTGTCCAAATTCACAGAAATGATTTTTCAATGTCAGATGGGATTTTGAGTCTATTTGACTCAAAAACCTGTTATTTGGGTAGACACTGTTGATGTTCCCAAAATAGTGCATATTCATTTTATAAAGTTAGAAAACAATGAAAATATTCAAAAATTAGAAACATGGGCTAATTATTTAACCTAGATATTCTTATGGTTTACAGATAGCCATTGCCCATATTTTGTGCATTTCCTTTTTGTGCATATTTTTCTGTTTTATAACATTTGTTTTTCTTCTTGTAGAAAGAGTACATCTTTATTATAGAAAACACAGAAAAGTGTAGAGAAAGTAAAAGACATCTATTATTAGCTATAGTTCCTGGGCCACACACAATAGATCATTAATAAGTGGTGTGATTTTTATTTAGATTGAAATTATACTATATGTGTTTAGAATTCTGTACCAACTTAATAGATCTCTTGCAGGACATTTATTGCTTTCAAAATGTTTATTGAGAATTTTGATCCATTATTCATTAAATGATACAAATTTTAACTGTGTTAAAGCTGTATTTTGCATTATTTTATTGTAATTCATGATGAATTTCACATTTACTCTTGTTCTTCCTAGTCATGTTCATCAGGATTACTCTTAAGTCACTGAGTGATTGCTCTCAAAGATACATTGGCCTGATCATTGGTTTTATATCCAGTATATCTGTCGACAATTTTCATTATATGGATTTATTTTGTTAATATTGTCATGAAGCTAGTTGCCATATTTGAGTGTGACCACCAAGGACCTGAGTCATAACTACTTTGCTTTTCTTCATTTAACACTTAAAAAAAAAAATCAGCTTTTGAAATTTGCTATGACAGCCTTCCACTCTGTTGTTTGTTCTGTGATTGCTGTTCAGTGTTGATATAAAAATATTCCAAGTTTCTGGTGGAAATCTTAGAACTTGTGATCTTATGCCTCTGCCAAGGTTTCCACGGACATGTACTCTCACCACATGATCCATTAGGTCATCTAAATTTTTTCTGCAATTTCCACAATGTACCCAAAATTTTCATTTACATCTTCCAAAGACACAGATAGAAGTGCAGATAACAGGGATGCACACTCATAGGTGTTACTTTCTGTTGTCATATTCTCAAATATCAGACACAAAGAAATGTTTCACCACCGTGAGAGTGAAAACTGAGTCAAGAACCCTTTTCCTCCTGCATTTGACAGGTGTTGTCAAATCACATTCATATTTGCAAATCTCAAAATTCATTGGGCAAATGAAAGGTTGTTGTTGAGATTTCTTTCTGTACAAACACAAGTATTTTCTCATTTGCTTATCTATAAGTGTTTCCTTGCCTTTTCACTGCTACTGCATAAATCAATGGCACACTTTCACCCAATAGTACACGGTGCACGGTAAATAACAGAGTGAACTGTGTTGGTGCCATCTTGAAGGTGCCATCTCTGAGTAATGTTGTACTGGCACTTGTATAGTCATAATAAAGAATCATTTCCTCATCTCGAGCACTGGGATCATGCATAAGAACTGGGTCTCTACTGGTTACTGGAATACTCCTCTGGAATTTCAGCTCCATGCAATGAAGTTGGGTTCAGGGGTTGATGTTTGCTTTAAATTCTGTTTACTCTCCTCTTTAATGAGTTTCTTTCTGGTAGTATCAAAAGGACCTCTTCATCATAAATATCATGATGAGGTCTTCACAGTACTTGCGATGGTATTGCATTTGCTTCTTATTCTGCCATTTTAACCTATTCCAGGTTTCCTTACTTCCCCTTCAAAATCAGTGTTGTGCTGATGTTTTCCTATCTCACCTTGAATAATTGAAATGTCATCCAAGTCTTGACTTTATATATCTGGTGTAGAAGATTCTCCTCTTTTCACAGCTTCAGTAGCTTTACTACGATTACTTTTAAGGATTGGAAATGGTAACAAAAACCGTTAAGATATAACACTGGTTTTTCTTTTTGAGAGTACACTATTTCTGCCATATTCTGGTGGGAAATTTCAAATAAAGGTGTCATATTTCCAAGCAAGAGGAGAAGAGTTATTTCTTTGTAAGCATTTGACCCATACTGGTTTACTAGCTGGGTAAACCTTACTGATATCTTATGCATCCGACACCCTGTTCAACCAGGCTGAATCATCAGTAGGTAGGCACCAGCTGACAGCATGGTGGTCCGCAGTGATTGAGAGGTAAGTGTGGAAGTCATATCTACTAACGTTTTCCCAAATAGCAGTAGGAAGCTCTTGCACGCTACTGCAGTTGTACCTCTGTAGGGCATCAATTCAAGGGAAATATTGCCCAATAACCTTGAGCAATGGAATAGTTGTGTGTATGGGGGTAAGGGGTGGCGGGGCAGAGGGGGGGTTGGTGATAATTAGATGCTGGGTATTCACTGAAGTTGGAGAAGCTCAATACATTCAGCAAAAAACAAGACTTGGAGCCGACTGTGGCTCGGATCGTGAGCTCCTTATTGCAAAATTCAGACTTAAATTGAAGAAAGTGGGGGAAACTACTAGGCCATCCAGGTATGACCTAAATCAAATCCCTTATGATTATATAGTAGAAGTGACAAATAGAGTCAAGGGATTAGATCTGACAGAGTACCTGAAGAACTATGGACAGAGGTTCATAACACTATACAGGAGATGGTGATTAAAACCATCTCAAAGGAAAAGAAATGAAAAAGGCAAAATGTCTGTTTAAGGAGGCCTTAAAAATGGCTGAGAAAAGAAGAGAGGGAAAGGCAAAGGAGAAGGTGAAAGATATATCCACCTGAATGCAGAGTTCCAGAGAACAGCAAGGAGAGATAAGAATGCCTTCTTAAGTGAATGATGTAAAAAATAGCGGAAAACAATACAATAGGAAAGACTAAAGATCTCTTCATGAAAATTAGAGATATCAAGGGCAAATTTCATGCAAAGATGGGTGCAATGAAGGACAGAAATGGTATGGACCTAACAGAAGCAGAAGATATTAAGAGGTAGCAAGAATACACACAACTGCACACCAAAAAAGCTTTTAATGACTCAGATAACCATGATGTTGTGGTCACTCACCTAGAGTCAGGCATCCTGGAGTATGAAGTCAAGTGGGCCTTAGGAAGTGTTACTAAGATCAAAGCTAGTGGAGGTGATGGAATTCCAGCTGAGCTATTTCACATCCTAAAAGTTGATGTTGTTAAAGTGCTGCACTCACTATGCCAGCAAATTTGGAAAACTCAGCAGTGGCCACAGGACTGGAAAGGTCGATTTTCATTCCAATCCCAAAGAAGGACAATGTCAAGGAATGTTCAAACTACCATAAAATTGCACTCATTTCACATGCGAGCAAGGTTATGCTCAAAATCCTTCAAGATAGGCTTCAGCAGTACATGAACTCAAAACCTCCAGATATAAAACATGAATATAGAAAAGCCAGAAGAACTAGAGATCAAATTGCCAACATCTGCTGGATCATAGAAAAAGCAAGGGAATTCCAGAAAGAAACATCTACTTTTGCTTCATTCACTATGTTAAAGGCTTTGACTGTATGAATTATAACAAACTGGAAAATTCTTAAAAAGATAGGAATATCAGACCGTCTAACCTGCCTTCTAAGAAACCTGCATGCAGGTGAAGAAGCAACAGTTAGAAAAGAACATAGAACAATAGACTGGTTCCCAATTGGGAAAGGAGTATATCAAGTCACTATATTGTCACCTTATTTATTTGCACCTTGAGTTCCAGAATAACATCTATTTCTGCTTTATTGACTATGCCAAAGCCTTTGACTGTGTGGATCACAATAAACTGTGGAAAATTCTGAAAGAGATGGGAACACCAGACCACCTGATCTGCCTCTTGAGAAACCTATATGCAGGTCAGGAGGCAACAGTTAGAACTGGACATGGAACAACAGACTGGTTCCAAATAGGAAGAGGAGCTCGTCAAGGCTGTATATTGTCACCCTGTTTATTTAACTTATATGCAGAGTACATCATGAGAAACGCTGGACTAGAAGAAACACAAACTGGAATCAAGGTTGCTGGGAGAAATATCAATAACCTCAGATATGCAGATGACACCACCCTTATGGCAGAAAGTGAAGAGGAACTCAAAAGCCTCTTGATGAAAGTGAAAGTGGAGAGTGAAAAAGTTGGCTTAAAGCTCAACAGTCAGAAAACGAAGATCATCGCATCTGGTCCCACTAGTTCATGGGAAATAGATGGGGAAATAGTGGAAACAGTGTCAGACTTTATTTTTCTGGGCTCCAAAATCACTTCAGATGGTGAATGCAGCCATGAAATTAAAAGACGCTTACTCCTTGGAAGGAAAGTTATGACCAACCTAGATAGCATGTTCAAAAGCAGAGACATTACTTTGCCAATAAAGGTTCGTCTAGTCAAGGCTATGGTTTTTCCTGTGGTCATGTATGGATGTGAGAGTTGGACTGTGAAGAAGGCTGAGCACCAAAGAATTGATGCTTTTGAACTGTGGTGTTAGAGAAGACTCTTGAGAGTCCCTTGGACTGCAAGGAGATCCAACCAGTCCATTCTGAAGATCAGCCCTGGGATTTCTTTGGAAGGAATGATGCTAAAGCTGAAACTCCAGTACTTTGGCCACCTGATGCAAAGAGTTGACTCATTGGAAAAGACTCTGATGCTAGGAGGGATTGGGGGCAGGAGGAGAAGGGGACGACAGAGGATGAGATGGCTGGATGGCATCACTGACTCGATGGACGTGAGTCTGAGTGAACTCCGGAAGTTGGTGATGGACAGGGAGGCCTGGTGTGCTGCAATTCATGGGGTTGCAAAGAATCAGACACGAGTGAGCAACTGATCTCATCTGATCTGATGCAGAATACATCATGTGAAATGCTGGACTGAATGAAGCACAAGATGGAATCAAGATTGCTAGGACAAATTTAAATAACCTCAGATATGCATATAATAATACCACTCTAATAACAGAAAGCAAAGAGGAACTAAAGAGCCTCATGATGAGGGTCAAAAAGGAGAGTGAAAAAGCTGGCTTAAAACTCATCTACAGAAAACTAAGATTATGGCATCCAGGTCCATCACTTCATGGCAAATTGACGGGGAACAAGTACAAACAGTGACAAATTTTTTCTTGGGCTCCAAAATTACTGTGGATGGTGACTGCAGTCATGAAATTAAAAGATGCTTGCTCCTTGGAAGAAAAACTATGATGCAACTAGACAGCATATTAAAAACCAGAGACATCACTTTGGCAACAAAGGTCTGTATAGTCAAAGCTGTGGTTTTTCCGGTAGTCATGTATGAGTGTGAGAGTTGGACCATAAAGAAGGCTGGGCACCAAAGAATGATGCTTTCAAACTGTGGTGCTAGAGAAGATGCTTGAGAGTCCCTTGGATTGCAAAGAGATCAAACCAGTCAATTCTAAAGGAAATCAACCATGACTATTCACTGAAAAGACTGATGCTGAAGCTGAAGCTCCAATAATTTGTCTACCTGATGCAAAAAGCCAACTCATTCAGAAAGACCCTGATGCTGGGAAAGATAGAGGGTAGGAGGAGAAGGGAGCAACAGGGCATAAGATGGCTAGATGGCATCACTGACTCAGTGGACATGAGTTTGAGCAATCTCCAGGAGATAAAGAAGGACAGGTAAGCCTAGTGTGCTACAGTCCATTGGGTCACAAAGTCAGACACAACTTGGTTACTGAATAACAACAATCTCCCTCATGACAGCTATGATCACTTGACCCCTTCTTGCTCCTCCCAAAAAAGGAAGACAATTTATGGAAAATTTGCCTCAAAGTATTTTCCATCTGTTTTACCCAGAAGCTTGACCAGGCTCCTTCTTTCAAGCTCCACCCTTATTGAACAATCCAGCTACAGCCAACCAAAAGCCCTGTAACCTATTAATACACCGTGGATCACAAGGGTCCATCCTAGAGTTATTCTCGGTATATTTCTGTAACTGTAGGACTCTTCCTTGGTAAATATAATTAATATAAATCCAGCTTTTCTGCATGGTTTGATCCCAAGCCCATCTACCTACATGATTGCCATCTAGGTTACTAAAGCAAAAAGAGTTATTAGTGGCAATATAGACATAACACAATTATTGGACCAATAAAACATGATGGATGTATTTTTACATGTTAATTCTATAAACCAAAAATATAAATAAATGTCATAGGCTATTGGAACCCAGGGATGTTTTCTGAGGGTGGAGGTTTTAAGAGGATCAAATATTAAGGATTTTTTGACATGGACCTGATACACTCATGGACATTTTTGACAGGACAAAATTTTGGTGTGGACCAAATGTCTCAGTGACCATTTTGGACAGGACCAAAAGTCCACTTATCAACAGCTCATAACTACCCTTTGTAAAAAACTTCATGATTTTCTATTTTATGAATTTACTCTAATTTATGGAACCATTCTCTTTTTATTAGAAAGTTAGGTCATTTTCAGTTGTTCGTTACTTTAAATAATGCTGCAATGAATATGCTGGCTCATAGCTCTTTAGTTCCATCTCAAATCACTTTTGCAGGATAAATTTCTACAAATGAATCATTAGGTTAAAGCACCTGAGAATTTTCTTAAAGTTCTTGAAATATAGGGGCCAAACTGCTCTCTGAAGTGATTGCACCAATTACAGTCCCATTTGCAGAAACTAAAATAAAATACAATTTTAAAAAAAAATAAAATAAAACAAATGACAAGAAAAAAAAATAAAACTGATTTTAGCTATAATAAGGTTTTTATATTGGTCAAAATGTGTTGCCTCTTGTTATTATTTCTATGGACTCTGATCTTTTTTTCTTAGTACTTAAAACTTGTAAGTCTTTTTTCAATATAAGCCTCTCATTAACAGTGACCCTGGTGAAAATAAGAAATGAGTCTATTTTTTTTTCACCGTTACACAGCCAGTATTTAACATAGGGTCTAACAGAGATAGCTGTATTTATGTTTCCTGAATAAAGGAAGAAATTTGGCCAGTAGATGATTATTTTTCTGAACATTTAAAAACCAGAATCAACTAAACAAGATAATAGATATGAAAGAATTTTTAAATAATCATTTTTTTTAAGTTTTCTTCATAATAAAGATGGATTTGCTCTAGAACCCAGCGTGTGATCTAGTGCCAGGCTCTGAGAAAGTAGACAGTAATGTCACAACAGCCCAACTTTTGTGAGATGCACAAGGTGTTGTAGATTGCAGGAAGCTCCCACTATACTCTCATGGTGGAAAGTGAGGGCAGGGAGGAAGAGTGGAGGGGTGGCCTCATCATTTACACAAAAGATGTGATGGTTCTCTTAGGTACTTATAAGTATAACCTACAAGAAGCAAAGACTGTAGTCTTAGAAGCCAGCCTCCTTCTTAAAAAGAAACGACACTCACAAAATCATTAAAGGATAATGATAATTTTTGCAACCAAAACAAAAATTATTAGACACAAATTGTGGGATGGTCCCATATGTAACTGAATTGCTTTCTCCCACCATTTGTGTGTTTGTGTGTGTGTATTTATTCAAAGGATGAGCTTAACTCTTGCCCTTGGGTAAAATCCTTGACTGCTCCATGAATTTCCTGGCCCTTTGTAATATTATTGATAGTCACTTAAACTGAACATAGCTAATACTTTTATGGTCACATTAAGTTGCCGAGTCTTGATTCAGAAACCAGAACACCCAGTGCAATACATATGCAGCACACACTTCAATTTTCCTGGCTTCAGCTAGGGCCTTGTATAAGCTTTCTTCAAGGACCTCCTTTAAGGGAGGGAATGTGGTGTATTTTTTCTTTCTCCCAAAAATCTTGTCTCCAACTTTTAGGTTTTGTTATTAATTTCTAGGAAATGGGGCATGAGCACAGAAGAAGAGTAGTGAGGATATAGAAAGTTTTTTACTTGTGTAACTGGTTATATAACTCTGGGTTTTCTGGGTCCTGGTAGATGTGTGAAGCAGTCTTGCTCCTGCAGGCACTGATGCACCCTGCTCTGATGTGCTCTTCGAAGTGAACAGTGTTTTTACAGAATTCAAGTCCTGATTTCACAGGCAAAGTCCTGTATTGCTCCAGCTGCCCACTGCTTCCCCACTCAAGGACTCTCTCCAGGTTCCATTGACCTTCCAGTTTTCCTGAGCCGGAATCAAATGGCTTCAGCCAGTGGTCCCTGCCTTGCCCCACCCATAGCATACATCTGATTTTTCTGAAAAGCATTTATAGATCCTTTGTTCCCACGCGTGGGTCACAGTGCAAGAGCTCTTCTCCTTTGCTTCCCCCAATGCAGCACAGACACTTGTTTCTCTCCTCTGACCATGCAGGAGGTGGCATCTGTCCTTGTACTCAGTAATCTTGTGGAAGTCTTCACCCTGTGGTTGAAGGAAGGAGACAGGCAGACCCTGTATTTCTACCCACTTCATTCACCTTGGAATTCGTATTTACTTCACAACTCTTTGGGGATATAAATGATGTAGATATCCTCATTAGGCAGAATGAAGACCCCAACATTGCCAGATACCTAAAGGCTTCCAAAGGTATACAACATTTTAAACTGAAAGTGGTGGGGAGTGAGAGGATACTAAAAAGAGGGATAAAAAAGCAGGTATGGTGGCTAGAACTGAAGAGGTGTGAGTGCTTGGTATCACATGCTACACAGAAGCTGAATAGCTTGAGGACTGAAAGAAGGCCATTTGAAGAAAAAAAACTGGAAAACAGTGTCACTCTTTGAGAGAACTATTCTGGTAAAGGTGTAGAAGCCAAAGTGAAAATATAGGCACTTCTTTATTGCTCTCCCCAAGTTCACATCTGATACAATTTAGGCATGGTAAAAAGCAAGCACAAGTGTCTAAAATGGCTTTATTAAGTATGCTTCAGTCTTTTTTCCTTTTTTCCCCTAGAATTGCATCCTTATGATGTAAACCTGGCTTTCTTTTTCTATATCCATCCATTCACTGTACTATTTATTAGTTCACTTGTACATCTAGGCCTATAGTAAGTCTCCAGCATAAGCCTCTCCCCTGGCTTTACATGCCTGGCCAAAATGAAGCTGTAAACACACACAGTATGACAATCTTCTTCCTGTCCCATGTGCCTCTGTAATATCTACTGTGATCATCTCAGAACAAAATTATCCCTTCACTGTTCAAGTTCTTTTTACATGCTCTCTTATGTTCATTTTCTTTCCATCTGCATATTTATCTCCTGAAATAGAGTTAAGACTTATACACTTGAGAGATGTACTGTGTCTGATGCAGTGTCTCCACACCAAGCTGTTCTGCCTTAATTTTAAACATTCCATTTTTCCCCCTTTTCTACAGGGCAAAGTCTAAAGCTCTGAGCATACCCTACAACTCCATTATGTTATAACTAGTTGCAACATAATTGGAGTTTTATGCTTCAAAGCTTTGCACATGCACAGATGGAAAGCAAACTCCTGGAATTCCCTTAGTAACCATGATTTAGGCTTAGTTGCTCAATACAGAAATATTAAATATTAATTGTGTGCCAGACCCCAGACACAAAGGAACTATCTTTAAGGAGCTTGCATCATGCTGCTTGTATTAGTTCTCTATTGCTGTTCTAAAAAATTAGCACAAGCTGAGTGGCTTTAAAACAACACAATTATTATCTCAGAGTTCTGGAGATTAGAAGTCTGAAATGGTTTTCACCAGGCTCAAAACCAAGGTGTTGGCGGGGCTGTGTTCCTTCTGGAAATTCTTAGGGAAAATCTGTTTCCTTGCCTTTCCCAGATTCTAGAGGCTGCCTGTGTTCCTTGGCTTATGGCCTCCTTCCATTTGTGAAGCCAGCAATCAAGTGTTTAAACCATATATAGCATTACTCCAACTTTGCTTCCACCATCACATCTTTTCTGACTCCATCTTTTCTGTCTTCTTTTCCACTACTTTTAAGGACCCCTGTGGCTGCATTAGACCCACTTGGATAACCCAGAAAATGTTCCTTATTTTAAAATCAATTGAATATTAACTTTAACTCTCCAGTAGCCTGTAATGTTACACACTCACAGATTCTAGGGCTTGGCACGTGGATATCTTTGGGGAGCATTATTCTACCCACCATACTGACAGAGCTAGTCTGTCATGCATGAGTAATGTAAACTATTTTATGATGTAAGTGAAGTCTGTATAGAAAGAAGTAGAGCAGGAAAGACAGAAACAGTCCTATGATCATTTCTGCCTGGTAGAGGGTCAGATACTACTCTAAAATGAGAAGTCATTGAAATTACAGTCTAAAAAATGGCATAATTTCTTACTAGGCTGAAGAGATGAAATAGAGTTAGAGAAAAGTAACTCTCAGCAAACACGACAGCAGGAGCAAAAATGCTTATTCATGAAACAGCATGACAAGTTAATGCAAATTGAAAGAATTTTAAACACTGTGCAAGAATGAAGCATACCAAGAAATAAAATTAGAGAAGAAAGCAGAGGCTGTTTCAGGGAAACCCTTGCATTATACATTAAAAAGGTGGGAATTTGCCTTAAAAACAACTAACCCTTGAGAAGTTTTTAGCAATAAATCAGAATGATAAGGTTGGTGTTTTTAGAACAATTACTCTAACCAAGATTAACACAGGACCGGAGGTAAGGAATTCAGCTGTGTTTCAGTCAAGAAATAATGAGAGCCTGAACTTAGGGAGTGGCAGTGAGGAGGGAAAAATAATTTGATGAAAAAATAATGAGTAGAATTTGTTAGACTTGGGACTGGATGTATACAGTAAAAGAGAAGAAAGTTTCCAGGATGAGTCACAGGGTTGGTTTTGAATGACTGGTATGATCCAGTGAAAAGGGATCATAAAGATAAAGAGCATGTAAGATAGGGTTGAGTCCTATTTATTTTAAGATACTTGTAGGAAATCCAATTATAATTCCCAGGAGGTTAGTTAGTTGTACTAATCTAGAAATAAGACACATATGGGCTAAAAATTTAGATATAAGAGACATTATTATACAGATGCTAGTTGAAGCAATGAAAATGATTAAGTATAAAGTAAGAGGAAAAGCTGGCCGAGGACAGGACCCTGGGCACCAGCCACATTTATAGGATGGATACAACAAAGGATGCAGCTAAGGAAGCTAAGAAATACTGAGGAATATGAGGGGAAGCTGAGAAAGAGGTAAAAAACTGCCACGGAAGTCAAAGGAGGAAAGAATCTCAAGAAGAGAGTAATCAATAGTGTCAAGCATCAGAGGAAGGTCAAGTAAGAAGATGATGATTAAAGCCCGCTGGACTTGGTGATTAGGAGCACACTGCTGACCTTTGTTAGTTCCATGGGAGAGATGGAAGAGAAACCTCATTGCAGTGAGTTAAAGAATAAACTGATCATAAGCAAGCTAAGACTATGCTTTCAGTGTTATTAGCTTTGAAGGAAAAGTCGGCAATAATTAGAATCAAAAGAGGTTTGTTTTCTTTTGCAGATAAATACACAAGTATTTCAAATCCTCACGAAAATCTTTCCAAATTGCTTCACAAAGAATTGGTGCTTCCTCCTCTGAACTCCCATGAAACGGTACATACCATTGTGAACTTCTCAATAACATAGACAATATCCTGCTCCAAGAGGTCGATAAACATTTTAAATGAATAAGTAAATAAATGAACCAATGAGTGAAAATTTGTTTATTGGTTGACTGAAATTTGGAACACAAAAATGATGACATATGCTGGTCGAAAAACAAATTTCAGTGATGTTGTTTGGTCACTGGACATCAAGAAATATGATGCTTAGGCAGTATTCAATATATTTCTTTATAACCAACAAGCAATAACTGGCAGAACATTTTTTACCTTAGGGATTTAATTTTCATTACAACGCTCTCTTTATTGCTCACACTACCCTTTGTGATAAGTAATCTGAAGTTAAAGAGGATCAGAGAGGTGATTCTTTGGAGAGAATTTCACAATTCTTGCTGCCTGACCCTTACCAGCCTCAAGGAATAAGTGGGACTACTTTATTTCCACGTTAAACCCAGTGAGAGGAGGACTTCCTTGACACCCGCTGGAGGATTTGGCATATTTCCCCTAAAGTTTGAGGTATTTGTCACCTAAGAAAGACTAAAGGGAGAAGAGATACCTGCTTAGGAAACAGAGAAGAGGAGGGTACTAAATTCAGGTGCACTTCTGCCAATGGTGAGATGAGAATATGCTTTGTGAGTACAAGCTGCAGAAGGGCCCCAACCGCACTGTGCGGGGTTGTCCACCAGACAAAGACTCAGGATGTGCAGCATATGATGAGCCAGAAGAGAGGCATTTCCAGTGCCAACAGAACAGGAACAGTTGGGATCCAGAGGGAGGTGGGAGTGTATGAAATAAAACAATAGCAGCGAATAGTGGAGGATTCAAGAGGCATTTTAAAAGCAGAATAAACAGAACTGCATGACCTATTAACTCAGGCATATAGGTGAACAGATCAAAGGATGGCACTCAGGTAACATGTGATGCCACATACGAAGGTCAGGCAGACAGAAAATCAGGTTGGAAGGAGAGAAAACAAAAAGAAAGCTCATTTTAGATATGTTTTCATCATTGATGCTTTAGTCATAAAGCAGGAGCAGTTAGTATCTCAACATCATGCAACCAGACTTGCTTTTTTTATCATTGTGGTAAGAACACTAAACATGAAATCCACCCTCTTAACACATTTTAAGTGCATAATCCAGTATTGTTGACTGACTATAGGTACAATGATATACAGTAGATCTCTAGAATATATTTTTTAGTATGTAACTGAAGCTTTATACCTATTGAATAACAGCTCTCCATTAAAACCCTTAAATTTCAGTCCAAGAAAACTCTCTTCCTGGCTTGTAAACAGCTGCCTTCTTGCTGTGACCTCACTTGGTAGAGATAGGAAACTTGGGTGTCCCTTCCTCTTCTTATAAGGGCACTAGTCCCATCGTGAGGCTGTCCTGGTGGCTCAGATGGTAAAGAATCTACCTGCAATGCAAGACCTGGGTTCAATCCTTGGGTTGGGAAGATCCCCTGGAGGAGGGCATGGCAACCCACTCCAGTATCCTGGCCTGGAGAATTCCATGGACAGATGAGTCTTGTGGGCTACAGTCCATGGGGTCGAAAAGAGTGGGACATGACTGAGTGACTAAGCACAGTCCCATCGTGAGTGTTCCATCCTCATGACTTCATCTAAACAAATACTTGGTCCCAAAGGCCCCACCTCCTAATACTATCTTAATGGGGACCAGAGCTTCAACATATGAATGGGGAGGGGGAACACAAACACTCAATGTATACATTCTTTTTCTTCCTTTCTTCTCAAGTTTGACATATGTCTTGAAAGTTGGAGAGGAAATTAAATATCATTCTTGAAATGGGCCCAGAAGTCAAGGGAGGACATGTCATACTTAGTCATAATAATCTCTCCTCTGTAACTTCCAATATGATATAATCCATGTCAACACTCCTTCATATGTGTGCTCAGGATCCCAAGATTACCGAACATTAATTCTCTTTTCCTGAATGCCAAGTGCCCTTTGAGATTTACAAGCTTACTCTCAGATTTCTCAAGCTCTTCCTCTGAGATCAAAAACTATCTATGAATAAGTTCTGGGGACGTCACATACAGCATGCTGACAACAGTTAATGATACTGTATTGCATATTTGAAAGAGGCTAAGAAATCAGGTTTTAAAAGTACTCATTAATGAACACATGCTAGGTTGCTTCATTCATTTCATTTCAGTCGCTCAGTCGTGTCTGACTCTTCATGACCCCATGAATCGCAGCACACCAGGCCTCCCTGTCCATCACCAACTCCCGGAGTTCACTCATCTCATCCTCTGTTGTCCCCTTCTCCTCCTGCCCAATCCCTCCCAGCATCAGAGTCTTTTCCAATGAGTCAACTCTTCGCATGAGGTGGCCAAAGTACTGGAGCTTCAGCTTCAGCATCATTCCCTCCAAAGAAATCCCAGGGCTGATCTCCTTCAGAATGGACTGGTTGGATTTCCTTGCAGTCCAAGGGACTCTCAAGAGTCTTCTCCAACACCAAGGTTCAAAAGCATCAGTTCTTTGGCACTCAGCCTTCTGCACAGTCCAACTCTCACATCCATACATGACCACAGGGAAAACAAACCTGTCCAACTCCTTGCTACCCCATGGACTGTAGACTGCCAGGCTCCTCTGTTCATGGAATTCTCTAGGGAAGGATACTGGAGTGTGTTTCCGTGCTGTCCTCCAGGGGATCTTCCCAGGGATTGAACCCAAGTGTCCTGCATTGGCAGACTAGCGCCACCTGAGAAACCCTTAAAAGTATGTACCAACACACACACACACAAAATGTGTAACTATAGGAAGTGATAGATATGTTAACTGGCATTATTGTGGTAATCTTTTCAAAACACATACATATATCAAATCATTGAGTCATTTATACCTTAAATTTACACAATTGTTATTTCTCAGTGGCTAAGTTGTAGCAGACTCTTTGTGACCCCATGAACTGCAGCACACCAGGCTTTCCTGTCCTTCACTACATCCTGGAGTCTGCTCAACCTCATGTCCATTGAGTCAGTGATGCCAACCAATCATCTCTTCCTCTGTTGCCCCTTCTTCTTTTGCCCTCAAACTTATACAATGTTATATGTCAATTGTACCATAATAAAGCTTGGGGAAAAAGAATTCTGTACTGTTTTCCTCACATCATACTGTAATGGATAACTTTGTACTGGAATAAAAACGTTTCCTTGATCCTCTTAGGGTCCTTGGCTGGATCTGAAAATTAGACCAACAAAGACTAAAGAGATAAACCAAAGGAGAAAATCATATAAACATACTTAATATAAGTTTCACATGACAGGAGGCTTCATAAGGAAATGAAGACTTGAAGACCAGTTTAAATCTGAGTGATTTTTGCTAGATTTAATGAAGAGTGGAAAGTCACAGAAAGATGTGATAGGATGAAATTGAGCTAATGGTAATAATCTTAGCAAGTCCTGTACTTTCAGATTCCTCTCTACATTTCTTCTTCTTCAGAGACAAGAATACTCCTTTCTTCTAAATATAGGACAGACACATCTCATATGACTGTTTTATAACATATAAGAAGGTCAGAAACTTCTTGCTGCACATGCCTTTTCTCAAATCTGTTGATTTGAAATATTCAGTACCCCATGGTGCCATATTGGGAAGACAGTGTGTTTTGAATCCCACCACTTTGTAAGACCCATCTCCTAGGTGCTTCTCAATCTTGGTTGCTCTTCTGCTGTAACAAAATTCTGGCCTCAGACTTCTACATCCTTTACACAGCCTTCCCCGGCTACATGCTGGAAAGGGAAGTACAGTTTTCTTTGCTCTGAGATTCCCCTCATAAGGACCTTGGTTTGTATTTTCTACCTACTCATGCCCAAGGATCCTATGATAATAGAGGACACTATGCAGAACCTGTGTGACCATCGACTGCCTTTTTACTCTACTCCTCCTCCACTGGAGACAAAAACTCTTTGATCTACTCTAGGAAGAGTGTATGGAGAAGGCAATGGCACCCCACTCCAGCACTCTTGCCTGGAAAATCCCATGGATGGAGGAGCCTGGTAGGCTGCAGTCCATGGGGTCGCTAAGAGTCAGACACGACTGAGCGACTTCACTTTCACTTTTCACTTTTCACTTTCATGCTTTGGAGAAGGAAATGGCAATCCACTCCAGTGTTCTTGCCTGGAGAATCCCAGGGACAGGGGAGCCTGGTGGGCTGCCGTCTATGGGGTCGCACAGAGTCAGACACGACTGAAGCGACTTAGCAGCAGCAGCAGGAAGAGTATATAGCCCCTTTCCTAGAAGGAGTGGAAGCAGGAGACTAATTAGGAGTCTATACCTAACATTATGCCAAAATCCTGATTCTTAATGTTGAAAAACCTTTCTCATTGAGGAATTTTACCTACCATCAAATTGGCACAATACTATCTAGAGAAGCTGGGAGGCTCACATTTTGACTCTTTGTTCTCTCCACATTGTCCCTTCCCTGAGAAGGGTAATAGAGTGGCCATACTACTGCCCAAATGTTGGGGAAAGGAAATGTTAGGGAAGAATCTTTAGTTAAAATTTCAGAATTTTGTCTGAATTATATCATAGGTCCACATAGCAGCCCTTCTGTTGCTGTGGCCACACAAATGTGGCCCAGGCTTTGATCAGTTTTCCACACTTCCCCAATAGCTCAGTGGTAAAGAACCCGCCTGCAGAGCAGAAGACGTAGGAGATGTGGGCTTGATCCTTGTGTTGGGAGGGTCCCTTGGAGAAGGAAATGGCAAGCCACTCCAGTATTCTTGCCTGAAAAATCCCCATGGACAAAAGAGCCTGATGGGCTACAGTTCACAGGGTAGCAAAGAGTCAGACATGATTTGGAGACTAAACAAACACTTAAAAAGGCCATGTTTCCTAGCTCCCACCCAGTGAAGTGAGGATCTACTGCCTTATTAAAACTTTCAGTATGTCAATAATTAAATAATCAGGATCACTGTGTCTCTGAGCCAGAAATGGAGACTAAATCTTCCAGATCATTGGGTTTAGAGAAGTCTGGGTGAGCACCTTTCCCCATAACATCCGTCCCTGCCATCCTTGAGAAAATATTTCAAACGTAATTTTTTAATGGAATTAAGAAAATGTTTATCCCATTTTCTTTTATAAAGCAATAGTCAACCTCACACCGAGGGGCTGATGTTGTCGAGTCTCTACTTGGAGGACACTACAGAAGGATCGAGCCCCCCTCTCTGGCTGTCTCTCTCCCTCACACTCGCCCTCGGTGGATTGTCAGGAAAATTCTCTGTGCCTCTCTTCAAAGGCACCTCAACAGCTGTGAACTCCTGACCTAATTGTTCTAATGGCATTCCCAAGCTCTCCTGCTCAAGGCCAGAGAAATCACAGCCCTTTGGAACTCTAGCTAGTAATTCATGGTGCTTAGTCAAACTCCCTCCCCCATGCCTCCAGCCCCTCCTGCTGCCCCTCTCCTTCCTCCTGTCCCCTTGCTCTCTGGCTCTTCTCCTTCCTCACACCAGTCTGAAGCAGCTTGATCACCTGCCAACCAGTATTGATTTTTGCTTCCCAATCTCCAGGCTGGATGGAAAGAAAAGATTAAAAACAGTTTGTCAGTTTGAAGTTGAATAAGAATTCGGCACAAGGGACATCTTAGAAATGTGAGGAAGTGGCGGGGGAGGTTGAGAGTGTAGGCAGTCAAGGCCAAAGCAAATCTTAAGGGATTTTAACCCTTTGTCCCAACCAGCCCCAGAATTTCTGAGGCAGGATTGAGCTATAACCCTGCACACTCCTTTTTTGCTGTGTCTCATGCACTCAGATCCTCTCATGGTTTTCTTTTATCCCGCAATATCAGCATAGATTTGGTTTGGACTAGCCCAAGTTCTTGCCTTCTCTGGTGGCTCAGATGGTAAAGAATCTGCTTGCAATGCAGGTAGACCTGGCTTTGATCCCTGGGTCAGGAAGATCCCCTGGAGAAAGGAATGGCTACCCACTCCCCTATTCTTACCTGGAGAATTCCATGGACAGAGGAGCCTGGCAGACTACAGTCCATCAAAGAGTCGGACAACAATGAGCAAATAACACTTTAACTTTTTCACCCCAAGTCCTAGGACAGGGCCTTCATCAGCTCAACTGATACCTCCTGTCAGGTCAAGTGGACCTTACCAGGAGGTGGTGTCTGCAGCTTCTCAATTGTAGGGGGCACTGGGCCTGTATATCTGAGCTCTGCCAGGGGACTTTGTTAGTATTCATGGAGCAGGGTTTGCTGCTGTCCTTGTCAAGATAGAGTGGGGAGACCAGAGAAGTTTTCCTTTCAAAAAAATGAGTACCATTGACTCATGAAGGATCTTTTTGGTTTCTTTCTCAGTGGTAGAGATGAAAAATGATTTACAAGCATCAGTAGAAAATCTGAAGGGCCAAAGCACAGACAAACAGCATGTGAAGTCAAATCCAGGGCACTAAAATTTGACTCACTCAACAGCCAGGTTACTTACCAGTCTGCTAAGAGCTCAGGGGCTGAGCTGAAGCATGGAGTTCACCTTTCTCTCCCATGTAAGAGTAACAGTTAAAACCAGGTCAAACCAACTTGTGGCCAAGGAAAATGAGAGATATCTGCACAATAATGAAGACTATGTCAGTTATTCAAAACATAGCTCACTGATGGGATCCAATTCCCTTTTCTTTCCCTGTTCATTTCTACAGGATTTGGTATCAGTGATTTGTACAGTGTACAGCATAATCAGGCAGAGATCAGTCTTGTTAACAAGTCTGAGATGGTGGGCTCTTCTAATGATTTTGCTCAGTTTGTACACTTATATTTGTATATCTCTAATTAGCAAGTATATTCTACCTTATCCAAATGGTCTTTTTGTGTAAAACATAATACTTAGCAGTGTTCTATAAGTCAGAATCTCATGAAGACAACAAAATATGTGGAGAATGATTAAAAAGATGCTGAATGTTAGGAATTCTACTCCATTTATTCAAAGTATTTAGGCAAAATCAATAATTAATAGGAATCTCTAGCTCATCCTCACCACGCTTGCTATGGGAGGTTTCTGGTCCAAATAGCTTTCTATTTGTTTCACACTTTCTTTGTTTCATGCCATAGGCTTTGCTATGTCAGTTAATTTCCTCAAAATTTTAATATTTGGCTCAGATTTATCTTTTGCACATGTTCTAGCTGTCATCTTCAAGTCCTAACTGTTTCACTGGGAAGCTGAGTGTTCATTGCTTGAAATTACAGTATACTATAAAGCTACAATAATATAAACATTATAATACTAGTGTAAGATATCTTGTGAACCAGAATTCCAGGGGAAAAAGCTGGCATGCTAAAATAATAGAGAAGTATGATTTTTCAACCAACTAGTTCTGGGAAAATTAGTTAACTCTTAAGAAAACATAAATTAAACTTTCTTTAATAGTAAAGTAAAATCTAGTTAAACTATCTAGTACTACATATGAAATAAGACATAATGAAATTATAAATAATATAATTAATGTTTTCAAAGCGTAAAGAAAAAAGAAGAAACAAGAACTTACATATATTCAAACTTTTGCACGTGAAAAAATAATTACCATAAACAAAAAAGCAAGTGGGAAAGTGGAGAAATATTTTAACTTACATAAGAAAGAAAAAGATTAACATTCCTACTACTTAAAGACTAACACCCTTAATATAAGAATAATTCTTAAATAACAAGAAAAGTACATAAACAAAGAATAAAAGGTTTGCAGAATGAATATATTTACACATCAGTACATACATAATGCATACACACATACAATATAAAACCAAAACCATTAAAATAGTCAACCTCATGATAGATCAAAAATGGGCAATTTTTTAAAGAAAAAAATAATATTTTATTTATCAATGGTAAAGGTTTTCAAAGAGATAATTCCAATGTAACAGTAGATTTGAGAAAGAAAGTTACTGTATTATTTTAGTTGAGTTATAAATTACAGTAACAAATTTGGAATAATTTAAAATTATGTAACATCACAAACTTCTAAATAATCTCCTACACAACAATTTTATATAAAATATATTATATTATATAAACATTGTGAAAAAGCAAGTACAGAAGTGCACATTTAAAATTTTAGAAAATTTTATAAATAACTGTAGTGTCTAATAAGTTAATTATATTCCATTGCATTGCATATGTTGCCATTAAAACTCTTGTTTTAGAAGAATATTTGATGAAATGTAAACAATTGACCAGTATATTGGCAATGTATTGTAAAATTAATTTGGGTTGCAAAATAATCTTGCAGTATTAATCCAATTTTCAAAACATGTGTGTGTGTTGTTCTTGTTGTTTAGTTGCTAAGTTGTGTCTGACTCTTTTGTGACTCTACAGACTCCTCTGTCATGGGACTTCCCAGGCAAGAATACTGGAGTGGGTAGCAATTTCCTTCTCCAGGGGATCTTCCTGACCCAAGGATCAAACCCATGTCATCTCCTGCATAGGCAGGTGGATTCTTTACCACTGAGCCACCTGGAAAGTTCATGTGAGTGTGTATGAAGTTATTAATAAAACTACTAATAAGGGCTATTTATTAAAGAATGTTTCAAGGTTTTTTTCTATAATTATATCTATATTTTTATCTATTTTCTGGATAAAAAAGTTATAACCTTCATAATAAGAGAAAAAATCCTATTTTTAGATCCCAATTATTCAATCTGAAACACTTTGATAGTAATATTTGAGAGTTCTCAGATTTGAAGGAGGTGAGAAAACTATGTTTCTAAAAACAAGTAGTTTTAATATTTTTTGAAATACTTAAATACCGTCCATTTAATTGGAGATACAAACATTTTACCACTGTTGATTTCTGCATGCTACTTAAAATTTCTAGGAAGCATGGACTATGAATAGTAAATTCTGGCATCTAAGGTATGTTTTAAAGAAATCACTTATGAGGAAGAATTTCCAAATTATGAAGGATTTCAAATTGTTAGATAATAAACACATATGCTTTTCCTGTGTAAAGTGAAAGTGAAGTCGCTCAGTAGTGTCCGACTCTTGGTGACCCCATGGCTCCTCCATCCATGGGATTTTCCAGGCGAGAGTACTAGAGTGGGCTGCCATATCCTTCTCCCAGGGATCTTCCCAGCTCAGGGATTGAATCCAGGTCTCCCGCACTACAGACTAACGCTTTACCATCTGAGCCACCAGATGTAAGCAAATATCAAATTATAACTCAATAGCTACAAACCTACTTTGCAAAGTTTGATTTTGAATATATAAATTCAAATAAAATACTTGAAACTTATTTGTGGAATCAAGGGTTGGCCACAGTCTCTCTGTACCTCAGTTTTCTTTCTTTTTTGTTTTTAAGTCTTTATTGAATTTGCTACAATATTGCTTCTGTTTTGTTTTGGTTTTCTGGGGGACAGGGACCTGAGGCATGTGGGAACCTTAGCTACCAGACCAGGGATCAAACCCACACTCCCTGCATTGTAAGGCAAAGTCTTAACCTGTGGATCAGCAGGAAAGTCCCTATACTTTGGCTTTTCTCATCTGACAAATGCACCAATAATCACACCTCACAAGATTGTTGCAATGATCAAGTGTGTACATTCATGTAAAATCACTTTAACAGATATAATACATAGATGAAGCATCTGTCATAATTGATAAATATACATCTGTTTACTTTTTTCATTGTTATTATCTACTATGCATCAGGATATGATCCAACCAGTCCATCCTAAAGGAAATCAGTCCTGAATATTCACTGGAAGGACTGATGCTGAAGTGGAAACTCCAATACTTTGGCCACCTGATGCGAAGAACAGACTCATTGGAAAAGACCTTGATGCTAGTAAAGATTGAAGGTGGAAAGAGAAGGTAATGACAGAGGATGAGATGGTTGGATGGCACCACTGACTTGATGGACATGAGTTTAAATAAGCTCTGGGAATTGGTGATGGACAGGGAAGGCTGGCATGCTGCAGTCAACGGGGTCGCAAAGAGTTAGACACAACTGAGCAACTGAACTAACTGATACATCAGGAAGCTTTATAGATCTTTGGGAATCATTATTAAACAAAATCAACATTAAAAAAAAACTGCCGGGGTCCAGCCCCGGCTGATCCAGGGTATTCGAAGCGGGGATGGCGTCGGCGACCTATTTATATTTATTTATTCATCAAAGATTCAAAGAGTAATAAAATAAGGATAGCTCAGTGAGGAAACTCAGTGGAGAAAAGCGGCTGAAATAAGGATAGCTCAGTAGGAAAATTCAGTGGAGAAAAGAAGCTGAGTGGCTTGGTTTACGCGGAAAATCAATATAACCCGTGACACCAGGTTAGCTCTGACCACGGAGGCCGCAGGCGCCCTCTCGAATAGCGGAAGGTGCCCCACCTTAGATACTTTCTCGAGTGGGTCTTAGAAGCCCAGGCAAATAAATGGTCGCAGAGGACATCCGCGCTCCAGATGGACGCTCAGCTGGAATTTGGGAGAGATAGTGACATGGGGAGACCAAGTTTCAGTGAACAAGGCCCGCAGTTTATTTTCCAAAGTAGTTTTTATACCTTAAGTTATGCATAGAGGATAATGGGGGAAGGGGTAGAGTCATGCAGCAAGCCAGGCTTTCTTCCTTATCATATGCAAAAGTTCAGGTGATTGACATCATCTTCTGGCCAGGAGGCCTGTTAACATTTTAAGAAACTTATCTTTCTCTAAAGGTGATTATTCCAAAGTCAGGCGCCAGCCTTCCAAAAAGCATTGGACAAAGCTGCATTTTACATTTCTATACACCCATTATATCAATCAATACACTGCCAAGGACACAGTAGGTAAGGAGTATGGAGACTTAGCAGCAAACATTGGCCCAACAAGTGAAAAACCCTTCACCAATACAATTTCTAATCAATCTTTTAACTACTCAAAGGAATCTGTGTTTAAGCAGTTTAGAACATCTCCTGCCTCTCACAGTTGGGAGGCTCTGAACAATCACATGTGGCCGGAAAAACCTATTCAGGCAGGCTAGAGGATTTTCAAAGGAGTTTGTAGGTTAAACACTGTCACACCCAGGAATTATTAACTGGAGCCGTAAGCTAACTCTTTTTCCAGAGAGAGGTAGTGGGGGACAGCCCCCCGTAAAGTCAGAGGTGTAGGTGAAAGCACAAAGCAGAAAGTAGGCAGACTCTGGTTTTGGGGGTAGATGCTCGAGAATTTCCAGGGGGACTCCTGAGGCTCGATCCCGCCTTTGCGTATGCCGAGCCTCCTTCCTCATGACCTTTGTCATGGGCGGAGTGCCTCACGCTGGCTCTCGGCAGTGATAGGATTCCAGTTGAGCTATTCCAGATCCTGAAAGATGATGCTGTGGAAAGTGCTGCACTCAATATTCAATATGCACTCAATATGCAATATGCCGGCTCCCGGCAAAAAACCAAACAGTCCATCTCTTCATGGAACTTAATTTACATTTAAGTGAGAGAAGATAGGTAAGAAGCAAAGATGGATTTGAATTGGGGTGGTGCTAAGTATTGTAAAGAAACATATAGCTCAATTAATGGGTCGAGAAATGCAGGGAAATCTTATCTAAGAGAAAACAAAACAACTGGAAAAAATACTGTTTAAAATTATTGATGGAATTAAAGGACCAATATGATAGTAGGGGTTTACCAGAGCAAGAGAACAGAGACCTAGAGAGTTGAGAGCTGTGTAGGTATCACTTTTTTTTGGAGCGTTAGTAAATTCCAGAGTGGGTGCTAGGGACTGCACTATGATTTTGAAAGACACACACGACTATTAGAGTCTGGGACCCAACAAGTGAGAAGACTTTATCCTGATAACTACCTCCCACTCTTTGGGTTCATATCTGAAATGTCACACCCAAGAGTGAGAATGAAATTACAAAAGACCACTCTTGAGGTGCCTGTAGCTCAGATTCCGATTGATTCAGTCTCTGGATTTGGACTAAGATGATGCTGAATTTCTATTACTTCCAATCCCTGACTGAAATAAATTAAAATCTTCTTAGAAGAATGTAAAAATATCTGATCTCAAATGATTGCTGTCAACAATTTCATAAATAAGATATTTGGCATAAAATCAAAAGTAACAACACAATAGGAAATCAGCTAAACTAAACTGAAACCAACAGAAACAACAGATAAGAGAAACAAGCCAGCAGGACACACCAGTACTGGAGATATCAAACAGTGACTTTAAAATAAAATGCTTGTTATTTTCACAGAACATCAATTAGATTGAAATTTTCAGCAGAGTTCTAGAAATTACAATATAAGAAAAGAAACCAAATGAAAATTCTGTAATAGCCAATTTTAAGATTGGTTGAGAAAAGGTTAGATACAGCCAGTGAAAAAAATATGTGAAATGGAAGGTAGGTGAAGAGAAAAATAATGATTCTAAATATGTATATACCTAAAAAAATATGATAAAGCTATGGAGAGCAAAAATTGAAAGAACCAAAGGAAGAAGCAAAATTATTTGCTTCATTTTAATATATCTAATTAAGAATACACCAAAGAACTATACAAAAAAGGTCTTCATGACCCAGATAATCACAACAGCGTGATCACTAACCTAAAGCCAGATATCCTGGAATGTGAAGTCAAATAGGCCTTAGGAAGGAAGCATCACTATGAACAAAGCTAGTGGAGGTGATGGAATTCCAGTTGAGCTATTTCAAATCCTAAAAGTGCTGCACTCAATATACCAGCAAATTTGAAAAACTCAGAAGTGGCCACAGGACTGGAAAACATCAGTTTTCATTCCAATCCCAAAGAAAAGCAATGCCAAAGAATGCTCAAACTACAGCACAATTGCACTCATCTCAACACTAGCAGAGAAGGAAATGGCAACCCACTCCAGTGTTCTTGCCTGGAGAATCCCAGGGATGGGGGAGCCTCGTGGGCTGCGGTCTATGGAGTCACACAGGGCCGAACACAACTGAAGTGACTTAGCAGTAGCAGCAACACTAGCAAAATTATGCTCAAAATTCTCCAAACCAGGCTTCAACAGTATGTGAACTGAGAACACCCAGATGTTCAAGCTGGATGTAGAAAAGGCAGAGGAACCAGAGATCAAATTGCCAACATCTGCTGGATCATCAAAAGAGAAAGAGAGTTCCAGAAAAACATCTATTTCTGCCTTATTGACTACGCCAAAGCTTTTGACTGTGTGGATCACAACAAACTGTGGAAAATTCTGAGAAAGATGGGAATACCAGACCACCTGACCTGCCTCCTGAGAAATCTGTATGCAGGTCAAGAAGCAACAGTTAGGGCTGGACATGGAGCAACAGACTGGATCCAAATAGGAAAAGGAGTACGTCAAGGCTGTATATTGTTACCCTGCTTATATGCAGAGTACATCATGAGAAATGCTGGACTGGATAAAGCACAAGTTGGAATCAAGATTGTGGGAGAAATATTGATAACCTCAGATATACAGATGACATTACACTTATGGCAGAAAGCAAAGAAGAACTAAAGAGCCTCTTGATGAAAGTGAAAGAGGAGAGTGAAAAAGTTAAAACTCAGCATTCAGAAACCTAAGATCATTGGATCTGGTCCCATCACTTCATGGCAAATATATGGGGAAACAATGGAAACAGTGACAGAATTTATTATCCTGGGCTCCCAAATCACTGCAGATGGTGACTGCAGCCATGACATTAAAACACACTTGCTCTTTGGAAGAAAAATTTTGACCAACCTAGAAGTGAAAAGCAAAGGAGAAAAGGAAAGATATAAGCATCTGAATGCAGAGTTCCAAAGAATAGCAAGAAGAGATAAGAAAGCCTTCTTCAGCAATCAATGCAAAGAAATAGAGGAAAACAACAGAATGGAAAAGACTAGAGATCTCTTCAGGAAAATTAGAGATACCAAGGGAATATTTCATGCAAAGATGGACTTGATAAAGGACAGAAATGGTATGGACCTAACCCACTCCCTGGAGAATCCCAGGGACTCTGGAGTCACACAGAGTTGGACATGACTGAAGCAACTTAGTAGCAGTAGCAGTAAAAGAAGCAGAAGATATTAATAAGACGTGGCAAGATTACACAGAAGAACTGTACAAAAAAGACCTTCATGACCAAGATAATCACGATGGTGTGATCACTCACCTAGAGCCAGACATCCTGGAATGTGAAGTCAAGTAGGCTTTAGAAAACATCACTACGAACAAAGCTAGTGGAGGTGATGGAATTCCAGTGGAGCTATTTCAAATCCTGAAAGATGATGCTGTGAAATTGCTGCACTCAATAGGCCAGCAAATTTGGAAAACTCAGCAGTGGCCACAGGACTGGAAAAGGTCAGTTTTCATTCCAATTCCAAAGAAAGTCAATGCCAAAGAATGCTCAAACTACCGCACAATTGCACTCATCTCACACGCTAGTAAAGTAATGCTCAATATACTCCAAGTCAGGCTTCAGCAATACGTGAACCGTGAACTGCCAGATGTTCAAGCTGGTTTTAGAAAAGGCAGAGGAACCAGAGATCAAATTGCCAAGATCTGCTGGATCATAGAAAAAGCAAGAGAGTTCCAGAAAAACATCGATTTCTGCTCTTGACTATGCCAAAGCCTTTGACTGTATGGATCACAATAAACTGTGGAAAATTCTTCAAGAGATTGGAATGCCAGACCACCTGACATGCCTCTTGAGAAATCTATATGCAGGTCAGGAAGCAACAGTTAGAACTGGACATGGAACAACAGACTGGTTCCAAATATTAAAAGGAGTACATCAAGGCTGTATATTGTCAGCCTGCTTTTTTAATTTATATGCAGAGTACATCGTGAGAAATGCTGGGCTGGAAGAAGCACAAGCTGGAATCAAGATTGCTGGGAGAAATATCAATAACCTCAGATATGCAGATGACACCACCTTTATGGAAGAAAGTGAAGAGGAACTAAAAGACTTCTTGATGAAAGTGAAGGAGGAGAGTGAAAAAGTTGACTTAAAGCTTAACATTCAGAAAACGAAGATCATGGCATCTCTTCCCATCACTTCATAGGAAATAGATGGGGAAAGAGTGGAAACAGTGTCAGACTTTATTTTTCTGGGCTCCAAAATCACTGCAGATGGTGATTGAAGCCATGAAATTAAAAGACGCTTACTCCTTGGGAGGAAAGTTATGACCAACCTAGATAGCATATTAAAAAGCAGAGACATTACTTTGCCAACAAAGGTCCATCTAGTCAAGGCTATGTTTTTTCCAGTAGTCATGTATGGATATGAGAGTTGGACTGTGAATAAGGCTGAGAACCGAAGAATTGATGCTTTTGAACTGTGGTGTTGGAGAAGACTCTTGAGAGTCCCTTGGACTGCAAGGAGATCCAACCAGTCCATTCTAAAGGAGATCAGCCCTGGGATTTCTTTGGAAGGAATGATGCTAAAGCTCAAACTCCAATACTTTGGCCACCTCATGCGAAGTGTTGACTCATTTGAAAAGACTCTGATCTTTTTGAACTGTGGTATGGGAGAAGACTCTTGAGAGTCCCAAGTTTGGACAGCAAGGAGATCCAACCAGTCCATCCTAAAGGCAATCAAACCTGAATATTCATTGAAAGGACTGATGCTGAAGCTGAAACTCCAATACTTTAGCCACCTGATATGAAGAGCTGACTCATTTGAAAAGTCCCTGATGCTGGGAAAGACCGATGGTGGGAGGAGTTGGAGATGACAGATGATTAGATGGTTGGATGGCATCACCAACTCAATGGACATGAGTTCAAGTAAGCTCCAGAAGTTGGTGATGGACAGGGAAGCCTGGCATGCTTCAGTCCATGGGGTCGCAAAGAGTCGGACATGACTGAGCTCCTGAATTGAACTGAACTGACTGAATTCAGTAATTAATAGAAAAAATTAAATACTAATATAAAGTAGTATATTGAACAGCTAATTTTATACTAGCAAAGTGAAAGTGAAGTCATTCAGTTATGACTGACTCTTTGTGCCCCCATGGACTGTAGCCTACCAGGTTCCTCCATCCATGGGATTTTCCAGGCAAGAATACTGGAGTGGGTTGCCATTTCCTTCTCTAGGAGATCTTCCTGACCCAGGGATTGAACCCAGATCTCCCACATTGTAGGCAGACACTTTACCATCTGAGCCACCAGGCAAGTCCAAAATGCCAGTAAAATGTACAACATATGCAATATTAGCAAACTTGCCATATTATGTACAGAATACCAAATAAGTGCAAAATAAAAATATTCTATAGCAAACAGAATTCTTATAAAATTAATCATATAATGATCATTAAGATACTCTCCATGAATTTCAAAGACTGCAATCAATATAGAGAATGCTCTCTAACAAGTGAAATAAACTAGAATTTTTTAAAATGAGAAAAAAGCTCTTCAAATATTTTGAAATTAAGAAATATTAATACATTCCAGAATAACCTATGGGCTAAAGAAAAAAGTCACAATAAAATTACAAAATATTTTAACCAAATGACAACAAAATCATGTATATCAAACCTTTTGAGATGCAATTAAAACTACTTCATTTTAAAAATCAATTTCTGTAATTGTATTATTTGAAAAAAAGAAAGGTTAAAATCAAGAACCTAATAACTACCTTAAGAAATTAGAAACTTAATAGCAAAATTAAGCTCAAGGAAAGAAAAAAGGAGATAATAGGGATAAAAACAAAGACATTATTCAGAGAATAAACAAAGCAAATGGCTCTTGAAAAAGTAAAAAACAGTAAAATTAATGAATTTCTAGCAAGTCTGATCAAAGTGAAAATAGAGATGGTACAGATAGTCATAATGAAACTCAATTTTAAAATTGTATGAAAAAATATATGCAAATGTATTTGAAATCTAGATAAAATTAAAATGTTTTTTATCAAAAATTACATTAAAAAAGAAATAAAATTTTAATAAAACCCAAAATTCTAAAGAAATTCAATTCTTTATGCAAATTTTGCCAAAGAAATATATAATCCCAGATTATTTATTTCCCTGGTTAATTCTTACAAACATTTGAGCAAGAAATAACATCAAACTTAAAGTTTTTCAGAGAATCAAAAAAAGAATATTTCTAAATCCATTTTTATACAATCAAAATAACTTTGATATCTACTTCTGAAAAGAACTTTACAATAATAGAAAGTTGCAGGCCAAATAACATCAAATAGGTTAAAAGCCATAATAAAAATGTTAGTAAAACTAATTCACTGATATAGAAAATGGAAAATATACATCACGAATTTAGTTTATTTCAGTCAAGTGAGTGAAACATCTGAAAACCATGCAATGCAATTGATATTAACAAAGAAAACTAATAAGGTCATTTTAATACATGAAAAATCATGTGATAAAATTCTAAAAATATTCAGTTTTTTAAAAATCTAAGAATGGAAGAGAAGTTCCTTAGTCTAATAAAATATATCTGCAAAATAAGCTATAGTATGTGTCACATTTGATTACAAAACTTCAAGTTTCCCCTTTGAAAAATCCAGTCAAAAATGCCTGTTTCATTGTATTAAGTGTCTTGACCAACTTAGTAAGACAAGAAAAGTAATATAAGTTATAAACTTTGAAAGGAGAGAAACAAAACTTTTTTTGTAGATTATATAAATCTACTTCGAAAAAGCACAAAGGAAACCACAGATAAATAGTGACAATCAATGTGGCTAGCAAGGTTACTAGACACTGGATCAATATTCAAAAATTAAGTGCATTTTTATATCAATATACCAGCAAAAAATATTATTGAAAACTGATCCCATCTGAAACTATATCAAAACATCAAGTCTCTATGAATAATGGCATCAAAGTTGTGTAAGATATCTGCAAAAACAAAACAATAATAACAAAAAAACTCACACCATAAAATGTTATTGAAAGAAACCAAAGATCTAAGTGAATGCTCAACTCAAGTTGTCCTCAGTTGCTCAGTTGTGTCCTATTCTTTGTGACCCCATGAACTGTAGCCCACCGGCTCCTCTGTCCATGGGATTTTTCAGTCTAGAATACTAGCATGGGTTGCCATTTCCTAATCCAGGAGATCTTCCTGACCTGGGGTTTGAACCCACGCCTGCTGCATCTCCTGCACTGGCAGGCAGATTTTTTCCCACTGAGCCAACTGGGAGGCCCCTCTTCAAGCTGGTATTCCAATCTAATCCATCCTATCTATACTGCTGCTGCTGCTGCTGCTGCTAAGTCGTTTCAGTCGTATCCGACTCTGTGCGACCCCGTGCTAGAACATACCTAAAATAGAATTCAATAACAGCTGCATTCTGAAGAGTTAATTTAGGCTATACTATGAAATGCTAGGAGAAGGCAATGGCACCCCACTCCAGTACTTTTGCCTAGAAAATCCCATGGACAGAGGAGCCTGGTGGGCTGCAGTCCATGGGGTTGCTAGAGTTGGACACGACTGAGTGACTTCACTTTCACTTTTCACTTTCATGCATTGGAGAAGGAAATGGCAACCCACTCCAGTGTTCTTGCCTGGAGAATCCCAAGGACAGGGGAGCCTGGTAGGCTGCTGTCTATGGGGTCGCGCAGAGTCGGACATGACTGAAGGGACTTAGCAGCATGAAATGCTATTTCTTTAAAATCACACTTAAAGAAAAGCCAGCATGAATTCAAAGCCACTTAAAATATTCCTCTTGAAGAACAGATTTGGTTTCACTGCTGTTGCTAAGTCACTTCAGTCATGTCCGACTCTACGCAACCCCATAGACGGCAGCCCACCAGGCTCCCCCATCCCTGGGATTCTCCAGGCAAGAACACTGGAGTGGGCTGCCATTTCCTTCTCCAATGCATGAAAGTGAAAGGAGAAAGTGAAGTCACTACCTCTGTCAAACATTTACTTTTCTTGAGGCAACCATTCACAAACACAGTTCTCTTTGGAAAGTTCTGCCAACAAAGGTTTTGGGGTTTTTGTTTGTTTGTTTGTTTTTTAATGTAATCTGTCTCAAAGTCAATTCAAAGGCATCACTGGCAAACATCTTAACATTACTACTGAAAAAGACTGGCTCAGTTAGATCACAGCCTCCACACACCTCCAAAATCCACTCACCACTATTTTTAAATGTATATTTCTTCCATCCCAGGAACTCTATACAGGGTATAAAACATGTCCACAAGTAACTATAAGAAAGGCAGGGTATGGGTGGAAACACAAATACGGCCTCTTTGAGGGAAACGTGTCTTAAAGAACTTTTACCATTCAAAGTTATACTGGCTCTATCAGGAATCTGAAGCAAAGTTAACCATGAACACCATGAAAAACTGCAAAACCAAAACAAAAAGTTTACTGTTTAAATCTTGTTCCTACTAAAAGATTTTACTTTCTCACTTGGATCTTCACAGTCAAGAACTAGATTTTCTGAAGACTGAACTAGACCATTCTAATGATAAAAGCCTATTGTTTCAGCGCACCAGCCCAGAGGGATGGTACGGGGAGGGAGGAGGGAGGGGGGTTAGGGATGGGGAACATGTGTATACCTGTGGCGGATTCATGTTGATGTATGACAAAACCAATACAATATTGTAAAGTAATTAACCTCCAATTAAAATAAATAAATTTATATTTTAAAAAGCCTATTGTTTCAAGTGGGTAAGGTGAGGAATGCAGATTATATACCTAAAGAACAGTTGCAGGTTCAAATTGAGAGAACTAATTTATCTACAGAAACTCTTACTCTTAGAGCTCCAAAGACGAGATTGAGAATTAAGTAATTTCTTAAAGCCACTCCTTTCCCCCCTTAATTGATCACTTTATCAGAGGGGTAAGAGATACAGTAACAAAGGAAGGAGATGTGGGTCATTGAGGACAAGTGTCCCACTGAATTCAACTAGAATGTATTAATGTTCAGCACTGTTGGCAAAGAAACTTGAATGATGAAGTTTTTGTGCTGAAAGCCCTGTTGACCCCAACCCCTTGACAGGTTAATGTAATTAACCTGAAGGCCACGGGTTTTATTTGAATGAAGGCTGGAGGAGAAAAGGAGGTAAGTTACAGGAAGGGAACAGATGGGCAGGTAGGCTACAGGGCCCAGGAGTTGCCTGGGAGGGCTCGGACCCCTTCTCAATAGACTCATACCATGTTTTAAAGATGGGCTTCCCTGGTGGCTCAGACGGTAAAGAACCTGCCTGCAATGTGGGAGACCTGGGTCAATCCCTGGGTTGGGAAGATCCCCTGGAGGGGGGTATGGCAACCCACTTCAGTATTCCTGCCTGGAGAATTCAATGGACAGAGGAGGCTGCTGAGTTCCCGTCCAAGGGGTCACAAAGAGTTGGACATGACTGAACAACTAAGCACGTGTTTTAAAGATATAAAGACTCTCCAAATAAATCTATTTAGTTTTTAAATGATTATAATCAAAAACCCAAAAAGAGATGCATGTGTCTTGAAAGTTGCCAAAATAATTATCAAACTGATATGGAAATGACCATTACAAAATATCACCAAAATCTTCTGAAGAAAGAGTTACAAGATGAGAGGATTTGCCCTACTAGATATCAAGATATCTGTATTATGGATCTACAATAACTAAAATGTGAAGATGGACATTTAAAATTTATGACAGAGGTAATACTGCAAATCGGTGGAGAGTGATAAATGCTGTTGTATCAACTGAAATATCTGCATTAAGAAAAACTGTTGATTTTTATTTATCAAACAAGTTCAGTTCAGTTCAGTCACTCGGTCGAGTCCAACTCTTTGCGACCCCATAAACTGCAGCATGCCAAGCCTCCCTATCCATCACCAACTCCTGGAGTATACTCAAACTCATGTCCATTGAGTCGGTGATGCCATCCAACCATCTCATCCTCTTTCATCCCCTTCTCCTCCCACCTCTGCTTTTTAAACAAATCCAAACTCAATTTCAGTCAGACTGTAGATCTAAATGTGTAAGGTAAATCAGTAATTTCTACAAGATAACATGGAAGATATTCATGACCTTGTGGTGAAGTGTTCCTAAACAGGACATAAAAAGCAAACAAATGCTAAAGGAAGAGACATATTCAGAGTATATTAAAATTACAAACTTCTTTTCATCTAAAAGTACAATGCATGTGTGGTAAGTCGCTTCAGTCATGTCCAACTCTTTGTGACCCTGTGGACTGTAGACTGCCAGATTCCTCTGTCCATGGGATTCTCCAGGCAAGAATATTGGAGTGGATTGCCATGCCCTCCTCCAAGGGATCTTCCCTGTCTGAGGGATCAAACCCATGTCTCTCATATCTCTGGCATTGGCAGGCAGTTTCTTTACCACTAACACCACCTGGGAAGTCCATTAAGTTACCATAAAAGAATGAAAAGGTAAGACATGGAATGAGAAATTTTTTTTCAACACACATAATGTTTGTGTGTTGAAAGGGGATACTATATAGAATAAATAAAGAGCTTCTATAAATTAATTAAAAATAATAACACCTGAAAACCAAATAAAACACAGACAACGTTTAGAGCTAGTGTTTCAAAAAAACAAATATTCAAATGGCTAATAAATATTAACAAAAGTAGTGTCCAATGTAATTAGCAATCAGAAATTAAAACCAAATAAAATGTTACTACATA
The DNA here is from genome assembly GCF_019923935.1 of Bubalus bubalis. Classification (NCBI taxonomy): domain Eukaryota; kingdom Metazoa; phylum Chordata; class Mammalia; order Artiodactyla; family Bovidae; genus Bubalus; species Bubalus bubalis. Next base: position 4,930,919 of record NC_059162.1, on the reverse strand, counting down.
TCTATCAAATGAGCTAAAATTTTTTTAACTGACAATATGGGCTTCCCAGGTGGCTCAGTGCTAAAAAATCTGCCTGCCAAGCAGGAGACACAGGTTTGATCCCCGGGTTGAGAAGATGCCTTGGAGAAGGAAATGGCAAACCAGTCCAGTATTCTTGCCTAAGACATCACAGGGACGGAAGGAGCCTGGCAGGCTACAGTCAATAGGATTGCAAAGAGTTGAACCCAACTTAGTGACTACACAACAAAAACAATTGATATTTGGCAGGAATGTAGATTAATGAACAATCTCGTGCCCTGCTGGTGAAAGTATTAATTGTCACAGTTATTTAAAGAAGAAGTTGGAATTATTAACTAAACTTTCCATATCACGCTGCTGCTGCTGCTGCTAAGTCGCTTCAGTAGTGTCCGACTCTGTGCGACCCCATAGAGGGCAGCCCACCAGGCTCCGCCATACCTGGGATTCTCCAGGCAAGAACACTGGAATGGGTTGCCATTTCCTTCTCCAATGCATGAAAGTGAAAAGTGAAAATGAAGTCGTTCAGTCGTGTCCAACTCTTAGCGACCCCATGGACTGCAGCCTACCAGGCTCCTCCATCCATGGGGTTTTCCAGGCGAGAACACTGGAGTGGGTTGCCATTGCCTTCTCCTTCCATATCCTATGACTCATAAATTCCACTTCCAGGTAGAATCCAACAGAAATTCACGGTCATGGCCTCATTAATCATAATGCTTCCAACTGGAAACAACTCAAATGCGCATCAATAATAGAATAAAAAATAAGCTATAAATAATCACAATAAAATAAAATATTGCAATGAAAACAAAGAACTTAGAGCTATGCATAATGACATGAATAAATCTCAAAAAGCAATATTGAGCAAAAGGAGTTAAGTGAGGAAAAACAATGTGTAGGATGAGTCCATTTTATATGAACTTCAAAGAGAAGGCAAACTTAACTATTGTTATATTGCACGCTTACATGATTGAACTTTAAGAAATACAAAGAAACGGTTACCATAAAGATCAAAATGGCTGGAAATTGATGAATGAGAAAGATACAGTTAGGAGATAAGATCAGAGAGTTTTCAGTGCATCAGATTATGCACAGTCTTGTGGAACATTGTGAAGTGTTTTCATTCTATTCTGAGTCAGATGGACAACAGCTGGATAGCTTTGAGCAAAAGAGTGATATGAAGGAAAGTGCATTTCAAGAGGCTCATTCTGGTCTCTACAAGACAAAGAGACAAATGCAGAAATGGAATAAAGTCTAGTTGGGAGGCTGTTGGAATAGCCAAGGTAAGAAACGACGGAGGCATGAACCAAGTAGTGGTGGAAATGATGAGACATGCTTTAACACTAGATATAATTAAAAAGTAGAACTGATGGATTGGCGATATAAGGAAGCCAAAGAAAGAAAAGATGCCCAAAATTTTGGTCTGAAAAGCTGTATAGAGTGTTGTCATTTAATGAGATGGGGAAATACACAAAATATGATCATTCTCTGCTAGAGTGTAATGTACTAAAAAGTCATTAAATAGAAGTATTGATATTTCCTATGAGTAAATGAGAGCTTCTTTTAAGGTACTTTATTACATATAGTATAGCCAGTGGCTAGTTGAATGGGCCCCATTAACCAGAGTTTCTAAACAAGGTTCTGCAGTGTTCAAAAGGTTGGTTAGTATGCTGTCTGCTTTCTTAGGATCTGTGATGTACAATCCTTCATTTCATGAACTTGAATGATAATTTTTTTTTTTTTGAAGTGCAAAAGAAAATGAGTTAAATATTCAGGCTAAAAAATGTTTAGGTTAAAATCACAAAATATATTTTCCTCCACCCACTGAGATGTGTGCTCCTGAATTTTTCTTATACTTCTCTGAAACTCAGATGATTATGCAGGAATCTTGGATTTGAGGATAAATGAATTCACTTTGAGTAAATACCTGTCTATTGAGTTATCATGGTTGAGTATAAATGTTCATTGCTTGTGGTTTTTAAGAACAAAGTGTGAATAAGGTCAAAGTTTGAGGTTCTGGCCATAAGTGAACTAATAAACTTGAGACATAGGAAAGATTAAACTCATAATTAACAAAGTAGTTAGCTTACACTCTGGAGCTAGGTAGTCATGGGATCAAATCCTAGTTCTGCCACTTAAAGACAGTCTGATTTTGAGTAAGTTACTTAACTACTTTGTACTACAATCTCCCCTTCTGAAAAATTGAGTTAAAAATAAGGCCTTTAGTGCGTTCTATGGGATTCCCTGTTGGCTCAGATGACAAAGAATCCGCCTGCAATACGAGAGACCTGGGTTCAATCCCTGGGTTGGGAAGATTTCATGGAGAAGGGAATGGCTGTCCACTCCAGTATTCCTGCCTGGAGAATTCCATGGACAGAGGAGCCTGGTGGGCTACAGTTCATGGTTGCACAGAATCAGGCATGACTGAGCTCCTTTCACTCACTCAGTACATTCTATAGTGACACTGGCTTTCGGAAAGCCCTTTAGCCTAAATAGCCCTTTAGCCCATTTACCTAAGGACTATTGCTAAAGAATCTACCTGCAATGCAAGAGATGAGAGATCAATCCATGGGATTGAACCAAGATCTCCAAGATCCCCAAGAATCCCTGGAGAAGGAGATGGCAGCCCACTCCAGTTTTCTTGCTGGAAGACCCCATGGACAGAGGAGCCTGGCAGGCTACTGTCCATGGAATCGTAAAGAGTCAGACACAACTTAGCAACTAAACAACAACAACAATACAGACTGCTATTTTTTGTTTGTTTGTTTCTCTTCAGACTTTTCAAACATGAAATAAATTTTTTATAACAATGGGGAAACAATTAGGTCTTTCTTAGAGATTTGCTGTGAGTATTAGATAATATGATTTATGTAAAGAACTTGACACAATACCTAGCATATACCTTGGGATGTTCAGTACTGCTGCTGCTAAGTCGCTTCAGTCGTGTCCGACTCTGTGCAACCCCATAGACGGCAGCCCACTAGGCTCCTCTGTCCCTGGGGTTCTCCAGGCAAGAATACTGGAGTGTGTTGCCATTTCCTTCTCCAATGCATGAAAGTGAAAAGTGACAGTGAAGTTGCTCAGTCGTGCCCAACCCTTAGCGACTCCATGGACTGGAGCCAACCAGGGTCCTGTCCATGGGATTTTCCAGGCAAGAGTACTGGAGTGGGGTGCCATTGCCTTCTCCAAATGTTCAGTAAGTGTTGGGCAAATATGCTTGCCAGAAAACAGAGTAAGGATTCAGCTGGCTCAGATAGGAGCTACTTGCCCATAGCAGGTAAGAAACTCCAGTCTTAACTTTCAGCTGATTTAACTGCAAATGTCTCCACTGATGGAAATTATAACCAATAAGCAATGGTTTACCTTCACTTTTCTCTCACATATAGAGCAGCACATTTGTTTGAAATCACATAATTTTGGATAATTAGAAGGAAGAAAGAGGTTAGTCTGGCATAAAGATTATACTCTGTGAACTTGAAAAATCGCGATCATTTCATTGCTTCATCTAACACTGGCACCTTCTTCTCTGAATTAAATTATTTTCATTTAGCCCACATTGGTTCTCCACCCTTACAACAGGGACTTCCAGTGGTTGATTGAAGTCTTGTATAAAAAAGATGTCTCTTACACCTTTGCCTGAAAATTATTATGTCAGCACCATGCCCGAATGCCAGTTGAATTGAAATGTATGATTTCCTTAAGAACATGTGTTGACAGTTACTTTCCTCATTGGTCTCTCCTTTTGGTTCCAAGAGCCCATAAAATCTTAAAACCACACAAACCAAAATTATACAGGAGACGTTTAGTTATGTTTGGCACAAATTAGTATGGAGTGGAACCTTGCTTCTTTCTTCAGGGATCTGCTGTGTGCTACCCTGGATGTTGGTTCAGTCTGCCTCTGGTTCAGTTGGTTCGGCTTTCCAAGGTACCTCTTCATTCCCCCTCTTGCACATCTTTCTGATCTAGGAGAGACTGTCGGCCTCTCTTACTTGTTAAGGTGAACAGACAGGTCGTATTCTCACTTAACAATTCCTGTGCCATATCACTGAAGTAAACTTAAGCTCTGGATTATAAAGCTTTCTGGCACCTCAGTGATTTTCAAGGCCACTCAAGGAGCTTTGCTAATACAAGGAGGTATTTAACAGACAGCTCTCACTCAAGTCAACATCTCCAGGTCTCCAGGCCCAGGGATCACCAGAAGAAAGACTTTGCTGTCTATGCTGCAGAATCATTTTCCCTTTCTTTTTACACTGTGACATCAATCAACTCTGACCCACTCCATAGCGTTGTCTTCCAACATTATTTAAGGAGAGTGACGTTAGGTAGAAATGTCAAATATTTAGGAAAGTCACATAAATGACAAAGTCATTTACATCACCTGCTGGGCTGTCCAGATGGAAACAGGATTTCATCATGAAACTTATATTAAAACCTTTCACTGGCTTCAGAATAAAAGTGCCATGACTTAGAACACAAAGCCCTTCCTTATTTACTTTAGAGCCTTACTGCATCATCTCCTGCTCCCTAGACACATACACAGGATGCATGTGCCTTCACGTTTTACTGGGCTTCTGCCTGGAACTCTTACTTATCCTTGGTGATTCAGTTTAAGCATCACATCTTCTGAGAAATCTTCCTTGATATACATTCTGTCCTGTGAGGGTGGTATATTGCCCAGTACTGTGCTCCTCAGCATTTCTCCAGAGTTGAAATTCCAAGTAGCTTGGTTCTAAACAATTTTTACTTTTTAAGTACTCTTTAATATCAAAAATGTGCTCCTGAGAATTCATGTGTAAGTAGAATTTCTATAAACAACTACTATTTTAAATACATATAAACAATGTTATGATGAAGAACCAAATTATGAATTTCATTCTTATGGAAAACCTTTAAATGGGTTTATATCAATTATTATAAACATCTATTATCATTACATTTTATATACAGTATATATGTATAATTATAAATATGCATTATTTATAATATTTATGCATATGATATATGTTCATATTTGAAAATTTTAGATTAAAGCATGACAAAAACATTCAAAATGCTTTAAATAGCTGTGTTTGGTTGGTTGATTCATTTTGTATCATACATTAGCAGATCCATCCACCTCTACAGTTAATGAATAGGAGAACATCTCACCCTAAAAAAAATTTTAATCCCAGCTACAGTAGCTCTCAAAACCTTATAAATCAATGTAACCTCTAGCAAAGCTGCTGAAATTTAGCACATTGATCCTTTAATAGTATTCTTCTAATAGTTATTAATGACTGAGAAGTATGTCTTTGGGGATTGCATTTATATAACAGAAGAAAGAGTGGACTTAGAAAAGATGTTTGAAATTCGAAATCAAGGGTAAGAAGGTGCCTATATTTAAAATCTGCCAAGATTCACTGGGAGATCCGAGGAAAGCTTTTCCTTTGGGTATTCAGAGTTCTTCCCCATAAAACAGACTCTGGCTTCCAAAGGGGAAACAAAATTAATCTTTTAAAGCACCCTGAAAGAGATTTAAAGTCAAAGTTGAATTGCCAATTTAAGAAAGAAAAAAATAATTCAACTTTTGTGAAGTGAAAGTTTTTAATTGCTCAGTCATGTCCAACTCTTTGTGATCCCATGAACTGTAGCCCTCCAGGCTCTTCTATCTATGGAATTCTCCAGGCAAGAATACTGGAGTGGGTTATCATTCCCTTTTCCAGGGGATCTTCCCAACCTGGAGACTGAACCCAGGTCTCCTGCATTGTAGGTGGATTCCTTACTGTCTGCGCCAGAGGGATAGCTTATGAGGAAATGACTTCTAATTAGAAATGTCAGAACTCCCAAGCCCCCTGCCATTCACAGCCACTAAGGCCTGTGATCACCCTGGCCCCCTACAAGCACACATCACCCAAGATCCCTGATTGTATGAGAAGTGTTGTTATCACCTTTCAGTTGATGTTTTGTGTTTGTGTGGCTAAAAGCTTTCACTAACTCTACCAGGGGTTTATACCTCTCTAAATAGACACATGTCCAAACTTGGACTGTCAATGATTGCTGAAGCACAGAGAAACATAGAGCCTTCAGCGTTTCCAACCGAGTATTTTCTCCTGCTTACAATACTATGTAACTTTAATTTCAGTGTTTTGCAAACCAGTATAATCCCCAGACAGTTTTTACTAATGCAAACATGCTTATTATGGAAGTATTAATTCAAGGTAGATAACAACCTCAATGTACCTTTTCCACTAAAAAAAAATCAGTAATTCTAAATTTCTAAATTCTCTACTTTGCTAAAGATGATTGCTTTCACTCTTTGAAGTTTAATATAAGTAACAAAAGTTTACAAAAATGATAGAACTTTGTTTAGTTTCTCCTGTGGACAGTTGCTAATCAGGTCTTTCATTTCATGAAGGAGTCCAGGTGTTGGAGATCTATTTCCTTTGCAATCAAAAATGGTTTTCTTGAAATAAGAATATATATAGAAACTTACCAGTAAAGTCTTTCATTAGATGCTCTTGTCTAGTAGTCTATTGTTCATATTAATTTTGACATTTACCCAATTATCATTAAAGATTTCTACCTGAAAAAAATATATATATATACATAGAATACCAGCTATATACAGGGTGAAGATGAGGTTGTAATATACAGGGTGAAGATGAAGGGCTCCAGCAGGATTATGTTTGAAACACCTCTGGACAACCCAGTCATGATAAAAGTGCTATCACCCTTGAGGAGGGTGTGCCCCAGGATGAACTCATCATATGTAAAAATAGCAACTTTCACCTAATAAAGTATTTGTGTTTGTACAGTTCACACAATAGTTCCAAGAATTCAGCTCACTTGAGTGAAACAATAACCTTGTAAATGAAGCAAAAATTTTATTATACCCATTTTTAACATTGAGGGAATGGAGTCTGAGATGACCAAACGTTAGCTAGTAGCAGAGAGAATCCAGCAGCAGAATCTATTGTCTGCTTCTTGGATTATTCAAGACTCTAATTGTTTTAGTCTTGAGGAACCCAAAAATCAAAATAAAGAAACAGCTAAGCAGAATAGATGTTCCCCTCAGTGATTCTCCCTACCCTCCTGCACTGATTCTCCCATATCAATGGAGTTGAAAGCTTCTCTGTTATTTCTCTGATTTGTATGATTTGATGGGAATGATCTTCTCAACCTTCTGTTGCCTCTGACAGAGGGAACACAGGGCTGGTACATGCTTGCTCAGAGGCACTCTCGCCCTTCTGCCTCCACCCATAAATCACAGAGCCTTTGAGAAGGCAGCCACCTCTGGGCTGAACACAGCAAGTGTTGAACTGTGAGTAATAATTTATACTGCAGAGTAATTTCAGGCTGAAAGTGAAAAAGATTTCTCGACCCTCCTAACGCTGAAAGGGGACATAAGTCATATAATTTTATGCCAGCAACACATGTATCATATGAAGGGGGAAATATTCTTTCAATGACCTGAATGTTATGTGTTGTCATTAAAATATGTTTAGCCAAGGCTGTGGCTCAATTTGAAACCCATTTGAGGGTATGTGTCATACTTGGTCTCAGGAAGGACTTGAAGCCAATTTAGAGACTGTGTATTACAAGAAGTCTTCATGTTAGAGGTGTGAAATTTACAGTCAATAGAAAGTAATTTTCTGATTGGAACTTGGCCCAAACATTGCAATGAATACAGTGAGAATGTCATGGGATCTGTAATATGCATCAGTGGGAGATTTGGGGTGGGGGGCAGTTAAATTCTCTCTCCAAGCTGAGTCAGGTCTGGCAAGAATCAGAACAGGACAAAAACCACTAAAAAAAGTTGGATAAATTATGTTCTTTCCAACACCATCTCCTATATAAAACATCCCCATAAGTTGTCTCTAAGCCTTTGTTCATTACAGCCTTGACAAGTAGATCTCCAAATATGATCTGTCTCCTTTATCATGTCCTTCTGCTTCTATTTCCTGCAACATAAGAACTTTTGCCATCTAATTTATGCCCACATTTCCAGGTATTCTAAGATTTTTGTCCTGCAATCAGGCTTAGGAGTCAGGCATCAATGAAAGTCATCATGACCATTTGCAGAACTTTCATATTTGTAGCTTGGAGAGTTGGAAGAATTTCTCAGAATCTTAGAACTGTATCTCACCATGTCCATTTTTTATACCTTAAGATCCAGCTCATAACATTCAAAGCTCATGACAGTTCAACACTCTAACATATGGCTGTAGCCATACAAAACCGCTGACTAGAGCCTGCATACCCTACGTATATTCATGCTTGGGATTCCTCTAGGCTAATTGAGTGAGAAACTCTAGATATAGTGACTCTGGGTGTTAAGACATTTTTAAAAATTCTCCTGATGTTTCTAATGTGCAGACAAAATACAACCATCACACTAACAACAACTCTAACTCAAACTTTAATGCACATATGCATCACCTGTGGAGCTTTTTTAACATGCAGATTTTGATCCAGTAGTCTGGATGGGGTCCTGTGGGGAGAAAGCAAATTAGCCAAGATGACTGGTCGGGCTCTCTCACATCTCACAAAAAGCTGAGATCATCGATAGCGCTGCGCACTCATATCATGAGGTACTCTCTTGGCCATGGCCTGCTGTGTGAGGTATGCCTGTAGGAGTGTCACCAGGAGAGCTCTGGCCGCTGCTGCATTGGGGCTGCAAAGGAGTGACAGCGTGGTTATGTTATGTGAGGTTATGTTATGGCTCCACTGTAGCTCCATGATGGTTCTGCTGTGGCTGCTGCTATGGCTGTTGAGTCGTCCGGAAGAGAGGCTGTGTTATGGTTGCTGTGCCAGCAGGAGAGAGTAAATGTGTCTGCAGTTCCCATGGCTCTTTGAGTCTCCTTCCAGCCTCCTATAAGGTCCAAGCCTTGCCTACCCTGGGTTTAGTGAACAGTGTGAATAGCCATTGGCATCATGTGGTCCATGGATCATATTTTATGATTTCTTCAACCTATTTCTTCAAAACTTAGCTCAAATGAGGTATCTTCTAGAAAGATTTTCCTTAGGTTCTCAAGGAGAATTAAGCCTTGTATCCCTTCTGTATTCTCAAACATCAAAGTTTCACAGATGTCATTAATTAATCATTTCCTGTTTGCCTCCCTATACATACACATATGCTCAATAAACCCTGAGTTTAGGGGCAAAGACAGTGACTTACTCATTCTTGTTGTCACTTCCTATCACAGAAGTTAGATGAATGTTATAAAGGAAGAAAAAGGGAGAGGTAGAGAAGAATTCATGAACTTCCCTGAGTCTCTTTATTACTTCCAAGTATCTACCACAAAGTGAAGCTATGGTCATAGCTTAATTCCACATTATCATTATGCTGAATCTATTGCTGGTTCTGTGTGTTTACTAACTCAAGGGACCGCTGGCAGAATTTGTCAGCTCTGGATAAATGCTTCAGTGAGCTATGGCCTCAGAACAAGCTATTGTAAAGTAAACAGCTGAAACAAGTAAGTATTTATTATTACTCACAAGTTATGGGTCATCTGGTTGGCAATAGGATTTAATAAAGAGATTAACAAGTACTCCTTACTTTAGTAGGAGAATAATTCTTCAGTCACAATATTATATCAAGGACTGGGAGGATAAGAAACTCCATTCTCTCTGGTGACTTGATGTGCCTCCTATTGTATCTGCATCAGTTTTTGGGCAATTGAAGTTCTTTAGAAAACTATAGTAGTTTTCCTTTCTAAAATTCAGTTTGCTTTTTTTCTTGAATTACTTTTACATTTTTCAGTGTAATTTAATGAGGTTTAGCATTTTATGTGTAAATGAAAGAGAAATAGATACAGATAATTTTTATCAAACTGATCCCAAGGTGATCACAAATAATAATACTCAATTAAATAGTTCAGTTCTCAATCCCTGACAGATAGATATAGATAGATAGACATTAATTATATACTAGGTATGTATTCCTCTTTGAGAAAGGCATTCAGATTCAGCTACTATATATATTTTTATGATTAATTCTTTGGAAAAGATCTCTATGTTTAAAAGTATTTCTTTCTAATCTTACCAAGGTATCTAGAATTCTAACCAGGATAATTAAAATTCCTTTGCATATTGAAAGGCAAGTATTGCTTGGGAAGATTAGTGAATGATTTAATTACTATCCACTAGTGGCTTAATTTGAGTTTGTTGATGTCATAAGTGCAGGTGGACCCTTGGAGGAAAGGAACTTACAATAGGTACCTTTGGATGAGATGGGAGGTGCTCCCCACCCACCCCATGAACTCTGAGATTTAACTCAAGATCTCAAGGAAGTTAAGGGTCACAGTGCGGCTCCTGAGTTTCAAAGGAGCAGATGGTAGAATGCAGCAATATCTATGAAGGATAGAGGTAAAGAATTTGGGCCAAAGGAGAGCTCTGAAGACAAAATCAGTCTCCTGTTACACAGTCTCCAGCATTCAGCTAACAATATCCTGGACTTCCTGTATTGCAGGAGTGATCCTTTTTCATTGGAAATCTATTAATTGTGCAATTACCAAAAAAAATAAGAAAGCATTTTCTGATATTTTTAGCTGGGTGGCCTAGAATTTATATTTATTATTTAGGCTAATTTCTCTCCTTTATCTTCCTTCACCTTCTCTTTTTATCTTATTACAGTTTAATCTTATTACACTGTCTCTTTTTCTCTCATCTCTTCACCTTTTCATTCTTCCTACCCCTTTCTTACTCCTTCTATTTATTAGTCTTTCATTGTTATAAAAGCAATGCAATCTCCAGAGGAGAAGAGGAAAAAAAAAAAAAAAACAGAACAAGTGAAGCACAAACAGCTCCCTTGGAAAGGTCACAAGGAGTTTTAAGTAGAAATGTCATTGCTATTCTGTCACAAAAATAATAGCCCTAAACTGCTCGCACTAGGGGTGGATTCTACTTTTCTCGAGTAGCAAATGGAGAAGTGCTCCTTTTGACTTTTAATCCAGGGTTGTGTTTTTAAAATGTCTTAATCCATCTGTTATTCTCCCCACACACAGTTTCACAAACATAGTGTGTAATTTGGCTTTGCTTCCACACAGTTAGACAACCCAGGGATGAATAGATATAGGAGGTATCTGGTGTGCTGTGTGTTTATACTTCTCTAGGCTATTAGAACCTCTGATTGACTCAGGCTAACAGTTTTGATTGGTGACAGAGACCAAAAGCCAGAAGAACATTAGGCATATATACTAGTTTTCCTCTCTCTGCCAGACTTGACATTTTCCCAGGCTTCTAATCCATTAGCATCTCTCTCTCTCTTTCCTTCCCTCTCATAGCTCACTAGGGACCAAAAAGAGCTGATGGGTAGAAGACAAGAACCTAATAAGATGAAGAGGTAAAAGAGAACAAATGTCTTTAATCTTCAGCTGTAGTATGCACATTAATGCCTTCTACAGTCTCAGCCTGTTTCTTCCAGTAATCTTGGTTGAGAATAGATAGTGGGCAGAAAGAGTGATAGTCTTGGGCCCTCTCTTCCATGAATGGTAAAGAGTGATTCTCCTTGATTTGTTGGCTGGAAGAGAATAGACAACACTAACCCAAAGAGAGACAAAACCTCTGCTGATCGATCAGATTTAAAACTTAGGAATCCCAAAGTAAATGCACCGGTCAAATTGTAGTCCTTTTAATAATGTTTCTTTTGTCACTGGAATTTAATACCACATCTGCGATATCTGCCATTTGCAAATTGCATGCATCTGGCCAGCTATTGACCCCTTCTTGCCTTAGTTTCCATGTCCATAAAATGGGTATAACACTTCATTGAGATATTACCTGCCTCACAGTAGTGTGAAGTGAAAGTGAAAGTCAAAGTCACTCAGTTGTCGTCTGATTCTCTGTGACGTGGACTATATAATCCATGGAATTCTCCAGGCCAGAATACTGGAGTGGGTAGCCTTTCCCTTCTACAGGGAATCTTCCCAACCCAGGGATCAAACCCAGGTCTCCCGCATGACAGGCAGATTCTTAACCACCTGAGCCACCAGGGAAGCCCAAGAATACTGGAGGGGGTAGCTATTCCTTATCCAGCAGATCTTCCCAACCCAAGAATCGAACCAAGAATCAAATTGCAAGTGGATTCTTTACCAGCTGAGCTGCCAGGGGAGCCCTGGTAAACACTCAGTAAATGATACTCAGTAAATAAGCCACATAGTAAATACTCAGTAAATGATACTTATTACTACTACTAATTTCATACTTATTTCAGTATAGGCTAGAGCTAACCAATAAATACAAAGACTGTGGATATGATAGAAGTTGATACATTTATCAGTAAACAATGCAGAACCGAGTGATCTAGGTGAGTGATAAAGCTCTGTTCCTGGAGGTGATTCAGGGGCCATGTTTCTTCTGCCTATGCTTGCATCATCTTCTAAGGTCTGGTTATTCCAAGTGTGGTCCAGATCAGCAACATCAGAATTATGTGGGACCTTGTTAAAAATGTTAAGGCTCAGGCCCCATCCTAACTTTCTGAATTAGAATCCATATTTTAACTAGATCACTAGGTAAGCAAATTAATATTTGAGAAGCATTGCTTTAGAATATGTCTCATCTGCTTAGTTAAAATTAACCCATCAGCACCACATTAAAGAAAAAAGGAAAAGCAATTTCCTCTTGAGAGATGTCATGAAGGGCACACATATCACATCCTCTCACAGTGGCCACATCTGCCTCTTTCTGGATGGCCGCAGACCAAGCTAACACTCCATGTGACAAAAGGAAGGGAGAAGAGAATAAAGAAGGACCCGTTACAATTTCTGCAAAAATTGTTACCTTTTTGTTGCAATTGTTATTACAATGAAGATTGGAATAATATGGTCATGGGATAGATTTAACTGGTTGCCAGTGGGAAAAGTAACATCACCTTGGCCTTTATACTGCTAGGCTATTCAGATACAAACTTTGAAAAATAAGAGGAGAGAGAGGAATTTAAAAGCTGTAATCAGCCTAATTCCTTTTCAAAGTAGTAAATAAAAACATTTTAATACCAAAAAAAAATGCTTTTAGTAGGAACCAAGATAATCTTTTGAGGAGAATGTAATTCATAAGGAATATTCTGATGACATTCAAAGCAGTGGCATTTCTTGGATCATGCAAAGTTACTGAAAATTCTACACCTGTTCACTTGTTGTTCAGTTGCTCAGTAGTGTCTGACTCTTTGTGACCCCATGGACTGAAGCACACCAGGCTTCCCTGCCCTTCACTATTTCCTGGAGTTTGCTCAAACTCATGTCCATTGAGTCGGTGATGCTATCCAACCATCTCATCCTCTGTCATCCCCATCTCCTTCTGCCTTCAATCTTTCCCAGCATCAAGGTCTTTTCCAATGATTTGGCTCTTCTCATCAGGTGGCCAAAGTATTGGAGTTTTAGCATCTGTCCATTCAGTGAATATTCAGTGTTGATTTCCTTTATAATTGCCTAGTTTGATCTTGCTGTCCCAGGGTCTCTCAAGAGTCTTCTCCCACACCATAGTTTGAAGGCATCAATTCTTCAACACTCAGCCTTTTTTTTCCAGCTCTCACATCTGTACATGACTACTGGAAAAAACATATGTTTGACTGTATAGTCCTTTGTCAGCAAAAAAATGTTTTTTCTTTTTAATATACTGTCTAGGTTGATCACAGCTTTTCTTCCAAGGAGTAGTGAAGTCACTCAGTTGTGTCTGACTCCTTGTGACCCCATGGACTGTAGCCTACCAGGCTCCTCCATCCATGGAATTTTCCAGGCAAGAGTACTGGAGTGGGTTGCCATTCCCTTCTCTAGAGGATCTTCCTGACCCAGGGATCAAACCTATGTCTCCTACATGGGCAGAAGGATTCTTTACCACTGAGTCACCATGGAAGCCTTCCAAGGAGCAAGCTTATTTTAATTTCATGGCTGCAGTCACTGTCTCCAGTGATTTTGGGGTCCAAGAAAATTGTCTGTCGCTGTTTCCATTTTTCCCCATCTATTTGTTATGAAGGGATGGGACTGGGTGTCACGATCTTTATTTTTGACTATTGAGTTTTAAGTCATCTTTTTCACTCTCCTCTTTCACCTTCTCAAGAGGCTCTTTGATCCCTAGGAAGACTAGGATATATCAGTGGAATTCTAACTGAGACCCAGAGAATGAAAGGAAAAGAGGCACAGGAAGTCACAGTGACCACTGTAAAATGAACAATTAATACCAAGTGCCCATCTGAATGGTGAAATGTAGCAAAAGCCTACTTCTTGCTCATGTAAAGCTCCACGTGCGTCGAGAAGTCTTATATCATCTTGTAAAACAGATACCCTCTAAGGATGTTGAAGCAAGGCAAAAGGATGACTGAAGTATATGGGCACTTAGCTGCTTTGGCCTGGATTATTTGTCAAGAACTGTCTGCCACAAGATACTTAAGTTTAGGAGCATACAGAAGAGAAAGTAGGATTAAATAAAATGATTATCTCTTATACTGTACTTCAAATAAACTGGATCTTTTTTTTCCTTTCACACCAAAATTCCCCTAAACATAAAATTCTCATCAAGTTTAAATCAGCAAGCATTTCCTTTGCTAGGTAGGACTGTTCCCTCACTTCCAAATCATAGAATAACAAGATTAAAATCCCAACAAGTATTCAGAGATTTAATCTGAAAATACATCGATTTATTTCTGAGTAAGTTTGGAAAACTGATTTTATTTTCCAAACATCTCTAAGAGGTTGCTTTCTACAGATATAGCCCATTTTTTAGAGGTAAAAATGCAGGCTAGGAGTTCAGGCCCAGAACCTGTCCTCAACACTGACGGTGGGTGACTGCACTTCTGTGAGCCTGTTCTCTTACCTATTTAATAAGACAGAAGGATAGACAATCCATAAAATCTTTTTCAATACCTAAATTTTGAAATATATCATTAATGGAAGTCAGATGGAAATACCTTCCAGGTAATCTCAGGCTCAGTTTATAGATGAGTAATATTCAAATTGCCGATATTTTTTCTGCCTTTTTAAAAAAACATCTATACAGGCCCAGGGAAGGAAAATCAACCAGATAAGACCAGTTCTGATAGCCATGCATCATACCATTATAAATTACAGCCTAATATTTTTAAAGGATTAATTTTAGATTAAACACAACCCGCAAACTGGAGTTGGACCAATGATTACAAATCAAAATCATTATTAGTATCATTGAACAGGCAAAAGTCAGCTTATCACAAATAGCTTTGCTTCATACTCTGAAATAGACATGTTCCTGAAAAGCAGGTTTAAAGAGAACTTAAGTAAATGAAATTTGATTTTTCACATTGATTTCCACTTAGGTGAGAGGACCAGAATGGATAAGTAATTTTTATTCAATATTGAATAGAACTAACTTCCCTCTAACTTGTTCAGATATTTCACTCAGTAAATATGTTCTCAACAGTATTTTAGGTTCTACAATATTTTGCTTTCATTTCTACATTTGCTGGAAGACAAAGGAAATAAGTCCTGATCTTAATTACTTTCTATTTCTTATTTCCTATCACTGTTTTCTCATTGTTGTTTTTATCTTTTGGTTTATTTTTCAGTTTTTTTTCCCTTTTTTTTTTTTTCAGATCATTCTCTTCCTAATTTTGTAGCACTGCCCTCGAAGGATTCCCCATACCATATAATACTCATATATTTATTTCTTCTCCAGTAAACTCATTTGTGTGCTTAGTCACTCAGTCATGTCCAACTCTTTTCTACTCTTTTTGACTATAGCCTGCCAAACTCCTCTGTCCATGGGATTTTTCAGACAAGAATACTGAAGTGGATTGTCATTTCTTTCTCCAGCGGATCTTGACTCGGGGATTGAATCTGCATCTTCTGTGTCTCCTACACTGCAGGCAGATTCTTTACCCACTGAGCCTACTTTATAATGTTTTAAAATAATGTGCTTATCTCACCAATCACTGACACACTCCCCAGCTTTTGTACTCAAGGACTAAACCTATTTAAACGTCAGGACTGAGCCCTATACAAATAACCTAGTTCTTGAAGAAAGATGTCTCTAAGAAGATGTTTGGAAAAGCCATCTAGCAATGACACTTTATTTCTATGTCATTCTTCATTTTCTTTTCAGAATAAGTTCTCATTCTTTACTTCACCTTCACAGTCACTTTGAATGATTGGGCAGGTGTGTTTGACCCCATTTGGAAAACAAGAGAGGAACCCAAGGTTAAGGGGGATGAAGTAAATGTCCTGGTGTCGTAGAGCTAGTTGAACTGAAAAGATAACGGGAGCATCCAGTCCAGTGCTTGGTGTCAGTAGAAGGTCAGCAAGCATTAGTTGAATCTTCAGAGCTGCCTTAGCACCTCACATCATGTCCCCATTAGACCTTGTGTGTCTGTGTGTGAGTGTGTGTTTTATGTATCAAAAAACACAAGTAATATTTGTAATTTTATAGTGGTCTAGAAAATAAAGCACTTTCCCCATATCCAACCCCGGAATTATTTCCTTTGATCTCTTACCTTTAATTACTGAATTCTTGTATCATCTTGACCCTTCCAATGGCATTGACAGCTAATGCTGGGTTTGTATTCCTGGTTGCCATCGGAGACAAGCCATTCCATCTTGAGGATGCCTCTCATAATGTTATTTTTTACTCCATCTCATAAAACCTCTTCTGTATAAATATATTTTAATTAATTAATAAACAGGATGTAATGAATTCTGGCAGGGTGACATTTGAGCACAAAGCAAGGGGTTTAAACAGATCCTGACTTGTGTTAGCCAGGAAAACACCCCCCACACTCACACACACACACACATACATCCACTCACACTCACAAAAGGTCTTTTTATTCATTGGAGATATTATATAATGAGTTCTAGAAGGTTAATTTGTTATGTGAGGGGAACTGACCAAGAGATAAAGAGGTACAGAAGAGGCAAATGTTCTGAAATTGTTGGCTAGTCATCAATAGTTATGCCTTTATATTTCAGATCTAAAAATACTAGACAACACTAGAACTATTAATAATTCTTTCTAATAAGCTTAAAATAGTTCATGAATAAATCCTTTTGTTGAGAGAGCAGTTTTAGTGTTTCTTACCATAATGTTCTCTAGTGAAAAACTATCTTGGTGCCCAGTGGAGTGAATACGGGGACTTAGTTGGTACACAAGTGTATTCAATGAATATTAGTTGTATCATCATTTGAATGAGCATTCCCTAAAACACAGCTACCTTGATTTTGAAGGTTTTGAATATTCCCATTGCATTCTTGTCCTCAGGATACATATGTATAGAATATTCTTGGCATATAATTACAAAATCAACTCAATGCTGGTAATCCATTCTGAATAAAACTTAAAGAAGAAAGCTACTTTTATTTTGGAGAACTTTTCTTTTTACTTCTCTATGCCTTTAAAAGTTTACTTCCCATAGAAGAGTCTCTTTCATATTTTAAAATACATTTCAAGTATCCATCTATTTCAGCTTGTAACAATATATGTTGTAATTACACTTCCTTCTTTCCCCAACAATGTTCTGAGCTACTCTATGGAAGAGACTGAATTTTATTCATTTAAACTTACTCTCTGAATACAGAATATGTTTATCAACTGAATGAACCCTCCAGTAGTATTCTTCAGGCTGGTATAAATACTTGCATTTTGCAATCTATTTCTTACCACTATTTAAGAAGTTTTTTAAAAATATTGTCAACCTTAAGCGAAATTCACAAATCAGTGAGATGTCTTGAATTCTTTCATCTCCCTTTCTATTCCTCCCCAGTGTCCTGCTACCCAGACTTGCTCCCCCATCCTCTAATTGCTGAATGCATTGATGACGCTGGCTTTTAGCCATAAAAATGCTTCTCAGGGCTGCATGCTGTGTCAGTGTTCCTGGCCACTAACATCACCAACACCAAAAGCAACCCAGGGGTGTGAATGAAAGCAAGTCCCTTTCTCTCTGAACTTCAGCTCTCTCATCTATAAAACGTAAAAGTAAAAATATATACTCCTGTTGCCAGAAGTAATATTTTTTTGAGTTGGACCAAACAAACTCCTTAGGCATCCCGGCAGAAAAAACTTGGGCCATCAATCTGACCATGTTCTAGTTTTGGCTTTTTGCATATTGAAAACAATACATTGGAAATCTCATTGATACAAGTATTATTAATGATCTTCTGCAGCCAACTTTACTCACATGGACTTTATAAACTGCAACCTGCTATCCTCTCCACAGTCTTTATTTCAGACAGATTTGTAAAGTGCTTGAAAGAATATCCACCACATAGTAAGCATTACATAAATATTGATTAACTATAGCAATTATAAACTTTTTGAACACCCTATATTCAGATATTCATATGAATTAATATTTATGAGAAAAGCTACCAGACCACAATAGAGAGAATTTGGCAAACAGAAAAAGGAACAAGAGTCACAATACCACCACCATTAGCATTTTGCTAACTTACCTTCCAATATTTTTCACAGATGTGATAGAGAGGGCAAGAATATCATTATCACCATAGTCAACATTTTCTGAACTCTTACTTTGTGCTTTATAGAGATTACTTCAGGTAATTCTCCCAGTAATTCCCACTGAATCCCCATTGTTAGAGCCAAGACCCAGGGTGATACCACCATGAGAACTGTGGCAGAGACAGCCAGTTTTCTAGCCAAAATTTGTGTTTGCCTTCCTTAATGTACCATTATTTTTGCAAAACAGCCTTCTATCCAGGAAAGCTACTTTTCCCATCTAGAAGTGTCCAGGCAGGGACATGAGCTAGTTCTTACCAATTGTGACTGGTGTCACTTCAGGCTTGAGATGGTTAAGAGCAGGTGTGGCTTTGCCTCATGTTTTCCATTTCTCTTAGCTGCAAGTAAAAAACCTCCAAGTCCTGGAGAAGATGGTGGAGCCGCATAGCAGAAGCAGCCTAGGTCCCTGAATCATCAGGAAAGATACCTTCCAAACACCAGTGTTGAATTATGCTAGTCTTACCCAAGTGCTAAACAACTTTTGATTTAAAAAACCACTGGAATTTCAGAGTTTATCTGTTACTTTAAATAATTCACCAACACTACATACCAATTTGTAAGAGGATATAGTCGTAATCATACTGATAGCCAAGTTTTCAAATTATCTTTTATATTTTACATCATTTGATAAAATTTTCCCCAC
Source organism: Bubalus bubalis (assembly GCF_019923935.1). Lineage (NCBI taxonomy): Eukaryota > Metazoa > Chordata > Mammalia > Artiodactyla > Bovidae > Bubalus > Bubalus bubalis. Next base: position 4,911,805 of record NC_059162.1, on the reverse strand, counting down.
AATGTAGCATAAGTCTATCAATGTAAATACTTTCAAAATAACAAGGTATTCTACAGTTTTATAATAATTTCTTATTGGTAGGCTTCTTTCATTTATTTTTTCCAATAACAATGAAATAACAAACTCCGTAACACCTTCTTTCATATAATGTTTTCTACAAAAGAATTAGGTAATTGCAAAATATCCCTTCAAAATGAAATTATTGTTCCAAACTGTCTAAACATTAATGTATGCAAATTCATTTCCAAAACAATTTCACCAAGGTCCTGGCAAATAACAATTCACTAGAGTATGTGTTTTATCATAACTTAACAGGAATGAATAATCTTTTGAAAAATATATTTTCAAGTATAATAGATAAAAGTGATAAATTGCTGTGTTGATATGATTTATTATCTCTACTAGTGACTGTATTTTCTTACCCCTTGTATGTTCTACTAGTTACATGGTGAACATATTCAGCATCTGTTATTTCTCTTAAAACTTGTTAATAAACTTTATTTAGGTAGAAGACTCAATCAGCAAAAGAAATCAACTATATAGTTATGTGTTTGGAGGCCACTCTAAAGTCTATACTGTATCATCTTGACATTATTGAAAAAGGTGAGTGGAAATAGTGAAATTGGAAGAGGCCCTTTGTTTGGAGCTAGTGACTACAAAATAAGACTTGACAATGTCCTTCCAGGATTTACACAAAAGATTAGCTTGGACTTAACATTTCTGGGAGTTTTATATTGCCATTACCTAGGATGCCAGTTATATATTCGATAAAACCCCTATCTCTTAGGCTGATTTATAGGAACCAGCACAGGAAGCCAAGAGTTCCTGGAGCACCATTGTTCCCACACATTGGAACCTTATAAATACCCTTAGCTGAGATGATGCTTCTTGCTTCAGATAGAAACAAGTCCATAGAAACAAAAAAGTCAGGGAAAATCTGGCATTTAAAACTAGTGAAAAAGAAAGAATAATACAATAAGAAAGCAGAAAAACATTCCTGCCAGTACCACTAAATTTGATTTTATGTGGTCTCACTGGTGTCTAAACATAAAAGAAAACAAAGCAATAAGGAAATTAGATAGTTCAAACCCAAAATATCAGGCACACTCTCTATTGCCTGGGAAATTTTAATGAAAGTCTTATTGTGGACTGATTTATTCCAATAATTGTCATATTTTCCCACCTCCTTTGGCTTTAGACATAATCTAGGTATGAAGTCACTTTTTAAAAGTAGGAGTTGGAGAGGGGGAGCATCCCTACATTCTGCATGTCACAGAAATTCTGCTTTCTGACAGTTCCGATTAGGAAACACTATAATGGCAATTTAAATTCACTTACGTCAACTGGTTGCCTAGCAGTAAGAACTAACCTTAACATCAATCTGAATATATATCTTAGTTGATATTTATTTGAAACTTTGAACAATTGCTTTTTCTTAGTTTATTGTAAGGGTCTTCAGTGGCCTTTATGTCACTTCTTGTAGGAGGTACAGAAATTATTCTGTAGATCATCAACTACAATTGTTCTTTCTCAAATATTAAGGCTAAATCTTCCAGAAACCCTAACATATTTTTTATCCAGCATAACTGTTAAGTCAAAGAAACTCTCATGGTTTAATTTCAGTTAAATTAAGTCATTCAAAGGAAGTAATAACAAGTCTATGAGCCTCTGAAACCAAAAATGGTAGAATTATGGGAAAGGGCATATATTTCAATTAATCACAATGAACACAAATTAAACTATTTTATATTATCAATACAATTTGATACAATTAAACTACTAAATATTAATTAAACCTAGTATTTATAGGAATTGTATTATATACCATTTTGAATCATTTGCAAAATAGTAAATGAAGAAAAGAATAAAACAACTGAATGATTTGGACTTATTACAGATTTTTTACATAGATACAAATGGCCAGCTGACTAGTCATGGATTTTCTATCCTGTATGCTGCTGCTGCTGCTGAGTCGCTTCAGTCGTGTCCGACTCTGTGCGACCCCATAGACGGCAGCCCACCTGGCTCCCCCGTCCCTGGGATTCTCCAGGCAAGAACACTGGAGTGGGTTGCCATTTCCTTCTCCAACGCATGAAAGTGAAAAGTGAAAGTGAAGTCGCTCAGTCGTGTCCGACTCCTAGCGACCCCATGGACTGCAGCCTACCAGGCTCCTCCGTCCATGGGATTTTCCAGGCAAGAGTACTGGAGTGGGGTGCCATTGCCTTCTCTGTCTATCCTGTATAAGTGATTAATTTAATGTAAAAAACAGATGAACCCAGGCTACAGTCATTCTAACATTAAATGTCATTAAAACCTTATTTATCAGAAAGAAAAAGAAATATTGCTAGATCATTCCCTTTAGTGAATTTTGTTTTTGAGATTTAAAAATACATACATATAAGTTGTAACTTTCAAATTGTGTGAGACCCCTCTAATAGCAAGGGTATTATCTTTCTTACTCAGAACTGGAATATAGGGCTTTGTCTGTCTTTGGCTTCTATTATGTGGACAGTACTTGTTGAATTTTTTAAATCTCACTGGTATTTGGGTGCTCATTCTAGTTTAAGATAGAACCATAAATCTTCAGAGTTTATAAACCTGGATTACATTTTGTATTATAACAATTTCACAACAAATTTCAAAACTACATTAAGACTTCACAAAATATATGTAATAAGTATATTTTTTGCATGAAAAATATGCCACATTTCAGAGTTTCAAAGGGTTTTTTGTCATCAGTTTATCCTGACTATGCTTTTAATATTTTTAAAAAATTCAAATTCAAGACAAAATTTGGCATATTGAAATTAAAGGGAAAGCCATGTATGTGTGTGTACTCAGGCAAAAGTATAGAGAAAAATCTATTCACTCATATTGGAAAAATATTTATTTATTGTAAAATATAATAAGCTTTTCTTCTATGGTGGGCTTTGGAAATCGTTGAACTTGGACTGCTCTTCTGCTTATGTCAAGTTATCTATTTTCTTGGAAAGTCTGTTTCTTCTACAAATTTAATATACTAATCTCTATTTTATACAGTTGTCATGAGAATAAAATCAGACAATATGTATAAAACATTAGAATAGGGTTTGTCAAGTAGAAGCAACCCTCTCATTGAACACTGTAGCTTAAATGGCTCAGGTACAGTTCTGCATGAAAACAGTTAACTACATAAACTCTCAAGTCTCCTCCAAGGCTCGACTTTTGATTGCCTATTAACAATTAAAATTCAGCTGAATCTCTATATGTAGACCAGATCATCTATCAATCACTTTTATCCCATTAGCTTTGAACTGGCTCATGAGATTTCAGATTGAAAGTTAAAAAGTCCATATCTTAAACTATATTTTTATGTTAGCTGTTTCCTTTGAAAGAATCTAAATACTATTGCAAACAAAAATAAATAAATAAAATGTACATATTAGAGCATAAAATGATCATGAAAAATAAAACCTCTTTTAAAATTTTTTAATTTCAATATAATTCCTCACTGGGAAAATTCAAGTTATAATGATGCTTCTGGCACTATGCCAAGATAATCAGAAATCCATGATTTAGCTGGAACAAAAAGGAAAGTATTATTAGCTGCAAGGGATCTGCACAAAAGATATTCTGCTTCCAGGTCCACAGCTGTGGGATTTGGGGAGCAGCACTAGCATTCTGTAGAGTGTTTTCAATTGTTTTGATAGTCTGTGTAAAGAAAGTTGGTGTGTACAGGTGTGTGTGTGTCAGATAGAGGGATATTGGCAGACAGAATACCTCACAATGGAATAAACCTGTGATCGCTCTTTGGTTGGCGATAGACAAACCAAGATAAAACACCCTCTCTCCATTTCTTCATGCTTGGGTAACCATCCAGAAAGATCATGCTCATGTAGGGTGTTACTCATTAGACCCAGTTTTCCTTCCTGTTAAACTTCAGGCGACCATTCTCCGCAGACTTATGAAGGTCAGGCTGCTGTCATTTTTAAGGGACATTAAATCAGGACAGTTGGGAATTCTAGCTCTGCCAGTCAAGCAATAGTAAGGGTCACAATGTAGCCACCTACTTATTCCCTCATGCCCTAATCCATATCACAGTTTGTGACACTAATCTAGATAGTCTCAGCTCACAACAAAGAAATCTTTCCCATGTTTTCGTAGAATCATCAGTGTGACTCTCACTGGGTAAATTCAAGCTCCAACTGCTATTAGGGCCAATGCAGTTGTTTCTAGGTGGGATTTTCTTATTCCTGACTTTTTATTGTTGACCTTTGAAATCATGGGGAGCAACAAGGTGATAGTTTAGGCCTTTGCACAAGATGATGGGGAGGGACTAAAAGGAAGAGGGTGCAGAATCTACCTAATTTCAGTGTTTTCTTCTTTGAGAGGGTTGATATTTCCTGTCTACTTCTTGAGTGGTTAATAATACAGCGGCTGATTCTTCTTCACCCAGAGGGTTATTGTCATCCTTGGTAGAGTTTGACATTTTACACTTTAAGTAAGCACACCCTTAGGCAAGGAGACACCATGAGACAGATTTCCTTATTAGAAGAAGATGTCACCAAAAGAGCAAGTCAACAAATATGCCACTGCCAAGAAGCAACTAATGTAGCAAAGGAAAGGGTTCAATAAGGCAGGAGGAAATGGGAGAGGAGGGGAAAATAAAGAAAGAGGGGGTGGGGGAGGAAATGGGCAGTAGAGAAAGGAGGATATGTGTCCCTTGGAGCACAATATGAAGAGAAGACAGTAAGGTCTATTCTCAGCTCTAAAATGCAATGCAGGACGCTCAACAGCCTTGCCATACCAAGTGTGGAAAAAGGACTTTGTATGATTTATGGGTGTTCATGAGCCTCAATCAACTGTGCCATCCCGACTAGTTTTAAAAGTAAAATAATAGACAATACAGTTTGGGGTGACAGGTTGTGCAAATTTAATTTGTAACATTTAGGTGGTTAATAAAAGATAATGACATGGAATGCTGAAGTCCACAGCGCTAATAGCAATCTACAAAGTAAAGCAGCTGGGAAGTTGGAGGTGAGGTGTTTCAGGATGTGGGTTCAAGTGCACCAGTGTGGGCGTTACAAGAACGACTCACATTGATCTTCTATGCTGATCCTTTTACTGATAGAAATTCCTCACATGGCTGTGTTAGATCAGGTCCCCAGATCGCAGTCATGTAAGAACTGAAATGTATAATTACACAAACGTCTCCACTCTGTCTTATTTATTTATATCCAGTGTTTATTAAAGTCCTTGTCTTCAGTGAACTTAAAGTCTTATAGGAAAGGCATACATTTTAAAGGATAAATAGAATATATTATATTTTAGAGGAGACAGGGATTGGCACTTAAGAGATAAATAAAGCAAAGTATAGAGCTTAAGAAATGTGAATTATTAAAAAGACCTAAAGCAAAAAAATGCAGACTGTGGATTTTTGGTCAAAGAGAAAATGAGAAATATGAAATTAGAGACAGTAGCTATACAAACACTTCACAGAGTTTAATCTCAAGGGGAAGAAACAAATGGAGTGATATCTGGAAAGAGGGACAAAGAGGGTCATCAATCGAGTTTTGTTTTGTCTTGTTCTGATTTTTTTTTTAACTGATGGATAAAGAGCAGCATATCCTTGAGTAGACCACATGGGATGAAATCTAATGGACAGATGGAGGGGATGGTCTTACAGAGGAACAGAGGCAGTTCAGGGAAGTGAAAGCCTCAGGCACAGGTGTCAGCAGGGATGTAGATGCGATAGTAATAGGTTACAGAATTTTTTCACAGTGAAATAAGAAGCAAAGCCATTGATAGAGAGAAGGAGGTATAAAGGTATTTGAGATTTCAGGAGAGAGAAAAAGGCATGCAATAATGTTCTAAAATATCTAAAAATGAATGGATAAAAAATATGAGCTCTAGATAGCACTAGGAGCCCATTTGAGTTTGAAGATTATGACTTTCAAATGAGATCAGTCAGCTTAGTTGTGTGTTTTCCTCCAGCCATTTCAACTACAAGTGAGTAAGCACAGTATATAATAAGGGTTGAATTATTCCAAGTTGTGGTTTAGCCAAAGAAATTCAGTAATGACAAGTGCAAGGGAGCTGAAGGTATATTTAAGGGAGTGATTATAATAATTAACCAGAGAACTTAAGCTGGGTAGGAACGTAAGATTACAAAGGGGAGGTGGGTGGGGGAAAACTGAGAGTATATTCACATCAATGGATTATATATCTTAACTAGGATTAATACTTGTAAGACTTGAAGAATCTAAAGAGGGAGGGTGGGGCTAGAAAGATAGAAAGTAGTGGTCAAAGAATGAGATACATCACACTGAGATTGTGGAAGTGTTAACATTATTGACAATGACAAGATCTAGGATGTGACCATGGAAATAAATGGCTTAGGAAAGACAATGATAAGACCATTGAAAGAAAAGAGGACACAGAATTGAAAAGCCGGGGTTTTAGAAAAGATATCAAAATATTACATTGAAATCAACAAAAAGGATGGAGGATTAGTGCTTCAATGGAACACATGTATACCTGTGGCGGATTCATTTTGATATTTGGCAAAACTAATACAATTTTGTAAAGTTTAAAAATAAAATAAAAGTTTAAAAAAAAAAGAAAAAAAAAGACATAGGAGCAAAAATATTTAAGGAAGGAGTATTTATTCAACAGAATTAAAACATTAGCAAATATTATTAACTGGGCTATTAACCCTCATCATGCAGGACAATTGGTGCTAAGTGTGTTTATTGCTACTGGAGTGTGTTTACTTGTTTGCACTATCAGAAGATAGCACTAGGGAATATATGGCTCCAATTTTGAACCTTCTATTGTAGGTAAAGTGCTCTCAAACAGCACTGCATGCTACAGAGAAGTTGTTCATAAGAAGAATCAATCAATGCAGCAAATTTCAGTGATGTCTTATTTTAAGAAATTGCCACACCCACCCATCCTTCAGCAACAGCACGCTGATGGGTTACAGCCATCAGCATCAAGGCAAGACCTTCCACCAGCATGATAGTTAGCATGTTTAGCAATTAAATAGTTTTAGTTAAGGCTATGTGCATTGGTTTTTAGATGCAATGCTAGTGCACTCTTAATAGACTACAGTATAGCATAAGCATAACTTTTGTTTGCACTGGAAAACCAAAAAATTTCACATTATTGAAGTGGTCTGGAATTAAATCTTCATTATCACTAAGGTATGTCTGTATTTTCTCATGATACACACACCAGTTGCAGAGGTGAAAAAATGGTGACTTTATGGTGAACAAACACGAAGCATCACCTTCATTATATGATCAAGTTTAATATCAGCAGTGGAAGAGCAGGTCCATGTCATAGACATATGAATATGCACATTGTAACCATCATTTCTATGGAGTCATGCCCACTTTACATGTCCTGAGCCCTGTCGTGAGGCCTCAGCTGAAGGACATTCTACAGAATGAAATGTTTGTAATCTGTAAGACTTTCAATGTTATTATAGGTATAAAAAATTAAGAAACTATTCCAGATTACAGGACATGGAAGAAAATGACATCTGAATGCCAAATGTTATCCCATATTTATGCTGGATTAGAAGAGAAAAGACTTCTATTGGGACAATCTGGTATCAATGCTGACTTAATTTAGAAAGTTGTATTGTGGTTGTGTAAGAAAGTATAAGGAAAACATATATTAGAGTACTTAGGCATGCTGTAGCATTATGTAACTGGTTCTCATATGATTGAGATAATAAAAATGATTTATCAGTGTATTGTCTCTCTCAACTCCAAATTCATATTTTATTGCCTGCTCTACAAAAATGGATCTGGACTTTTTAAGTTTTTTGCCACTTGACAAAAAGCTTTATCAGTAAAAGGAGCTGGAGATATTGGAAAGCTATTGCAGGAGGAAGGGGTTTTGCTTCCTGGATCCAATGTGTTCACTTGACAGGGTTTTGTAGAGCAGGTGGCTTCCCCAGTGCCTGGCTCCTCCAGCTCATGGAGCAACCCTCTCACCTAGCTCCTGTGGCCCAGGCAGCTTCTCCAGGGTTCAGTTCCTGCAGCTTCCCCAGCAGTGCATGGTGGCCGAAAGAGCCAAGTGATCATAGCATCCACCTGCAATCACCTGCAGGTATACAGCTACTTGTGAACAGCTTTCCCTGACTCATTAGAGGGTAGATCTCCAGCAAGTTCCACCAGCACAACACCACAACAATTTCTCTGCCATTCAACAAACTACAGCTATGCTTTCCTCGACAAGGTTTGAATTCCAGCCCTAGAAAAATTCCTTGTTAGGCACTTCTTCATCCCTAAGGGTAGTGGCTGCTTCTTATCTCTGCTATTCCTATATTGTTTAGAGGTCTCTTCACTTTTTATTAGCTCATTTCTACAATCTCCAGCTGTAGTTAATAATACTTTATATTAAACTTTTCTGCTTCAAATTACTTTGCAGCTCTCAGTCCTGAGCAAGTTTTGAATGATAACATATACTTTTGGGTATACAGAGAGCAATGTCTATAGATAGAATATGGAGATGGTACTGGAGCAAATGTGATAAACTGTTAACAACTGAGTCCTATAAAAGACAATATAGATGTTCTTTGCACTGCTCTTACAACTTTTTAAAAGTAATGTATTAACTCCTAGTGTTCTGAAATACTGTGATACTGTGCCTTCTTTCTATTTAAATGACTTTGGGTATAAAATTAAACAAAATTAAAATGAGTGTTTTCAATAAGATATCTATTTAATCAAATGGGTAATTTTGATACATGAAAATCTTATTTTATTATTACCTGCTTCTATGATGGCTCAGACAGTAAAGAATCTGCCTGAAAAGCAGGAGACCCAGGTATGATCTAGATCCCCTGGAGGAGGGAATGGCAACCTACTCCAGTATTCTTGCTTGGAGAATTCCATGGATGGAGGAGCTTGGCAGGTTCATGGGGTGGCAAAGAGTCAGACGACTGAGTGACTAACACTTTCACTTTCTTTTACACCGATTAAAAAAAAAACAAAACAGGTGTTTACTTTCCTAGTAAATGGCCAGAATTCCCACTATGCTATGTCAGCCTACAGCATCTTCATAGAACTAGAGGTTGAGCTCTTAAAGAAGATGTTTTACTACCTATGGGTTGTTTGTGAGGGAAAAGGAACCCATATACATGACATTTTACTGGAACTCCAAATATAAGCTTCAGAAAGACTATTCTAGAAAATTCACTTTGCTATAACACTGCTCCCCACTCCACAGTGGGTTTATGAGCCATTCAGAATCAGGTCTCCAAAATATCCACCCCCAAAACACCTACTCCAATTGCTTAAATGTTTGTCTTTTTTACTAGGATGGGGACTTTTTTGAGACCAGCTGTTTGTTTCATCACTGTCTCCAGAGCCTACATTGATGTCTCAGAAATAACAGGCACTAAATAAATATTCTCTGAATTAACACTGATTGCATACTGTTGGATAAATGACTCCTACAAGAATCCTAAGAAAATTCATGTGAAAATTGCCTTACCTATCTCATTCTTTTTTCTTTAATTATTTAATTTAATTTTTATTTTTTATTGAAGAACAGTTGATTTACAATGTTACATTAGTTTCAGGCATAGAGCATTCTGACTTAGCATTTTACAAATTATATTCCATTAACAATTATTACAGGATAATGATTATAATTCCTTGTGTAATACATTATATCTCTTTTATGTGTAGTAGTTTGTATCTCTTAATCCCATAACCCTAATTTGCCATCTTTTTTTCCCTCTCCTCTTTGGTAACCACCAGTTTGTTTTGCGTATACATTCATTTGTATTATTTGTTAGATTACGCATATAAATGATAGAATAGAGTATTTGTCTGATATTTCACTCAGCATAATATTCTATAGGTCAATTCACGTTGCTGCAAATGGCAGAATTTCATTCTTTTTATGGCTGAATAATATTTCATTGTGTACATATAACACATCTTTTTTATTCATTTATCTACTGATGGGTATTTGGGTTGCTTCCGTATCTCGGTTATTGTATATAGTGCTGCTATGAAAATTTGGGTTCAGGTATCTTATTGAAGTAGTGTTTTTGTTTTTATCCAGCTATATAATGAGGAGTGGAATTGCTGGGTCATATTGTAGTTTATTTTTTGGTTTTTAAGGAATCTTCATACCATTTTCCATAGTGTTTGCACCAATTTACATTCCCACCAATGGTGTATAAGAGTTCCCTTTTCTCCATATCCCCAACTCTTGTTATTTGCAGACTTTCTGAAGATAGCCATTCTGAAACGTGTGAGGTAATATCTCATTTTGATTTGCATTTCTCTAGTAAATAGAAATTCTGAGCATCTTTTCATGTGCATGTTAGCCATCTGTATGTCTTCTTTGGAAAAATGTCTATTCAGTGTTCTGATGTTTCTTGATTAGGTTGTTTAGGTTTTTTATATTGAGTAGTAAAACTCCAGTACTTTGGCCACCTCATGTGAAGAGTTGACTCATTGGAAAAGACTCTGATGCTGGGAGGGATTGGGGGCAGGAAGAGAAGGGGACGACAGAGGATGAGATGGCTGGATGGCATCACTGACTCAATGGACATGAGTTTGGGTGAACTCTGGGAGTTGGTGATGGACAGGGAGGCCTGGCATGCTCCGAGTCATGAGGTCGCAAAGAGTCGGACACGACTGAGCGACTGAACTGACTGACCTGACTGAATTGTTTATATATTTTGGATATTAACCCCCTGTTGATCATACCATTTGCAAATATTTTCTTCCATTCTGTGAGAATTTTTTTATTTATGATTTCCTTTGCTGTGCAAAAGTTTCTAAGTTTAATTAGATATCATTTGCTTATTTTTGCTTTTTTTTTTCCCTTAGGATTCAGATATTAAAAAAAAAGAATACATTACAATGTATGTCAAATCACATATGTCCTCTTCTAGTAGTTTTCCATTTAAGTTTTACAGTTAAATCTTTAACCCATTTTGAATTTATGTCTGTATATGGTGAGAGGTGATGTTCTAGGATTATTGTTTTGTGTTTAGCTGTCCAATTTTCCGAGCACCACTTGTTGAAGAGATTGTCTTTTTGCCATTGTCTACCCTTGCTTCTTGTCATAGATTAATTGACCATCAGCTCATGGGTTTATTTCTGGACTCTATTCTGTTCAGTTTATCTATGTGTCTGTTTAATCTATGTGTCTGCTTAAATGCAAAAACCATGCATTTTTGGCTACTGAGGTTTGTAGTATAAAGTCTCAAAGCACGATACCTATAACTTTGGATTTTTTTCTTAAGATATCTTTGTCTATTCTGGGTCTTTTTGGTTCCATATAAATTTTAGGATAATTTTTTCTAGTTCTGTGAAAATTGTTATGGATATTCTGATAGGGATTGCATTAAATCTGAAGGCTGCCTTAGGTAATTTGATCACTTTAACAATAATAATTCTTCCAATGCAAGAGTACAGGCTACCTTTCCATTTCTTTTAACTATCTTCAGTTTCCTTCATCAATGTTTTGAGTTTTCAGTACAGGCCTTTCACATCCTTCAGTTAAGTTTATTCTTATATATTTTATCCTTTTTGATACAACTCATTCTTTTTTAATACATCCTTATTGGAAACAAAGCTTGATTCCTTAGGGACATGATAATATTAATCACTTGAAAATTTAAATTTTGTAGCCATATCCAGATATACTGATTCAATTGTTTCTGTTCTGTTTTTCTTGCAGCTGGAAAGTTTTGATCACTCCACACTGCCTATTGAAATGACTAGACTGTTGAGGATCTCATTTGGTTGTTTACAAGAGCAGAAACACAGAACAGACCATCTGTTCTAGACAGAGATTTTCATCAGGTAGATATGACCAGAGAGTATCAAAAGCTGGTAGACAGATTCCTGCAGGCAGCAACTCTGTTTGGTGTGGGATGAATGTCTCTGGCTGTATCTACTTTCCCTAAATTGCTGACAAAGGCATTTTGCTCCTCTTTATGGAGTTTAAGTATCATACACTTAATAGCAGTTAGTGATGTCAGTGCTTTTCAGTGTAGTAAATCTCTAGTGTGAGATAATCTTAGTTAATGATCAGCATAAAGCAGAGAGAGGTCATTTTTTTTAACGTTGCCATAAAGCCTGCATTCACTATGATAGAGTTGGAAAGAAGCAATCCCATTAACCTTTGTATTGTGTTGATAAAATTATATACCCTCCTGAATATCAAGGGTGGTGATGCTGCTGAAAAACTTTACCTTGTAAACCATTCTCTAGTAGGTTCTGAACTAGACCAGTGGCATAGGGTTTGGCCTCAAGCAACCTAAACTTGAGCCCAATCTTGTCCTTTACATAGGAAGATGACCTTGAGCAAGTCTTAACTTCTTGAAGGCTCAACGCTTTCATTCATATTATTTTCTCCTTTCTAAATCCAGTATATGTGGGCTTATATGTGCTTTACACATCATTTCACAGTTATACATATGACTTTTATATAAACAAAAGAAGTATTTCTTAAAATATTTATAAAATGCTTTAAAAAGCATTTCTTCAGAAGAAGCATTTTTATGTGTGAGGAAATAGGTTTTTATAATCCACTATTTCCTATTTATCTCATTGAACCAGCATATGAATTGAATAGGAAAAAGAACACAAAAATGCTTTAAAATGTGAATTGTCATTATTGCTCTGCACACAACAAACAGAAGGGCTTTCCCTAAGACTCAAGTCATTGTGCATGGATATTATAGGGCAAATGAGAGGTAACGTAGGAGGGACAAAACTGCTGTCTTTGGTGATCTGTAGCCTAATTCAAGATGACGTGGAGTAATGGCAAAGGAGTTTTCCCAGGGCATAAAAAGAGATTTAAAGGAAGTGGCAGTTTGGATCCCCCTGCAAGGTAGACTGTAGATTGTGCGATGCCATTTCACTGTCACCTAGGAAACAAGAGGTGGCTGTCCCGTTGACCTACACAAGGGTGCTATAGGTCACGTAGCATCTCCAGATCACAGGATACGGAAGAGCTTCTCAATCTGAGTCCTCAGGTACACCTCCAACCTAAGTTTAAGAGAATTTTCACGTAGCACAAAGCAAAGTTATAGTTCAAAAATGTTAAAGGTTACAATGCCTGCAGGAAAAAAAAAAAAAAAATGGAAAGGAGAAATGAGGTCGATTAGCAAAAACCCTGCTACTTAAGTGGCTTGCCTATAAATTGTCTCAAAGGTGGCCATGCGTTTGAAATGCTTTCGTGATATAGGTTAATTCTTCCTCTTAGTAATTAAAGGAAATGGTGGCTATAGTGTTGTATCCTAGGTCACATTCCCCACTACCAGAATTCATTAATTCTCTAAATTAATTAATGTGGGGGTCATTTTAACGGTATTTAACCCATCTTTCAAGACTCCTTTCAAGACCTATCACATTAGTGAGGGCTTCTCTGACTACTCCAGGTCTCAGTGACAACCTGCTTCTTTCTTACAGTTCTGATGATCTGAAACATACAATTTAGCATTTATTCGAAACTGCCTCTTATTATTTCTTCTCTCCCCAATTAGAGCATAAATTCTTTGAGGGCACGAATTCTGTTTTACACATCTTTTATTATCCTTCCACAGCCCCAAGCACAATTTGGAAAATAGTGCTTAATAAATATTTGTTGATTAATGAATACTTCCTGAATTGCCTTTAAGGCACCATTCACACTTTCTTTCACCTTAGGGTAAGGGTAATTTTTGTGCTTCGGGAAATATGCCAAGATCTTCTAACTCTTTTTACTTTTTTTTTCTATTTTAATATGTAAGAGCAAATTTTGCAGAGAAGAAGGGAAATCTGACAATGTTGCAATATATAAGAATGCCAATTTCTTTTCTTTAAGAACACTGTTTTCCTCTGGCTTATTAGGAATGCAAGTAAATTTATAGAATTGTCAGCAAGACACAACGGTTCCCTCAATTACTTCTCAGCCCTAGTTTCCATACCCAGAGCAGAGATATGCAGCTGAACTAGCCAGAGCATCTGCCTATGCTGAAAGGAGTTTACTCGTGTGTTCCATATCAACACCCTTTTCACAGCTTGACATCATTCTTTGGACATCCTGGTCTTCCCATCTCTTACTCTGTAGCAAACACTGGAGTGAAAGATAAAAACTGAGTCCCCGGTAGGGTTGTTCCTGCATGCTTTTAACAACAGCTGGCAAATGCCACTTCAATGATACCCTCCTGGTTCTGCTACTTGATCATTGGATGTATTTGGGTCATATCTAAGGTCAAGAACAAGATGTTTCAAAGCTAAGGTCAAGAAGTGGGGAGAACAGACAACTGATCAATACGAAATACATTCTTAAGAAGAGAACAGCCCATATTTTCTCATTGTTCCAGCAAAAGGACTCTAATATAGTAAGACAGTCAAAAAAAAAAAATAGAAGTGGCTATTATGAAAAGGAACTCTTCTCTGGAACATTAGTTTTGGGTTCACTTGACTTAGAAACTGACAAACTGGACATCAGACAAACATAAGTTCATGAGGTTAACAGACTTGAACAAAAGGTATGGAGAGAAAAATAAAATGGTAATTTCTAGTTTTACCGCAAGGGACTGCTTACAGGAATTAGGGTACAGAGTAGCAGAATGTAGGGCTGTAGAATATATCTATGAGAAACAGGATGAGTCTATGCTGGTACTTTGATAGGCTTCAAGATGCTACACTGTACTTCGGCTTCCTTTGTAAAATATTTTGTGAATGATAGAAAAGCTTTGTTTTTAAAAAAGACATTCCTCTTTCTTTAAGGACTTTAGTCAAGAGAGGAGAAAAGAGATGGTGAATTAGAAACATGTCAAGTGTATATTTAAAGCTTCCTTTATCCATCAGAATTTCCCACAGAGGTAACAATGTCAATGAAATTAGCGTCTTGGGTGTCCTCACAAACATTTCCTCAAAATAATTCAGCCATTGGTCATCAACCAGGTGAAAGACTGGAGTCAGACCTTGGCAAGTATACAAAATCAAATGTGTCCTTTATGCCACATTTTAGATACAGAAGCCAGTAATACAAGTTTATCCACATTTGGATAAAGGCAAGATAGCAGCATATACATCCAATTATGCTTTTCTTTTCCTAGCTTATGTTATACCATTTCTTTTCTGAAGAAGAGAGATCACAATTTTACCACAGTTTTATGGAGGTTCTGCATTCTACAGTGACTCCAATGAGGAATAACTACAGATACTCTGAACCATTCTAGTGGCCAGTGTTAGTAAATGAAGTAACAAAGAAAGTGACCCATGCTGGAAGCCTGAGTGTTTGAGTGTTGTTCACTTGAGTTCTGTGTAGAACATGAAAAAATCAAGATAGGCTTGCAAAGATAAGAATGCCATCTCACAGACCATGGCAGTGAAGAGCTCTGGCAATTATGGGATGTCACCGCACTGGTAGTCCTGGCCACAAGTCCAGTTTATATATGTTCCAGCAGCTCCGTATCAGTAAGAAGGCCACACTAACAGCATTTAAGATGAAGGTAAACACAGAGTGACAAAGTTGGGTGAATTCAGTATGGCATTGACTGATGACGTCACAGTATAAAGCCAGACATGGGAGGACCACTGGAGCATGTGAAACAAGGGTTTGGGTAGTTTTTATAAACAGACCTGACAGTGGGGCCATGGCACGTCAGCCTGGCGGCCTAGGGGACATATTCAGAGCACACAGAGGAGAAGCATGCAGCCACCACTGTGTTTGACAGTGGTTTGCTCTGTTTCTCAATGGGCCATTTCATGAGGTGATGCCAAACAGAGATCACTCGACATTACTGATTCAACTGTTAGAGGTTTGTGATTACTCAGTTCAGATGCCATTGTACTAACCCATTAGAGACTGCCCAAGAAGATGACAGGGCAAGGGAATTTATATAGCTTTTTCTTAATATTATAAGATATGTCTCTGGAGTAATGGAATTGAAGAAGTACTTTGCAAGGATAGGATACTGCTTGTAGGATTGCAGTACCTCAAACTCTTTTAGCTGATAATTGCCTGCTGTACACATTTCGGTCTCCAACAAGGATAGGTTCAGGAGAATGAGGTTACACTCTAGACAAGCGTCTTGCTTCCATCAATAGAACCCTGTGACAGACCAGATGTGCTTTCTACTGTCTTACTGATAGGCTGTTTTTCATAAAAAGTCTAACTTTAGAGCCAGAATGGGGTCAGCAGCCCAGCAGCCCAGAAATCATCTCCAGTTCAAATGAAATTAGCCAGTTCCATAAAGATTTTTCTGGCATAATTTGCACTGCAAGTCCCTGTTCTCCTGGGGGGAAAGGATGACCTCACATCTTCTCATTATTCTTTCTTACCCTTAAGATATTTCTTGTCATCTATTATCATATAAGTCCAGTGTTGTTAGTTACCCTTGATATGCACATCTTATTGCCCCAACTACATTATACAGTCGTTAAGGGCAAAGCTTGATTCTTCTACTTCTTGGAACCTGCTAGAGCACACAGTCTGGTGTCATGCGTGCGTTTGTATCAATAAAAGTTTGTTCATTAATGAGTCATGGACAGCTGTGTTTGGCTCCTCTGTGAAGCATTTGTCTTCATATACATTCTATCTCAGTGGGTCAAATAGTATACCAAGTTGCTGCGACTGCCACAGAATTATTTCTCTAACAGATGAAAGACAAGATAATGTACTAGTTTAGAGAATCCATGGGCATTAGTGGAAAAGGCGCCTAAATTTAAATTTCAGTTCGGCCACTTCTGAGATATGTGATCTTAGCCTCTGTGAACTTCAGTCCTCTTATCCATAAAATGTACGTAGCAAAAGTTATCTCATAGGATAATTATGAGCCTTAAATCAAATAACTACGGCGTAGTGCTTGGCACACAGTAGACACTCAGTAAATGGTAGTTAGCGTGATGTGGCTTGGTGGTACTTGCTTTGACTCTTAAACCCTTTGCTCCATTAGTATTCAAGGCAGTGGAACCTCTGTTTTCATCCTTTTCTTTTAGCACAGTATTGTGATAGCTACAGCTATGCAACAATGATTTTATAGGACCTGGTTTTCCCTTTGTGCAAAAGGCAAATGAGACCAGTTACATAGCCTTCTGTGGGGCAAAGGTAGTGTAAACAGGATACAAGTAGTGATTTGCGAATAGTTATGACACCTTGCCTCAGGCAAATCCTCCAAGCTGAATTTGCAGGCTTTTTGCTCAGTGGAAAAACTATACTACAGGATACAAGTCAATTAAAACTCAGCCATCTCCAAGAAAACCACCTTATTGCATATGCAACACAAAGAAATAAGTGTGAGGCATAAAGCTTCATTTTGACTCTGTTCAATGTGCTTGGCCTACAATCTAAAAGTTTAATCTATGACCTCAGTTCATAGCCTATTATTTCTGCCTGAAATAACTCTTTATCAACTTCACAATTATGAAAAATTTATAACTCAGAGTACAACATATTTCTATTTAGTGAGATGGCTAGACTGGCATTTTAGACTGTGAGGTCAATGTGCACCCATCTCTAAGATTTAAAAAGTCTTAAAAACACAAACCTGTGTACGAGACAGCAAAAGAGACACTGATGTATAGAACAGTCTTATGGACTCTGAGAGAGAGGGAGAGGGTGGGAAGATTTGGGAGAATGGCATTGAAACATGTAAAATATCATGTATGAAACGAGTTGCCAGTCCAGGTTCGATGCACAATACTGGATGCTTGGGGCTGGTGCACTGGGATGACCCAGAGGGATGGAATGGGGAGGGAGGAGGGAGGAGGGTTCAGGATGGGGAACACATGTATACCTGTGGCGGATTCATTTTGATATTTGGCAAAACTAATACAATTATGTAAAGTTTAAAAATAAAATTAAATTAAAAAAAAAAGAAAAATACACAAACCTGGGCAGAGCACATTTTTATTTCCTGCTTCTGTAGCACTCTCAAATTACTGGAAGTCAAAGAAACATGTACCTATTTATCTAATAAATTCCAAGATCATAGGGTCCACCCTCCAGTCTGTTGGTGAGTCTTCAGGCTAACGGCCTTCAAAAGATAACCAAGGAAAGAAGCTGGATCCCAGGTAAGATGGAATGACTGCCAGACTAAGAGGCAGAGAACTTGATTTCAGGTCCCTACACTGTCCCTAATTTCAATAGTCTTTTAGAATATCATCAGTCCTCTAAGTCTGAACTGTTTTTATAAGCAAGGAAGCAGGAAGAGATGCTCACTGTGGTCCCATGAGCTCTGAAATTCTATGGTCCAACTATGGGCCCTAATCATTGTTGTCACATTCCAACACCTCAAAAACAACCCTTCCATCTGCCTCATTCACAGCCACCATCTGCTCTTCTCCCATCACCGCTCGTACCAGTGTCCTTGACAACCATTATTATGATCTTCCCCAACACCCCTGGTGGCTCAGAGGGTAAAGAGTCTGCCTGCAATGCAGAAGACCTGGGTTCGATCCCTGGCTCAGGAAGATCCCCTGAGAAGGAAGTGGAAACCCACTCCAGTACTCTTGCCTGGAAAATCCCATGGACAGAGAAGCCTGGCAGACTACAGTCCATGGGATTACAAACAGTCAGACATGACTGAGCAACTTCACTCACCAACACCCTATAAGCTGACAGCCAGAAGTAATCAGAACTGTATAGCTGTGTGTAGAAGTACCCAGAACCAACAGGGCATACATTTATGTGCATGCTTCAGCATTGTTACAGCTCTCAATGAAATTGAAGCTATGCACTGGGCTCCTGTGTTTCAAACAGTATTTTCTGGGGATTATGGTAAAGTTCATTTGCATTTCAAGAAAAAGGGACCCATTCAATCTGTCTCCAGAAATAATTGATTTGGACTATTTTTAATGCAAAGGTTCAGAGACCTCATAGAAATCCAAGACCTTGACATCTGACCTAATGGAAACTGCAGTGTGTGTGAGTCACTCAGTCATGTCCAACTCTTTATGACCCCATGGACTATAGCCCCCCCAGGTCATCTGTCCATGGGACTTCCCAGGCAAGGTTACTGGAGTGGGTTGCCATTCCCTTCTCCAGAGGTTCTTCCTAACCCAGAGATTGAACCTGGGTGTGCCACATTGCAGACAGATTTTTTACTGTCTGAGCCACCAGGAAAGCCCCACGGTGGGAAACTGGGAAGCTTTAAGAAGCAGAAAACCTCATTCTCTGGCCCTAACGGAATGAGGCCATCTCCTGGTGCCTCTTCTCTGTATATATTACCTTATTCTTCCTTCTATCAACTAACTTCCTGATGCTTACTCATGTCTGCTGCCTCACGAGTTTGATTTAAATATGCTTTCCATTTGCTTTAGTTCTAATTCTATCTCTCATATCTCAATACCTCCATTCATCTTCTGGCCCCACCGCTAACTGCCCTTTACTTTTGGTTTTCTAATTGTAAATGCTTGCAAGAGAAATTATTTTGGTTGAGAACCTGACACCTATTTTCTAAGAAATGTGATATTTTTACTCCACACTAGGGTTTTCATAAATCCTCAGCTACAACTCTTTAATTTGTTTTACACCATCACCTCCAACATCATTCCTATTTTATTATAAAATCTAAGTGACTATACTAAAAATTTTAAGACACAGACTCTGAAACCCTCAACTTTCCAGTCATCAGGAGCTCAAGCTTTTAAGAAGCCAATCTGAACTGGAAGGAAAGAGAGGAAAACAAGAGGGGAATTCAGGATTTTTTTTTTTTTCTTTTTCCTAGAAAAGGAAAAGGACATCTTTGCAAAAAGACTGTATGAAAGGCAGACAGACAAAGACAGAGGGGAAATTTGTGGTTTAGTTCTGCAAATCCTCCCAAACAGTCTAAGTCTTATTCTAAATGTTAAAATTTAAAGTCTATTCAGTTTTAAAATATACACATTATTATATACAAAATATATAAAAAATATAGATAACCAACAAGGAGCTACTGTATAGCACAGGGAACTATCCTCAATATCTTACAATAATCTATAATGGAAAATAATATAAAAAATATATACAGATAGATATCTATCTAGATAGATATAACTGAATCATCTTGCTGTACACCTGAAACTAAGACAACTAATACAACATTTTATATTAACCATATATTTCAATAAAAACTAATTGATTAATTAATTTTTAAAGATATAGTCTATATAATTTTATAAAATATTCTCTGCAAAATTTAAAATTCCACAGATAGATTCAGGAAAATTTTAAGAGATTTTCTGCCAAAATATCTGAAGTAGTAGACCCCTTCAAAGTCACTTGGACTGAAGACTCATTTGGGTCCAAGTCTCCTCCAGCTCTCAGAATTTCTAGAAGGTTGTCTGGAGATGCCTGTCAAAGGCACTTCACCATTCATCACAGAGAGGCAACCAGAATAGGCTCAACTGTGTCTTGAGGGTCTTCCAAGGAACCAAGATGGTCCAGCTTTTGTTTTGTTTTGCTTTAATATAATCCTTTTATAGAAAATCCTGATAAATAAAAATAAAACATAAAATATTTTATTCATTCCTTTGAGAAGAAAGGGGTAAAATGTCCAAGATAGCATCAGCTATTTTGCCTGTTTTAAGAGCCAAGAGTAATAAATAAATTAATTTTTAAAAAAGTGTTGTGGTCCCAAACAATTTTTGAAGCTTGCATACCACCAACCCAATCTTCTAAAACTTCTCTGCTTATCATTACCCCATAATTTAATTTATGTTCAGAATTATCTCACTGAGAAATATTCATATCCTCAGAAATTCAAGAAAGATGTAATTAGGCTTGCTGACTCTCTACATTATAGCAGAGACACCTTTTTTTAGTGCATTATGAGTTTGAGTTTATAAACTCCCCAGAGACTTGAATTATCCTTGTCTGAACAGCCAGCTGCCTATAACATAGACTTATCCAGTGAAGAAACTAGTCAGCTTTTCAATTCAATTACTTTCATTTTGTTTTCATTTTTTAATAGCGATAATATTTTATATGTATCACTTTATTTTAAAAGACAACACTTGAACCAAGGAAGTAAAGACTTGTACATGGAAAACCACAAAACTGAAAGAAATCGAAGAAGACCTAAATAAATGGACAGATTCCCTGTGGTTTATGAATAGGAAAACTTAATATTGCTAACTTGTTAATACCACTGAAAATGACTTATAGATTAAATATAATTTCTATAGTAATTCCAAGTCTTTTTGCAGAAATGGGAAAGCGAATTTCAAATTCATAAGGAATTGCAAGGGACTTCAAATAGCTAGAGTAATATTTAAAAAGAAAAGCAAAGTTAGAAGAATTCACATTTCTCAATTTCAACATTTATATGATAAAGTAACCATAAACAAGATAGTATAAAATAGCATAAAGACCAATGGAATAAAATTGACAATCCAGATATAAAGCCATACATCTATGGCCAACTGATTCTTTTTTTTTTTTTACAAGAGTGACAAATCCATTGAATAGGGAAAGAAGAATCTCTTCAGCAGCTGTTGCTAGGACAAATGGACTTCCACATGACTAATAATGAAGTTGGATTCCAGTTTCATGTAATATACAAAAAAATCTACACAAAATGGAACAATTACCTAAATATAAAAGCTAAAGTCATAAAACTCTTAGAAGAAAGCATATGGATAAATCTCCATGACCTTGTTTTTGACCATGAATTCTTAGATATTACACCAAAAGCATGAGCAATAGAAGAAAAAATAATAATAAATTTGACTTCACCAAATTTTAAAACTTTGTTCATCAAAAGACACAAGAGAGTGAAAAAATAACTTACAGAAACAAAGAAAATATTTTCTAAATATATCTGATAAAATTTTAGTATTCAGAATATATAAAAGTACTGCTACAACTCAACAGCAAAAAGACAAACACAGTTTATAAAAAAAATGAACAAAGGACTTCAATAGACAGGCTCCAAAGAAGATATACAAATAGCCAGTAAGCATGTGAAAAGATGTTCAACATCACTAATCATTAGGAAAATGCAAATCAAAACCATAATGATACACCACCTTCATACTTAGTAGGATACCTATAATAATCATTTTTTAAAATAACAAGTGTTGCTAAGAATATGGAGAAATTGTAATCCTCATACATTGCTGGTAGTGATATAAATTAGTGCAGCTACTATAAGAAGCAATAGGGTGGTTCATCAAAATGTTAAACACATAATTACCCTGTGACTCAACAATTCCACTCCTAGGTACATAACCAGAAGAATTAAAGCAGGGAGTCCAACATACTTTTATAAACAAATATTTATTGTGTCATTAATCACAACAGATTAAAGGTGGAACCAGCTCAAATGTCAAATCAGTAGATGAATGGATAAAGAAAATGTGTTACATATTTACAGTAGAAAAGGAACAAAGTTCTGACACAAGCTATAACATGAATGTACCTTAAAAACACTGTGCTGAGTGAAATAACCCAGACATAAAAGGACAAGTAGTATATAATTCCATTTACATGAAGTATCTAAATAGGTAAATTCATAGAGGCAGAAAGTGGATTAAAAATTACTAGACACTGTGGGGATGGGAGGTTGGAAAGTTAATGGTTACAGAGTTTCTGTTTAGGGAGATGGTCATGATAGTTGTAGGGCACTGTGAATATAATTAATACACTGACATGTGCATTTTTAAATGGTTAAAATGTATACATGTAGCTGATTCACTTTTTTGTACAGCAGAAACTAACCTGGTATTGTAAAGCAACTATACCTCAATTTACAATGGTTAAAATGAAAAAGGTATGTTATATATATTCTGCCACAGTTTAAAAAAGTGAAAAAAGAATTTGGTACTACCACAGAGCCAGCTAACCAAGAAACCCTCAGTATAATTTGGTTTCTTATGAATTAGTCTTCAGAAGTTATCAACCTGTGTTTAATCTAACCTTGCTTTATACAGAATGTTGAAAGTGTCACTTTTTACCACTCACCTAGAATTTTATATCCTGTCAAAATTTCTGCTAACACTGTTCTAGGATTCCAGCCTAGATTGAGGTTAGGTGACCTCCTAGTAGCATGTACTCAACTTTCAGCTGGTTTTTGTTTCCTCAGTTATTTGTGTGCTATTTTGATGTATGTCAGCCATCAACTCGTCCCCACTCATTAAACAGAGTTAAATAAAAGTATGACCATCCATCCACTCTTTTTGGCTTTTCTGCTCCTGTCTTTCCTATTTTTCCACTCACCAAAAGAAGTAAAAATAGGGGAATGAGTATGAAATAAGTTCCCTTGTCAGTGGGACCCTCTATGATTAACTGTTTGGCAATCATAACGTTTCTCTTCTGTTTCACATCAGGCCTTAACATTTCCCTTCCAGCAAGAATTGCAATCTCTTAAGGGTGCTTTAATTCATTAGTAATTTAAATACATAAACACTCACTACCTTAATGCAGAAAAACTCTGCTTCTTGTTACAGAATGTAAGTACAAAAAAAAAAAAAAAAAATACCTCTACCATATAATGTTGCTGCTAAGTCGCTTCAGTCGTGTCCGACTCTGTGCGACCCCATAGACGGAAGCCCACCAGGCTCCCCTGTCCCTGGGATTCTCCAGGCAAGAACACTGGAGTGGGCTGCCACCTCCCTCTCCAATGCAGGAAAGTGAAAAGTGAAAGGGAAGTCGCTCAGTCGTGTCCGACTCCCAGCGACCCCATGGACTACAGCCTACCAGGCTCCTCCATCCAAGGGACTCTCCAGGCAAGAGTACTGGAGTGGGGTGCCATTGCCTTCTCTGCGACATAGTGAGGATACTTAAGTAACACTTATTTTTATTATTATACATAGATCTTTTAAAATATATAAAATAAAAAAAAAATAAATAAATATATAAAATAGAAAATACCAGAAAGTATAAAGAAGAAAATTTAAATCCTCAGAAAAACCTCACTATCCAGAAAATATCAACACTATGTTTGTGTGTTTGTTCATAGTTCTTTTCTGTACACATATTACACACATTAATTAGGATCAGAAAGGACTTTTACCTCATCATAAAAATCATTTATTATATAAAAATTTTTAAAATATAATAAATTAAACAATAACAACATTATTTTATTATCACTTAGATGTAATAATTGTTACATTTTTGCTACTTCTTGATTTTTTGTGTCTATCAATAGAATTTTGATTATAGAACACACAAATATTAATTATCTAATATTAAAAGCAGAATTTTATTTTTGAAAATATGTTGCTGGTATATATACTTCCTTAAATACAGATGTAGCTACAACGATATTATTTTGAAGAGATTCTACACAAGTCACTTAGCAATAGGCATGACTATTTTCTCATGTCATTATATATTCTGCTGAAGCTTAAAAATTTAATATTCATATACAATTTTATGGTCTGTATATATCATAATATAATTATCCTATCTTATGCTATTTAATTGTCCTATCATCTGTTCTGATTATGAGGTACATTTTTAAATAATTTTCTTGTTTAACACTGTATACATGCATGCTGAGTCACTTCAGTCATGTCCCACTCTTTGTGACTCTATGGACTGTAGCCTGCCAGGTTCCTCTGTCCACGGAATTCTCCAGGCAAGAATACTGGAGTGGGTAGCCATGCCCTCCTATAGGGACTCTTCCCAGTCCAGGTATCGAACCCACATCTCTTACATCCCCTTCATTGGCAGGCGGGTTCTGTACTTGTAACACTACCTGGGAAGCTCTAACGCTGGATATATTGGTAATTCAATTCAGTATATTATTTGATGTAAGCAATTGAACTTTCTAATTTTTCCAACTATTCAATATCAACAATCAGGTTATTGGAATGTCTATACATTTTTGAAATGCTAGTTTTGTCGTATACTGATTGTTATATATATTTGACTTGACCTGCTTCTTGCATTCCATTGATTGTTTTATTAGCACTGCACTGTTGAAACTACTTCACAAACATCCCAGTGCCTCTCAATTCAAATAGACTCTTTTGTTTCTTTTTCAGAATAGTTTTGCCAATATTATTTAGTTAAAAAAAAAAACACTTTAAACTCATTTTACTATAGTATGGAAAATTTCCCCAAGAATAACACAAAACACAAAATTTTAGCTCTTTATATGGCTTTGAATAAGATCAGTTCAGTCTCTCAGTCATGTCCAATTCTTTGAAACCCCATGGGCTATATCATACCAGGCCTCCCTATCTATCACCAACTCCCAGAGTTTACTCAAACTCATGTCCATTGAGTTGGTGATGCCATCCAACCATCTCATCCTCTGTCATCCCCTTCTCCATCTTCCCTCAATCTTTCCCAGCATCAGGATCTTTTCAAATGAGTCAACTCTTCACATCAGGTGGCAAAAGTATTGGAGTTTCAGCTTCAGCATCACTCCTTCCAATGAATATTCAGGAATGATTTCCTTTAGGATGGGCTGGTTGGATCTCCTAGCTGTCCAAGAGACTCTTAAGAGTCTTCTCCAACACCACAGTTCAAAAGCATCCATTCTTTGGCACTCAACTTTCTTTATAATCAAAATCTCACATCCATACATGACTATTGGAAAAACCATAGCTTTGACTAAACAGATCTTTGTTAGTAAAGTAATGGCTCTGCTTTTTAATATGCTGTCTAGGTTGGTCATAACTTTTCTTCCAAGAAGCAAGCATCTTTTAATGTCATGGCTGTAGTCACCATCTGCAGTGATTTTGGAGCCCAAAAAAATAAAGTCTGTCACTGTTTCCATTGTTTCCCCATCTATTTGTCATGAAGTGATGGGATCAGATGACATGATCTTGGTTTTCTGAATGTTGAGTTTTAAACCAGCTTTTTCACTCTCCTCTTTCACTTGCATCAAGAGGCTATTTAGTTCTTATTCAGTTTCTGCCATAAGGGTGGTGTCATCTGCATATCTGAAGTTATTGATATTTATCCCAGCAATCTTGATTCCAGCTTGTTCTTCATCCAGTTCAGCGTTTCCCATGATGTACTCTGCATATCAGTTAAATAAGTACGATGACAATACACAGCCTTGACATATTCCTTTCCAGATTTGGAACCAGTCTTGTTCCATGTCCAGTTCTAACCATTGCTTTTTGACATGCATACAGATTTCTCAGGAGGCAGGTCAGGCAGTCTGGTATTCCCATCTCTTTAAGAATTTTCCAGTTTGTTGTGATCCACCCAGTCAAAGTCTTTGGCATAGTCAATAAAGCAGAAGTATATGTTTTTTCTGATGTCTCAGAAGCCCCAGCAAGACAGTAGGAGGGGCGAAATTGCATTTAGAATCAAACACCATACCCGCCAGCGATGCTCAAAGGGCTCAAAATAACCTTGTGCAAACCAGGACCCAGAAACCCCACAGAGACTGAGACAGAACTGTGTTTGACTGTCTCCTGTGGAGGTACGGGTCAGCAGTGGACTGCTGCAAGGGCAGGAGCTCTGCGTGTAGTAGACCTGGGTATGGCATAAGCTGTCTTAGAGGAGGTCGCCATTAACCCCACCACAGAGCTGCCAGAACTTCTACAGGACTGGGAAACAGACTCTTGGCGGGCACAAACAGAACCTTGTGTGCACCAGGACCCAGGAGAAAAGAGCAGTGACCCCACAAGGACTGACCCAGACTTGCCCTTGAGTATCCAGGAGTCCCCAGAAGAGGCGTGGGCAGTGGCCTGCTGCAGGTTTGGGGGGCACTGAGTGCGGCAGTGAACGCATGGCACCTTTTGAAGGAGGTCACCATTATCTTCATTAGCTCCACCATAGTTTGGTCAAACAACAGGGAGGGAGCACAGCCTCGCCCATCAACAGAAAATCGGATTAAAGATTTACTGAGCATGGCCCCGCCCATCAGAACAAACGCAGTTTCCCCTTCAGTCAGTCTCTCCCATCAGGAAGCTTCCATAAGCCTCTTATCCTTCTCCATCAGAGGGCAGACAGAATGAAAACAAGTCACAAAAACCAACCAATCTGATCACATGGACCACAGCCTTGTCTAACTCAATGATACTATGAGCCATGCCATGTAGGGCCACCCAAGATGGATGGGTCATGGTGGAGAGCGCTGACCAAATGTGGTCCACTGGCGAAGGGACTGGCAAACCACTTCACTATTCTTGAGCAAGATATGCAAAACTTAACTTTCCACTTAATGATCTTTAAGAATCTCCTTTCTGTGCTATTCTTTAAACCTATACAATCTCTCTAAGAGATTTTTACCATCTCTTCTGAAAACAACTAAATCAAAAGCCAAAAGAGCATCCCAGTTAATTATGTGCTTATACTGATCACACATGCAAAAAAAAAAAAAAAAAAAAATGATTTTTCTGACATTGGCCTCTACCTATATGAGGATAAGTTTGAACAGATTAGTAAGCAGTGATTCACTTAAGATCCTCAGCTACAATTTCTAACTTTTGGAAGAACAGTGAAGTTTTGTGTACTTAAAGAGTAAAAATGTTTATGATGTAAGTTCCCTGAAACCTGAAGTTTGATTCAGGGCCCACTTAGCATTTTCACCTAAGTTCTTTTGGAACTCCTGCTGCAATGTATCTTTTGCGCGTACCCAGCCAAGAAAAACCAAGCTCTACAAAATACTGCTTTAAGCAAATTAATCTGATAAGAAAGTCACAGAAATAAAAATATAAAAGAAACCTTCACTACTATCATTTACAGGGAGTTTTATATGTGAGTTCTTTACATTGTCTTTGATTCTTTTTGGCTTCTTTTTCAAAAAAGGGCAAATATTTTTACTCTTATATTCAGTGACAGTTTAAATTGATTCTTTTGAATAGATTCTGTTTAAATTGCTAAATTTGTATCTATCAACTTCTCTCCCAATCTTACAATATGGCAACTAAATTTGTGTTAGTTGCCTTCTCTAAGGTATGTGTTTTGCTATATGAACAGTTGATTTTTTTTTTTTAATTTTATTTTATTTTTAAACTTTACATAACTGTATTAGATTTGCCAAATATCAAAATGAATCCGCCACAGGTTTACATGTGTTCCCCATCCTGAACCCTCCTCCCTGAACAGTTGATTTTTGAAAGATGAATTGCGTTTTCAAAATTTCAGAAATCAATAATAGGGCAATAATGCTTGAAGAGTCCTAGAGAGCCCTCTTTTTCATTCAGACTCTACTACCTACCATGTATCCATAATCTCAACCTTTCCCTTCTTCCTCCTTTGACAACAGAAAAAAAAGGTGGGGCGGGGGGGAGGGGACATTTTTTTCATTCAGATCCTTTGTATTTTGCCTGAACATGAAGGAAAGGAGCTTTTTCTAGAGTCTTCAAGTTTGACCCATTTATTCATGTGTCCATTCATCAGATATTTATTGAACATTATACTAATTATCATGCGAAGAACTGAATTGTAAGTTTGATTTGGAATCCTGAAGCATGCTAATATGAAGTCTACAGATTAGGGTCTAAAGGAAAAGCAAAGAAATGAAGATGTATTCACTGTGACAATTTATAGCAAACTTTCTCTAGAATCACTTTTAGTTTTTATCTCTTGACATTCTCATTTGTCTAACTTTCAAAAAGTGAAAATATATTTACTGTTACATGCAGAAAGTATATTTTCTCCTAGCAGTCTCTGCAGTACTCGTCTGCTGAGGTCTGCCTTCTCAATGCACTGCTTCATCTCCTAGACTATTCTCCACCTGCCATCCTGACAAAACAAACTGACTCATCAGGTATAAGATGTCATATTAACAAGAACTAGTTAACAATTAAGCCTTCATGGCATTTGCTAATAGAAACATAAAAAGGCATTCTTCATACAGGAAGAAAAAGACACTATAGGGGAACTTGGATCTAGGTAGGCAGGTAGGAAGGAAGGAAGGAAAGAAAGAAAGGAAGGGAGAAAGAAATGAAGGAAGGAAGGGAGGGAGGGAGGGAAGGAGGAAGGAAGGAAGGAAGGAAGGAAGAAAAGGGACTTCTCTGGTGGTCAGTGGTTAAGATGCTGTGTTTCCAATGCAGGGGGTGCTGGTTCAAACCCCAGTTAGGGAATGAAGATCCCACATGCCACAAAGCCAAAAGAAACTTAAAAAGGAAGAAAAGAAGACAGGAAGGAAAGAAAGAAGGTAGGAAGAAAGAAAAGCTCTGAAATGCCAAATATAAGTTACATATAAAATTCTCTTTTTTAGTCATTTTAAAATTTCCATTAAAAGTCAGTGACTATGTAAAGCAGTATATTCATAGGTCTGTAACATACGTAACAGTAAAATGAATGATTAAAATAACACCAAGGATAGGCGAGTGAGAAGGATGAAATGAAAGTATCCTGTAAGGGTCATATATTATAACTAAGAAAATATCAGCCAAATAGAAAACAAACAGTAAAATGGTATATTTAAGAATATCATATAACAAAGTATAACTAATTATGCTAATTGGAAATGATCTGGACCCCCCACCCAGGCTTCTTCCCAGTCTTACCTTCTCTCTAGCAACTTAATCCCAGAAAAAGAAAGAAAGAAAAAGGAAGAAACATGAACATGACTCGGTGCTGGAGGGAGCCACAGCACACACTGTGAAATAGCTATTTTAATATCTTAACAAAATAAATTGCCACAAGAAAGCTATTTTTAAAAAAAAGAATAGAATGGAAATTCTAAGGCTAAAAAGTAAAATTTAATTAAAACTTATACTTCATTGGTGAGTAAAACAATATTTAATCACAGCAAGAGGAAGGATTGGTGAACTGGGACATACATCAGCTGAAAACATCCAGATCAATACAAAAAAGAAAATGTTAGAAAATTCAGAAGTGAGGAAAAGAAAAATATGTAGTATGGTAGAAAAGTCAAATAAATTCACTTGGAATCCCAGAAAAAGAGAACAGGGCAAATGGGAAATAAACAATATAAAAAGCGATACTGATCAGAAACGATTTATACTGACAAAAGGCAACAAACATTATGTGGGAGAATCTCTGCAAATCTCAAGCAAGAAAAAGAAAATAACATTTAGGACAATCAGAGTAAAATTTCTGGAGGAAAAAGACAAAGAAAATTTTGAAAGTATTAAAAATAAAAGGACACATTACTTTCAAAGGAGCAACATTAAAGACTAAAAATTGACTGTTATAAACAAATATGGGAAACAAGAAAACAGATTGATATCGTTAAGGTGCTAAGAAAAATAACAGCTAGGTTTCTAGGTAACCAAGGCAATGCATGTGGTGTAAATCTGAATCTCTTATTATATCCCCTCAAGAAAATTATCAATAATAACAAAACAATTGTATTATCTCATGAATTAATATAATAAAGAAATTCAGAAGTTCCAAATCACCTGCAAGTAGGAAAATAAACCCCAAACCCTGGTGAGCTTTCTCCCAAGCTGCTGCTGCGCTAAGGCAGGCTCACACATGCGCCTAACAGAGGAGAATGGAAATAACATCAGATCTGAGACTGAAGTAAGTCAGTCTTTATAAAGAGAAAGTCCTCCCTAAGTGTGAAAGCAGTAGGAACTCAAATAAAATTATAGGGAAAAGACTCATAAACTTCATCTGAGACTTGAGAAGCCTGTCCTGAAAGGGTAACACTTTGTACAAGAAGAGGGTGAAAAAGGGAGGAGGTGCTTTGAAGAGTACTTGGTAAATGAGAGAAAAAGAAGAGAAAATAAAAAAATCTCATAAAACAAAATATATCAAGGAATTTAACATTAAAGGACACACACTTCTTTCTTCCAAAACCCATCCCCACAAAGCAAAGACTATCGACAAAGAACTATGTTCTGGACAGTGTTTAGTCACTCAATCGTGTCCAACTCTTTGTGTCCCTATGAAGAGTAGCCGGTCAGGCTCCTCTGTCCATGTGGATTCTCCAGGCAAGAATACTGGAGTGTGTTGCCATTACTTCCTCCAGGGGTTCTTCATAACCCAAGGATTGAATCCAGGTCTCCTGCATTGCAGGCAGATTCTTTACTGTTTGAGCCACCAGAGAAGCCCATAAAGAACTATACTTTACTGTAATAGCAGAAGTGGATGACCTTAAACTTGTTGCTATTGTTCAGTCACTCAATCGTGTCTGACTCTTTGTGACCCTATGGACTGCAGCATGCCAGGCTTCCCTGTCCTTCATCATCTCCAGAAGCTTGCTGAAACTCATGTCCATCGAGTCTGTGATTCCATTCAACCATTTCATCCTCTGCCAGCCCCTTCTCCTCCTGCCTTCAATCTTCTCTAGCATCGGGGTCTTCTCCAATGAAGCAGCTCTTCACATCAGGTGGCCAAAGTATTGGAGTTTCAGCTTTAGCATCGGTCCTTCCAATGAACGAATATTCAGGGTTGATTTCCTTTGGGATTGACTGGTTAGTTCTCCTGGCCGTCCAGGGGACTCTCAAGAGTCTTCTCCAGTACCACAGTTAGAAAGCATCACTTTTTAAATGCCCAGTCATCTTTATGGTCCAACCCTCACATCCATACATGAACACTGGAAAAAACACACATTTGACTATATGGACCTTTGTCAGCAAAGTAATGTCTCTGCTTTTTAATATATTGTCTAGGTTTGTCATAGATTTTCTTCCAAGGAGCAAGCGTCTTTTAATTTCATGGCTGCAGTAACCATCTGCAGGGATTTTGGAACCCAAGAAAATAAAGTCTCTCACTGTTTCCTTTGTTTCCACATCTATTTGTCATGAAGTGATGGAACTGAATGCCGTGATCTTCATTTTTTAAATGTTGAGTTTTCAGCCAGATTTTTCACTCTCCTCTTTCACTTTCATCAAGAGACTCTTCAGTTCCTTTTCACTTTCTGCCATAAGGGTGGTGTCATCTGCACATCTAAGGTTATTGATATTTCTCCTGGCAATCTTGATTTCAGCTTGTGCTTCATACAGCCCAGCATTTTACATGATGTATTCTGCATAAATAAGCAGGGTGACAATATATAGCCTTGAAGTACTCATTTCCCAATTTTGAACTAGTCTGTTGTTCCATTATTGGTTCTAACTGTTGCTTCATGACCTACATACTGATTTCTAGGAAGCAGATAAAGAGATCTGGTATTCCCAACTCTTGAAGAATTTTCCATTTTTTGTGTGATCCACCGTCAAAGACTTTAGGGTAGTCAGTAAACCAGAGGTGGATATTCTTCTGGAATTTCCTTGCTTTTTCTATGAGCAAATGGATGTTGGCAATTTGGTCTCTAGTTCCATTGCCTTTTCTGACCCAGTGTGTACATTTGGAAGTTATCGATTCACATACTGTTGAAGCCTAGCTTGGAAGATTTTGAGGATTACTTTGCTGTCATGTGAATTGAATACAATTCTGCAGTAGTTTGAACATTTTTTGGCATTGCCCTTCTTTGGGATTAGAATGAAAACTGACCTTTTCCAGTCCTGTGGCCACTGATGAGTTTTTTAATTTGCTGGCATATTGAGTGCAGCACTTTAACAGCATCATCTTTTAGGATTTGAAATAGCTCAGCTGAATTCCCATCACCTCCACTAGTTGTGTTCATAGTAATGTTTCCTAAGGCACACTTTGCACTCTAGGATGTCTGGTTCCAGGTGAGTGATCACACCATCGTGGTTATCCGGGTCATTAAGATCTTTTCTGTTTAGTTTTTCTGTGTATTCTTGCCACATCTTCTTAGTATCTTCAGCTTATATTTTAGGTCCATACTGGTTCTGTCCTTTATTGCACCTATCTTTGTTTGAAATTTTCCTTTGTTTTCTCTAATTTACTTGAAGAGCTCTCTAGTCTTTCCCATTCTGTAGTTTTCCTCTATTTCTTTGCATCAGTCACTTAGGAAGACTTTCTTATCTCTCCTTGCTCTTCTTTGGAACTCTACATTCAGATGGGTATATCTTTCCTTTTCTCCTTTGCCTTTCATTCCTCTTCTTTTCTTAGTTATTTGTAAGTCCTCTTCAGACAACCATTTCGCCTTTATGAATTTCTTTTTCTTGGAGATGGTTTTGATCACTATCTCCTGTACAGTGTTACAAACCTCCATGCATAGGTCTTTGGGCACTCTGTCTATCAGACCTTTTCCCTCGAATCTATTTGTCACTTCCACTGTATAATCACATAGGATTTGATTTAGATCATACATGAAAAGCCTAGTGGTTTTCTCTATTTCCTACTTCCTTCAATTTAAGTCTGAATTCTGCAGTAAGGAGTTCATGATCTGAGCCACAGTCAGCTCTCTGTCTTTTTTCTTGTTAACTGTATAGAGCTTCTCCATTTTCAGCTGCAAAGAATATAATCAGTCTGATTTTGGTATTGACCATCTGGTGATGTCCATGTATAGAGTCATCTCTTGTGTTGTTGGAAGAGGGGTTTACTATGACCAGTGCGTTTTCTTGGCAAAACTGTTAACCTTTACCCTGCTTCATTTTGTACTCCAAGGCCAAACTTGCCTGTTACTCCAGGTTCACTTGACTTGTTACTTTTGTTGATTCATGGACTTAACATTCCAGGTTCCTATGCAATGCTGTTCTTTACAGCATTAGACTTTACTTTCAGCACAATACACATTCACAACTTGGCACTGTTTCTGCTTTGGCTCAGCCTTTTCATTCCTTCTGGAGCTATTTCTCTGCTCTTCTCCAGTAGCATACTGAGCACGTACTGTCCTGGGGAGTTCATCTTTCACTGTTATATCTTTTGGCCTTTTTATACAGTTCATGAGGTTCTCAAGGCAAGAATGCTGAAGCAGTTTGCCATACCTTCTCCAGTCGACCATGTTTTGTCAGAAATGTTTTGCCAGACCTTAGACTATGAATCTTATGATACTATCAAACCACCAGTCCTCTCCATGGAAAAATTTATAAAGTCTTCATCTATTGAAAATTAGTACCAAAACAAAACATAAAAGGAGAATAAGAATGATAAGGTAATGAAAACTCCATTCTTCCCCACACACCCCCCACCCCGCCAAAAAAAAAAAAAAGCACAGGAAAGAAAACATTGTGATGGAAAAGGAAATTACACAGCACTCTAAACTGTATTAAAATATCAACACAAGTATTTACAGATATTTTGAAAAATCTTAGAACAGAAATGGAAACATAAAAAGGGAAGGAATGAAGTAAGAGTCAGTTGAATATGGATAAATAGAGAAGTAAAAGATGAAAAAGATAATTTCAGGGAAAAACACTGAAATGATAAACTAATCAAGGGAAAAAAGACAAAACTGAATACATATTAAGGGGCATTGAAGGAGAGAAAGATAGCAACTAGGAAACTAAAAATATTTTGACAGATATCGAAAGAATATGATTCAAATAGGAGGCAACAAAGATTTAGTTCAGTTCAGCTCAGTTCAGTTGCTCAGTTGCATCAGACTCTTTGCAACCCCTTGGGCTGCAGCACACCAGGATTCCCTGTCCATAACAATCTCCTGGAGCTTGCTCAAACTCATGTCTATCGAGTCTGTGATGCCATCCAACCATCTCATCCTCTGTCGGCCCCTTCTCCTCCTGCCTCAATCTTTGTAAACATCAGGGTCTTTTGAAATAAAGCAGTTCTTCGCATCAGGTGGCAAAAGTATTGGAGTTTCAGCTTCAGCATCAGTCCTTCCAATGAATATTCAGGACCGATTTCCTTTAGGATTGACTGGTTTGATCTCCTTGCAGTCCAAGGGACTCTCAAGAGTCTTCTCCAACACCACAGTTCAAAAGCACCAATTCTTCAGTACTCAGCTTCTTTTATGGTCCAACTCTCACATCCATACATGAGTACTGGAAAACCATAGCTTTGACTAGATGTACCTTTATGGGCAATGTCAGCTTTTAATATGCTGTCTAGGTTTGTCATAGGTTTTCTTCCATGGAGCAAGTGCCTTTTAATTTCATGGCTGCAGTCACCATCTGCAGTGATTTTGGAGCCCAAGAAAATAAAGTCTGTTTCCCCATCTATTTGCCATGAAGTGATGGGACTGGATGCCATGATTTTAGTTTTTTTGAATATTGAGTTTTAAGCCAGCTTTTTCATTCTCTTCTTTCACTTTCATCAAGAGGCTCTTCAGTTCCTTTTTGCTTTCTGCCATAAGGGTGGTGTCATCTCCATATCTGAGGTTATTGATATTTCTCCTGGCAATCTTGTTTCCAGCTTATGCTTCATCCAGCCCAGCGTTTCTCATGATGTACTCTGCATATAAGTTAAATAAGTAAGATGACAATATACAGCCTTGATGAAATTCTTTCCCAATTTGGAACCATTCTTTTGTTCCATGTCTGGTTCTAACTGTTGCTTTTTGACTTGCATACAGATTTCTCAGTAAGTAGGTAAAGTGGTCTGGTATTCCCATCTCTTTAAGAATTTTCCACAATTTGTTGTGATCCACACAGTCAAGTAGCTCAGCTGGTGAAGAATCCACCTGCAATGCGGGAGACCTGGATTTGATCCCTGGGTTGGGAAGATCCCCTGGAGAAGGAAAGGGCTACCCACTCCAGTATTCTGGACTGGAGAATTCCATGGACTGTATAGTCCATGGGGTCACAAAGAGTTGGACACAACAGAGCAACTTTCACTTTCACCTAACTGATATGCAGAGAATCTTGCATCCAATACCTGCATGAAACACGTTGTTTCAAGTGTAAACTGAACATTTACCAAAATTGACCATATGTGGAACTATAATGCAAGTCTCAAAAAATGTTAAAGTATTGAAATTATACATAGTGTATTCTCCAGCAACAGTGGAATTAAACTAGAAATAAAAACAAAAGTAACCAGAAAATCCTCATATGTTTGTAAATCAGCTAATATATTCCTACTTAACACATGGGTCAAAATACAAATCCTAAAGGGAATTAAAAAATACTTTAAACTGAATGAAAATAAAAATATAACTAATCAGATTTCATGGGGTGAATTCAGAGCTAAGCTTAAATGCAAATTTAGTAAGTCCTTAAACACATATGTAATGGAGAAAATGCCTTATCTAGGTACCAATCTCAAGGAGCTTGGAGGGAAAAAAAAGGCAAAATTCAGTAAAAAAGCAAAAAAGAGGAAGAACAACACAAGTCAATGAATTTTTTAAGAACAATGGGGAAGAATCAAGAGAAACAACGTTTTTTCTTCCTTTTAAGACTAATAAAAGTGATAAGTGCTTAGCAAGATCAATCAAGAAAAAACAAAAGCAAGGAAAAGTATAAACTACCATTATCAGGAACAAAAAGATAAACATACAATAGGTTCTATAGTTTTTACAGACTTTTAAAAAATAATAAGTGGTTTTTATGAATAACTCCAAGCCAGTAAATTTGAAAAATTTTTAATGAAATGGATAAAATGCTTGAAAAATGCAACTTTGTACACACAAAGATAACTCCAGGCTCATATGGCTTGCTGGTGAATTCTTCGAAGCATAGAAGTAAAATATAATATTAATTTAATTATGTATTTTAAATAACAAATTTCAAAGAAAATAAAAAGAATATATACTTACCAGATAACTTATTCTATGGTTTCTTTTTTAATATAACGTTTATTTATTCAGCTGCACAAGGTCTTTGGCATTTGGGAGCTTTTGTTGACATGTACAAACTCTCTAGTTATAGCACATGGGCTTAGTTGCCCTGAAAAATGTGGGATCCTAGCTCCCTGACAAGGGATTGAACCTACATCTTATGCATTGCAAAGCAGATTCTTAACCATTGGACCACTAGGGAAGTCCCTCTATGGTTTGCTGACACCAAAGCTAGACAAGGACCTTAAAGGAAAGGAAAATTTCAATGACAAAATAGTTCAATAGCTCTTACAAAAAGTAAATGTTAAATGCCTTATATAAAATATTGCTGTTATGCAATTGCTAAGTCGTTTCCAACTCTGTGATCCCATGAACTGCAGGATGCCAGGCCTCCCTGTCCAACACCAACTACCGGAGTTTACTCAAACTCATGTCCATTAAGTCAGTGATGCCATCCAACCATCTCATCCTCTGTCGTACCCTCTCCTCTTGCCTTTAATCTTTCCCAGCATCAGGGTCTTTTCCAATGAGTCAGTTCTTTGCATCAGGTGGCTAAAGTATTGGAGCTTCAGCTTCAGCATCAGTCCTTCAAAAGAATATTCAGGACTGCTTTCCTTTACTATTGACTGGTTTGATCTCCTTACAGTCCAAGGCACTCTCAGGAGTCTTCTCCAGCACCACAGTTCAAAAGCATAATTTCCTCAGTGCTCAGCCTTCTTTATGGTGCAGCTCTCACATCCATATATGACTACTGGAAAAACCAAAGCTTCGACTACTCAGACCCTTGTCAGGAAAGTGATGTCTCTACTTTTCAATACAGTCTAGGTTTGTCATAACTATTCCAAGGAGTAAGCATATTTTCTTCATAGAACCATTCAACTTCAGCTTCTTCAGCATTAGTGGTTGGGGCATAGACTTGGATTACTATGATTATGAACGGTTTGCCTTGGAAATGAACAGAGATCATTCTGTCATTTTTGAGGTTGCACCCAAGTACTGCATTTCGGACTCTTGCTAATATGAGTAGCCCTCATATCAGGTGGCCAGACATGACCGAGTGACTGAACTGACTGAACTGAAGCATCTTTAATTTCTGGCTGCAGTCACTGTCTGCATTGATGTTGGAGCCCAGGAAAATGAAATCTGACACTGTTTACAAATTTCCCCCATCTATTTGCCATGAAGTGATAGGACTGGATACCATCAAACCCAAAATGTTAGAAAAAGAAAGTGTATCATTTATTCTATAACTGTATGATTGTCAAATGTTTGAGGAAGAATCATTATAATACACCACATCTTCATAATAAGGAGAAAAATCATAAGATTTTCTCAGCATTTGGGTTGCTCTTCAGTTGCTAGTCATGTCTAACTCTTTGCATCCCCATGGACTGCAACTTGCCAGGCTTCCCTGCCCTTCACCATCACCCAGAGCTTGCTCAAACTCATGTCCACTGAATTGGTGATGCCATTCAATCATCTCATTCTCTGCCATCCCCTTCTCCTTCTGCCTTCAACCTTTCCCAGCATCAGGCTCTTTTCCAATGAGTTAGTTCTTCGCATCACGTGCCCAAAGTATTGGAGTTCAGCATCAGCATCATTGCTTCCAATGAATATTTAGGACTGATTTCCTTTAGGATGGACTGGTTTGATCTTGCAGTCCAAGGGACTCTCAAGAGTCTTCTCCAACACCACAGTTCAAAAGCATCAATTCTTTGATGCTCAGCTTTCTTTATGGTCCAAATCTCACATCCATATATGACTACTGGAAAAACCATAGCTTTGATTAGATAGACGTTTGTTGGCAAAGTAATGTCTCCGCTTTTTAAAATGTTGTCTAGGTTGGTCATAGCTTTTCTTCCAAGGAGCAAGCATCTTTTAATTTCATGGCTGCAGTCACCATCTGCAGTGATTTTGGAGCCCAAGAAAATAAAGTCTCTCACTGTTTCCATTGTTTCTCCATCTATTTGCCATGAAGTAATGGGACCAAATGTCATGATCTTCATTTTTTGAATGTTTAGTTTTAAGCCAGCTTTTTCACTCTCCTTTTTCACTTTCATCAAGAGGCTCTTGAGTTCGTCTTCACTTTCTGCCATAAGGGTGGTGTCATCTGCATATTTGAGGTTATTGATGTTTGTCTTCCAGCAATTTGATTTCAAATTGTGTTTCATCCATCCTGGCCTTTCACATGATGTACTCTGCATATAAGTTAAATAAGCAGGATGATAATATACAGCCTTGACATACTCTTTCCCAATTTTGATCCAGTCCATTGTTCCATGTCCAGTTCTAACTGTTACTTCTCGACCTGCATACAGGTTTCTCAGGAAACAGGTAAAGTAATCTGATATTCCCATCTCTTTAAGAATTTTCCACAGTTTGTTGTTATCCACATAGTCAAAGACTCAATGAAGCAGATGTTTTTCTGAAATTCTATTGCTTTTTCTATGATCCAACAGATGCTGTCAATTTGATCTCTGGTTTCTTTGCCTGTTCCACACAACACCTAAGCATTAACAAAAAAAAACTTTTGGCAGACTAGAAATGGCAGGAAGCTTTCATAATCTGATAATATATATGCACAAAAAACCAACAGCAAGCATCTTCCTAATGATGAAATATTAAAAGCATTGCAAAACAAGAATGCTCACTAATTCTACTAATCATTGTAGCAGAGATCTTTGCTAACCCAATAAAGTAAGAAAAGATAAAAAATAGACTAGAAAAAGTAGAATTATCATTATCTGAAAACATTTTCATCTATTAAAAATCTACATAAAACTACTAGAATTATTATAATAATTTAATTTAGCTCATTCTGTGAGTATAAAATCATTGTACACATTAATTTTATTTTTACATTCTAAAAACAAAAAAACTAGAAAGTGAAACTTTTAAAACTATTTTCAGTGTTATCTAAAATCATTAAGTCTACAAATGTACCTAGGAAAACATACAAGATCTCTATATGGAAAACTATAAGCTGTTTTTCAGATAATGAAACCATATCTGAATTAATGATAAAATAGGCTATATCATCCAATATAATAAAAATATCAGCTCTCACCCAATTTACCTATAGAGTCAATGGAATTAAAATAGAATTCCTAACATACCCTGTGTCTATGTGAAAGTGTTAATACAAAAATTGACAAGCTGATTCTAAAATGTGCATTAAAATATAAAGATTCTAAAATATATATAAAATATATTTTATAAAATTAAAATATAAACAGTGACAATAATCTTTAAAAAGTTGCAAGAATTAGACTATGGAATATTAAGACATAACAAAGCTCCTATAAGTAGTATTGATATAAAATAGACAATAGATGAGCATACTACAAGAGAGAAACCAGAAAAAGACATATACAGTTTCTTAAGACCAAACTGCCATCACTATTCGATGAGAAAAACATGGTGTTATCATTTCCACTAAATTGATATTCATTTCAAATCTTTTCCCCTACCTCACATTAGACATAACAACACTCAGTTCTAGGTGGTATATAAATCAGAATATGAACATCTGCATGCTTCATGTCTTTGGAGTAAGAAGAGATTTCTTCATGTGGCCAAAAATTATTAACCATAAATGAAGAATGATAAATTTAACTTTGTTAAAATTAAGTACTTCTGACTTCCAGAAGACATTATTAAACATTTTGAGAGATTTTTGAATCTGACAAAGGACTTATACCTAGAGTATATTCTTAAATTCCTATGAAATATGGAAAAGGTAATCAATTCAATAAGAAAAAATGGGCAATAGACTTGGATAGATATTTCACACACAAAAAAAGATATCAAAGAGCTAATAAGTATTAGAAAATATCCTCACCATTAGTAATCATCAGAAAATGTAAGTTAAAACCACAGTAAGATTCTACTACACATCCATTAGTATGACCACAATCTTACAAATGCTAATACAAATTATTGGACTGGATGTGGAGTATCTTATAAATTTATGATGATTGTATAAATTCACACGAATACTTTAGAAAGCCATTTAGCAGTACTTATTAAAACCGAATACATGCATCCTTTATGACCAAGCAATTCTACTTTTAAGTATATGCCCAACAGAAAGGTATGTATGCTACAAAAGTCATGCATAAAATGTTCATAGTAATGTTAATAACCCAAAAGTAGAAACAAACCAAATGTTATTAGCAATAATATGTAATAATACATTGTGGTATATTCAAAAAATAAAATATTATACAATTGCAAATAAACTGCTGCCACATGCCAAGCATGAGTAAATCTTACAATTATAATGTTGAGCTAAAGAAGACATGCACAAGAGAAAACATCTTGTATGATTTCATTAATGTATATTTCAGAACACGCAAATCTATTGTGTGTGTTAAAAGTCAAAATCTGTTGTCATTGGGGAGGGGAGTAAACATAAGTTCATTCTCTAAGCTAGGAGGTATTTATGCTTTATATGGCCAAATTGATAACTCAAAGGGACAAGAAGCTTAAGAGATGTTGGTAATATTGTTTCTGTTCTAATAATCCATCTTAGTGTTAGTTATACTAATATGTTCACTTTGCAAAATACATATATTTATATATTCACAATGTCTATAAATATCTATGTTCATATATACATATATTATGCATGTGTACATGTGTATAAATATACTTCCCCAAATAAAAAAGATTCCACAGACCAAGTAATAGGCATAGTAAATGCCCTTCTAGGAGGTATTTATGCTGGGGTTTTTTTTTTTTTAATTTTTTATTCTGTATTGGAGTATAGCTGATTAGCTCAGTTGGTAAAGAATCCACCTGCAATGCAGGAGATCCTGGTTCATTTCCTGGGTCGGGAAGATCTGCTGGAGAAGGGATAGGCTACCCACACCAGTATTCTTGGGCTTCCCTTGTGGCTCAGCTGGTAAAGAATCCACCTGCAATGCAGGAGACCTGGATTCAATCCCTGGATTGGGAAGATCCCCTGGAGAAGGGAAAGGCTGCCCACTCCAGTATTCTGGCCTGTAGAATTCCATGGACTGTATATTCCACGGAGTCACAAAGAGTCGAACATGACTGAGTGACTTTCACTTTCACTTCTCATAGCAGGTTAGCAATCTTGTGAAAGTTTCAGGTGAACAGCAAAGGGACACAGCCATACATATACAGGTACCCATTCTCCCCCAATCTCCCCCAAACTCCCCTCCACACTGAGTAGAATTCAATGTGCCGTACTATAGGTCTTTTTTGGTTATCCATTTTAAATATAGCCGCGTGTACATGTCAGTCTCAAACTCTCTAACTATCCTTCCCCCATCCTCCAATCCTCTCACCCTCCACTCACAACCATAAGTTCATTCTCTAAGTTAGGAGGTATTTATGCTTTATATGGCCAAATTGATAACTCAAAAGATTGTCAGATACAGTCTAGCCCTGATCTATGACAGACATTGCTAAACAATCGTATGACTCTTTTCCACTGATCTTTTTAGCAGTTAAACAATCTTAAAGATGCAGTTCCTACAGCCACTGCCAACACGGGAGAATGAAATCAAATCTATCACCATCCCTGGCTAAAGCATAAAAAGAAGTCATTAACACAAGGATTCAAACTCCAAAGTAATACTAGGTTGACAGGTGACAGCTCTGGTTTCTAAGACTTTAGTATGCTTCTCATCACTCTGGTAAGCAGGCACCCATTTCTGTCCTAGAATACAGCTGGCTTTGCCCTGAAGCTATAGCAACCTGGTAGGCCTGACACTGAACTTGAAACAGGGCTCAGGCCCATCATTTTTGTAAAAGGTCCTATTAGAATAACCTTATAAACAGTAATCTCTATTAAGTGTATTAGAAAATACTATCTTTTCTTATAGAAATTATAAAAGGAGAAACTCTAGAGGAAAAGCAGAACTTTTGTCTGCTCTCAAAGAAAAAAAATTATCATCTCTATTTTAGAGGAATGTTCTTTTTGGATTTACATAGCACATACCTTAGCAGTAAACAATTCTTGAAAATTCTTCATTGGCTTACTAAACTATCTTTAGAATATAACAACATTGCAACTATACATTGGAGATTCATATTTTCCTTTGGCAAACTGTTTCCTTAGCAAAAATCAAAAAAAAAATTTAAGCAAGTATTTACATATTATGTTCAATTTTTTTCTTCTATTTATATAAAATATGTTTTTCAGTGTTTCATAAGACAGTTTCTTAAAACAATGTCTATTTTCTCTTACATTTTTAATAGTTATGAACCCCTTTATAAATTGATTGCCACATTAATTCTCTCTTGTAATGATGTGAGCTTGGAAGAGAGCAAATTACCCAACACTTGGAGAAATAAGCCACATCAATTTGTACAAAGTTGGAGGTTTTTGTTCTGTTTTTTAAATTGAAAAGAAAAGCACATTATGATTTGTTAGATTCTCATGTGTGCCGCAAGAAGGTGGAAATCTAATTTTTGATAAAATATTCATGACTATGCTGTCTTCTCTGTACATTAATTGACTTACCAAGTAAAGGATCGCCGTCTGGAATATTATGAACACATCAAACACTTGCTAATGCTCAAAAAATAGTTGTTAAATAGAAAAAATAAATTTTTTAAATTAATACATCAGTGACTTAATACATCAGTACACTTCCCTAAAAACTTAACTAAGTGGCAGTCACAGAAGTTATCTTCTATCTTCTACAGAAAAGAGCAGATCCTCTGTCCCAGTGTGTGAAGATGATGCACTTCTTAAATCCTAACAAGTTAATTCATTCTAGGAGATAAGAGCCTGAATGTTGCTTCACATGAAACTCTTCTTCAAGGTTACACATGTTATTTGCAGTACATCTTCTACTCCTTGAAATCTTTTAAGCAGATATTGAAATCTTTTTACATATAACTGTATTTAATTGCTCTAATAACCATTAAGTGCCTACTTAAGAAGGTCAGAGGGACCTTGAGCATTTGTGCCTAGTCAGATAACAAAAGACCTCTAAGACAGTTAGTGAAAAATCGAATGAAATAGAGAAATCTTCGTCTGATAGGCAGAGGTTCCAGCTCAGTGTTCTGTGAGAATTAATTCTTTTATCAAGAATGGTTTTACGAGCATTTTGCTTCTATGCATACCAATTCCAGAGAAGTGGCTATTCCAGACTGAAAGGCATTAGAATTGAGCCAACTCAAAGCCATTTACTTACTGAAGTTTATCTCCATATTAAATTCCCACTGAAAAGAGGGTTTCATTAGGCCCACAAGACCATTATAAATAAGGAGCTGCAGAGTTATTTGGGAAATGAATTGAGATCTAACTTCTGGGTCTGTTTTCTGTTCCCATTGCTCATATTCCAGGGCTGCCAATGGCACCAAGAGAGAAGCATGTATTCAAGTTGGGTTTTTGGTTTTTTTTTTTTCCTGCATTTGAGCAGGCCACAATTTATATCACTCAGGTCTCCCTAAATTAGTCCAAGAGGATTTCATTTTACAGGCCTGCTTGACTGGGATCCTTTTGGCACGATGGGTTCAGCTTTGTATACAACTGAGATTCATATTTTATGTGTGTGTAAAAAGCCCAGCCATGAATCTAGCAGCTCAAAGCTTCACCTTCATTCTTTACAGCTCAGTTCAGAGCCCAGCACATTTCCATAGACTGAGTCTCAAGGCAGCTCCTGGCTGAGCTGAAAGGACAAAAGCTAAAAATAGATTAAGAAATTCAGGGGCATAAGAAGAGAAAATGGGACTCTTTTAGTTCTTCCTTACATAGCACATCTCAGATTAACACATGTAGACATAATGTCTCCCATTCACACATTTAAATTGAAATAGCACTTTTGCCCAGACATTGTTTTCTCCTTTTAAGTGAAAAAAAAAAAAAAAGCTGTAGAATTGTCAGTGGTTTCTGAAGTCCAATCACCCTCATGGACCTAGTTGACCCTGATACTAAGCTTCAACTCCACTCGCCAT
Source organism: Bubalus bubalis (assembly GCF_019923935.1). Classification (NCBI taxonomy): domain Eukaryota; kingdom Metazoa; phylum Chordata; class Mammalia; order Artiodactyla; family Bovidae; genus Bubalus; species Bubalus bubalis. Next base: position 4,867,506 of record NC_059162.1, on the reverse strand, counting down.
TCCTTTTCCCCAGATACCCTCCAGCTCCTGGTTGCATCTCATTTCCTGGTCTTGCTTTTTCTTCTACTCCATTGATCTGCAAATCCAAACAGCTTCCAGAGCAGGGCTGATATTGCAAAATACAAAACAGAGCTAGGAAGTTTTGCTTTGTTAATGTGATGATAATTTTGTAGAGAATTTTCAGAAACCTGTACCTGTGGGTAAACACAATAATATCCTTTAGAATATAAAGTTGTTCTGTGCTGAAGAGATGCAGTGTCTGTGAATGACACTGTATGCATGCATGTATGTTAGAGGTAACAGAACAGAGAACAATGTCTAGAGGAGTGAAGAGAGTCATGAGAGTTTTGTTTAAATTTCTGTTGTCATCTCTAACCATTTGTTTATTTAAGCTAAAGTTGTCTGCCTTCCTTGGCACTGTTACTGTCTCTAATGAGCTGCAAAGCCTACAGGTTTATAGACTTATACATATTTTAACAAAATGAAAATCGTGAACCCAATATCACATCACTCTTAAAATAACAAAAATCTTGTCTCTAGGATCATGATTCATGGATTTTCTAATGAGTTCCTTCACTATTATAAACCATTGCCTAATATTTAATTTTCACAAACATGTAAGCATGTTAAGGTATTACATAATCATGATAGATAAAATCATGATACATAAACCTGTCTTCCAATAATAATTATGGAAATCTATTAATTACCCATATTATGCCTGAGACATTTATGAATAAAAAAGAACAAGACACCCTCTCAGGTCACAAGGAGTTTCAATCTAGATATATAAGCTATATACATAGACATAAGGATATTATCAAACAAAATAACATGTGGCTAATTGACAAACTGATTAAGGAAAAGAAAATGGGAGAGGACAAAGATCAATGTGTACTGACATCATTTCTAAAGATTAAAGTAATTATGATTCAAGTAGAGAATATCTGCATTGTACATTGACCAAAGGTAAAATTTGTATTTCTGCTTCATGTATCACAGGCTTGTCATGGCGCAGGGGCTCATGCAACTCAAAGACACTATGACCAATGTCGTGAGAAAGACTCTTGAGAGTGTCTTGGACTGCAGAAAAATCAAACCAGTAAATCCTAAAGGAAATCAACCCTGAATATTCATAGGAAGGACTGATGCTGAAGCTGAAGCTCCAATACTTTGGTCACCTGATGCCAAGAGCCAACAAATTGGAAAAAGACCCTGATGCTTGTAAAGACTGAAGGCAACAGAAGAAGGGAGCTGTAGAAGGTGACATGGTCAGATAGCATCACCAACAGTTCAAGTTCAAATGGATTTGAACAAACTCAGGGAGATTTGCTGTTGTTGTTCAGTTGCTGAGTTGTGTCTGACTCTTTGTAGTCCAATGGAGTGCAGCATGACTGGCGTCCCTGTCCTTCACTACCTCCTGGAGTTTGCTCAAACTCTTGTCCATGGAGTCGATGATGCCATCCAATCATCTCATCCTCTGTTACCGCCTTCTCTTTCTGCTTTCAATCCTTCCTAGCATCAGGGTTTTTTCCAGTGAGTCAGTTCTTCACATCAGGTGGCAAAAGTATTGGCGCTTCAGCTTCAGCATCATTCCTTTGATTGGATATTCAGGGTTGATTTCCTTTGAAAATACACTAATTTTTTCTCCTTGCTATCCAAGGGACTCTCAAGAGTCTTCCTTAGCACTATAATTTGAAAGCATCAATTCTTTAGTGTTCAGTCTTCTTTATGGTTCAGCTCTCACATCCATATATGACTACTGGTAAATCCATAGCTTTGACTAGATGGACTTTTATTGGCAGAGTGATGTCTCTCATTTTTGAATACACTGTCTAGGTTTGTTATAGCTTTTTTTCCAAGGAACAAGTGTCTTTTAATTTCATGGCAGTAGTCATGATCTGCAGTGATTTTGGAGCCCAAGAAAATAAAATCTGTGACTGTATACACTTTTTCCTCATCTACTTGCATGAAGTGATGGAACCAGAGGCCATAATCTTAGTTTTTGCTGAGTTTTCAGCCAGCTTTCTCACTCTCCTCTTTCACCTTCATCAAGAAGCTGTTTAGTTCCTCTTCACTTTCTATCATAAGGGTAGTGTCATCTGCGTATTTGAGGTTATTGATATTTCTCCTGGCAATCCTGATTCCAGTTTGTGGTTCAACCAGCAAGACATTTCACATATTGTACTTTGCATATAAGTTAAATAAGCAGGGTGACAATATACAGCCTTGAATACACCTTCCCCAGTTTTGAACCAAGCCATTGTTCCACGTCTGGTTCTGTTGCATCTTGAGCTGCATTTAGATTTCTCAGAGGCCAGGAAAGGTGGTCTGGTATTCCTATCACTTGAAGAATTTTCCAGTTTGTTGTGATTCACACAGTCAAAGACTTCAGCATAGTCAATGACGTAGATTTTTTTTTTACATTTTTTTTAAATTTCCTTGTTTTTCCTATGATGCAATGGATGTTGGCAGTTTGATCTCTAATTCCTCTGCCTTTTTTGAATCTAGCTTGATCATCTGGAATTTCTTGGTTCATGTACTGTTGAAGACTAGCTTGAAGGATTTTGAGCATTAACTTGCTAGCATGTGAAATGAGTACAGTTGTGCAGTACTTTGAACATTCTTTGGCATTACCCTTCCTTGGGGTTGGAATGAAAACTGATCTTTTCCATTCCTGTGCCCACTGCTGAGTTTTCTAAATTTGCTGGCATATGGAGCACAGCATTTTCACAGCATCATATTTTAGGATTTGAGATAGTTCCGCTGGAATTCCATTGCTCCCACTAGCTGTGTTCATAGTAATGTTTCCTAAGGCTCATTTGACTTCACACTCTAGGATGTCTGGCTCTAGGTGAGTGATCACACCATTGTGGTTATCTGGGTCATGAAGATCTTTTTTTGTATAGTTTTTCTGTGTATTCTTGCCACCTTTTCTTAATATCTTCTCCTTTTATTAGGTCTGTAACACTTCTGTCCTTTATTGCACCCATCTTTGCATGAAATATTCCCTTGATATCTCTAATTTTCTTGAGGAGATCTCTAGTATTTCCCATTCTATTGTTTTCCTCTATTTCTTTGCATTAATCACTGAGGAAGGCTTTCTTATCTCTCCTTGCTATTCTTTGAAACTCTGCATTCAGATGGGTATATCTTTCCTTTTTTCCTTTGCCTTTAGCTTCTCTTCTTTCCTCAGCCATTTGTAAGGCCTCCTCAGACAACCATTTTACCTTGTTGCATTTCTTTTTCTTGGGGATGTTTTTGTTCACTGCCTCCTGTAAAATGTTGCAAATCTTTGTCCATAGTTCTTCAAGCACTGTGTCTATCAGATCTAATCCCTTGAATCTATTTGTCACTTCCACTGTATAATCATAAGGGATTTTATTTAGGTCATATCTAAATGGCCTAGTGGTTTTTCCTTATTTGTTCAATTTAAGTCTGAATTTGCAATGAGGAGCTCATGATCTGAGCCGCAGTCAGCTCCCAGTCTTGTTTTTGCTAAATATTATACATCAGATTTTGCTATTGACCTTGGTGATGTCCATGTGTTGAGCCGTCTCATGTGTTGCTGAAAGAGGGTGTTTGCTATGACCAGTGTGTTCTCTTGGCAAAATTCTGTTAGCATTTGCCCTGCTTAATTTTGTATTCCAAGGCCAAACTTGCCTGTTACTCCATGTATCTCTTGACTTTTTATTTTCATATTCCAATCCCCGTCTTTTTGGTATTAGTTCTGGAAGATCTTGTAGGTCTTCATAGAACCATTCAGCTTGAGTTTCTTCAGCATTAGTGGTTGGGACATAGACTTGGATTACTGTGATTATGAATGGTTTGCCTTGGAAATGAACCCAGATCATTCTGTAGGTTTTAAGATTTCACCCAAGTACTGCATTTCAGACTCTTTTGTTGACTATGAGGACTACTCTATTTCTTCTAGGGGATTCTTGCTCACAATAGTAGATATAATGGTCATCTGAATTACATTAACCCATTCTAATCCATTTTAGTTCACCGATTCCTGAAATGTCAATGTTCATTCTTGACATCTCCTGTTTGACCACTTCCAATTTACCTTGATTCGTGGATCTAACATTCCAAGTTCCTGTGCAATATTGTTCTTTACAGCATCGGACTTTAATTTCACCACCAGACACATCCACAGCTGGGCATAATTTCTGCTTTTGCTTGGCCTCTTCATTCTTTCTGGAGCTATTTATCTGCTCTTCTCCAGTAACATTTTGACACCTACTGACTTGGGGGTTCATCTTTCAGTGTCCTATCTTTTTGCCTTTTCATGCTGTTCATGAGGTTCTCAAGGCAGGAATGCTGAAGTGGTTTGCCATTCCCTTCTCCAGTGGGCCACGTTTTGTCAGAACTCTCCAATGTGAGCTGTCCATCTTAGGTGACCCTACATACATGGCTCCTAGTTTCATTGAGTTACACAAGACTGTGTTCCATGTGATCATTTTGTTTAGTTTTCAGTGACTGTGGTTTTCATTCTATCTGCTCTCTGACAGATGAGGATAAGAGACTTGTGCAAGCTTCCTGATGGGAAGGACTGGCTGTGGGGAAAACTGTATACTGGAAGACAGAGGAGCCTGGTGTGCCTCAGTTCATGGGGTCACAAAAAGTCGGATATAACTTAGTGACTAAATAACAACAACAAAAAATTATATTAAAAAAAGAAGAAAATATTTTCGTGGGGAATGGGGAGGAGAGTGACAGCTTTCAGGAAGAATAAGGGCTCAAAATCCTGAGGAACATATCCTACAATGGTGACCTCTGGTATTTTTAAAATATATATATATTTGCACCCTTTCCACAATTCCCAGCACAAAGCTCCCAAAAAACTGTTGAAATTTCCTGAGTAATAGGTGTGTCTTTTGTTATTAATAAGGAGCCCCTTTTGAGCACACCTGAGTTTAGGCTAATGAAGTGACTTAAAGCAGGGCCCCTAGATAGCCTGAGGATTGGGTTGGCCACCAGAAAGATCCAATGATCAGAAGACTGGAACTTTCAGCTATACCCACCAACCTCTGGAAAGGGGAAAGGGGAGTGGGCTGCAGATTAATTTCTATGAAAACTCTTGTACAATGAGACCTGATGAACTTCTGAGTTCATGAACACATTCACATGCCCAGTTCTATCTTGGGGAAGAAGATGTTATACTTGGGACCTTCCCAGATCTTGCCCTATGCACCTCTTCATCTGGCTGTTCATTGTATCCTTATAATATCTTTGATAATTAAATGGTAAATGTAAATGTTTCCCTGAGCTTTGTGAGCCATCCTGACAAATATCAAAGCTGAGGAAGGGATCATGGGAACCCCTGGTTTATAGCTAGTCAATTAGGAGTGCAAGTGACAATCTGAAGGGGAAGCAGTCCTACAAAATTCAACCTTTTGATCTGTGGGGTCTGACACTCTCCAAATGCATAATATCAAAATCAAATTAAGTTTGTAGGACACCCAATCTGTATCTACTGAAAATTGAAGAATTGCTTGGTGGTATTGAAAGACAGTCCATGTGCATCTGTCACATGGTCAACATTTCTATTTGTGATCCACAAATCACAATGTGTACAAATAAGACCTGTAATATGTATCCAGATTTGAGACAAGTATAACTATCGTAAGTCTTTTTTCTTATCGGCATGACATATCTAAATACCAATCCTCTTTCCTTCTCTCCTTTTCTCCTTCCTATTTTCCTTCTTTTCTCCTTTCCATATCCCCTCTTTCATTCCCTTATTTTATTATTTCCATCCTGGTGGAAGCAAAAGCTTTTATGAAAATGTGTAAGGATAAAAGGAAGACCCAGTACAGTCATGCGTTATTTTGGATAAGTAATACCAACTACTATAACAAAGAACCCCACTGTCAGTCATTCAACACAATGAGGAGTCACTTCTTTCTATAGTCACAGTGCAATGCAGACTAATGGAGGTGAGAGATTTCACAAAAAAGACGCAGACTTATGCGGTCTCTGCGATCCCATATGGCCTCAGAAGCTCTACAGTTGAAGAGAGAGACCATAGGAAGATTGCACTGGCCATCAGAGTCATGGAGCCCCAATAGGGTTTCATCCTCATCAACAAACCATAATGAAAGAGGAACACACGATAACAGAAATGCCTGTGTGTGTGTGTGTGTGTGTGTGTGTTAGTCACTCAGTCATGTCTGACTCTGCCACCCCATGGACTATAGCCCACCAGGCTCCTCTGGCCATGGAATTCTCCAGGCAAGAATACTGGAGCAGTTTGCCATTCCCTTCACCAGGGGATCTTCCTAACCCAGGAATCAAACCTGGGTCTCCTGCATTACAGGCGGATTCCTTAAGATCTGAGTTCATAGCTTGTATCTTTCAGGCACAGAGGCAGACTCCTTCAGCTAAGTAAAAGCCCCAACTCCCAGCACCCCAACACTTGCTAGAATGCTCCTCTCAGAGAGCCCTGCAGATGGAAGCAGCAAGGGAGTAATGGTTTAGGAGAAAGAGGTCAGGCAGTGCCTACAGAGAAAACAAACATTCAAGGCATCAAATAACAAAAAAGTGTAATATAATGAAGGAACGGAACAGTTTGAGGTCTTACTCTAAGGTTTTCTTGCTATATGAATTTGGGCATCTACCTTCAACTCAGCTCAATTCAGTCGCGTGTTGTGTCTGACTCTTTGAGACACCAAGGACCACAGAACGAAAGGCTTCCTTGTCCATCACCAACTCCCAGAATTTGCTCAAATTCATGTCCATCGAATCAGTGATACCATCCAACTATCTCATCCTCTGTCATCCCCTTCTCCTGCCTTCAATCTTTCCCAGCATCAGGGTCTTTTCCAATGAGTCAGTACTTCACATAAGGTGGCCAAACTATTGGAGTTTCAGCTTCAGCATCAGTCTTTCCAATGAATATTCAGTATCCAGGACTGATTTCTTTAGTATTGACTGGTTGGATCTCCTTGAAGTTCAAGGGACTCTCAAAAGTCTTTTCTAGCACCACAGTTTGAAGGCATCAATTCTTCCACACTCAGCTTTCTTTATAGTCCAACTCTCACATCCATATGACTACTGGAAAAATGATAGCTTTGACTAGAAGGACATTTGTTGGCAAACTAATGTCTCTCCTTTTTAATATGCTGTCTAGGTTGATCATAAATTTTCTTCCAAGGAGTAAGTGTCTTTTAATTTCATGGCTGCAGTCACTATCTGCAGTGATTTTGGAGCCCAAGAAAACAAAGTCTCTCACTGTTTCCACTGTTTCTCCATCTATTTGCCATGGAGTGATGGGACCAGATGCCATGATCTTAGTTTTCTAAATGTTGAGTTTTCAACCAGCTTTTTCACTCTCCTCTTTCACTTTCATCAAGAGGCTCTTCAGTTCCTTTCCACTTTCTGCCATAAGGGTAGCACTATCTGCATATCTGAGTTTATTGATATTTCTCCTGGCAACTTGATTCCAGCTTGTGCTTCATCCATCCTAGCATTTAGCATGATGTACTCTGCATATAAGTTAAATAAGCAGGGTGACAATATACTGCCTTGATGTATCCTTTCCCAATTTGCAACTAATCCATTGTTCCATGTCCAGTTCTAACTGTTGCTTCTTGAGCTGCATACAGATTTCTTAGGAGGCAGGTAAGATGGTCTGGTATTCCAATCTCTTTAATAATTTTCCATTTTGTTGTGATCCACACAGTCAAAGGCTTTAGCATAGTCAATAAAGCAGAAGTAAATGTTTTTCTGGAACTCTCTTGTTTTTTCGATGATCCAACAGGTGTTGGCGATTTGATCTCTTGTTCCTCTGACTTTTTTAAATCCAGCTTGAACATCTGGAAGTTCACAGTTCACATACTGTTGAAAACCCACTTGGAGAATTTTGAGCATTACTTTGCTAGCACGTGAGATAAGTGCAATTCTGCAGTACTTTGCACATTCTTTGGCATTGCCTTTCTTTGGAATTGGGATGAAAATGGACATTTTCCAGTCCTGTGGCCACTGATGAGTTTTCCAAATTTGCTGGCACATTTAGTGCAGCACTTTCACAGCATCATCTTCTAGGATTTGAAATAACTCAGCTGTAATTCCATCACCTCCACTACCTTTATTCATAGTGATGCCTCCTAAGGCCCACATGACTTCACGTTCCAGGATGTCTGGCTCTAGGTGAGTGATCACACCATCATGGTTATCTGGGTCATGAAAATCATGTTTGTATAGTTTTTCCATGTATTCTTGCCACCTTTTCTTAATATCTTCTGCTTCTATTAGGTCCGTAACACTTCTGTCCTTTATTGCACCCATCTTTGCATGAAATAGTCCCTTGGTATCTCTAATTTTCTTGAGGAGATCTCTCGTCTTTCCCATTCTATTGTTTCCCTCTATTTCTTTGCTCTGATCACTGAGGAAGGCTTTCTTATCTCTCCTTGCTATTCTTTGGAACTCTGCATTCAGATGGGTATATCTTTCCTTTTCTCCTTTGCCTTTAGCTTCTCTTCTTTTCTCAGCTGTTTGTAAGGCCTCCTCAGAAAACCATTTTGCCTTTTTACATTTGTTTTTCTTGGGTATGGTCTTGATCATCCTATACAATGATGCCTCCTTGATGCCTCCTGTACAATGTCATGAACTTCTGTCCATAGTTCTTCAGGCTATTTGTCTATCAGATCTAATCCCTTGAATCTATTTGTCACTTCTGTACAGTGGAAGTGATGAATATCTTCAAGGGCATTTACCTTAGAGGATTATTATAAAGTTTAATGGGATAACGCATAGAAAATGTTCAATATAGTGCTCAACACATAGCAAGTGCTTGATAAATGTCAGCTAATTGTAATGATTGCCATCATTGTATTTAATAGAAGAAGTAGTGTAGTAAAAGTCATGGTGCTATTACTATGAGTTGGGTTGGAATCATATCAATTTGTGAGACTGACTCTCTGTGAGAACTATTAAGACAGATTATTTTTTGGACTTCAAAATCATTGATGGCAGCCATGAAATTAAAAGACTCTTGCTCCTTGGAAGAAAGCTATGAGAAACCTGAACAGCATATTAAAAATCAGAGACATCATTTTGCTAACAAAGGTCCATATAGTCAAAGCTATATTTTGTTTTGTTTTGTTTTGTTTCCCAGTAGTCATGTATGGATGTGAAAGTTGGAACATAAAGAAGGCTGAGTGAAGAAGAATGGATTCTTTAAAACTGTAGTGCTTGAGAAGAGTTTTGAGACTCCCTTGGACTACAATGAGATCAAACCAGTCAATCCTAAAGTCAAATCAACACTGAATATTCAATGGAAGGACTGATGTTGAAGATGAAGCTCCAATACTTTGGCCATCTGATGCAAGGAGCTGATCCATTGGAGAAGACCCTGATGTTGAGAAAGATTGAGGGCAGTGGAGAAGAGGATGACAGAGAATGAGATGGTTGGATGGCATCATCGACTCAATGGTCTTGAGTTTGAGCAAACTCAGGGAGATAGTGAAGGACAAGGAAGCCTGGTGAGCTGCAGTTCCTACCTGCAAAGAGTCAGACTGAGTAACTGAACAACAACAAAATGCACCAGCACCAACTAGCCAGAAAGACCCCTCTTTAAGAAAAGTGATAGTCTGGGGCTTTTAAGCTACAGTAAAGAACACATATACAAGCCCCTTCTAAGTTTTCGGAGAACTTTTGTTTGAGGATGGGAATCAAGGAAAGGATATTTTAGGGCCTAATGCTTCATCCCTTCTGCCATACAGCCAGCAGGAAGAGAATCAGGAGGATAAGTATATTCAAGAAATACATTAGAAACATAGCACTGAGCTGTTCAGAAGCCCCCAAGAAAGAGAACTTTAAAAATTAAGTTGGGAGAGAGGAGGAAGGTCTCATATTTGATTCTATCACTCATCTCCTCCCAACTCTCCCATTTTCTAGTTCAAATTCATTGAGGTTACAAGTGTCATTCCTTCCATTTTCCTGTAGCATTCACCACAACTCCACAGTTTATAGGGTCATCGGTTAGTTGCCATTCTCTTCAAAGCACCCTGAATACCATATTTCTTGCTCTATGCTTCAAGAGTTTCTTTCAGCTAAATCAGGGTCAGACCATCTGATTTACTCAAGTTAAGCCCAGGGACCATTTTTGCAAAACAGCACTGCATCTAACAAAAAAAAAAAAGAAAGAAACAAGTGAAGCGCTATAACTTTTCATATCTGTTTATATAGACATAAACAAAACATGTCCTTCCTCAAGATAAAGCAATCCCTGTTTAACTAGCCTTTTTCATTCTGCGTTTGAGGTGTTTTCAAAGCCTCCTTTAATGTTGCGCTCTCTTTGAGTCAATCACTCCAAGCCTTCCAACCCCTCTGCCAGTTCTCAGCACTCAGCTTCCCTTGGCCTTTCTGCCATTTCCTTTTATCTCCCTCTTCTGAAGAGCTACTCCCTGATTACTGCTTTAACTTTTGGTGAGATTTTATTTCTTCCCTTCTCTTTTATCCTGTGAAGTAGCATACTTTAGTTTTGAGACTCATATATTCAGTTGTGTCCACATCCTCTCACATTGTCTTTCTTCTTGTAATGTCCTGAGAAGCTACAAAGAGATCAAGAAACACTGATGCCTTAAGAGTTCATAGATTTGGTAATGGAGAAAGTTACAACTATTGAAACCTAAATATTTGTTCCGTTCCCATAGAGAAGTATTCACATACCATAGAAACTTTGCTCTTTATCTTCTCAATTAAATAAAAACAGGCGGTGTTGGCATTTTTTCAAGCTGAAATAACCATCTGTATTTCTGCTATTCTATCAAACTGAAGATCTCAAAACACTTTGAAAAATTATATTAAAGCACAGTGATCAGCTTGTAGACACATTTTAGTGCAGTGAAAGCCACACTTAAGAATATGACACTGCAGTCAAGTGAAATGACAACTATATGCCCTTATTAAAAAGTGTATCATTAAATGAAAAATGTGAATAGCTGGTTTACATTTTGGTTGAATAATAACCAACTTAACAAGGGATCTATGGAGAAGAAAATGGCAACCCACTCCAGTACTCTTGCCTTTAGAATCCCATGGATGGAGGAGCCTAGTAAGTTACAGTCCATGGGGTCACTAAGAGTCAGACACAACTGAGTGACTTCACTTTCACTTTTCACTTTCATGCATTGGAGAAGGAAATGGCAAGCCACTCCAGTGTTCTTGCCTGAAGAATCCCAAGGACAGAAGAACCTGCTGGGCTGCCGTCTATGGGGTCTCACAGAGTCAGACACGACTGAAGTGACTTAGCAGCAGCAGCAGCAACAAAGAATCAAGCTAAGTGGAACTAAAGTGAGAGGAGTTATTATTTAAAGGCTGCCTGATATTCCTTGTCTTGTTAAGACAGAAAGTCATCTCAGCAAATCTTAATGTTCTGTGTCATATATGAATTTCCTCCTTCATTGGGCAGATACACTAATTTGGTGATCACTGCTGTGCTAAAAGGTGAAAAGAAACAATTTGTGCCTTGGTAAACATTGCCTTCAGATGTACAGAGTCCCTCTCTAGGAAGAAGGTGATTATGTTTTATGTAGGGATTAGGAAGCCAAGTGGAAGGGGAAAACTAGGACTCCTGGCCACTTTCACTTTGGAGACCAATATTATTAGACCTTTTCTGATAAATTGAGATAGTTTTGACCATGATGCTTTGGAGTTAAAGAATATTAGCAGTACGCAAGCTGAATCCACCACTGAGGGGTAGGGGTGGGGAGAGAGGATCTGACAGGTGATCCAGCACTATGGATCTGACAGGTTCGGCACTATGGTGCAAGTGATTGTGAAACGAGGGCTGTTCTGGCATATGTGACTGCTGCTCAAGCCACTTCTAATCCAGCCACCCTGGCATGGCAAGCAAAGCTTGGAGAACAATGACTTAGTATGAACCCATAAACTAAGGAGTAATCTTAGCCAAGGGGATGGACTCACTTACCCTTCCCCTGAAGATATCATGCTATTTGGTTATTTACTTGACTTTTTTCTTTTCAGATTCAATTCAATCCAAGAACCTATTTTTGAATACCTTAGCTTTAGTATATTATGATTACTGAGATATAAACATATAAATAGAGAGACTTAGTTTCCATACATAAGAGCTTGGAAAACTGTAGCCTATGGGCCAAACCCAACCCATCACCTGTTTTGTAAATACAGTTTTATTGGAATACAGCTACACCCATAAGTTATCTATGTGGCTATTTTTGCACTACAATGGCAGACTGAGTAGTTGTATAGACGCCTATGGCCAGACCCACAAAGTCAAACTGATTATCTGGTTCTTTGAAGAAAATTTACACAGATAATCACTTCCCAATACATCCTAAAATTAATTAAATGCTAAGTTTGACTATATATCCCATAGCTAAAACGAATTTATAATTCTTGTAATTGCTCCCTTAACAAATTTTTTAAAGGACCATCCATCTGACTGGTTAATAAAATGCTGCAACATGACAACCCCCATCCTTAAAACACTCATGTCCGAGCTTGGGCATCCTACTGGCAGGTGTATGCTATTCTTTTCCAGGAGCCATCTCCTAAGCACATTCAAAGGTCATATTTTTATCTTTCTGTTCAATACTTACCATAGAATTTGACCCAAGCTGAGAACTAATAGCATTTGGGAAAAAGCCAGACTTTCTAAGAAAACTATAAGATTAGTTGGTACCACTAGGAGCAAATAAGACATCAAATCCTATAATAGTACAAATAATAATACTGCCATTTATTAAAGGTTTACTATATGCCAATACCTGGACCACCTGATGCAAAGAGTTAACTCATCGGAAAAGACTCAGATTATGGGAAAGATTGAGGGCAGGAGAAGGAGAGGTAGAGGATGAGATGGTTGGATGGCATCGACGACTCAATTGTGAGTTTGAGCAAACTCTGGGAGACAGTGAAGGTCAGGGAAGCGTGGCATGCTTCAGTCCATGGCAATGCAGAGGTCAGACATGATTTACTGACTAAACAACAACAATATTCAACCACTATGCAACTTTCTTTTTCTTTGAGGTGAAGGTGAAGTCGCTCAGTTGTGTCCAACTCTTTGCAACCCCACAGACTGTAGCCTACCAGGCTCTTCCATCCATGGGATTTTCCAGACAAGAGTACTGAAGTGGATTTCCATTTCCTTCTCCAGAGGATCTTCCCAACCCAGGGATCAAACCCAGGTCTCCCACATTGTAGGCAGATGCTTTACCATCTGAGCCACCAGGGAAGTCTTCTTTTTCTTTACTTCATATCATTTTATTGTCTTACCCATTCTACATGAGACACATCTTCCTGTTTCCCTTTGACCAATAAGTAATTCTTAGTCAGTAAGGAAACTGAGACTTTAATTTCCCAAAGTCATAGAGTAGGATTGGAATTTGAAACTAGGAAGATTAATTTCAAATCCTAATTCTTCACTGTTCTTGCATAGTACAATTCTGCTGCATTATGGTATGTTAATTTACTTGAACTACATTTTAATTTTTTTTTTTCCCCATCAAGTCTTTCAATATGCCTCAGGTATTATCCCAACACTTTTTCCTCTTTTTCAGGACAGTACTACTGAAGCATACCTGCCTTCAGCAAAGGAATTTTCAAGGACTTTGGAGCAAATAAGCTCTTCTCAATTCCCAGGGAATGACCTCTTGTATCAAATACCACAGGGGGCCTGAGTGGGAAACCAGACTACAGCTTACACCTGTTAAGATGTACTAGCTGCTGTATGACACAAGCATTAACCAGGATTTGCTCACCCAAAACTTCCCAGTTTAAATATTACCCCAGGAGAAGATTACCTATGGAATCACCTTTTGCATATTTCTCCCTATTTTTCCCACTAAGAACACCAAAGTGCATAATATCACCTTATGCTTTGGTGCCCTGCTGAGGGATCCAGGGCTTTTTTTAAACCTTAAGCTTATTTACAGGAGACACTGAGTGGCTTCAGTCCTCTATAAGTTTAATCTGTGTCTTGTGTCTTAGGAGACATACATATCCTAGATAACTGGCTTTACCTCAGCCTTAGTCAGCTCAGGCTGAGATAACAAAAATCCATAGACTGAGTGGCTTAAGCAACAGACATTTATTTCTCATAGTTCTGGAAGCTAGGAAGTCCAAGATCAAGTGCTAGCGGACTTAGTTCCTGGTGAAACTCTTTCTGGCTTATAAATAGCCACCTTCTCTCTACATCCTAATGTGATGGAGAGAAACAGAGCTCTTGTCTCTCTTCCTTTCCTTGTAAGAATACTAATCCCATGATGGGGGCCTCATCCTCATGACTGAATCTAAACCTAATTATCTCTCAAATGCCCCTACCCAAATATCTCCCATTTGCATTTAGGGCTTTAACATACGGATTCGAGGGAACACCAACATTCAGTCCATAGCAGTTTTCACCAACACTTCACCTGTTGCAGCACACTTTGCAAGGACCTATATGAATTACAGAAATGACACGGTGCTTTCTCAAAGTGTCAGTCTGGTCATCATGAATATCTAGGATAATGCCTGACCTTCTCTGCCAAAGTCCTCCCACAACTCTAGAGACAACTGTACAGTATTGATAGGCCACCTTTCAATCCAATGGTGAGGAGACAGTATCGTACCTGACTGGGAGCCAGAGCTGATTTCCCAGTGTTAGGAAACACATTCCTTTGCTAATAAGAGTCTGACTGAGTATAGTAACTTCATAATAGCAAGCAGATTAAGATGACAATTAGGCCCTAGAACAATACCCATCATGTTATGCATCCTAGCTTCTATCAGATTCTCCATGACTTCTGCTATAACAACATATTATACCTCTCCACCTGGAGTATGACATTCCCAATAATTTTATTGACTCTATCCTTGGAACACTGCACCCAGAGTCCATATCATACTGTAACCATGGTTACATATCCCAGCTAAGGCTTTTGCCACAAGTTACCATTAAGAAACTGCCTCCTAATCTCCATTTCCACCTGGCTGACTCATGAGCTATCACCTGGGGAACATGCTCTCTTTGATCGATTCAATAATCCATCTGTACTAATGTTACAGTGTTTGGATATTGCTTCCATATTTTATCTCCAGCATTCTTTGGATATTGCTCCAAAGAATGTTCAAACTACCACACACTTGCAGTCATCTCACACACTAGCAAAGTAATGCTCAAAATTCTCCAAGTGAGGCTTCAACAGTACATAAGTCAAGAAACTCCAAATGTTCAAGCTGGATTTAGAAAAGACAGAGGAACCAGAGATCAAATTGCCAACATCCATTGGATCATGGAAAAAGCAAAAGAATTCCAGACAAACATTTATTTCTACTTCATTGACTACACTAAAGCTTTTGGCTGTGTGGATCACAACAAACTGTGGAAAATTCTTAAAGAGATGGGAGTACCAGACCATCTTACCTACTTCCTGAGAAATCTATATGCAGGTCAAGAAGCCACAGTTAGAACCAGACATGGAAAAATGAACTTTTTCCAAATTGAGAAAGGAGTATGTCAAGGCTGTATATTGTAACTTTGCTTAGTTAACTTATATGCAGAGTACATCATGTGAAATGCTGGACTGGATGAAGCACAAGCTGGAATCAAGATTGCTGGGAGGAATATCAATAATCTCAGATATGCAGATGGCACCACCATTATGGCAAAAAGTGAAGAGGAACTGAAGAGCCTCTTGATGAAAGTGAAAGAGTAGAGTGGAAAAGCTGGTTTGAAGCTCAGCATTCAAAAAACAAAGATCATGGCATCCAGTCCCATCACTTCATGGCAAATAGATGGGGAAACAATAAAAACAGTGAGATACTTCATTTTCTTGGACTCCGAAATCACTGTAGATGGTGACTGCAGTCATGAAATTAAAAGACGCTTACACCTTGGAAGGAAAGTTATGACAAACCTACATAGCATATTCAAAAGCAGACACATTACTTTGCTGACAAAGGTCCATCTAGTCAAAGCTATGATTTTTCCAGTAGTCATGTATGGATGTGAGAGTTGGGCCATAAAGAAAGCTGAGAGACAAAGAATTGATGTTTTTAAACTGTGGTGTTGGAGAAGGTTCCTGAGAGTCCCTTAAACAGCAAGGAGATCAAACTAGTCAATCCTAAAGAAATCAGTCCTGAATATTCATTGGAAGGATTGATGCTAAAGCTTAAGCTCCAATACGTTGACCATCTGATGTGAAGAACTGATTCACTGGAAAAGACCCTGATGATGGCAAAGATTGAGGGCAGGAGGAGATGGGGACGACAGAGGATGAGATGGTTGGATGGCATCACCAACTCAATGGACATTAGTTTGAGAAAGCCTCTGGAGTTGGTGATGGACAGGGAGGCCTCGCGTGCTTCAGTCCATGGAGTCGCAAAGAGTTGGGCATGACTGAGTGACTAAACTGAGCTCCATATTTCACTCTAAAATATAAGCTATGTAATTAATCTGAAAACACAATTTACAACCAAGCACAATTATTAGAAAAAAGCCGCTATTAGCAAAATTGGTCAGTTCAGTCAGTTCAGTCTCTCAGTCATGTCTGACTCTTTGTGGCCCCATGAATGGCAGCACATCAGGCCTCCCTGTCCATCACCAACTCCTGGAGTTCACTCAGACTCACGTCCATCGAGTCGGTGATGCCACCCAGCCATCTCATCCTCTGTCGTCCCTTTCTCCTCCTGCCCCCAATCCCTCCCAGCATCAAAGTCTCTTCCAATGAGTCAACTCTTCACATGAGGTGGCCAAAGTATTGGAGTTTCAGCTTTAGCATCATTCCCTCCAAAGAACACTCAGGGCTGATTTCCTTCAGAATGGACTGGTTGGATCTCCTTGCAGTCCAAGGGACTCTCAGGAGTCTTCTCCAACACCACAGTTCAAAAGCATCAATTCTTCGGCACTCAGCTTTCTTCACAGTCCAACTCTCACATCCATACATGACCACTGGAAAAACCATAGCGTTGACTAGACGGACCTTTGTTGGCAAAGTAATGTCTCTGCTTTTCAATATGCTATCTAGGTTGGTTATAACTTTCCTTCCAAGGAGTAAGCGTCTTTTAATTTCATGGCTGCAGTCACCATCTGCAGTGATTTTGGAGCCCAAAAAAATAAAGTCTGACACTGTTTCCACTGTTTCCCCATCTATTTCCCATGAAGTGATGGGACCAGATGCCATAATCTTCGTTTTCTGAATGATGAGCTTTAAGCCAACTTTTTCACTCTCCTCTTTCACTTTCATCAAGAGGCTTTTAGTTCCTCTTCACTTTCTTCCATAAGGGTGGTGTCATCTGCATATCTGAGGTTATTGATATTTCTCCTGGCAATCTTGATTCCAGCTTGTGCTTCTTCCAGCCCAGCGTTTCTCATAAGTTAAATAAGCAGGGTGAAAATATACAGCCTTGACGTACTCCTTTTCCTATTTGGACCCAGTCTGTTGTTCCATGTCCAAGTCTAACTGTTGCTTCCTGACCTTCATATAGGTTTCACAAGAGGCAGGTCAGGTGGTCTGGTATTTCCATCTCTTTCAGAATTTTCCACAGTTTATTGTGATCCACACAGTCAAAGACTTTGGCATAGTCAATGAAGCAGAAATAGATGTTTTTCTGAAACTCTCTTGCTTTTTTGATGATCCAGCGGATGTTGGCAATTTGATCTCTGGTTCCTCTGCCTTTTCTAAAACCAGCTTGAACTTCTGGAAGTTCACAGTTCACGTATTGCTGAAGCCTGGCTTGGAGAATTTCAAGCATTACTTTACTAGCGTGAGATGAGTGCAATTGTGCGGTAGTTTGAGCATTCTTTGGCATTACCTTTCTTTGGGATTGGAATGAAAACTGACCATTTCCAGCCCTGTGGCCACTGCTGAGTTTTCCAAATTTGGTGGTATATTGAGTGCAGCACTTTCACAGCATCATCTTCAGGATTTGAAATAGCTCAACTGGAATTCCATCACCTCCACTAGCTTTGTTTGTAGTGATGCTTTCTAAAGCCCACTTGACTTCACATTCCAGGATGTCTGGCTCTGGGTGAGTGATCATACTATCATGATTTTCTTGGGGCAGCTGTGACAGTGCACAAGCACTGCTGAGAGGAGCTACCCCACATCCGAGGTCAGGGGCAGAAGCCAGGAGGACCCCATGCCCAAGGGGCAGAGACCAAGAGGAGCTACCCCACATCCGAGGTCAGGGGCAGAAGCCAGGAGGGCCCCATGCCCAAGGGGCAGAGACCAAGAGGAGCTACCCCACATCCGAGGTCAGGGGTGGCGGCCGAGAGGAGCTACCCCGCGTCCGAGGTCAGGGGCAGTGGCCAGGAGGAGCTACTACCCTCCCGGCTGCCCCAGGGCATGGGCGGAGGCCGAGAGGAGCAACCCCACATTCAAGGAGCGGTAGCTGCATGGATGCAGGAGGGCCTAGAGGAGCTACTGCACGTTTAAGGTCAGGAGGGGTGGTGGTGAGGCAATACCCCTCATCCAAGGTAAGGAGCAGTGGCTGCCCTTTGCTGGAGCAGCCGTGAAGAGATACCCCATGTCCAAGGCAAGAGAAACCTAAGTAAGTTGGTAGGAGTTGCAAGGGGGCATCAGAGGGCAGACACACTGAAACCATACTCACAGGAAACTATAGTCAATCTACTCACATGGACCACAGCCTGGTCTAACTCAATGAAACTACGCCATGCCCTGTGGGGCCACCCAAGATAGGCGGGTCATGGTGGAGAGGTCTGAAAGAATGTGGTCCACTGGAGAAGGGAATGGCAAACCACTTCAGTATTCTTACCTTCAGAACCCCATGAACTGAATGAAAAGGCAAAATGATAGGATACTGAAAGAGGAACTTCCCAGGTTGGTAGGTGCCCAATATGCTACTGGAGATCAGTGGAGAAATAACTCCAGAAAGAATGAAGGGATGGAGCCAAAGCAAAAACAATACCCAGCTGTGGATGGGACTGGTGATAGAAGCAAGGTCTGATGCTATAAAGAGCAATATTGCATAGGAACCTGGAACGTTAGGTCCATGAATCAAGGCAAACTGGAAGTGGTCAAACAGGAGATGGCAAGAGTGAACATCAGCACTCTAGGAATCAGCAAACTGAAATGGATTGGAATTGGTGAATTTAACTCAGATGACCGTTATATCTACTACTGCCGGCAGGAATCCCTTAGAAGAAATGGAGTAGCCATCATGGTCAACAAAAGAGTCTGAAATGCAGTACTTGGATGCAATCTCAAAAAATACAGAATGATCTCTGTTCGTTTCCAAGGCAAACCATTCAATATCACAGTAATCCAACTCTATGCCCCAACCAGTAATGCTGAAGAAGCTGAAGCTGAACAGTTCTATGAAGACCTACAAGACCTTTTAGAACTAACATCCCCAAAAGATGTCCTTTTCATTATAGGGGACTGGAATGCAAAAGTAAGAAGTCAAGAAACACCTGGAATAACAGGCAAATTTGGCCTTGGAATACAGAATGAAGTACGGCAAAGGCTAATAGAGTTTTGCCAAGAGAACGCACTGGTCATAGGAAACACCCTCTTCCAACAACACAAGAGAAGACTCTACACATGGACATCACCAGATGGTCAACACTGAAATCAGATTGATAACATTCTTTGCAGCCAAAGATGGAGAAGCTCTATACAGTCAGCAAAAAAAAATTGTTCAAACTGATAGTAAATCAATAAAGTGTATTATGATCGTAAAAGTTTTGAGACTGGAAATGAAAATTATAAATATTCAAATTTAAGTTAAACTTTAAGGGGAGGAATACTTTTCTCACAATTAAAACTCTTTTAAAATGTAATCAGCTGTCCCATGATGTAGCACAACCCTTGTACTAAGAGTAAGCAGACATTGCATGTCATAAAGCAAGTCCAGCTTGGGTGTGCAAGGCTGACTCTCCAGATCAGTAGCCTGAGAAGATGTCCAGCCCTAGAATATCCACTAATGGCTATCCACTGAGGCTATCCACAGAAGTGAGTTACTGATAATAATAAAATAAAGAGTCCTATACACACTAGATTGCTCACATGCTAGGCTGAAGAAGGCAGAGAGGAAAACTCATAAGGTAGAAGAAATTCCCATGAGTTGGAGCTAAGGAAAGTAGTTGTATCAATGTTCCTGAGCTTGAAACTAGACTTACACCAACAGAATTCCAGCAGGTGAAAGTGGCAAGTGGGACAGAAACAAGGAAGGGATAGAGTGGGTTGTGAATGGAGAATAGTAGGCTCGGTCAAGAATAGATCTTGGAAGAGCTGGCATTGGAATGCTATGGGCATTTTCATATGATTTTGTACAGTCAGTCCTTGTTATTCTTGGGTTTCATATTTGTAAATTCACCTCTTCATTAAAATGCATTAGTAATCCCCAAACTGATATACATAGTGCTTTTGCAGTTATTCACAGACATTCTGAGTTGTGAAAAATCTGAGCTACCCAATGTGCCTTTCCTGGCTGAGATTGAACAAGGCAATACTGTGCCCTTTTTTCCAAGTGTTTATTTATTTATTTTGTTGCACTAGGTCTTAGTTTTGGCACACAGGATCTTTGATCTTCGTGGCAGCATCTGAAATCTTTAGTTACTGCATGTGAACTCATAGTTGCAGCCTGTGGGATCTAGTGCCCTGACCAAGATCAAACCGAGGCCCCTTTCATCAGGACCTCAGAATCTTAGCCACTTAGCCATCTGGACCACCAGGGAAGTCCCAATGCTGTGCCTTCTTGTTTTGGCTCTCATAGTGTAAGTCTTTGGGGGTCTACTTAATGCCACATTTCTCATTTTTGTGCTTTTTTGGGGGATAATTTATTGTGTTTCAATCATCCTTCGAGCATAATACTAAGGTGCTATTAACATCTAGTGCTGCTGAGTGCAAGAAGGAAATGATACACCTGACCAAGAAAATGTGTGTCCGATTAGCTTCATTTGAACATTCTTACAGTGCTGACGGTTGCAAGATCAATGTTAGTGATCAAACTGGTTTTTTAAACACAAACACAGGTAGGTATGGATAAGTTAATGAAAATATTGTGAGCAAAAGCTTGCAGAAACCTAACACTATATTTTCCACTAGGAACAATGGTTTAGTAGTTGCTAATTCAAAATTTGTGGTGATTTTATAGAATATAACTACTGCAAAATAATAAAAATCGACTGTATATCTCTGTGTTGTAAGCCATAAACAACTCAGATAACCTGAGACCTCAGGGTTCAGATAATGGAGGAAGAAATAAAAGCTGAAGGCTGCAATTTTGGTGAAGTCTGAAATAATTTTTATGCTGATTATGTAGAATTTAGGTGCTGAACTTTGCCCCCCGCTTCTCTGCTATTCCCATCTGAAACAATATAAAAAAAGCAGCAAGCCTATACTATTTCTCTGATCTGGTAGAATCTTCACTCTGTACATTCTGCTAAAACCTCTGAAATCTGGGACACAACCCTGCAGGGGAAAAAAAAAAAAACATGGTTGGAGGGCCAAAGGAATAGCACCAAATATTCTATACAATGTTTATTAGCTGAAGCTAGAGTTGCCTCAATCAAGACCAGTATCATTCTCCCAAACTTGACCAAGGCCTGGCCTAGTTCTCCTTCCCAGACAGAAAAATCTTCCATCTACGATTTCGGTCATTTGTGACACACATGTGCTAGGTTCAAAGTGTTTTGTTATGAGAGAGGGCAGATACTGAAAAGAGCAGAGCTTAGTTTTCACTCCAAAATAGTCTTGTACAACTATGATAACAGAGCATGAACAGAGGGGTTTTAGTAGTGCCCAAGATTTGTTTTAATTAGGTGTGGTAAGACACACAGACACAGAAATCGTTGTCATGAAGAACTTCATTATCCTCCTAGTCCCCTAGAAACAGGAGTAATGGCACAGCATCCCATTCAAGGCCAATTGGGAAGCACCAAAGCAACATGTGTAGGCATAGAGAAAGAAAGGAACCACTGGCAAAAACCTTGATTGTGCTTGTCTAGAAAAGGAATCATGAGGTAGAGTAAACAGGTTTAGGAATGGATACTTTGAATAAATCCAATGGGCTCTAGGCTATAGAAATATTCTCTAGTTATCCAGTACCTGGCCCTGCAGTGACTGAGCCAGGTGCATAGAGTTTCAAGACTACTGGGGATATGAGCTTAGAATTAGTTGGTTTGCCTATCAAAGGCATATTTACAGGTAAGCCTTTACTATTAATATCTAAGAATTAGCTAACCCTGTAAGGGGCTGTCCCTGTCTGGGTCATCAGAGTTCAGAGGCCTCTGATGTCAGAGCATGAGGAAAACAGAAAATAGAGCTAACACAGGTAGCAATGTACAAAATGTTGGCTAGGTCCAGAGTAGCCCTTCTCTAGTACATCCTTGGAATCTGGATTGGAGCAAGGAACTTTAAATCCTGTTCTGGGGCTGTGCTTGGGATTTTTAGCAGTACCCCTTGAATGTGAGATTCTTACCTGCTCTTGGCAACCACTTCATTTCCCAGGAGAGACTTGGGCCACAACAAAGAATATCATTCGGAGAACAAAGGCAGTCTTAGTTCTAGGAAAGATTTAATAGCATTTCAGGGAGAAGGCAATGGCAACCCACTCCAGTGTTCCTGCCTGGAGAATCCCAGGGACGGGGGAGCCTGGTGGGCTACCATGTATGGGGTCACACAGAGTCAGATACAACTGAAGTGACTTAGCAGCAGCAGCAGCAGGAGGACAAGCAATGGTCCAAGGAGGATTCAAGAATCATAACTGAGATGAAATTGATGAGATTGTGACCACTTCAGTCCAATTCTAAGAAGGCATCCATATCCAAGAAGGCATCCATTTGAGAGAGTGGAAGAATGTCCACTCACCCTTGTCTCTAAGCCTACCACACTCCCATGCACCACTCAAACCAGCCAGCTTGGAAAGTAGAAGACATCTCAATATTCTTTGCAGCAAACACCCATGCCTTTCTTATCTGTACTCTGTTTGCTCTTGCTCTGAACTTGCATTTATCAAACTGCAGGCTCCTGTCTTCACATGTTAACCTGGGTTTTCTGCCTTTACCTTTAGCTCCTGGTGTCTGCACCTAACATTTTACCTCCACTTTATTTAAAGGGCTTCACCTTTGGCCAGCCCCTTGGCTCTTCACATTTCCCCCACTGTTCCCCTCTCTTCTTCACTGTCTGTTTAACTGCATTGTATCTCTGCTGCTCCACTCACCCGACATCATTGAGAAAGAAGTGGGAATGCCAGGGTGAGATCGCAAGACTTTCAAGTTATAGCAGAAATTAACAAAACATTGTAAATCAACTCTAATTTTTAAAAATTAGACTTTCAAGAAGAGGACTTTCAAGAAGAGGCAGAGCCCAGGTATCTGGAGAAATCCACTAAATATGATGTAGAGTAGGATCAGGCTGAGCCTGGGAAACAATATTGTCAGTGCCTAGATGTCCAACTGGAGTAGAGGAGAGGTCTTCTCAACCAGGAAAGACAGCCATCAGGTATAAAAACTGGATGTTATGCCAATCTAAACCAGAGATTGTCAGATGAAAGTCCCATTAAAGATGGACTCCAGCAGCTGCTTTTCAGAACTGCCATGGGAGAGCAACAGAACATGTCAGTCATCCTTCAAAGGCCCACAGACGGAATGCTGCAAAAAATAATGTTAATAGTATTTCAATACTTACTATGTATTTCAAAGTAGCAAAGTTTTTCAAATTTTTTTTCCAGATGAGAAAAGGTACAGATTAAAGAGGCTGTGATTTTTCCAGGGTACCACATATATAGCATGGTAAGGGCCCTTTTGAGAATGAAAGGCAGAGCTATAATATTGATTCTGGCATAATAGATAACTTGGAATTGCCCAGGTCAAGCCAGGAATATGATCTTCCTGTTTATAAAATAAATACTAGAGCTGGAATTCAAACCCAAACTTTTCTAAACTCTCCTATAAGAGTGTTAACAGCATGCCCAAATCCATTGGTACCAGGAGAGTGTGCCTGGAAACCTTCTGAGGAGGTTGAGTGTTACTCTACGATGAGATCTGAACCAGACAGAGATCGACACTTTCAAAACAGTGAATTTTAATAGAGAGATTTAAGTTGCAATATCCCAATAACATATGCCAAGGTGCCTGATAAGATTTTATTACTTATAATTCTAAGAGCTGAAAGAAAGCCAGAGATTGAGGAGTATTAGACAAAAGTCAGGCTGTTCAACTCTTAGAGAGATTCCACATACAATGAGAAGTTACAGAATTGTCATACCCTGACATCCAATTAGATTTCTGCACACCTGACATTTTTACCTCAAAATAGACAATTAAAATTTATCTTGATAATCTCTTTACTGTTATATTGTGCTAAGACCCAATTAATCCAAGCAATAACATGACACTTTTTTCCCTTCAGAGCTCAAGGGGCTCACCTGTTAATTATTATCTCATGTATGTAAATAGTCACAGAATCATCCATAGAAGGATAGGGCAGGATATTAATTCTCTCTGATTCTTTGTCTGCTCCCTCTACTTCCTAGATTCTCTTTCCTACTTCCTAGGAAACTTCATTACAGTGTCCATAAATGGTTTTGCTGTGATTCAGAAGAGAAGAGAGAGGGAAAATCATATTATGTGCATCTGCTGATAGAACTTCATGTCATTGATAATGAAGAAATCAGTCTCATATTGAAATTAACAACAGTCAGGATCAGGGTGGCAGCATAATTTACTGGGAAAATCTAGACTGAGAATCAGGAAACTTCGGTCTGTAGTCCAAGTTCCCCACTGTTCTAAAATCTCCCAAATCTACTTCTGTAATGGGGAAAATGTCATCTGCCTCACTTTACGAGAGGGTGGGATCAGTACAGGAAAATGTACTCTGCACAACTCTAACTGTTGCAAAAATGCAGTAAGTCATTTAAGAGTGTCTGCATCACAGGAAGAGAAACAAAGTCAATTTAGGACAACGTATTTAGACCAAAGAGTGCAAGAGTCATAAATAGAAGGATGAACAAAGCCTTTTAGAATTCACTGTGTTCCATTCTAACACCAACGTTCTCTCAGTCCTTCAGGAAGATGGATCCCAAGCCAATTTCAGACCCCACTGCCCTCTTCTCCATTGTTTGCATAACTTCTTTTTACATTTATCCTAATGCTGATCCTTAGTACTGTCTGTATGATTTCTGGTTTTTCCTCCTTTTGGAAGTAAATGAAATCTATGCAAAAGAGCCTAGGGGTACAAAGCAAGAAAAAATGTATAGGGCACTGGCATACTTCAAGTCCTAAGCCAAATATCTTCAAATGCCCTCTAGGATTTTTCTTTTTCCTCATAAAGTATTGGGAATTGTTAAGTGTTTTGAGAATTACAGTTTAGAAGATGTTGCGGCTCCATCCACACAAAGGGCCCGAGGTCTCTTCCAGGAAGCAGTGCATGTGGTGAATAGATATTCAATTTCATGATGTTATGAAGTTTCTGGTTGCAGAAATGTTGCTCCTGTGTTCTTGTCATTATTGTTATACAAAAGCCAACAAGGATAGAGTTTTGTTAAGTTTGTGGAAACCTGGAACTCTTAAGCCAAGCCTTCACGATGATGGGACTGGCTGGACTGGAGTGTCCATGGCCACTGTATTAGTTATCTTCACTGCAATTTGCTGCAAATTGCCAGTTTAAGGAGATATGGTCATCACAATCACTGTTAGAACACTGTTGTTGCTAAATTTTCACTCACACTTCAGTTTATGGGACAGTCTCTACGGAGATAGCTAAAAACAGTTGTCTTCTGCAGTTAAAAGACTCCCTCTCCTAGTTTAGTATTCCCAGACTTTGTACACAGGCCCAAGAAAAGAAAACTTTTGCCAACATCTGGGTAAGCATTCTGAAAAACCAAGAAACCATAAGTTATCTGCATATGCGAAACATTATCTAACACTCTAAGGTATTCTTCATTCCCATAAGAGTTTATTTTCTTTATTATTATTTATAAGGTGAAGTATTACCTGGATGTCATCACTGCATGACATGACTTAATGATTTCAGATTCTACATGATTCTAGAAATGCAAGTATCCCTGAAAAAGATGGAAAATGACAGAATCATATTGTTTCATAAAGATTCAAGGGATTTTGAGAAGCCAATGTGGCCACCATATTAACATAAAGTATTTTAGTATTCCCACAAAAAAGGGAAGGATGGAGATGGGTGAGAACGTTCTTGACCATCTGTTTGTGCCCTGCACCTTAATGTGCAGGGTACTTTAAGCACTTTAATTCATACAATTACTGAATAAATATAAATGGTCAATTTCAACTTTCCCTGTTTCAAAGATAGGAAAACTGAAACTCTGACAGATTAAGCAACTTTTCAAATGTCTGTGGCTACAAAATGACAGAACAGGACTTCAAACTCAGGTCTAAACCAAATTGAATGCCTCATTCCACTTTCTCTGGAAAGCTGTCCTTGAATCTCCATATCTGGGCTAGACATTCCTAATATTTATTCCTATTGTACCTGGTTCTTGTACTATTGATGTGCTTCTCATATTGCAATGTAATTGCTTCAGATCAGATCAGTCTCTCAGTTGTGTCCCACTCTTTGTGACCCCATGAATCGCAGCATGCCAGGCCTCCCTGTCCATCACCAACTCCTGGAGTTCACTCAGACTCACGTCCATCGAGTCAGTGATGCCATCCAGCCATCTCATCCTCTGTTGTCCCCTTCTCCTCTTGTCCCCAATCACTTAGTTGCCTGTAATCACCTGGTAAGTTTCTTATGGACTTCCCATAAAATTCCCCAGTGCTAAAGAATCTGCCTGCCAGTGCAGGAGACACAAGTTCCATCCCTGGGTCAGGAAGATCCCCTGGAGGCAGTCATGGCAACTCACTTAAGTATTCTTGTCTGGAAAATGGACAGAGGAGCTTGGTAGGCTACAGTCCAGAGGGTTTCAAGGAATTAGACATGACTGAGCACACACACACATCTCTTATGGGGAAGGACTTCGGGAGTTTTGTTTGCCTCAAAACTGAGCACAGTGGCTTGCATATAATAAGTTCTTAAAAACTAATAAGTATCAGTTCAGTTCAGTTGCTCAGTCATGTCCGACTCTTTGCGACCCCATGAATCGCAGCACGTCAGGCCTCCCTGTCCAACACCAACTCCTGGAGTTCGCTCAGACTCATGTCCATCGAGTCAGTGATGCCATCCAGCCATCTTATCCTTCTCCTCCTGCCCCCAATCCCTCCCAGCATCAGAGTCTTTTCCAATGAGTCAACTCTTCGAATGAGGTGGCCAAAGTACTGGAGTTTCAGCTTTAGCATCATTCCTTCCAAAGAAATCCCAGGGCTGATCTCCTTCAGAATGGACTGGTTGGATCTCCTTGCAGTCCAAGGGACTCTCAAGAGTCTTCTCCAGCACCACAGTTCAAAAGCCTCAGTTCTTCTGTGCCCAGCCTTCCTCACAGTCCATACATGACCACTGGAAAAACCATAGCCTTGGCTAGACCGACCTTTGTTGGCAAAGTAATGTCTCTGCTTTTGAATATGCTATCTAGGTTGATCATAACCTTCCTTCCAAGGAGTAAGTGTCTTTTAATTTCATGGCTGCAGTCACCATCTGCAGTGATTTTGGAGCCCCAAAAAATAAAGTCTGACACTGTTTCCACTGTTTCCCCATCTATTTCCCATGAAGTGATGGGACCGGATGCCATGATCTTCGTTTTCTAAATGTTGAGCTTTAAGCAAACTTTTTCACTCTCCACTTTCACCTTCATCAAGAGGCTTTTTAGTTCCTCTTCACTTTCTGCCATAAGGGTGGTGTCATCTGCATATCTGAGGTTATTGATATTTCTCCCTGCAATCTTGATGCCAGCTTCTGCTTCTTCCAGTCGAGCGTTTCTCATGATGTACTCTGCATATAAGTTAAATAAGCAGGCTGACAATATACAGCCTTGACGTACACCTTTTCCTATTTGGAACCAGTCTGTTGTTCCATGTCCAGTTATAACTGTTGCTGCCTGACCTGCATACAGATTTCTCAAGAGGCAGGTCAGGTGGTCTGGTATTCCCATCTCTTTCAGAATTTTCCACAGTTTATTGTGATCCACACAGTCAAAGGCTTTGGCATAGTCAAGAAAGCAGAAATAGATGTTTTTCTGGAACTCTCTTGCTTTTTCAATGATCCAGCGAATGTTGGCTATTTGATCTCTGGTTCCTCTGACTTTTCTAAAACCAGCTTGAACATCAGGAAGTTCACGGTTTATGTATTGCTGAAGCCTGGCTTGGAGAATTTTGAGCATTACTTTACTAGCATGTGTGCTGCTAAGTCACTTCAGTCGTGTCTGACTCTGTGTGACCCCATAGATGGCAGCCCACCAGGCTCCCCCGTCCCTGGGATTCTCCAGGCAAGAACAGTGGAGTGGGTTGCCATTTCCTTCTCCAATGCATGAAAGTGAAAAGTGAAAGTGAAGTCGCTCAGTCGTGTCCCACCCTCAGCGACCCCATGGACTGCAGCGTACCAGGCTCTTCCATCAATGGGATTTTCCGTGTGAGATGAGTGCAATTGTGTGGTAATTTGAGCATTCTTTGGCATTGCCTTTCTTTGGGATTGGAATGAAAACTGACCTTTTCCAGTCCTGTGGCCACTGATGAGTTTTCCAATTTTGCTGGCGTATTAAGTGCAGCACTTTCACAGCATCATCTTTCAGGATTTGGGATAGCTCAACTGGAATTCCATCACCTCCACTAGCTTTGTTCGTAGTGATGTTTTCTAAGGCCCACTTGACTTCACATTCCAGGATGTCTGGCTCTAGTTCAGTGATCACATCATCGTAATTATCTGGGTCGTGAAGATCTTTTTTGTACAGTTCTTCTGTGTATTCTTGCCACCTCTTCTGAATATCTTCTGCTTTTGTTAGGTCCATACCATTTCTGTCCTTTATCGAGCCCATCTTTGCATGACATGTTCCCTTTGTAGCTCTAATTATCCTGACTCAATCTCTAGTCTTTCCCATTCTGTTGTTTTCCTGTATTTCTCTGCATTGATCACTGAGGAAGGCTTTCTTATCTTTTCTTGCTATTCTTTGGAACTCTGCATTCAGATGCTTATATCTTTCCTTTTCTCCTTTGCGTTTCGTTTCTCTTCTTTTCACAGCTATTTGTAAGGCCTCCCCAGACAGCCATTTTGCTTTTTTGCATTTCTTTTCCATGGGGATGGTCTTGATCCCTGTCTCCTGTACAATGTCATGAACCTCATTCCATAGTTCATCAGGCACTCTATCTATCAGATCTAGGCCCTTAAATCTATTTCTCACTTCCACTGTATAATCATAAGGGATTTGATTTAGGTCATACCTGAATGGTCTAGTGGTTTTCCCTACTTTCTTCAATTTAAGTCTGAATTTGGTAATAAGGAGTTCCTCCAATTAAAATAAATTAATTTATACTACAAAAACTAATAAGTATATTAAATCATATTCCCTCAAAGTAAAAGTTATCTGCCAGAGGATATTGCCTTCATCATGTAAGGCAGGGGTCCCTAACCTCTGGGACCTAATGCCTTATGATCTGAAGTGGAGCTGATGTAATGATAGTAGAAATAAAGTGCACAATAAATATAATGCACTTGAATCATCCTGAAACCATCCCCTCAACCTGCTCCATGGAAAAATCGTCTTCCATGAAATGCTCCTTGGCGTCAAAAAGGTTGGGGACTGCAGATGTAAAAAGGAAACAATGTCCTCTACTTCTGGTGGATCCCAATGACCCTGCCAAATTGGGGTAGACTTGACCCTCTATATAGCAGAGTCATGCTGGCATCACCCTGCTGGCATCTGATCTTGTCCATTACGGCTGACCGCCACCTCCCTGCTAACTTGAGTCTTGTGCAACCACCTTGAGTTCAAACACTTAAGAATCTGTTTACCACTTTAAATACACTAGATACTATTCTAAGTGCTGAAAATACAAAAATTAATAAGACACAATTCTTGCCCTTTCAAATGCTCTCAGACTAGAAGGGAAGCACGGACACCGTTACTGATCCTAGTTTCTATCTCCACCTCCAAGGGCCACTCTACACATTGTCTCTGTTTCTTATAACCCTACTCTGTTCTACAATTCTTCCTCCAGACACTCCAAATATGGCCCATCATTTCCCAGTACTGACCACTGCTGGCAAGATGGTTCTACTGAGAATGTGTTAACCCTGTCCCTGGGTCACCAAAGGCCCATTCATTTCAGGGACAATTTCAATTGTTTGTGACATTGAAGTGGTTTTGTTTCAAGTCAGAATGAGTCCAAATCTTAGTTCCAATTTTATAGCTGTGTGGTTTTAAAGTCTTGCAACTTCTACTTTTTTAATATGCATTAAAAAGACAATAACAGGTCTTTTATGTGATTACTATGAAAATTAAATGTGATAATATGTGAAAATAACCCAGCAAAAAATGTGTTAATGTTGTTATTATTATTCCTACTATAGCCACATATCCTGTTGAGACACCAACACATACCACATTGCAATTCCAGTTGGTATCATAATTGCCCACTGCTCTCCTCTCAGGTCTACATCTGTTGTTTCACATCCCTGCCAGGGACACTTCTCCCAACTCCGACTGAGCCTACTGCCTCTCCTCCAGGTCAGCATGTTTGTCTGCCAGAGCATGCTTGGCATGGAGAGACTTTGCTCCTACAGGCTCCATCTATATCAGAACTAGACTAGATAAACTGGCTTGAGCTACAGAGCCAAAGGAGCAAGACATTATTCTATGTTTCACTGACTGAGTCCAAAAGTGTAAAAACCAAATACATGTTACGTGCTACCTAGTCTTCCTAACCTAAGTACTCTGTGCTCTGTTTCTCTCTCCTGCTATTTTACTTTTGTGAAGATCTTCTCCCTAGGGGGATCATGTCCATCATGTAAGTATCTGGGCCTTAATTGAGAAACATCCCCTTAAACCTTTTCAAAGTCCTTCTTGTAGTCCAAGACACGGAGCCAGAGAGCCTTTTCTAAAGAGGCTCCTGAGATATGAGGCATCCCACTTCAACCTGTGACAATGCAAATTAGCCCCTGGGCTATATTTATGAGAAGAATGCTCAACTGTCAAATATGTTGGGTTTACAGATAAAAGTAGGAGAAAAAAAGACAATTGATTTTATAAGAATAATCTCCAGTCTTTATCCATGAAATTGGACTAGGTAGCTGTTCAATTCCATTAGATTAATATTCTAAGCTTTGGTCCAGAGCTGGAGAGTCACAGAGGGATAATTCCAGAGTCATCTGGAAAATTAAAACAATTGTCCATTTGTCAAATAAAAATGATTCCCACGTAGTACCTTCAATTTAAATCAGAGCTCATACTTTCCATTTCTGTGGTCACATTACTTAAGTCCAAACCTATGAAGTGTATATGAACTGGAGGCTGTACTTGAATCCACATGGAGATATGACTCTTCTTATCCAAAGTAGAATAGACTGAGAAAGCAAATTAGAACTTTAGGTTATAATCCTGGCTGACATTCCTTTATAACCATCACCATAGGAGGTCACAAGAAAAATTTCTGATAGTAGAAAGATTGTGTAATACACCAGATATGACATGATCAAAAAGACACGATATCAGCTAGAGAGGAAAGCCTCATTTCCTTATGTTCAATTGCCCCCTTTCAGGAATCAAAGATACTCTTTAAAGGAATTGTGAAATGGAAAGCACCTGTAAAATTAGTAGATTTTATTACAACACCACAGTGGTATTATTAACTATTTCTTTAAGGTGGAAAAGGGAGTTTCAGCTCTTTCTAGGAGGAAAAAGACCTCAAGTGTTTGTTTAAAATTACCTAGGAAGAGTTTATCATGCACTGATTACTTTTAAGAAGATTTAAGGAACAGTACAGATCAGATCAGTCGCTCAGTCGTGTCCAACTCTTTGCGACCCCATGAATCGCAGCACGCCAGGCCTCCCTGTCCATCACCAACTCCCGGAGTTCACTCAGACTCACGTCCATCGAGTCAGTGATGCCATCCAGCCATCTCATCCTCTGTCGTCCCCTTCTCCTCCTGCCCCCAATCCCTCCCAGCATCAGAGTCTTTTCCAATGAGTCAACTCTTCACATGAGGTGGCCAAAGTACTGGAGTTTCAGCTTTAGCATCATTCCTTCCAAAGAAATCCCAGGGCTGATCTCCTTCAGAATGGACTGGTTGGATCTCCTTGCAGTCCAAGGGACTCTCAAGAGTCTTCTCCAATACCACAGTTCAAAAGCATCAATTCTTCGGCACTCAGCCTTCTTCACAGTCCAATTCTCACATCCATGCATGACCACAGGAAAAACCATAGCCTTGACTAGACAGACCTTTGTTGGCAAAGTAATGTCTCTGCTTTTGAATATGCTATCTAGGTTGGTCATAACTTTCCTTCTGAGGAGTAAGCGTCTTTTAATTTCATGGCTGCAGTCACCATCTGCATTGATTTTGCAGCCCAAAAAAATAAAGTCTGACACTGTTTCCACTGTTTCCCCATCTATTTCCCATGAAGTGATGGGACCAGATGCCATGATCTTCGTTTTCTGAATGTTGAGTTTTAAGCCAACTTTTTCACTCTCCTCTTTCACTTTCATCAAGAGGCTTTTTAGTTCCTCTTCATTTTCTGCCATAGGGTGGTGTCATCTGCATATCTGAGTATACTTTCACACAAATCAGCCCATAGTTTCATCTGCGAAACCCAGATGGGCCCCTTGCAGCTTGAGCCCCCTCTGGGGTCTTCACACTTTCAAAAGGGTATCTCACATGCCATCCCTCTACTTCTCTCAGTAAGGACCTACAACACTCCCACAAGTGCCAGGCCCACCCCTGTGTCCCAGAGTCGCAGAAGCCAAGCTGTCAAGGTTCCCCTTCCTTTTGCCAAAACTTTTTACCCAAGTTGACCAACTCTGCCTGAGGATATGGTAGATACATTGTGATTTCAGTCACAATAGGGGCCCCTCGAGGATCCCCTCCCCTCTGTGCCATAGACTGCTCTTGCTTCACTTTCTGCTGTACAACGGGCCTCGCTGCCAAGCGGCGACATGCAGTCCATTAACGTTCATCATCACCATCACTTACCACCTCGCTGTCTGAGATGCTGGTTCTTTCTGGGCCACGGGGTTCTTGCTCTAAAGCCAGGGCTCTAGTTCTTCCAAGAGTCTCTGCACATTGCGCACTGGCACAGCATCACAGAGAGCACTATCCATATTCACCTTCAGCGCAGTCAGGAAAATGCACCCCACGGTGCCAGCAGCAGCCCAGTGCTGCCTTGTTTGGCAAACAGGAACTCACCTCTGTAATGCCTTTTCAATGCTATCCAGTGAACCATCCCCCATCTCCCAGGCTTCCACCAGAGCCTACACCAAGAGGATCACAGCCACACAGTGCCACATGCTGTCTGGTGGCCACTGGCTTCCTCCATCCAGAGGCACCTCAAGCTCCTCTACCCACTGGGTATCCTGCTGACTATGCCAATTATATTGCCGTTCATGCTGTGCACACTGTTAGTTGAACCCAGGGTAGGCAAGGCATGAGCTAAGAGGCTGGAAGGAAACTAGGGGAGCCATAGGAAATGCAGACACGTTTATTCTCCCCTGGTTGGCACGGCAGCCATAGCAGCAAGCACACTATATTCTCTCCTCTCGTGGCTGACCCAACAGACACAGTGGTGACAGCCGGATTGCCCCGTTTTCTGGGTGGAGCGCATACATCTGTACAGCACAAAGTAGCCCCTGACCAAGCGGGTGCCTCGTAAGGAGCATGCACAGTGCTATGAATGATCTCAGCTGTTAAATAGTCGTTATCTACAAACCGTGGGGCGAGAGAGCATGAACATGCCATCTTAGCTAATTTGATCTCTCCCCTCAAGTGCCTGTTCTTGGAGTCTGCGAATAGAATCAACACTTGTCATTCCTTGGTTCACAGTGAGAGACTCCCCATGGAGTCTCAGGCCTTATCAGTTGTCCCTTCAGTTATCCTCAAAGGGAATTCAGCCTTGAAAAAGCATGCTGGAACTTCCTGGAACATCTCACAGCTTCAAAAATCCACATAAAGAATTTGAGGCTGCTCTTTCCTCATGTGAAGAAGTTTTCTCATGGCACAAAGTGGAGGGACAAAAAATAGCTAACGCAGAAGGCAATTTTATGGTGATATTTAGGGATACACTAAATCTTAAAGAGTCTCCTATAGATCTACTAATGTATTTTTCTAATTTTAAAGATTCAGATATTAAAACCAAGGTTGATTAAGTAACTATCCCAGGTCAAACTCAGTGGCAGAATCACGCATCTGCCACTGCATAGGGGCTCACAGGGGACTTTCCTGGTGGTCCAGTGGAATCCACCTTCCAAACAGAGAACGCAGATTCAAACCCTGGTTGGGGAGCTAAGATCTCACATGGGCAGGACAATTAAGGCTTTGGTGCCACAACTGAGACCTGACGCAGCCAAAAATAAATTTATATAAGCATAGGGTTCAGGTCTTCTTCTTCCTGATACCGCTATTTCATACTGCCGTTCTTACTAACCCACCTCCACACTCCCCCCACCCCAAGCACACACACTTTTCTTCCTCGTGAGACAAAACATATATAGACTCTCCACTTCTCTTTTGAAAATGCAACATTTTCACTCTTGTCAACTCTTTCCCACCTCTTGCTTTCTCTTTCACCCCCAAGCTATTTAGGTCATTAGAAAAAAGTATCTGAAAGCCTCAAGGAAACCAATATTTCTTGCAACATTCAAACCCTCCATTGTTCTGAGGGCCAGAAATTCCACAGTCAGCATTTCTGTGCTATTTCTATCGAAACCAGAAAGGAAGTATAGGAGAAAGTTATCTGAGAATTTAAGAGCCTCAGGAAAAATAAAAAAGTTCAGTATAAATTCCATTTTGGAAACCATGGACTATTATATAACAGGAGGGTTTTTATTACTTTAGTGATAGCCAGCAGCAGGCTAGACTCACTGAACTAATTATTACTAGCAATTATTAATGAACATCACTGGGCAATACGACTATCACCTTACTGTGCCATGCGAGGGTCATCTACTTATCTACTTTATTGGTCAGCTTCCTTTTTGGAAAGAGCATTTACTGCTCCATTTCCTAGAGCTCTGTGAAGCAATAAAAGCCCTCTATGCCCTGGAGAAGAGAGCTATGTAAATATCAGGAACATCTTGATGAAATACCTTGGATTTATATGGCTTCCTTACTCCAAGGAGCTATGCATCCGCAGCATCACTCATCATCACAACCACCCTGCAAGCAAACGAAGATGGCAGGTACCATTTACTCCACCTTACAGATGGGAAAGATGAGATGGACTATACCTTGGCTGTAGTCTTCCAACCAACCTGTGATTCATAGATAAAGGTGATTTTTCAAAAGCAAAGTGCTATGTGTTTTTACAAACAAAGCTAAAAACCTCAACTAAAATATCCAGATATTTTGCATTAGACTGTATATTTACATGTGATATGATGGCTGCATGATAGATTAGAAAGAGTGAAATTTAGAGTCAGAGGTTCTAGATTTAAATTCTGGCTATGGCTTCTATAGGTTATAAATTACTACTCCAGTAATTGACTTGTTTCTTTAAGATAAAAATTTGTATTCTTACTTTTTATTGTTATGTTATAATAAAATTTCTATAATAGATGTATTCAAAAGCACTTGATAAATGTTAAAATAATGCAAATAGTTGTCAACTATTGTAATCTAGACCCTATCATTTAAACATATATATGTACTATAAAGAAAAACTGCTAACCTGTCTTTGTTAAACATAGTAGAAAACTGAAGCCACACATTAAAACTTCCTAAAGGTCATCTAGCAAAGGTTCTTTAGCAAAAACTAAGTAAACACTCTGGTTTACATGACAGATGATTTCAAAGTTATAAAATTTGAGAGCTCAAGTTGGAAAATTGTCCACAAAATTTCACAACTTTTTCAGTGTTCTATCGTAAACTGCATAGATATTTTCTTAGACTACATGTTGTCTCATCTCCAGAAAATCACTTGGCCCTCTGTAGGTGACTTACTGCAAATCATACATTTGGTAATAAGACCAAGGTTAGCACACTGTCTCTCCTATGGGCACGTAGGAGAGTACTTTTTACTTTAAGTACTTTACTTTCCAGTACTTTTTACACTTCATGTAAGTATATGCGTGCATGTGCGCTAAGTCACTTCAGATGTGTCTTGACTCCCTTCCAGGCTCCTCTGTCCGTGGGATTCTCCAGGCATGAATACTGGAGTGGGTTTCCATGATCTTCTTTCTCCAAGGGATCTTCCCAACCCAGGGATGGAACCCATATCTCTTACATCTCCTGCATTGGCAGGAGGGTTCTTTACCACTACTGCCACCTGGGAAGCCCTGGAGGGGCTCTTAAACAATTCCACTCAAAGATTCATAGTGACTTCCAAAATGTGGTGGTTCTTATTAACTCACCTTATTTTCTTTCTAGCCCATTGTGTGGTTCTTGCCAGCAACTAACTTTCCATCAATTAGAAATGGATCCTTCTTTTGAGATTCTTTTAGTGTAGATCTAATAACAAGAAGACTGTGTCTTACCTTTAGCCACAAGGCAGAAAATACAATCATGAGTATCACATAGACTATTGAATATAATCAAATAATTCTCAATTAAGTAATTATTCAGACTAGCATCTTCCTTGTCTATACCCTGTGTGATTTTTTCTATGTCCGTTAGCTCTTTCCCCCTAATCACGTCAAGTAGCACACCTCAGTCTCCTTTCTTGTCCCACCTAAGTCCTAGATTTTTCTGTAGATCCTCATCATCTCTATTGATTATTTTGTTTGTGGTATTTGCTATTGTATACATTAGGATAGTCATGTCCCTACCAGTGAAAATCATGCTGCCTGAGTGCTATCCCCATTTGAAAGATAGGAAGATACAACTACATCGCGCATGAAGTCAGAGGATGGCTGGACAACTAGGGGCAGGCAGATCAGCAGATTGGTTTCACGCTGTATGACATTCCACAGTAATTGGAAGCAACACTTGTCAAAGAGTATTTTATGGTCAGTTGTTATGACAGGAGTGGAGACAAATGTATTCTGTGATATAGGAATGAGATTGGGGGATAGAGGGACACACTCTTGAAAAAATACTTGCCAAACTGAACTAGAACAAGTGGTAGATGTCACTGTTGGTTCAGAAATTAGAGACTATGTGAAAGTTATTTTAAAAAAAAAATCCACCCAGGGAAGGTGTGTAGACCAGTTCTTACAGGCTGGCTCTTTGGGTAATACTGAAACAATTCAATACTAAGAAATTAAAATAAACTCCATTTTCCTTGACCTGACTTTCAGCACTTTTCATTGTCTGACTCAAACCTGCCTTTCCAGTATCATCTCTAACAACTCAGTTTATCAAATACCCCAGTATAATAAATGATTTGTTTATTATCCAACCTTATTTTACCTTTTCTTGATGCAAAATATTCCCCATATCTCCCAGAAGTTTTTCTCTTTGCTTTCTGTATATTCAGATCATACACATTCTTGCAGATAAGGTTAAAATTTCTCTCCTTCCTCACAGTTTTGCTTCCATATTTAAATTCTTACAGCAATTACAGAATCATTCATTTGGCAATTAATCATGCCCTCAGATTTTTAGTGTGTATTTGATTGCCTTGTTGGTTTATCTCTGGCGTTACTAACTCTCTGCATTTTTCTGACATTTAACCTTAACTAACATGGATTCTCCTTGACAAATGAAAACTCTCCTATTTCTTTCTTTTTTTTTTTTTCATCTCCCTGGAGAAATGATTTTGTTACACACTTTCAAAGCCCTAGGCATCTAGGAGGGAGAAGCAAAGAAAGGCAAGGGAGGCAGATGGCCAGGCCTCCATCCCTAATTCAAGCAGAGCCCCAAGTTCGCCTGATCTATATTTCACTGTTTTTGGATATCTGAACCATAGTTTTATATTTCTTTTTTCCATGGCACTGACATAGTGCTTTTTGAAGAAAAACAGAGGTGGCATGATCATACTGTAAATAGACCTTCAGTGAGTATAATAAGACATATCCTGATCTAAATCCTCCCAATAAAAACCCAATGAATTATATCCAGCCTCTCAGAGCCTCAGATTTCTTATTTAGGAATTAAAGTCTGTGGAGTAGATTACTTTGAGGATCTCCAACCTTATTTCCTCTCCCTCCACCCATCTCTCAAAACTACCTCAACTTTAAAATACAGAGAAAAGGCTCAGTAAGTGTCAGAAGGATGAATCCTGCTAGCCCCATCATAGTCATCCAATTTATATATATATATATATATATATATATATATATGTATATATATGTATACATATATATATATATAATATTTTCTACTTTGTTTTGGAGTACTAGTTAATGGCTAAAATCATCTGCTTTAATAATTCGAAGTATTACCAACTGGACCAGGAAATAAAGAAAACAAAGCATTCCAAGTACTCATCTCCAATTTTTCATAAATTAGAGCTAGCTATCAAGGGGGTGCACAACGGCACCTGCTAAGCTTCCTTCCGTCTGGGCTGAGCCAGGAGGAACGCCAACCAGATCAGTCACAACAGCCTCCTGAGCGGGGAGAAATGAAGGCTGCTCAGTTTTGTATTCTGCTCATTTCTATTTTAGAAGAAAACAGTTGACACTGTCTCATTGAAAAGAAAATGCACTCAGATTTCATCATCAAATGGTTTTTATTATTAATCCCCGGAGGGTGTTTGGGGCTGTTCTAAGCATGCCAATTTGCCTGCCACCTGCGAGTGGCATCTTTGTGTGTCAGAACCTGGTCTTCTCGCCGTTGCTGCTAAAGGTGAGAAAGGGCAGTGACAAAAGGATTAAAAAGATGAAAAATAGACGTTGAAGGAAAGGTCACAAGAATTGTGAAAGGTTAGTCAGAGAGGAGAAGGCAAAAGGGTTGCCTGGTTACTGTACTGGATTTGAGGGATGATTTTCAGGTGGGGCATTATCTGTGAGCCTCTAACACAGATAGCCTCTAACACAGCAGAATATCAAACAAGAGGGAACACATTTAGATCAAGTGGAGGAAATGTTGATCTGCCAAAAGAAATGGACTACTTAGAGACTGTAGAAATCCTTTCCCTGGAGATAGTTAAGGAAGAACAGAGATTCATATCTCTTGAGGGAGGGACATGATGAATCAAGTCTGTTTGAAGGCAGGACTATGGGCTCTTAGGTCATGATTACACAATTATCCTCAAATGACTACCATGATTTCCAGGCTCAAAGATCTTCATGTGGAGACAGCCCACTCTAGCAGTGCAAAATCAGGAAAGATTTCAAAAGAAATAGGCATCTGAAGTAAGCCCTGAGTAGAGAGCTTGACAACTGGGAGTAAAGAGAAAGGCGACTCTAGGTAAATGAAACAAAGGCAAAGAAGCAGCACATAAATGAGGTAAGTGACTATAACACCTCAGAATTAATGATGCAGATTTAGAAGTTAGTAAGTCCACAGTTTGAATCCGGGCTCTACATCTTACTAGTCACATGACCTAGGAGGCTTCTAAGCCTCAACTTTTTCATCTATGTAATGAGAAAATGGTAAAAAAAAAAAAAAATTTCAGAGAGCTGTTGTCAGGGTTAAATGAGACATACATGGAAGAGATAGCAAAGTGCTAGTACACAGTAGGTACCTAATTAATGGTATAGCAATAATATTAATGGCAATAATTACTACTACAAAAAGGAAAGTGATTCAGTTTGACAGGAAAATTGAATGTGTATAAGTGAATAATGGAAAGATAAGACAAGTACACTACCATACTCCATAACACGTACCTTTCAGGGAAATTATCCTATTTCTCTAAAGCAAACTTCCTATGAATCCTCCACACCTGGTTAGCTGCTCCGTTCTCTGCTCTCAAAGCACTATGAATATGCCTCTCTTAGAGAACTTGGCCCAGAGAACTGTGAGCACTGGTGTGACTCAGCTCCATGAAGACAAGTGTGAGTCCTGCTGCATTTTCTTTTTTTTTTTTTTAAGTTTTTTTTTAATTTTATTTTATTTTTTAAACTTACATAATTGTATTAGTTTTGCCAAATATCAAAATGAATCCGCCACAGGTATACATGTGTTCCCCATCCTGCACCCTCCTCCCTCCTCCCTCCCCATACTATCCCTCTGGGTCGTCCCAGTGCACCAGCCCCAAGCATCCAGTATCATGCATCAAACCTGGACTGGCAATTCGTTTCATACATGATATTTTACATGTTTCAATGCCATTCTCCCAAATCTTCCCACCCTCTCCCTGCTGCATTTTCTAGCCTTGTCTCCAACACATGCTTGGCATAGAGCTGGAGCTCAGAACTGTGTAAGTGAGTCACTTGCTCTTGTAGCTGCCTCTGGTACTTCCCTCCTGTAAAGGGGAAAGAGAAGCTCTTGTGGTTTGATTTCCTTCAGCACCATGCAAGAGACCTGGGAGGAGGGCACCCATGCCCAGGGCAGGGCTGACCTCTGCTTGCCATGTACCCTGGTGATTCTGGTGTTCTCAGCCCTCACAGTGACCTTGGGCCTGTGGAGCTACAACCAGATCCTAAGCCTGAGCACATCTTCTTAGTAAACCATGGAGCTGCATTTAGTGAAACCTCAACCTAAAAAGTGTCCCATGGAATGAGTGACTCATTCTTCCTTTTCAATACTTCTCCATTACTCAGCATGGATCTGTACCAGATGCAATTTGCCAGTTTAGTGTATTACCTAAAGCACAGGGTGACTGTCTGTTCTAGTAACAAAAAAGACATGATTAGATTCCAAGTCCACCTATGATGAAGTAGAAAGAACCTTAGACTGAGACAGTGTGGGTTTGAATTTGGTTCGGCCTCACGTTGGTTCTTTGGATCTTCTAAGCCATTTGGTCTCTCTGTATCATCTTCTGACAGTAAAGTGGCAATAATCATGCCCACCTTACAGGGTTTTCATGAAGATAAAGGGATTTGTTTATCTGTTTGTTTACTCATTCATTTATTCATCTTTCTTATTCTGATTCAAGAAAGAAAAGAAGCAGTGTTTCTGTGATAGTTTGAAAATTGTACCATATAAATGCAAAGTGTTGTTATCCTCAAGTGTCTTCGAAGTGTTCCTATAAAATAATTACTGTCCACTTTTATTAAGACAGCCACAAGGAAGAAGGGTTGTCAAAAAAATCAAATACTCAATAAGTAACCAGCTCACTGAATTATAATAGGGCGTAATTCCCCATGTTCACGTAATTTAAAGTGAATCACATCTTTAAAAATTAAATGCATAAATCATTTTATCTATTATGGTCTTATTTCAATGTTGTGAATATTTTTAACATTGTGAAGGATCTTGAATTTTTGTAGGCTATTTTCAATAATCAATAATATTGCTTGTTTGAGGGCAGTAATGGTCCTAGCCTGACTGTTTTTTAAACACCTGAATATTATTCAGAAACAAAATGTAAGAGAGAATCTGAAAGGGAAAAAAAAAACTTAGATATAAATCAATCATCAAAATGGAATGTGGGTTGTTAAGATTCAAAAGCAATAATTTCCAACCACTGGAAAATTAATGGTACTCAATTCTACTATTATTGGTTTACCTAAGGACTTCTACATGCAGAACACACACACACAGAGCAGAATGCAGTATAATTTGGTGAAAAGGTAATGGCACATGGAGTAAGGGAAAAAAATCAATCCTCCCTTTTCTGAGTCAAGTGCTCATAAGTAATACAAGTCACTTAATCTTGACACTCAGTTTCCTGTAAATTCTGTAAAATGAAGATTGCAATGCCCACTTTACCTACCAGGATTGTGAAAATCAAATGAATTAATATACATTAAAAACTTGAAACAGTCACATTCCTTTTCCTACATGCCTATAGTGTCGCAATAGCTACTTGAAGATTAAAATCTATATTTATGATATTGGGTTTGGACATTGGTAGACAGCCTCAGAAATACATATTTTTTATCTATGTGGAAAAAGTACAATTCTGGAGGTGTATAATAAAGTGAGCACCACAACCTGGGTAAAAACTTCTAGAATCTTGACACTGACCATCAAACTTCCTCCCATCCTCCCAGTGATGGCCTGCTTTTGCCCATTTAGTGGATGCCTTTTCTATTTATTCTAGTGATTAATATGGGATTTCAGCCAAATTAAAGTCACCTCTCTGAGAAATTTGAGTATTACAACCATGCTTCCTACTAGTGCAGTTTGTCATACCTATGGGGATTCAGAAAGCTCTCCTGA
Organism: Bubalus bubalis; assembly: GCF_019923935.1. Classification (NCBI taxonomy): domain Eukaryota; kingdom Metazoa; phylum Chordata; class Mammalia; order Artiodactyla; family Bovidae; genus Bubalus; species Bubalus bubalis. The sequence goes on along the minus strand of NC_059162.1, from coordinate 4,825,309 downwards.
TTTTTCTATGGTCTTAATTTCTGCCAGTTAAAACATTTATTTCACAAATTGAACCCAAAATATGATACACACACACACCTGCATGCACACACTCACGTGCTCAAGAACATTTTCTTTTTTTTTTAATTTTATTTTATTTTTAAACTTTACATAATTGTATTAGTTTTCTAAAATTGTTTGAAAATTCCATCTACGTTTACCAAACACAGTCTTTGTACTGTTATGCCCTGTGCTCTCAAAGACTATTGGGGAGAAGGGAAGCAAACTGTCCATGCTCATCGGACACAAAACCGTAAGACCTAAGTTTGTCCTGTATGATTACAGAGAAGACATTGCAGGCTCATAACCTTGTCAAGGGATGGGAAAGAGCAGGAACAACAGATGGGCACATTATAACACATCAGGTTTAGAGACCAGACCCTAGGGCTAAAGAGCTCAGACTCTGCTGGCGCCTCTTCCATTTTACTGTGGTAGCTGTGGTAGGTTTCTTCCTTCTTTCCACGTTAGGAGAAGGGAAGGAGGAGGCCTGCCATTCAGGTTGGGCACTTGGGAGTCATTGACTGCTGCAGTCACATTAATTATTCTCTGACTCTGTGGATCTTAGACTGGAGAACAGGGACATTGCAAGTTGCCTGCTGTGCCCGGATTCTATACCAAATGCAAAAGCAAAACTCCCTCTTATCAAGAAGTCACTTTTCTCAATAGTATTTCTCTAATGATCACACATTGTTTCCCAGAAAGTACTCCTAAATTATTTAAGAGGAACAGCCTGTCACCCTGTGCAGTAAGATCTGCCTGTGCACACCAGTTCCTAAGGTGCACTTGATCTCCTTCTTTGGGCTGTGGGAGGAAAATGACAACAAAGGAGTTTTTTGTCGTTCGTCTGTTTGTTTGAAGGGGTTGCTTTTATTTTGTATGGGTGAAGAGGAAATTATTAGGATTGTCTCCTAAGGTGATATTATAAAATAGAGAAATCCACTATTTCCTCCAGCCTGATTGTGTCCTATTATCATAATATGATCAGTGATAAGCAACCACCAAATAAAGCAAACATTTCATAATAATTAGCTCTGGCCCTTTTTAGTGAAATGATACTTTGGCCTTTAATTCACGGTAATAGCCTGCAGGTAAATCAAAAGAATAGCAAAAAATAAATAAATAAATAAATAAAAAATAGAAGCGGGTAACATTTCAGAGAGCGCGGAATAGCGAAGCGAGTGGATGGGAGGCAAGAATCACGAAACAAGAATATGGGGGAAACAGAAGACGAAAAGGAATAGAAAGGAGGGGAAAACGGAGACCCGCGAGGTGAGGGAGGGGGTAAAGAGAGAGGCAAACAGGGAAGAGATTGCAGGTAAAAATAAAACAGAAAAAGCCCAGGTGGAATTCATGCAAACTGTTCTCATCAACACTGCTACTCCCTCCTGTCACAGGAACTGTCAAACAGGCTCCGCTCGTAATGAAAGGAAAAATATTTTATTCAGATTTATTAATTTGAAAATGAAGCCCGCCTGTCGAGAGGGGGACAGTTCTTCTCAATCTGTCATCGTTGAACCACACGCTCCTGACACCGGGATTCATTTGTCTTGTCGGCTCTGACAGTTGGATTCTCCCAGAGCTCTTCCTAGTGGATCGCCCTGGGATTTTAAACCGGATGAAACACATTCCGACAAGGAACAGCCTCTTTATTAATGCAAATTACATGAGGAGGAGAGAAAAAAAAGAGAGAAAGAGAGAGACGCCAGCAGCCGCTCTGGTGTTCTTATCCCTGTATCAGTCATTTGTTATTTACATTTATACACATTTTTCAGTTTTAATAAAAGGAGACCCGGATTTTCAGTGACATTTATGGACAGTTTGTTTCAAAAAAAATGATGCCATCACTATAATTGTATGCAAAAAGAAAAAAGCCCAGGACCGCATTCCCCTCTGTTGTGTGCGCGGCATCCTGGGAGCCGGGCCGCGCCTCCTCGGCGCAAGCGGGTCGCAGGAGCCTCACCCGCTCTGGGAATCGCGCTTCCAGAGTCCGCAGCCCGACCACCGCCCCGCGGTCCAGGCCGCCTCCACCGGCGCCGGGCGGTCCCACCTGCGCGCTGCTCCGGGCGGTCCGGCCTTCGCTGCTCCCAGATTCTGCCCCGACGGCCATGGAGGCCCGCCCCTTTGTCTCCAGTCCAGAGCGTTCAGCAAAGTGCTGGGCTCCTCCGCGACCGCTCGCCCACTGGGACATTTGACATAGTGCCTGCTTTTGGAGGGGCCCACGAGAAAGCTTGCATGGTAATTTCTTTTAGAATCAGAAGAAATCCTAATGGAAATGGAATCATGAAGGCAGCCTGGATTATACTGGTGTTCATGTAAATGTAAGGATAAAAGATCATGTTTCCTCTTTTATGATGGACGAAGAGTACCATGAAAACTAAAGACCCCCGGAAGGCCCTTGGAGTTCATGGTGTTACGGGATGTATTATCTAGGAGGTTTTGAAGCTCCTCCTGTCTATGTTTCTGCTTGGACCAAGTCTGTCTTTTAGTAGGCAAGCGATTGTTACCATATTTTCAGTTGGCCCCAGCGTCCTGCAGAGGCAGGTGATGGTTGTCCCATATGGTTGAGCAGCTGGCAGAAAGAGCCCCGTCCTGGGATTCTGGAGAGTGGATTCTGATTCCATCTCTGTCACTGGCTGTGATGTAGCACATGCCACATGCATCCCAAGGCTGGATACTGCCCTGTAAGAGAGCCCTAGGACTGAGAGATTGCTTCTGTGCTCACCTGCTGTACCACTGAATGATTCTAGAATTCCTCAGCAGAATGATTAACCCAGAGGGTGATTTTCTGATACAGTGACAGAAGTGAAATCCTCCCATGATATCTGTCTAAAATTCTTCTTGGTATAATGGGAAAAGCATGGTCTAGGCTCTGGAGACTCATGTTCCAATGGAGTATCAGCCTTTAACTAAACATGTAACCATGCGAAATTATAGTAAAGTCCCAGGATATCAGTTTCCTCATCTGTAAAATATGAAGGTCAGACTAAATCCAAGGGCTTCCTTGGCGGTGCAGTGGTAAAGAATCTGCCTGCAATGCAGGAAATACGAGTTCGATCCCTGGGTGGGAAGATTCCCTTGAGAAGGAAATGCCAACCCAATCCAGTATTCTTGCCTGGGAAATCCCATGGACAGAGGAGCCTGACGGGCTACAATCCATGGGGTCGCAAGAGTCAGACACGATTTAGGGACTAAACCACCATCCCCAGACTAGATTCAAGCATGGTCGCAGATCAGCAGCATCCTCATTACCTGGGAGCTTGTTAGAAATGCAAATTCTCTGGCATCAGGGAGATCTACCTCTGAGGAAGGCAGCCTGTGTTTTATTAAGGATTTTCTGATATTACTGAAGTTTGACAACCACTGGGTTAGATGCTCCCTAAGGCTCTTTGCAGTCCCACGACTGTAATGCCATATAGGTTGAGGTTGTTCCTTCATATTTACAGTATGTAAAGTCCATCCATGCTTTCATATTAAACTGCATAGATAAGCTTTGTTAATTTTGTGGGATAGCTTTTTCTCCTCTTTAGCATTTAGGATCTTTATTGAAAGAGTCTTGAAGAGAAGAAATCGGAGAGTAGGATTAAGCTGGGCGAAGGTCACCCAGTGCAGTCATTTCTCTAGATGCTTGTGTGTGTAGCACTCTGGTTCTTGAAATCTAAAAGATCGCCATCAAGCCATGAAGCATTTTTATCCATGCGTGACAGTCTTAAAACAGGTAACTCACTTCATTTTCCCTAAAATTGTCTTTCCAATTAAATGAAAGGATAAGACAAATAACCAAAAAGGCAATCAGAATTTCAGTGATGTGTAAGGATACAATTAATAGAAGCAGTGGGGAAATTGTCTTCTCCCTGGTAAAGCAACACAAAAGACTACACCTAGTCAACAGCCACATGTAAAACAAATGCCTGAACCAGTGCACATTCAGCATCAGGGTATGTATGTTTGTTTAATGATGTCTCCACGGTCTATAGAATTAATATTTAATAGCACTTGTCAGCAAGATTCTATACAAGGGTTTGTTCTGCCTTTTTTTTAATGCTTGTTAGTGGTTGTGTCTTCCTGGGTTGTTCTTTAATAGTAGAATTACTCTTCATATTTGCAGCAGTGTTTAGCTTTCTACTGGTGACTTTGCATTGTTTGGCAGGTTAGGGGAGAGAAGGAGGCGGGCAACAGAATTAAAAAGACCTTCCTTTGTGCCTCTTCTCGTCTCAGAGTCATAAGACATAGGCAGAAAATCAGTGGCTTTTGTTTGTTTGTTTTCCCTAGTAACAGAGGGCCTATTGCATAGTATTTACACTCTCGAAATTGTTACTTCATTATCATTATCATAGCTATCAACATAAGTCAAAGAATTAGGAGTTGTAATAGGAGGCAGATGGTCCAGTTACATATATCACAAAGATGTGATGTGTTTCAACTTTTGTCTTTCAAAGTTACTGAACTTGATTTTAAATGGAATAGTACATTGTGATGTTAAAGCGAGCACTATTAGCCAGTCATATCAGATCCCACGTCACAAGTTGGAAATGCTTGAAGATTCTGGCTTTTCTAAGTAATCATGAAGTAGAAAGTCCACTGAATGAGAAGTAAGCAACTCTGGGTCTATAGCAGGCAATCTGGAGCAGATCATGTTAACTGTCCCCTGACCCTGCTGTATTTCATCAGACCGTACTATATTACCAGAAATTATAAATGCTTGCTTGTTCGCTTACTCAGTTGTGTGCTTACTGTTTAGTTCCTTGCTTGTTTTTCTTTCCCACTGGAATACAAGTTCCAAGAGGGAAAGAACCTTGTTTGTTTTATTCAGTGGGTCCTTTGAGACTTTCTCTCCCAGGGACTGAGCTCTGTGTCAGCTATGTGGTAGAACCATATAGATAGTAAATGAAAGACCAAATGCATGAATATGTTCCAGCGTGCTAATACCATAGGCATAGGCAGAAATAGAAGATCTTTGGTTCCAGCCCTACCTGGTATAGAACTTGAGTCCCCCCCATAACAAACTGTGTAACCTCGGACAAGATAACAAGGGCAATAATGTCCACCATGGAGGGCTGTTGTATGGACTGGAGACAGAGGCTAGAAAGTGTTGATCCTTGTGCCTGGCCCATAGTAGGTGTTCAATAAAGGTAATGATTGTGTAATTATGGTCTCAAATAAGTTGTGCACTTAAAAGCAACTGTTAGGGGTTCTACTTCATCTCTCAAATTCCCAAGCACATTGAAGGACAAATAATAGGAGCTTAATAAGTATGGGTTTGACTGCTTGGTTGAGAAACTCCATCTGTAAGCATGATAGGAAAAGTTTGTTGCATAAATTACCCCAATCCACAGATACTTATCAAGAAATGACAACGACTAAGGAATTATGCTTGTCACTGTGTTAGCCAGACATTAGTAAAGAATTAGTAAACAAAACATCTCTAAAATTCTAAGTGAAAATCCTACTTGTTAAGCTCATTTTCACACTGAAAGGTTGGCTCTCAGGTACACAGTTTTTATAATTCAAGTTCAGGCTCATACTTAGGAATTTACCAAAACACTGGTAGTCTTAGCAACTGTCAAGAAATAAATGTGTTTTCTGCTCTGTTCCTATGTATAATTTGCACATACTGATTATTTATCTGCTCAAGACAGCCTGTGTGGTGTCTTTTCATCTGTCCAGCACCACACTCCTTTTACCCTATCCTAGACCTTGTCTATCCTTTACAGACTTAACAGTGATCTGTTTTAAGAAAAGAAAATAAATCAGTTTCCCAGGAAATCTACATGAGTATTTTCTCAAGAGAGAGTACCCCACTGAGAGAGACACGGGCCCTGGCCATTGTTTTGTTAAATAGTAATAATAAGTTAAAATGTGATGACAGCAGCTGATGCCTAACTGCAGGGTAAGGCCCGGTCTTGTCAATGTTGCCTGGCAACCTGTGTGTGACATCTCAGAGAATCTGAAGGGATCCAATGAGTTAGAAGAGGTCACAGCATCAGGATCAAGGGAACTTAAAGGTCACTAAGAAGCCAGAAAACTCTCTACTGATCTCTGCAAGATGAAATTGAAGAATCTGTGAATAGAAGTGTGTATAAACCAAATCCAATTTTTCTTTAATTTCCTAACATCCTTAAAAAGAAGGGACAGAAGTCATAGACATGTACATTTCTGAGTCTTTTTATGACCTTTTTTTAATATTAATGTTTAAGTTTAAGAACTATAAATACTTAGATACTCCAAGAATTTCAAGGACTGGTCAAGAGGGAATCCAACCCTGAAAAGTTTTTGACAGGATAAAAGAAAAATAATAAATAAATAAATAAACAACTTTCTGCAAAATAAACCAATCTACTTAACACTAAGGTTTCAGCATTCAAATAACAGTTTTATGGTAAAAATTCTATGTGGCTGAGCCTGGTCAACTTGTGCAACATGCATAAGAACTAAAATTTACTTAACTTTCTATAAATCATATTGACCAGGCTTTAATATGCCATACATTCTATTACATGTTGGAGACAGAAAAAAAAAAGGGTGGGGGGCTCATTGTCTATACCCTCAAAAGGTACACAGTTCTCAGGGATGGGGGAGTGAGAGTAAGATATGCATTTACGTGCATTTGTGATGGCTGTTCCAAATTATAGAGTCCACTGAGGCTTCTGGTGATGGCATGTTCAATCAGTTCAGTTCAGTTGCTCAGTCGTGTCTGACTCTGCAATCCTATGGTCTGCAGCATGCCAGGCTTCCCTGTCCATCACCAACTCCTGGAGATTTCTCAAACTCATGTCCATCGAGTTTGTGATGCCATCCAACCATCTCATCCTCTGCCTCCATCCCCTTCTCCTCCTGCCTTCAATCTTTGCCAGCATCAGGGTCTTTTCAAATGAGTCAGTTCTTTGCATCAGGTGGCCAAAGTATTGGAGTTTCAGCTTTAGCATCAGTCCTCCCAATGAATATTCAGTACTGATTTCCTTTATGATTGACTGGTTGGAAGAGTCTTCTCCAACACCACAGTTCAAAAGCATCAATTCTTCAGCATTCAGCTTTCTTTATAGTCCAATTCTCACATCCATACATGAGTACTGGAAAAATAGCTTTGACTACCTGGACCTTTGTTGGCAAAGTAATGTTTCTGTTTTTTAATATGCTGTCTAGGTTGGTCATAGCTTTTCTTGCAAGAAGCAAGCATCTTTTAATTTCATGGGTGCAGTCACCATCTGCAGTGATTTCAGAGCCAAGAAAATAAAGTCTGTCTCTGTTTCCATTGTTTCCCCATCTATTTGTCATGAAGTGATGGGACTGGATGCCATGATCTTCAGTTTCTGAATGTTGAGTTTTAAGCCAGCTTTTTCACTCTCCTCTTTCACTTTCATCAAGAGGCTCTTTAGTTCTTCTTTGCTTTCTGCCATAAAGGTGGTGTCATCTGTGTATCTGAGGTTATTGATATTTTTCCTGGAAATCTTGATTCCAGCCTGTGCTTCATCCAGTTCAGCATTTGCATGATGTACTCTTCATGTAAGTTAAATAAGCAGGGTGACAATATATAGCCTTGATGTACTCCTTTCCCTCTTTGGAGCCAGTCTGTTATTCCATGTCCAGTTCTAACTCTTGCTTCTTGACCTGTATACAGACTTCTCAGGAGGCAGGTAAGGTGGTCTGGTATTCCCATCTCTTTAAGAATTTTCCACAGTTTGTTGTGATCCACACAGTCAAAGGCTTTGGTGTAGTCAATAAAGCAGAAATAGATGTTTTTCTGGAACTCTCTTGCTTTTTCTATGATCCAACAGATGTTGGCAATTTGATCCATAAGCCTCTTGTCCTTATTCATCAGAGGGCAGACAGAATGAAAACTGCAATCATAGAAAACTAATCAAACTGATCACATGGACCACAGCCTTGTCTAACTCAATGAAAGTATGAGCTGTACCATGTAGGGCCACCCAAGACAGCCAGGCCATGGTAGAGAGTTCTGACAAAATGTGGTCCAGTGAGGAAGGGAATGACTAAGCACCTCCGTATTCTTGCCTTGAGAACCCCATGAAACAGTATGAAAAGGCATTTTCAATAAATATCAATTAACCCAGACCTGAAATTTGGAAGTTGTCCTTGACCTTTCTCTCACTTCTACCCCCTAAACAACAACAGGTCCCATCAACTTGACCTCTTGATTAGGCCTTAGCCTCTTCTTCTGCAAATCTCTTCTGCTAACTCCTTAGATTCAGTTCAGTTCAGTTCAGTTCAGTTACTCAGTCATGTCCAACTCTTTGCAACCCCATGGACTGCAGCATGTCAGGGTTCCCTGTCCATCACCAACTCCTGGAGTTTACTCAAACTCATGTCCATTGAGTTGATGATGTCATCCAACCATCTCATACTCTGCCATCATCTTCCTTCTCCTCCTGACTTCAATCATTCCCAGAATCAGGGTTTTTCACATGAGTCAGTTCTTTGCATCAGGTGGCCAAAGTATTGGAGTTTCAGCTTCAGCATCAGTCCCTCCAATGCATATTCAGGACTGATTTCCTTTTGGATGGAGTGGTTGGATCTCCTTGCAATCCAAGGGACTCTCAAGATTCTTCTTCAACACCACAGTTCAAAAGCATCAATTCTTTGGTGCTCAGCTTTGTGTATAGTTGAACTCTCACCATATATGACTACTGTCATGTATGAATGTGAACTCCTTAGACTGGCCCACACTATCTCTTGTTTGGACTTATGGAACAGCTTCCCAGTTGATCTGTTTCTCCTTTTATACCTCTAAACAATTGCCACATCTTCTGGGTTCTAATCTCAAATCTGTGACTTTTGGTGTTGAATTTCTCTGCACCTTACTTTTGTCGTCAGTGAAATGAGGATAACAATAGCCTTTATCTTACAACTTTGTTTTGAACACTGGACTGCTTTTGGAATAATACCTAGCTTATAGTAGTGAAATGAAAGTTGCTCTGCTGCTGCTGCTGCTAAGTCTCTTCAGTCGTGTCTGACTCTGTGCGACCCCATAGACGGCAGCCCACCAGGCTCCCCCGTCCCTGGGATTCTCCAGGCAAGAACACTGGAGTGGGTTGCCATTTCCTTCTCCAATGCATGAAAGTGAAAAGTGAAAGTGAAGTCGCTCAGTCATGTCTGACTCTTCACTACCCCATGGACTGCAGCCTACCAGGCTCCTCCGTCCATGGGATTTTCCAGGCAAGAGTACTGGAGTGGGGTGCCATTGCCTTCTCAGTCATGTCCAACTCTTTGCAACCCCATGGACTATACAGTCAATGGAATTCTCCAGGCCAGAATACTGGAGTGGGCAGCCTTTCCCTTCTCCAGGGGATCTTCCCAACCCAGGGATTGAACCCAGGTCTCCCGCATTGCAGGTGGATTCTTATCCAGCTGAGCCACAAGGAAAGCCCAAGAATACTGGAGTGGGTAGCCTATCCCTTCTCCAGTGGACCTTCCCATCCCAGGAATTGAAGCAGGGTCTCCTGCATTACAGGCAGATTCTTTACAAACTGAGCTATCAGGAAAGCCCATAGCTCATAGTAAGCACTCAATAAAAATTAGCTATGTTTATCATCAGTGCCTTCCCTTCCTTAAAATAGTGTCCATTGTACTTAGAATAAAAGGAAAACCATTAAGGCATAAAAGTCCCTTCTTGACCTCACCCCTGCCTCTCTGTGCCCTCATCTTGAATCAATAACAAACCCAATTTCATGTTGAATCTATGCTTCAGCTATGCTAGTCTTCTTACATGATTCAAAAGAGCCAAACTTGTCACCTCAGGGTCTTTGTACCTGTTGTTCTCTTCTTCCCTGAAAATCAGCATGATTAACCCCTTTCATTTTTTAGGTCCTGGGTTAATGTGATCTCTTTGGAGAAATCTTCCCTGGCCTCCCTATCCACAGTACATCCGTGCCTCTGTGAGTTTATCCAGTCTTTTGTTTGCTTCCTCCCAGCACTTACTTTGGAGGGATTTCACTCTTCCCCTAGGAGAAGAGTCAGCAGATTTTTTCTGTAGAGGGCCAGAGAGTAAGTATTGTAGTCCCTGTGGGCCATACCATCCTTATCACAACTATAAGAGTCCACTAGAATTGTAGAGTGAAAGCAGTTATAAGTGCAAAACTGAAATAAGCATATCTATGTTCCCATAAAACGTTATTTCTAGACACTGAAACTTGAATTCCATATAACTTTTGAATCATGAAATATATTCTTTTGATTTTTTTCAACCATCAAAAAATGTAAAAACCATGCTGAACTCACAGGTCATATAGAAACAGGTGAATTTGGCCCTGCACCAGAATATAAACTTTGTGAGGAGAGAGATACACTTATCATATCACTGTTATACTACAGGATTTGATCCAGGGCCTCATATATAATGGCTTGTGTTAGTTACTTTTTCAATAAATAAATAAATCTCCCTGTAAGTTGTAATGAGCACAGCTAGATCTATTACACACTGAGCAAAATGGAAATTTGAATAGAAATAATTAAAAATTAATTTTCATCCTGTGTTTATAGTTTACAAAGTACTTCCATGTACATTTCTCATTTTTTTTTTTGCAATAAATAGGGCAACTGCATGAATTTCTGTTTATGAGTTTCAGCATGAATTTCTCAAGGTAATACAGCTAGTTAATGATGAGGTTTAATCTTCAGAAGGAGAAGCTATTTCCTCTCTGGACCAACAGCAGTCATTCCCTGGAGACTATTGGAAATGAAAATTCTCAGGCCCCACCCTAAACCTACTGAATCAAAACTTCATTTGTGAGGCCCCAAAATCTGTGGTCCCACACACCCTATGGGTGATTTTGTTGCATGTGAATGCTTGAGAACTATGCTGTAGGCCAGTGGCTCTGAACACTGGCTTCACCTTAGAATCACCTGGGGGGTTTATAGAAACCATCAGTGCCTGGGCCCCACCCCCAAGAGTCTGACTCATTTCATCTGGGGTAGGGTGCAGGAATCACTTGTTTTAACAACTCCCCAGGTGATGCTAAAGTACATCTGGAGTCAGAGGCTACTGCAGTCAAGGCCATGCTGCTTCTCCTAACAGGAAAGAAATGTTGCCCAAATTAGTTAGAATCACCTGCCATAGAGCCAAGCCAATATTAAGTCCTGAACTTATTCTCTTCATGGGACACCAAAAGATGGATTTCCTACTACCTCAGAGAACTTAATAGAGTTTCACAGACACCACAGGCCCACAGAAAAAGACCTGCCCCAATAATCTCTCATGTTCCAATTTCTCTTCAGGCTTTTATTCCCATTGCCATGGCCCCCTCCATTCCTGCTTCCATCAGCTGACTGCACCGATTCCATTAGAACTAAGGGCAGGTGCAGCCTGGAATGAAGCAGGAACTCATCTGTTTCTCCAGTTCTCACTCCTGATGTTTGCTAGTTTGTATGATTAATTTTATCAATTTTCCTGACCTGCTTTGCCACTGAAATAAATATGACAGCTGCTGAGCTGCCTCCATTCTTCCTCTTGCCAAGTGAGATGCTGAGATGTGTTTTCTTGTTGATTGCAAACTTGGGCAAATATCAAGTAAACAGACTACACAGGATTCATCCTGGTCATACCGACAAAGCAGGTGTGGAATAAAATACTCATGCTTTAGTAGATATAAATCAGAGAAAGCTGATTTCCCATCTTCTAGATTTCCTAGGTACTCATTCAAGAAAACAACATCATGTTCTACATTTCCAAGTCTGCTTTGCCCACCAGTTCTAATTTTCCTCCTTTTCAGAGTAAACTACTTGATAGGTGTCAATACCAAAATACTCTCTGACTACCTCTTATATTCATCTGTCCAGTAAAGTGAGGTGATAAAGAACGTGTGAAAGTGTTTTGCAAACTATAACCTCTCCCAGAAATGCTAGCCATTATTATTAAACTTACCAGCTTGCCTTAGTCTGAAAGAAGTCACCTGTACTGAGCACCTATTTGCCAGGCCCTTTATATTAATCTTCTGGAGAAGGAAATGGCAACCCACTCCAGTATTCTTGCCTGGAGAATCCCATGGACAGAGGAGCCTGGTGGGCTACAGTCCACGGGGTCACAAAGAGTCGGACACGACTGAGCGACTTCACTCACTTACATTAATCTTAAGGTGTATCAATCCCATTTTACAGAGAAAACTGAGGCTCAAATGGTTGCCTATCTGTCCATCAAGCTGCGAGTTCAAGGCCTGCTTGAAGCCCGTATCTGTCACCCACCACCACACCACCATCTACTATGCTGTGGCCACGAGACGCAGGCAGGGCTGCCTGACTGCAGCTACACCTAAGTCCAGCTTCCAGACCAGATTATGTAGAGAGGAACCTGATTTAAGATTGTGGGTAAATGAAGCAAACCTGCTTTTATTTGGTTTAATTTGAGGGAAAACCAAAAGACACTTCAATCCAAAACTGATCATTATATGACTTTGAACAAGTTCAACCCTCTTTGTGTTTCAGTTTAGTTTTCTAGTGTATAAAATACATAGAATAATAACCACAGGGTTTGGTTTTGAGGGTTACATTAGCTTAAGAAGACAATATACACAAAATATGCCTGGAATGGTTCCTGATAGCTATAAGGTGCTTGAGGGTGGATTTTAAATATGAATCTTAGACCCTTCATACAAGAAAAACTGAAATACTACCATTTATATTACCCTATTAACTCAAATAAAATAGTTCCTTTGAGTTAAAATATTGTCAGAGTAATAGGTCTCAAAGCGTATGTGTAGGAGGTGGGGGCAGGGATGGATAACAAAATAAGTTGGCTACTGATGAGAAGCACATAGTCACTGTCATCCTTGGTAACCTTGCTATCCAACTGAGGGCTGAGCAGGTAAATGCAGAAGAATGAGTAGCCACTGGCCTGGAGCTTTATTCTCTAAAGAGAGGGTAGCGAGGCCAATTTTGTTAGGAACAAAGTTGAAAATGCCGAAACCCAGCTTCCTAAATTGTTCAACTGGAAGTAACCTGCAGAGGCCATTTGCCTCCTGTCTTCTAAGAGTAAATATTGTTATCTCTTTTGAATGGAAAAATAAGAAGCAGAAGTCACTGAAGTAACTTCACTGGTGAGCATCTAGGAGCAGAAGAGAAACCAAGTCTTCTATCTTTGTGTTATGAAGGCTGCAACTGGCTTGTGACTCTTTTGTCCCCCAGGCTTCTCCTCGGATCAGGTTCTGGGGAAATTCACCCATCGTGGCTGCAAGAATTGGAGGGGGTGGGGAGGGTTGTTGATAGTAGAGGATACATAGACCTTTCCCAGTGAGCCTAGGCTAGCCTCACTCTGCCTTAATTCCCTTTCTACCCGTATTCCCTTTTCTACCACCTCCTGCATTTGCCCTGACTCTCCAAATAGATAAATAAAGCCATTTAAGAATGCTCCCTGAAATTTGGATAGGAGCATGATGCAGTGTCAGTTGATTAAAGAGAAGATTGTGTTTAAAGGAGGGAGGAAATCAAAGACATCCTCTGCTGCAGCTGGGTGTCCTAATGCTCTCTCTCTTGCTCTGGAGTTTGCGTTCACATCAGTAACAGCAACAATAATAGCAATAAATTGTTATCAGCATTAGCTCCCACTGGACTTGGTGATGACTTATGGAGAATAAACAGCAAACCTGCTCACAGGTACACCGTGGTCCCCTTGGCCAATGGATCATTTCCCTCCTGCCAGAAAACTTCCACTGAGGACCTATCCAGCTGCCTCTCATCACTTGCTCCCTGCTGGGGGTGGGGTGGAAGTGAGTAGAATGAGATAGTGTCTTTCTCCGTGTTCCCTGGGCCTGCTGAGCACAGAGATATCAGCAGGTGCTCAGCTATTCCTCCCCATCCCATTTGTAAAAAGAAAATGAGATGGAGGAACAGAGGAGAAAGGCTTGGTGACTTTCTTTGCATTGATCACTCACAGCCCATCATCTCAGTCATCACAGTAGAGTGTGGGCAGAGAGCTCAGCTCGAAATGAGGACCTGCCTTCTGGGCAGAAAGAATCAGGCATGCGATGTGATGTCTAATTTCCAGCCTCCCAATTGCCCAGGCAGACTTCATCCCCTGAATTCAGGTCTTCCTAAATGAGGGGAGCAGGGAGGGGGTGTCTCCTGCTGGCAGAGTGTTGAAAGCACGATCCATGACATAGGCCTGGGAGGAAGATTTTGCTGGGGAAATGCAAGAGCTTCAGTATTTTGCACACCAAGCTTGTCTTCTAATGACAGCCTTGGGAGCCAGACATTTCTAAGTGCTAATTAGAGGTGTTGATTATCGTGGTAACCCTGTGGGGGCTCAACCCAAGCCCGAGAGCAAAAGCCACAGATAAAATAAAGATTGTTACAATAGCTCCCAGTGTCACATGAGCATCAGTACCGGAATGTCAATGTTCAGGCACAAGCCAATCTGGGATTCGAGCGACTGCAGTGACGGAGGACCAGACTGATGCACGGGCTGTCACATGGCACACACTGTGCAGTTCTGGTTGAAGGACAGATCCTCCATCCTAATCAATCAGTAAGAGCTCACCAGGACTCAGATATAAAGAGACTGACTTATGACAGGATTTCATTACAACATGGGCAAAGCCACGGAAGTGGAGCACGTGGAGATCCTCTCTTGGAGTTCTAAGGTTGGTGAGTTATTTTAAGGCACAGTAGGTTGCATTTATATTTACAACCTTAAACATGCACACATTTTGAGATGCACACCTGCTATTTCTAATAGAGAAGGTGTCCTGATTATTGGCTTACTCTTACTTTACATCCGTAGTTCTTAACAGCTTCGTAACTATATTGGAAAGAGAATGAGAATCAAAAAGAAGTATTTTATTTGGCTGTGTCAATAGTCCCTTGTGGGATCTTACCAAGGTGGTACTAGTGATAAGAACCCTGCTGCCGATGCAGGAGACATAAAGAGATGCGGGTTTGATCCCTGGGGTGGGAAGATCCTCTGGAGGAGGGCATAGCAACCCACTCCTGTACTCCTGCCTGGAGAATCCCATGGACAGAGGAACAGTGTAGGCTACGGTCCATAGAGTGGCAAGGAGTTGGAACACAACTTAAGTGACTTAGCATGTATGCCAGAAGTGAGAGTGATCAGTCCTAACCACTGGACCACTAGGGAATTCCCAGAAATAAGGCTTAAGGTGGAGCATTAATTTGAGAGGTACCCATGCACTGGGCTGACAGCTGAGTCTCTAGAGCCTGAAGAGAGCAGAGAACCAACTCCAGCACTCCTTACCTAAGGTTTGTGGGCCTCAGTTTTCTCTTCTGAGACATGGGGATAATAATAATACTCACCTCCTAAGATTATGGAGGGTTAAATAAAATAATGACTACCAGATCCCTAGCATTATATCTAGACTTGATGTGGAGTAAGTCACTTTCTTGGCTTTATAGTCCTCCTTTGGAATAAACAGAAAATAAAAATAACTACTTTTAGAATTATTTCAAGGATTAAATGAGAAAATGCTACTTATGAACCATTATGAATTTATGAAAAACGGTAATGGTTTTTACAAAGACAACCTAAGTTGTCATCTGTTTTGAGGCAGGATATCTAGCCCAAACCTAGACCAGGATCTTTTCCTTTGAGCCTAGAGTCTGCTGTGTGACCTTGGAGAAGTGAAAAGCCCTTTCTTTTTTAATCTGGATCCTGATTTAATAAAAGTTCAGAATTCAAATGACATAATGCATATGTAACTCTTTGTCACCTGTAAGGCATTTCCATACATCTTATGACACAATAGACATTGGAGTTGGGCTAAGCCACACAGTTACCACTTTATTCCCACTATTTATCAGCTCCCCATTCTTGGGCAAGTTAAATTCCCTTGTTTCTAGAATGAGGACAATAATACCTGCCCCAAAGTTCATGTCTAAAACATCTACCTGGGATGGAGGATCTAATAAATGTCCATTCTCTCTTATACTTGCTCACTGGATGATCCTAATGAAGACAACGGGGATACCTCATCCCTCTGCAAAGGGGAGAAAAGGTAAGTGTAAACAAGTATCAATATGAGCTCCATGTGTGGATGTGGAAGTGTGTAATGAGACGCATATAAAGCTACAAAAGAGAGAAAAAACTCTGTGCACAGGCAGCGAGGCCTGGGCATAATACCCTATCCCTGATCTAAACAGACCGAGGAGGGAGCATGGCAGGGATGGAGAAGAGCAGAGCCATTTAGTCATTTTTTTCTGCTGAGACATTCCCTAGCTGTTTAAACCTTCCCTTTATCCCCAGAGCTTACATTTCTCAACACCAGCAATCTGTACGTTGAAGTCACTTTAGTCTGTTGGGAGGCATAAATCTGGCCTCCTAAGAGTCCACTATAGCAAATTGCTAGCACCTTCTCAGACACAAAGGAGAAAATCAAGGTTGACTGCAAAAAACTTCTGGTTACTTTGAAAAAGTCATCCTACTTGAATTCAATGGACAACCATTCTTCAAGATATGCTCTACAACATGCTAGTTCCAAGAGATATTTTTTCTTTTTTATTTAAAAAAAAAAAGACTACTTTATGATCAAAAGTTGGCAAGACACTACATGTCACATCCCCCCCTTTTAAGACTGACAGCATTAGCTTATTATTAGAAAGGGATTCTGGTAAAGCAGCTTCTGTATATTTATTAATATTTCCTAAACTGATTTGACAAGGGAATCCCTTTTCCAAAGAACACCTGTAAAATTCTATGAAACTGGTTTCAAGGAAGGTAACTTTGGCAAAGAGTCTGATTCTTTTCTCCTATGTATTTAAAATATTTAGGTTTTAATGAGTTTTTAACAGATAGAGGGTATTCAGTAAGTCTTTGCTAAATGAATAGATCTCACAAGTGATTAGCCATTTGGCAAACAGTAGGCAATCACCCCTTGTTGGCTAATGTGACACCACGAACTGTCAACTAACTAATTTATCACCCCACAAATATTTCTCCAATGCATCATATGCTCTTTGCTGTAAGTTGAATAGTTTCATACAAGACAATCTAATGTGAAAAATTCAAAACACTGAACCTCAGCCTTGACTGGGTCTGATTCTGGAGAAATCTGTCCAAATTTGTTCACCCCTCCCTCTAGCCATGCAGGAGGACAGGTATAACCTATTAGACATATTTTGGAATTGTCCTGATCTTCAAGGTCTCTCCATTTGTCTTATAATCCAGTGAAATGTTCACACAACTCTAATACTTTCCTACACAAGCTACGGTCCCTAGATTTCTTCTTTCACCTATTATCAGCAGAACTTTCTTTATCAGATTGCATGTCTTGATGTGAACTTCATAAAGTATGGTCACAGTACTCATAGGCAACACCTAGGAATAGTCTCTGCCAGATGAGGTGAGAAAAATCTGATCCATGTCCCCAAGGGTGATGACAAAGAAAGACATGATTTCACAACTTTTTGTCATTGTTTTTGTTTTAGAAAACATCATTTTGTGGTTATTCTGTGTAGGCATCTGTGTATGAATTTATGTGTTCTGAAGAAGATGACCTCATTCTCGAAGGAAGTGCATACCACAGGGTCCTCATATCAATGCAAATATTTCCTTCTTTCCAAGGTCTTAGGAGAGCCTGCAATGGTAGCGGCTGTGATGATTTACATTCCAAAGGAAGGGTTAACCTCATCTCATGGCCGCTGTTGTCTCAGGACAACTTGTCAGCCCACTAGAACATCCCATAATGGATTTGAAGTGGATTGTGCAGCCCCTTGCAAGGTGGATGCTGTATTTATTGAATAGACATTAAAAAGAACATTTCTCAATTTCTTAGCACTGAACTCAGGGTCAATGGATCTTCTTGGCACTGACATGCTGAGTCAACTCCTAGCTCAAAGCTTTTAAAGGGACTGGGGTTAGATTAAAGGATTAGACTCCGTCTTGAATGTTTCCCTGGCAAAACTGTTGGGTCTTAAATCATTTATGTTGCCTTGCAGTGCTTTACTTGGCCTTTCAGTGCTAGCTTTCAAAGAAACACACACACACAAGCTCCCACTCCAAGAGCATAACAATTCTTCTTTTGCAGATTGAGTAGGTATTTTTTGCCTGTGAGAGGAAACTACTTCAGACTCATCATATAGGTAAGTTGCTGTGCTTTTAGTGATAATTATAAGATAGTAGGTCATGCCTGTGGACTCTGATTAAATCTATACCCCCAAATAGAAACCAAACCTGCAATAGCTGTGCCCTCATATCCTGCCACACAGCTGTCCTTAATGTAGACCCACTTGACTAATTGACTTTGTCTAGGGCAACCACATTCCCTCTGACACCTTGTGCATGCATCATCCCCACTTCAGTATCCATTGGTTCACCCACCCATGCAGTCAATCATTGTCACCTGTCACCCTGCTAGAAGTTTGTGTACAATGCTATTCATTCATTGATGTCTTCTTTCAAAAGAAAACAAGGCTTCAGTCCTTTTATATACTTTGCTCATGTACAATTAAATGCATGTCAAATAAAACACATATATTACTTTTGTACTTTTACATATTTTTATGTAAGAATAGTAACCAGCATGTTGCTGCAAGCCACTCAGGGTGTATACATATAAGCCCAGCCCAGAGGCAGTTGAGCAGGGGTGAAACATATTTACAGAGTCACCACCATAGTGTTGGAGAAGGAAATGGCAACCCACCCCAATATTCTTGACTGGGAAATCCCATGGACAGGGGACCCTAACAGGCTAGAATCCATGGGGTTGCAAAGAGTCAGATAGACTTAGTGACCCTACAACACCACCACACCATATACTGGTGAGAATGCAGGTTTTAGGGAAAACTACCAGGGTTTGAATCATACTTGAACACTGATTAGCTTATTAGCCATACTACAAACAAAAATAAAGCAAACATTCCTTTGTGACAATAAAAATTAAGAAATCTTTGAAATATCTCCAAGAATCTATAATCCAAAATGTTAGTCTATTTATTGCCTAGAACCTTCTTATCCCATCTAGTTCTTAGGTGAAGTTGAAACAAATATAACAACAAAAAAAGCAGCCCTGATGAGATGAACATCAAAATGTGATGGAATACAAAGGAATGAAATAGTGCCATTTAAAGAGACATGGATGAACCTAGAGACTGTCATACAGAGTGAAGAAAGTCAGAAAGAGGAAAACAAATATCATATGATATCACTTATATGTGGAATCAAAAAAAATGGTACAGATGAACTTATTTGCTAAGCAAAAATAAAGACATAGAGGTAGAGAATAAGTTTATGGATGCTAAGTGGGAGAGAAGGAGTGAGATGAACTGGAAGATTGGGATTGACACATATACACTACTCTGTATAGAATAGATAACTGATGAGAACCTACTGTATAGCACAAGGAACTCTACTGAGTGCTCTGTGGTGACCTGATGGGAACGAAATCCAAAAAAGAGGGAGCATATGTATAAGTATAGGTGATTCACTTTGCTGTACAACAGAAATCAACACAACATTGTAAGTAAAAATAGTTTTTAATGTGATGGAACAATGAGCTCTTAAATATAAAATGCAAACTTCATTTCTTCCTTTTGGCTTTATCTAGGAAGAAATATCAGTAACCTCAGATATGCAGACGACACCACCCTTATGGCAGAAAGTGAAGAACTAAAGAGCCTCTTGATGAAAGTGAAAGAGGAGAGTGGAAAAGTTGGCTTAAAACTCAACATTCAGAAAACTAAAATAATGGTGTCTGGTCCCATCACTTTATGGCAAAGAGATGGGGAAACAATGGAAAGAGTGACAGACTTTATTTGGGGAGGGGGGGCGCTCCAAAATCAATGCCGATGGTGACTGTAGCCATGAAATTGAGAGACACTGGGACGACCCAGAATGATGGTATGGGGAGGGAGAAGGGAGGAGGGTTCAGGATGGAGAACACATGTATATCTGTGGTGGATTCATTTTGATATTTGGCAAAACCAATACAATATTGTAAAGTTTAAAAATAAAATAAAATTAAAAAAAATAAAAATGATTTGTTTATGAAAAAAATAAAATAAAATCAGAATTACCCAATTAAAAAAAAAAAGAAAGACACTTGCTCCTTGGAAAAAAAGCTATGATCAACCTAGTCAATATATTAAAAAGCAGAGACATTACTTTACCAACAAAGGTCCATCTAGTCAAGGCTGTTTTCTCCAGTAGTCTTGTATGGATGTGAGAGTTGGACTATAAAGAAAGCTGAGCACCAAATAATTGATGCTTTTGAATTGTAGAGTTGGAGAAGACTCTTGAGAGTCCCTTGGACTGCAAGGAGATCCAACCAGTCCATCCTAAAGGAAATCAGTCCTGAATATTCATTGGAAGGAGTGATGCTGAAGCTGAAATGCCAATACTTTGGCCATCTGATGCAAAGAACTGACTCACTAGAAAAGACCCCAATGCTGGGAAATATTGAAGGCAGGAGAAGAAGGGGATGACAGAGGATGAGATGGTTGGATGGCATCACTGACTTAATGGACATGAGTTTGAGTAAGCTCCGGGAGTTGGTGATAGACAGGGAAGCCTGAAGTGCTGCAGTCCATGGGGTCACAAAGAATCAGACACGACTGAGCGACTGAACTGAATGGAACAGTGAAGAAGTGAAGTGTTAGCCACTCAGTCATGTCTGACTCTTTTTGACCCTGTATACTATAGCCCACCAGGCTCCTCTGTCCATGGGATTCTCCAGGCAAGAATTCTGGAGTGGGTTACCATACCTACCTCCAGGGGACCTTCCCAACTCAGAGACTGAACCTGAGTCTCCTGCATTGCAAACATATTCTTTCCCATCTGAGCCACCAGGGAAGCTCCTTTATCTACAGTACTCCCCTACAAAATTTTCCACACTATCCAGGGTCTTTCTCACTAATATGCCAAGGCGCCTCCACCTCCACTCTTTTCTAATGTCTTTCCTCCCATGAATTACATTTTGTTTCCTTACTCAGTTTGCTCTTTCTCCTTTTCTCTGTCTATCCATATCATAAACTTCGAAATGAGTTTCCATATCTCTCTGGTGAAGGCTTATCTAACCACCATAATTCCAGTAAACTTGACTTCCTTTTCATGTACTCAGTTGCTATGCTTCTCATTTTCTCAAGAAAATATTTATAACTTTGTTCTTAGACTAGAATGAGAGCTGAAAAAACCTATAACCAAATTTATATGTCTTACTTTTGCAATTCATCTCTCCTCTTCCTAGGAAAATACACATACACATGCACGGGCACATGCACACTCAACACACTTTACATTTCCCACTTCTTTTTACTAATCAAAGTTTTGTGCTAATGGGTGCCCAACAACTGTTTGTTCCCTATTTGGCCATGGTTTGTGTATAAAGCCAATTTGCTTTTTTTTTTTTTTTTTGTATTTCTTTTCCATGGGAATGGTCTTGATCCCTGTCTCCTGTACAATGTCACGAACCTCCGTCCATAGTTCATCAGGCACTCTATCAGATCTAGTACCTTAAATCTATTTCTCACTTCCACTGTATAATCATAAGGGATTTGATTCAGGTCATACCTGATGGTCTAGTGGTTTTCCCTACTTTCTTCAATTTAAGTCTGAATTTGGCAATAAGGAGCTCATGATCTGAGCCACAGTCAGCTCCCAGTCTTGTTTTTGCTGACTGTATAGAGATTCTCCATCTTTGGCTGCACAGAATATAATCAATCTGATTTCGGTGTTGACCATCTGGTGATGTCCATGTGTAGAGTCTTCTCTTGTGTTGTTGGAAGAGGGTGTTTGCTATGACCAATGCGTTCTCTTGGCAAAACTCTATTAGCCTTTGCCCTGCTTCATTCCGTATTCCAAGGCCAAATTTGCCTGTTACTCCAGATGTTTCTTGACTTCCTATTTTTGCATTCCAGTCCCCTATAATGAAAAGGATATCTTTTTTCGGTGTTAGTTCTAAAAGGTCTTGTAGGTCTTCATAGAACCGTTCAACTTCAGCTTCTTCAGCATTACTGGTTGGAGCATAGACTTGGATTACTGTGATATTGAATGGTTTGCCTTGGAAATGAACAGAGATCATTCTGTCATTTTTGAGATTGCATCCAAGTACTGCATTTTGGACTCTTTTGTTGGCCATGATGGCTACTCCATTTTTTCTAAGGGATTCCTGCCCGCAGTAGTAGATATACTGGTCATCTGTGTTAAATTCACCCATTCCAGTCCATTTTAGTTCACTGATTCCTAGAATGTTGACGTTCACTCTTGCCATCTCCTATTTGACCACTTCCAATTTGCCTTGATTCATGGACCTAACATTCTAGGTTCCTATGCAATATTGCTCTTTACAGCATCAGACCTTGCTTCTATTACCAGTCACATCCACAACTGGGTATTGTTTTTGCTTTTGCTCCATCCCTTCATTCTTTCTGGATGGTATGATCACTCACCTACAGCCAGACATCCTGGAATGTGAAGACAAGTGGGCCTTAGAAAGCATCACTACGAACAAAGCTAGTGGAGGTGATGGAATTCCAGTTGAGCTAGTTCAAATCATGAAAGATGATGCTGTGAAAGTGCTGCACTCAATAGGCCAGCAAATTTGGAAAACTCAGCACTGGCCACAGGACTGCACAAGGTCAGTTTTCATTCCAATCCCAAAGAAAGGCAATGCCAAAGAATGCTCAAACTACCGCACAATTGCACTCATCTCACATGCTAGTAAAGTAATGCTCAAAATTCTCCAAGCCAGGCTTCAGAAATACGTGAACCATGAACTTCCAGATGTTCAAGCTGGTTTAGAAAAGGCAGAGGAGCCAGAGATCAAATTACCAACATCCGCTGGATCATCGAAGAAGCAAGAGAGTTCCAGAAAAACATCTATTTCTGCTTTATGACTATGCCAAAGCCTTTGACTGTGTGGATCACAATAAACTGTGGAAAATTCTGAAAGATATGGGAATACCAGACCATCTGACCTGCCTCTTGAGAAACCTATATGCAGGTCAGGAAGCAACAGCTAGAACTGGACATGGAACAAAACACTGGTTCCAAATAGGGAAAGGAGTTCATCAAGGCTGTATATTGTCACCCTGCTTATTTAACTTCTATCCAGAGTACGTCATGAGAAATGCTGGGCTGGAAGAAGCACAAGCTGGAATCAAGATTGCAGGGAGAAATATCAATAACCTCAGATATGCAGATGACACCACCCTTATGGCTGAGAGTGAAGATGAACTAAAAAGCCTCTTGATGAAGGTGAAAGAGGAGAGTGAAAAAGTTGGCTTAAAGCTCAACATTCATAAAAATAGATCATGGCCTCCGGTCCCATCACCTCATGGCAAATAGATGAGGAAACAGTGTCAGATTTATTTTGGGGGGCTCCAAAATCACTGCAGATGGTGACTTCAGCCATGAAATTAAAAGACACTTACTCCTTGGAAGAAAGTTATGACCCACGTAGATGGCATATTGAAAAGCAGAGACATTACTTTGCCAACAAAGGTTCGTCTAGTCAAGGCTATGGTTTTTCCAGTGGTCATGTATGGATGTGAGAGTTGGACTGTGAAGAAGGCTGAGCACCGAAGAATTGATGCTTTTAAACTGTGGTGTTGGAGAAGACTCCTGAGAGTCCCTTGGTCTGCAACGAGATCCAACCAGTCCATTCTGAAGGAGAGCATCCCTGGGTGTTCTTCAGAAGGAGTGATGCTGAAGCTGAAACCAGTACTTTGGCCATCTCATGTGAAGAGTTGACTCATTGGAAAAGATTCTGATGCTGGGAGGGATTGGGGGCAGGAGGAAGAGGGGACAACAGAGGATGAGATGGCTGGATGGCATCACCGACTCGATGGACGTGAGTTTGAGTAAACTCTGGGAGTTGGTGATGGTAGGAAGGCCTGGCATGCTGTGATTCATGGGGTCGCAAAGAGTCGGACACGACAGCGACTGAACTGAACTGAACTGTGTATAAAGCACTGTAAACCATCTAGGAATCTCCCCTACACATGGCTGAGTTTTCTTAACTACTACTTCAGTCCATTTCCACCCATGGTCCTGGAATTGATTCTGTTCCACAGGAAAATTTAATGAAGTTTATATAAAGATGCATTTATACCTTGTTCTGGTACCTACGCTACTACCTTATTTCTATAGACAAGTTCCTACCTTATATCTCAGTTTTTTACTTTTTAAATTTCACTCTGGCTGAAGTTCCACCTCAGAATCCTATACTGTTCCTCATCTACTACAAGAAAGAAACCATGTGTGACTTCTGGCAATTGTCTCCAAAAATTAGAGCCCTCCCCTAGAGACCCATCCCCAAACTGAGGCACTGCTATCTGCTCACCACCTACTCTTCACTCTCTACCCTCAACCTCTTTGATCTTTAATACAGCCACCACTGCGCCAATGAATTATATCATGCTCCTCCTGGATACTAAACCTAAGTTTCTCATGCTGCAGTCTATTTCAGCTTAACTTAATTTCCCTCCAACTTTGTTCCTTGACTCTGAACTTCTCCCTCAATATCTCAGCTGATTTCTCCTTTAGGTCTCCAAGAAAAGTGAAAGTGTCTCTGTGTCCAACTCTTGCAAGCCAGGTCTCCCACATTGCGGGTGATTCTTTACTGTTTGAGCCACCAGGGAAGCCCGGATCTCCAAGACCTGTTGATCTCTAACTCCCCCAGCACCCATCCATTCATTGATCTATTGTTCTGCATTTCCCAGCCTGAGACACTGATACTTCATGTCCAATGAAGACAAGACAGATGCTCCCATACTCCCATGAGGAAGGGCAGGACTCATAACCACCCATTACTATACCTTTTGAACATCATAATTTACCTGCTTGGCTCTGTCACCTCCACCATTTTCACTAGAGTCCAACTTTAAATGCCTGTCAGAAATTTCTAGTCTCCACGTCCAGGTCTTCCCTTCCTAACTTTGACATCAGCCCTGGTGTAAATCATGGGACTAGGTTTGTGGCAGCCATATTGACTTGAGCTCAGGGTTGTTTACTGAGCAGAAGACTGTCTTTAGGCATTAGTTTGTGTTGTCATTTTTGTGGTTAGCTACATCTTCTCATTAAGAAAGCAAGGGAATTCCAGAAAAACTTCTGTTTCATTGGCTAAGCGTAAGTCCTTGACTGCATGGATCATAACAAACTGTGGAAAACTCTTAAAGAGATGAGAATACCAGACCATCTTACCTGTCTCCTGAGAAACCTACATGCAGGTCAAGAAACAAAAGTTAGCACCTTCTATGGAATGACTGACTGGTACAAAATTGAGAAGGGAGCATGATAAGGCTCTTTATTGTCACCCTATTTATTTAACTTATATGAAAAGCAAATCATTCAAAATGGCAGGCTGGATGAGTTACAAGCTGGAATCAAGGTTGCTGGGAGAAATATCAACAACCTCAGATATGCAGATCATACCACTCTAATAGCAGAAAGTGAAGAGAGACTAAAGAGCCTCTTGATGAGGATGAAAGAGGAGAGTGGAAAAGCCGTCTTAAAATAATATTAAAAGTTTAAGATCATGACATCTAGTCCCATAACTTTATGGCAAACAGAAGGAGATGAGGTGGAAGCAGTGACAGATTTCCTCTTCTTGGGCTCTGAACACATTGGGGATGGTGACTGCAACCATGAAATTAGAAGATGATTTCTTCTTTGAAGGAAAGTGATGGCAAACCTAGACAATTGATTAAAAAGCAAAGATATCACTTTGCCAACAAAGGTCCATCTAGTCAAGGCTATGGTCTTTCCAGCAGTCATGTATGGATGTAAGAGATGGATAATAAAGAAGGCAGAGCACTGAAGAATTGATACTTTTAAACTGTGATATTGCAGAAGATTCTTGAGAGTCCCTTGGACTGCAAGGAGATCAAACCAGTCAATCCTAAAGGAAATCAAACCTGAATAGTCATTGGAAGGACTGATGCCTAAGCTGACACTCCACTACTTTGGCCACCTGATGTGAAGAGTGGACTCATTGGAAAAGACCCCGATGCTGGGAAAGATTGAGGGCAGGAGGACAAGGGGGCAACAGAGGATGAGATGATTGGATGGCATCATCAATTCAATGGACATGAACTTAGGCAAACTCAGGAAGATGGTGAGGGACAGAAAGGCCTGGCATGCTGCAGTCCATGGGGTTGCAAAGAGTCAGATATGACTTGCCAGCTGAACAACAACAACATCTTCGCATGGTCTCATAGACAATAGGTGCTGATGAATTGTTCAGAACAATTTTAGTGATCGGTACCACTCAGACAGTGCCTGTGAGCTCAATGAACCAGAAACAACGCTCAGAGTTCTTACCACACAGTGAGAGGGTCAAGAATTTGTCACAGGGACTAAAGAAAGGGAAACAAAAATCATCAGCAAACAAGCAGAATAAACTCAATATTGCTTCATTGTGGTAACAGTTTTTATTCCTACCATGAGCCTAGTCTAATTCTCATTTCTCAGTGCTCCTTTGAGGCAGCCACAGGGTCTTGTTCATAAACTTAGACACAGATGGCAACAGTGTTAACTCTGTGTGTGCCAAACCACTGTCATATCTCAGGCCATGGGGGAAATAGCAATCATTATCAAAACCAAGACACAAGTGAGTCCTGTAAAAGAAATCCATTGCTAAGAAGTGAACCTGGGTACTTTGTTTCATTATTTTCTTATACAGCTCAACTAACAGCAGGCTAAATATCTATTTCAGTCTTAGACTTAAATCATTCATTTTAATGTTCTGGCCTTGATGTCTGTTAGACTAAGCTCGTCCACCTTGTCTCTGATGTTTATGTGCCTTCCTCTCCCTTTCTGAGATCCTATCCCCACATGAATACATCTCAAAGATGGCATCTCCTATTATCAACCCTGACCTCCAAAGAACAACCCATATAGGGCCTATTAGGGATGATGATGCTCCCCTAACCAATATATGTCTCAGTACCTGATGAAAAGGATGCCTGCTGGGGGACAGAGTTGGGGGATGGTTACAGATAATTCTTAATAAAGCCACTCCAGCATTCCTATCTCTCTCATCTTCTAAACTCTTTCTTCTATAGCATACCAAGAAACTTCCAGCTTCTCATTTTCATTTAAGTTGAGAATTTTCAATCAGTCAACAGAAAATATTGTTAAAGTCCCTTCCAGATTCTTTTTTTTTTAATTTTATTTTATTTTTAAACTTTACATAACTGTATTAGTTTTGCCAAATATCAAAATGAATCCGCCACAGGTATACATGTGTTCCCCATCCTGAGCCCTCCTCCCTCCTCCCTCCCCATTCCATCCCTCTGGATGTAATCTGTTTGCTAAGGGGAGGGCATACAAGTGTGCTAAGATGCTTTAGTCGTGTTCCACTCTTTGAGAACCCATGGACTGTAGCCCCCCAGGGTCCTCTGTCCATGATATTCTCCAGGCAAGAATACTGGAGTGGGTTGCTACGCCCTCCTCCAGGGGATCTTCCCAACTCAGGGATCGAACCTGAGCCTCCTGTGGCTCCTGCATTGCAGGCGAATTCTTTACTACTGAGTCACTGGGGAAGCCCAATCTGTTTAGTGTTCCCATATGACTCAATTCAGCCCAGTCCATTATTACATATCTTTTTCTATGGCTTAATACACTTGAAATTCATTTCCACACACGCTTACCAAATATCTGCTGATTTTAAACATCGAAGTATCACAGTTCTTTTTTTAATCTCCTCGTGGGTCAGATTTGGTTCTTGTCTATCAGATTATTAGGTATTTGAGTCTAGTTATGGGTCTGCAGGAAATGAAAAATGGTCAGAGAGGGTCTTGAGGAGAATCAGCATTCCACTGAAGATCAGTTCAGAGCCAGTCTCAGGTGGAGACTGAACTTTTTAGACAGGGTGGAGGTTATGAAGGAAGGCATAGTGAGAAGGCTGACCTTACTATATCATTTTAAATAAAGGACTTCAGCATCCAGTCCTCTGGTGATTGGAACATCCAGATATTGTTACCTGGGGTGGGTTCTGAAACCAGAAATACAGGATGACTGGAGGCTGGCTCAGTGAACTCAAACTGATAACAGTCTACCAAAATTCCTCATTATAGTCTTGCAGCCCCATTCTTCTCTAATTAAAAACTCACCTCAACTTAAGAGACAGAGTAAGTTCATGGACACAGTCTGCACTTAATTCAGCCATCCGCAGAATCAGATTCTGCACTTGCTTTTCAGAAGTTTCAGCCCTATGTATCTAGTCACAACTGCATTTAAATCTCTGTTGGCTTTAGAACAGCCATACTTTCTCCTTCTCTGTAGGTATCTTGAGCTGGAATTGAAAGTTTTTGGCTTTGGCTTTTCTTTCTCTACACTCTCCCATTCAGGGATAAGCAACCATCCCATCCACACTAGTTTTTATGCACCATAAAATGTTACTAGTACAACTCAGTGGTCCCAAGCCTCATTTCTGTAGCCACATGACTCCAGGCAGTTGAAGGTGATAATTTAAGCAGCTAGTTTATCACTGCATGCCATGGACAATTCATGACCCATTTTCCATTGGCAAGAAATTTATTACTTCCTCCAAAACTAAACAGCTCATAAAACTAATGTGAGATTCCCACTTTTAAATTTTCTATTCCCCTTGGAAACACTTGAGGTACAGAAATCTGTTTCAGACAGAACTCCATCAGAAAAATAGAAACCATTAAATGCATGTGAAATATGAAAAGTTCACTACAGGAATTAGGGGTAATCTTTGGAAAGGCTAGAGGAGCAAAGGTCAAGGAAACTGACACTGATGATATTAGATTGAAGCAACAAAGTGGGTGATTCTCAAAAGTTTGCCAGGAAACTGCTGATAAGCTTGCACCAATTGTCTCAGCCTGCTACAGAATGAGAACACATGTATACCTGTGGCGGATTCATTGTGATATTTGGCAAAACTAATACAATTATGTGAAGTTTAAAAATAAAATAAAATTTAAAAAAATTAAAAAAAAAGAAATCACTGGGAAGCCACAGTGAATCTCACCTTTGCCTTTGTATCTGGTGCAACTGTGTCCAGTGAATATTGGCTTCTCCTTTCCCACCTTCCAAATCACATATGAGTTCTTACCTACAGCTACACAAGGAAAGGGATTCTAGGAAACATAATTTCTGGTTTTGCTTCTGTAATGCTCATAGATCTTAAATTAATTTCTTATCAAAAGTAATTAATCATTAATTATGGAATTGCAGGCACTGGTTTGCAGCTCACAAGGATCATATTTGGAGACAGGTTTTTCTCTAGGAATGTCTAACTCGTAACACGTAGACAAATGATCACCCACTTAGATCAATACCTATTCTGGCTCTCCTGTATAAGAAAAGATTCTCCATGTAAGTTTCTGCAAATTTTGCCTCCAAAATAGTTCTCAAAAGTCTATATATTTCCATCTCTCCTGCCACAACTCTAGATTAGGCAACAGTCATTTCTCATTTAGAGAATTGCTTTACCTTCTTCCATTTCTCTGTACCAGTCTGCTCTCAGCACTGCCGCCACAAAGATTCTTTCAAAAGTGAAATCACATAATGACACTCCCTTCCTTAAAATTCTTCCACTTGTACTCATACCCTGCCCAAAGTTTCATCCATAGTAAACTCTCTTGAGCTTTTTAGTTTTGCCATAGTTTCCCTTCTCAAGCATCATTTTCTCTGCCTAGTACACTCTCTTTTCTTCCCCACTCCATTTCCAATTCTCTTCTGAACTTCCTTTGGACAAACAGTATTCATGCAGGTCCTAACTTAAATGCCATTTGCTTGGGCAGCCTTTCCCAGTCTTCACCTCTATACTTTGTTACCATTTCTTGTTTCTTTAGCTTAAGGCTTATTCTAAACCTGACAATTGGTGTCTTGCTTTGCTTGAGCTAAGCTCCTTTCTCATCTTGAATCTATGGGAGCAGGAAATTAGCTAGAACAGAGAAAAGAGAGAGTCAGACCCTCCCTAATGGCTGAGGTCAAGCTGGTAACAATCACCCAGGCTACATCCTCACTTTCAATTGAGACTTGAGGTGCTTGAAAGGCATCTTAGTAAACAACTTCATGAGAAGAAAACGGAGCCCAGAGATTTAGAATAACCCAAAAGAGGAAGCTTGAGGACAAGAACTTTAAAAACTGAACAAAAATTAATAATAAGAAGGACAAACATAGTATTGTATATAAAATCAACAACTAATAGTAACCCACAGCATAGTACAGGGAACTCTATTCAGTACTCTGTAATGTCCTATATGGGGAAAGAATCTTTTAAAAAACGGAGTGGATATATGTATATGTAAAACTAATTCACTTTGCTCCACACCTGAAAGTAACACAACATTGTGAATCAACTGTGTGCCAAGTCACTTCAGTCATGTCCAACTCTTTGTGACCCTATGGACCATAGCCTGCCAGGCTCCTCTGTCCATGGAGATTCTCCAGGCAAGAATACTGGAGTGTGTTGCCATGCCCTTCTCCAGGGGAATCTTCCCAACTCAGGGATTGAACCTGCATCTCTTACATCTCCTGCCTTGGCAAGAGTGCCACGTAGGAAGCCCCATAAATCAACTATACTCCAATAAAAATTCTTAAAAAAAAAATTTTTTTTTTAAGTTTTCCTCTTGATACCATGCAGAATGGCTTGTCCACCACCCCGTTCAAAAAGTGGAAGTAGTACAGCACCTCACTACAACAGGTCCTCAAAAATACTTATTAATGAGTGACAACATGAGAAAATGGATGGATAATTGAGTAAAGACAGAATTGTTCCTTCTCGAATTTCTATTAGAGTTCAGACTCTTTGACTAACAGTAGCCTTGAAGAGTCATCAGTGTCTGCTGATGTCTCAGGTGATTTATACCCTGAGCGTTGTGTGCATGTGTGTGTCATGTTTGGTACTTCTTATATCATATCCCCTTTTGTGGTACCTTTTCTGTACCATGTGAACATGTGTTTCTATCACCTCAAGCTTTTTGAGATCAGTGCTTTGCCTCAGTGCTTTGCACAGAGGCTGACACATCATCAATACTCATAAATATCTGTTGAATAAAAGACAATTATTGTAAAGAAATATCGTATTTTTTTAATATTCTCTTCTAAATATGCGACCTTGTGAACATGACTAGATCCCAGATATTTTCACAATGGTCCAAAGAATAGAATATTGGCAGTTCAATTTTGGATGTATCTATTCATAAAGTGGGGGGTGGGGGGGAGGTTTCAACTATTTATTTTCTGTTAGGCCATCAGGATCTTTCACTATCAACTTAATTTGTTTATATATAATTTATATCCCACCCATGACCCATAGGGGCTTCCCTGGTGGCTCAGACAGTAAAGTGTCTGCCTGCAATGGGAGAGACCCGGGTTCAATCCCTGGGTCGGGAAGATCCCCTGAAGGAAATGGGAACCCACTCCAGTACTCTTGCCTGGAAAATTCCATGGGTTGAGGAGCCTGGTAGGTGACAGTCCATGGAATCACAAAGAGTTGGACACGATTGAGCCACTTCACTTTACATCATCCATAGGGATTAGTTGGCTCAGTATTTCCACCTAGTTAACTTAATCCAATCCTGTTATTGTCACTGTCATTGATTCTTGACAAAGTCCCAATCTGTTATTTCAGTAAATCTGCCTGCCATCATCCACAAATGGTGGGAGACTTCCCATTTCCACTACTTCCCAAATCTTAAAGCAAGTTTAAATAAATTCTATTATTTCTGTAATTATGTAATTATAATTGTTCCTTAGTATGTCAATAGCAATGGGAAGATCTGTCTCAAATCACAGTGCTTTTACAAATGACTCAACTTCGTTCCTTTTATGTCTGTGTAGTATTTCATTGTATATATGTAGCACATTTTCTTTATCCATTCTTCTATCAGTGGACACTTAGGTTGCTTCCATTGTAAATTGCTGGCTATTGTAAATAATGCTGCAATGAACATTGTGATGCATGTGGGGATCTAGAGTCCATATTACAGAGTGAAGTAAATCAGAAAGAGAAAAAAATAGCAGGTGTGACCCCATGGACTATAGCCTGACAAGCTCCTCTGTTCATGGAATTCTCCAAGCCAGAATATTGTGTGAGTAGCCATTCCCTTCTCCAGAGAATCTTCCCAAACCAGGGATTGAATCCAGGTCTCCTGCATTGCAGGTGGATTTTTTACCATCTGAGCCACCAGGGAAGCTCAGATATTAACCTATATATGTGCAATCTAGAAAAATGGTACAAATGGACCTATATGGCAGGGCAGGAATAGAGATTCAGATGTAGACAGCAGATGTGTGGACACAAGGCAGAGGTGTGGGATAAAATGGGAAATCAGGATTGACATATATACACTACCATGTGTAAATTGCATAGCTAGTGTGAAGCTGTTGTGTAGCACAGGGAGCTCAGCTTGGTGCTCTGTGGTGACCTAGATGGGTGGACCAGGTGGGAGGTGGGAAAGACGTGCAAGAAGGAGGGGGTATATGTCTAGATGTAGCTGATTCACTTCAATGTACAGCAGGAGCTAACACAACACTGTAAAGCAGCTGTAACTTTTAAAACTCACAGTTTTTTTTAATGGTTTCCACATACAGATATAATCTCTTCATATTTCCTTGTGTTTCAGACAAACAAGCTACCAACTGCAAGGTCTAGAGTTAGTCATAGGCCTAACGAACCATTTCTGTGCCACAACAGAAAACGCCTCTCGAATGATGAGAGAGCTGATGCCTTCTACAGTGTGTGTTTCTCTCCCTTAGATAGCCCTAAGTAAATGCTGTGATTTCTGACTCTTTGGGATTCTATATCTTATACTTTGTGTCAGCTTGTTCCATTTTAGTTTTTCCAGACTGGGTACAATAAAATGAATTAGTCATGCTCTTACCAAATTATGGGCTTCCATGGTGACTCACTGGTAAAGAATCCACCTGCAATGCAGAAGATCTGGGTTCGATCCCTGGGTTGGGAAGATCCCCTGGAGAAGGGAAAGGCCACCCACTCCAATAATCTGGCCTTGAGAATTCCATGGTCTATATAGTCCTTGGGGTGACAAAGAGTCAGACACGGCTGAGCGACATTCTCTTTTACTTTTACAAAATTAGTTACTTTCAGCCTTGTCCCCCTTAGATGATACTCAGTACACTTGGTTGGAATTTTAGGCACCCTTAGATGTTACCATCACATATTTTCTGACAGTCTTTAGGTTTATTACCACAGATGGCTAATCTCACACATTATGTGTGTGTTGGATATCATTTCTTTTGGATCAAAGGCAAACCCAAGTTCCTGGTTCACATGTTGTTGGCAAAAGGGGTACTCATGGTCCCATCAGCCCTGCTGATGCCCTTGAGGAACAACACAGGCAGAGCTCTTGTGTGGGGGTTCCTTGCTGCATTTACAGCTTGCAAAGGGAGAATTTCCTCTCGACTTTTAGAACAGCAAAATGAAGACTGCTTAAGGAGTCTGGAATCTAGAGTGACAAAGCCAGTGCAAAGGTATCCTGATTCTCACTTTCTCAAGTCAGCAGTATAGCACATAACAGCAAAAATGGTCTCTTTGGCACATTAGACATTTATATCACCCAGGAAAAATAGCCACAACAGATGCAGGCTATCTGGCCTTTTAATGGAAATTGACTATAAGCAAAGTGTTTATTAGAGCCCTCGATTAGCCTCCATTTTTATGCCTTCTCTGAAATGCTTGGTGTCCACGAGTGAATTAATCAGGCATGGTCTGTGCACCCCAAACAACAATTTTACACTCTGTCAGAGCAGACCACATTTGAGCAGAGTTAATCACAATTATTTGCAAAGTTAATTCCAGTTCAAGAAGCCAGGGTGGTTCACAAGTGTATGCTAGGACCAGTCTCTCCACAGCCAGGCCTCCGGGGGTCTCACAGAACATATCACCATCTTGGCACATGACTTCCAGCATGCTTCTGTCAAGGTAAGCAAGCAGCAGCATGTTCAGGAAAAGCCTGAAACACAGAGGTAGTTAAAATGGGATAAATTACAGCTTCGTGTTTTGCGACAGTATTGTCTCTTTTACAGTAAATGTAAAAATAAACTTTGTAATTGGAAAATTGAACTCTGAAATGATTATTCTATTAATTATTCTTCCAGCTTAAATGAATGTGAGTTTTTAAGTAATCAATGGGCACTTAACAAGCACAAAGTCATTATTTTTAATAAAAACTTTAGTGTATTTTTTCCACAAAATGGTAGTTATTGAATCTATATTGCCTATGAATAAAAATGCCAAATTTCATTAGGACTACTCTCTAGTAAAGTTGAATGAGTACATTATATACTACCATGTATGTAGCAATGCTATTTTATCAAGCATGGCAAATACACATATTCATTCTCTCTCTCTCTCTCTCTCTCTCTCTCTCTCTCTCTCTCTATATATATATATATATATATATATATATATATTTGGTTAACACATCCTTCAAACATTTCTGATCTAATAATGATCATTAAACTTATCTCAATTTACTCTTGCTATTTGAACTGACAAACCATATATTACTTTTTCACATTTAATGTTGAAAATATCAGCTTCATAACACATTAACTCTGATTTTATCATTTTAATCTATATTCCAGTCATCTCAATTGATTTTTTAAAGATATATAACAAAAAAAGTCACTTTTTTTGCAAGCAACACATTACTAGATGCTGGGGTATGGAAATGGTTTACTTCTAAAAGTAACACAAAGACAAACTACAGACATGGCAAATGTGATACTAATGAATTCTAAATAAACACTAATGAATTCTAAATATGTACAGTTTCCTAGCATGTGAGCACTAATCATCTGACATGAAATCAAGATTATATGAGTCCCATAAAAAAGCTTAATGAATCAAAGAAAAAGTTACAGATAAGATTCTATTGTTCTATTTTACAGATTTTCACATTCCTTCATTTAGAAGTAATATGCTACCCTTACCTCATTAGATAAAAGGGAAAAATTGAAGACAAAAACAGTCTTTAACTTGTGATCACTTAAAAAGATCATAAAGATGGAGTGGGAGAGGTAGACAAGAACCTAAATTGTGTTAACTCTGGAATTTCGGCATGTGAAGGCATGCCTATAGGACTGGATATCTATAGGAATTGTGCACATTAACGGCAAAAAAAAAAAAAAAAATCAACTGGAAACGAACCCATCTCCCAACCAAAGGAGAGAGTAAGGTGTACAAGCTTGGGCCAATTATGATACCCAGCTGTACAGAAGGGGAATGATTCTGTGCCCAGTAATACCTATCAGCTAATTTGTCCTTTGGCCCAGGGCCTTATGAAATCCCATTTGAGTTGCATGAAAAGAGAGCTGAAAGTGCAATTTTCTTCATAGAAACTTCACTATATTTACAGCATCACTGAACAGCATTATTCTGTCACCTTGTCACACCATTTCTTTTAAAACACAAAGAAATAATTCTCCCCTTCTTGGAAGAGGACACACAAAGGACACCATTCCCTCATTGATATCAGAATGCTATTGGGATCAAGCATGGTGGTTGGGCACACTGGAATTCAACTTGCTATGGACACAGTACAACTCTGATGAGTATCAGCAGAAGGCACCACTGCTGTGAAGTGTCATGGGAGACACAGGTGAGAAAAGAAGTAGAAAACACCAAAAAGCCAATAATAAAAGGAAGGATAGCAGAAGTCTCTTGAGAGCTGAAGGTGCTGCATTCATGGCATATGTAAAATCACTCTACTTTCTCCCCTTGGGAATTCCAAGAGAAAATCTGCAGAAAGTTCACCATGGATCAAAGCCCTCACATTAGCAAAAGGAAGTAGCACCTGGGACTACTTGGTGTACTGTTAGTGGCCTTATTCTGTCCTTATTTATCACTCCCAATTTATTACAGTATGAACACAGATATAGAGAACACACAAAAGGGTAGATCATGGCCATATGTACGGATCATATGTAATGACGTTGGCACTGCCTTCAAAAGCTAGCAAGGCAAACTTCCATGAACTGCCAGAGCACAAGCCAAGTTTTCCAGTGTGAACCGTATACCCAAAGATAAGCCTGATTAGAGCTGAGTGGCTCCACAAGGACAAAATGGTCAATGGGCCAAAATCAAAGAATAAAAGAGAATTTAATGGTATAGTACCTGCTGACAGTCACAGTCAGTCACCCACCAGAAAGGAAGGTGCAGACCTAGGCATAGCTAAACCAAAAACAGACAAGAAACAGTACCTGAGTGAAGGATATGCCCCAAGGATAGAAAAGCTAAGTTAGGGACACGGTAAAGCAACAAAAAAGAGCATAAATCTTTAATAATTGATGTAGTTAAAGCCAGATGAGATTAAAAGACAAAAAATAAATTCAATTAAGTAATTAAATAATAGTAGTACCTCAGCTCTCAGCATTTAGTTGAA
The DNA here is from genome assembly GCF_019923935.1 of Bubalus bubalis. Classification (NCBI taxonomy): domain Eukaryota; kingdom Metazoa; phylum Chordata; class Mammalia; order Artiodactyla; family Bovidae; genus Bubalus; species Bubalus bubalis. The sequence continues at coordinate 4,788,991 of NC_059162.1, read as the reverse complement.
GCTATTGATAATGTAATCAAAGCAAGGAATTAAGAAAGCTCAGGGAGCTTCTGAGTCTAGGGCCAAATGAAAGTTATGTTGATTTAAGTATCTTTTCCTCTTCCTATTAATACTCTCTATGTGATTACTGGACTGTAACCTCCATGAGGATACATCTCTATGAGACATTTTCACCACTATATCTATTTCCCCTACCTTCATGCTTAGATAGTGTTTAATAATAGCCTTCTGGTGAGAGGGAACTGTGTGTGTGTGTCAAATCACTTCAGTCATGTCTAACTCTTTGCTACCTCATGGACCATAGCCCAGCAGGCTCCTTTGTCCATGGGATTCTCCAGGCAAGAATACTGGAGTGGGTTGCCATGCCCTTCTGCAGGAGAGGGAATTACTATCACATTAAATGTTCAGATATGTTAGATCTATGTAAAGTATTTGACAAATTCAGAAATATTTAAATGGGCATCATAGTATTGAAAATATCTAAGTAAACACTAAGTTACTTTGGAACATATGAGTGAATTCACCCTTTCTGAATCTTAATTTCCTTATCTGCACAAAGGTATTATCAGATCAGATCAGATCAGATCAGTCGCTCAGTCCTGTTCCACTCTTGGCAACCCCATGAATTGCAGCACCCCAGGCTTCCCTGTCCATCACCAACTCCCGGAGTTCACTCAGACTCATGTCCATCGAGTCAGTGATGCCATCCAGCCATCTCATCCTCTGTCGTCCCCTTCTCCTCCTGCCCCCAATCCCTCCCAGCATCAGAGTCTTTTCCAATGAGTCAACTCTTCGCATGAGGTGGCCAAAGTACTGGAGTTTCAGCTTTAGCATCATTCCTTCCAATGAAATCTCAGAGCTGATCTCTTTCATAATGGGCTGGTTGGATCTCCTTGCAGTACAAGGGACTCTGAAGCGTCTTCTCCAACACCACAGTTCAAAAGCATCAGTTCTTCAGCGCTCAGCCTTCTTCACAGTCCAACTCTTACATCCATACATGACCACAGGAAAAACCATAGCCTTGACTAGATGGACCTTTGTTGGCAAAGTAATGTCTCTGCTTTTGAATATGCTATCTAGGTTGGTCATAACTTTCCTTCCAAGGAGTAAGTGTCTTTTAATTGCATGGCTGCAGTCAACATCTGCAGGGCTTTTGGAGCCCAAAAAAATAAAGTCTGACACTGTTTCCACTGTTTCCCCATCTATTTCCCATGAAGTGGTGGGACTGGACGCCATGATCTCCGTTTTCTGAATGTTGAGCTTTAAACCAACTTTTTCACTCTCCTCTTTCACTTTCATCAAGAGGCTTTTGAGTTCCTCTTCACTTTCTGCCACAAGGGTGGTGTCATCTGCATATCTGAGGTTATTGATATTTCTCCCGGCAATCTTGATTCCAGCTTGTGTTTCTTCCAGTCCAGCATTTCTCATGATGTACTCTGCATATAAGTTAAATAAACAGGGTGACAATATATAGCCTTGATGAACTCCTTTTCCTATTTGGAACCAGTCTGTTGTTCCATGTCCAGTTCTAACTGTTGCTTCCTGACCTGCATACAAATTTCTCAAGAGGCAGATCAGGTGTTCTGGTATTCCCATCTCTTTCACAATTTTCCACAGTTTATTGTGATCCACACAGTTAAAGGCTTTGGCATAGTCAATAAAGCAGGAATAGATGTTTTTCTGGAACTCTCTTGCTTTTTCCATGATCCAGCAGATGTTGGCAATTTGATCTCTGGTTCCTCTGCCTTTTCTAAAACCAGCTTGAATATCAGGAAGTTCACATATTGCTGAAGCCTGGCTTGGAGAATTTTGAGCATTAGTTTACTAGTGTGTGAGATGAGTGCAATTGTGCGGTCGTTTGAGCATTCTTTGGCATTACCTTTCTTTGGGATTGGAATGAAAACTGACCTTTTCCAGTCCTGTGGCCAGTGCTGAGTTTTCCAAATTTGCTGGTATATTGAGTGTAGTACTTTCACAGCATCATCTTTCAGGATTTGGAATAGCTCAACTGGAATTCCATCACCTCCACTAGCTTTGTTCATAGTGATGCTTTCTAAGGCCCACTTGACTTCACATTCCAGTATGTCTGGCTCTAGGTGAGTGATCACACCATCGTGATTATCTGGGTCGTGAAGATCTTTTTTGTACAGTTCTTCTGTGTATTCTTGCCATCTCTTCTTAATATCTTCTGCTTCTTTTAGGTCCATACCATTTCTGTCCTTTATCGAGCTCATCTTTGCATGAAATGTTCCTTTGGTATCTCTGATTTTCTTGAAGAGATCCCTAGTCTTTCCCATTCTATTGTTTTCCTCTATTTCTTTGCACTGATCGCTGAAGAGGGCTTTCTTATCTCTTCTTGCTATTCTTTGGAACTCTGCATTCAGATGCTTATATCTTTCCTTTTCTCCTTTGCTTTTCGCTTCTCTTCTTTTCACAGCTATGGCTATAATGATAAAATGATATAAATGTATATAAAATGCTCAGTACTATACTATGCTCAGGACGTTAGAAACAGTCTTTTTGCAGGCTCCCTGTCCTGTTTAAAAAGACTGGAGAGAGAACGTGAAATGGTTTGTTAGTTTTAAACAAAAAGATGCCATATAAGAAGTTACTATGTGGAGCAGTTAAGTTGTGCTGAAGGATTTCAGAAAAGGAGAGACAAAATGAGTGGCTTCAAAATGCTAAAAATCTAATGGGGGTCTGCTGAAGTCTATGGACAGGACAAGAGAACCAAGAGAAGCACTCGAGGAACACCTAATCTTACATTGATACAGCAGCTACTATCATTGAGATAGGAACAGAAGAGCATGCAGAGCCTATTGAAGTCTGAAGTTGAGAAATGCCTTTGAAACCTCTGGCCTCACACCAAACATGAGGTAGGAGGCAACTGTGGCTATAAGAGAGACAGGGGAGCTGGGACAGACCCCATCCACACCCTAAGGCAAGAGTGTGCTGAGAGCAGGGCAAGTGAACAGAGACAGACCCTTGAGGAACTCAGATCCCTGCTAAAGGAGGGATTCTCCCCAGCCCTCCAGTTTTTTGATGCAGTGGCCAAATGAATCTAACTAAAACAACAAAGTGCATACTTGGGTCAACCAGAGACTGGACTGACTCAGCTCCCACCCAACACCCAGTGATCCCCTTTTCTGAGTTTAAACATTATTACTTTAGTTTCTATGTGTCTTTTATATGCAATTTCTGGCATTTGATCATAAATCTCTAAACAGGTGAAGAAGCAAGAAATTGCGGCCAATTTCCAAGAAAGGAAATGGTCAATAGAACCAGATCCAGAAACTGCCCAATTGTTGGAATTATCAACACAGATTTTAATAATATATCTATGCTTAAAATATTTTACAAAGTGGGAAAATTCACATGAACAGATGAGGAATGGAAATCCTTAAAGTGAGCAAAATCCATCAGAGATAAGGAATTCAATGTGCTTATCAGCAGAATAGCTCAGCAGAGGAAAACCAAAATGTGTCCAATGAATATCTAAAGTGAGGCAAAACAAAATAAGCCAAGTATAAATGAAACCAGTTTCCACTTAGTAGGTGGCTAACATAGTATGTTGATAGAATTACCCTAATATCCCAACTCTTTTTACTTGAAATGGTAGCCATAATAATGCATCTTAGGTATCCTTCATTGTAACTTATACCCCATGAGGAGAATCCACATTTTGTTGGGACAAGAAAGAGGAAACAAGGAATATATGTAAGTCCCAAGAAAAAATAGAACTGAGGTTGAATGCTCAAAATAGAGATAAGATGGAAGGCTTTTCAGGTAATAAGAACAGGATGAACAAATAAGAGCAAAGCAGGTAAGTACAGAATGAGTTTATAAAATAACAGAAAGGGTTAGGAAAGTCATCCTGAGAAAACATGAACAAGTGACTCTGCCTTATTATAAAAAGGAATATAACTTTACTATAAACCCCTAATATTTTCTTCCTTATCTACCCACAATAATTAGTACTGTGAGATGTGGAAAATAGGCACTAAATAAATATTCATTAAAGAATAAATATGTGAGCAAGGGAATACATGATTGAGGAATGAAGGTAGTTGTCAGCATATTTTGAAAAGCTGGTAAAAGTGAGTCTACCTTATTATGAAAAGAATATAACATTGCTATCAACTGTTGATATTTTCTTCTTTACCTACCCACAATAGTAAATTGGCATTCTAATGTATATACTACCATCCAAAACTCTGGAATATCTTAGATGAAAAGGCCTAGCTTAGGAAGAGAAGCATTATGTTAGAAATGAAATAATGAATGTTGAAATCAAGAGCCCAACACATCACAAAGAGAAAATTAACCAAGAGGAAAATGGTGCCCCTCATTCTGAAATTGGGCTTCCCTGATGGCTCCGTGGTAAAGAATCAACCTGCCAATGCAGGAGATGAGGGTTCAATCCCTGGGTCAAGAAAATCCCCTGGAGAAGGAAATAGCAACCCACTCCAGTATTATTGTCTGGGAAATTCCATGGACAGTGGAGCCTGGCTGGCTACAGCCCATGGGGTTGTAAAAGAGTAGGACATGACTCAGCAACAAAACAACAAATCTATATATCACCATTTCAACGTGAAATCAATAGAAATATATATATATATGAGATATTTTATCATTTTTGTTTTCATATTTAGTCTTTGAAATCCAGTGTATTATTTACATTTATGACTCATCTCAGTTCTCACTAGCCACGTTCCAATTGCTCCAAATTTCATGGGTAGAGATTCACGCCTTATGAAAGAGAGGGCACTGTGGGTGAAGCTTTGAAAACTACATATAAGAATAGACAGAATGTTCACTGATATATGAATGGATAAAGAAGTTGTGGTACATATATATAATGCATATTACTCAGCCATAAAAAGGAACAAAATAGTCAGAAGTAGTGAGGTGGATGAACCTAGAGTTTGTCAAACAGAGTGAAGTAAGTCAGAAAGAGAAAAGCAAATGTCATATTTTAACATATATATGGAATCTAGAAAAATGGTACTGATGAACCGATTTACAGGGCAGGAACAGAGAGATACAGACATAAAGAACAAACTTGTGAGCACAGTGGGGGAAGGAAAGGGTGGGAAAAATTGAGAGATTAGCATCAACATACATATACTACCATGTATAAAATAGATGGCTAGTGGGAAGCCACTATATGGCACAAGGAATTCAGTTCTGTTATCTGTGATGACAGAGGGATGGGATGTGAGAGGTAGGCTCAAGAAGAAAGGGATATATATACACTCTATCTGATTCTTATTGTTGTACAGCAGAAAACAACATAATATTGTAAAGCAATTATCCTCCAATAAAAACAAATTTGGAAAAAAAAAAGGAAAAGACAGAAAACAAGCCCTGAAAACATGAAAAACAGTAACTGATAAAGAAGAATCAAAGCTACCTAAGATTTGTAAGAAACAGAGAACTTTGGGAAATTTGAAGCTCCAGCGAATGAACTTGCTCAGGACCAAATAACAATGACTAACACAAGAGTCACGGCGCACAAGTGTGGGCGGCTGCAATGGCGCACAAGCACGGGCGAGAGAAGCTACCCCCAAGCTCGAGGTCAGGGGCAGCGGCCGAGAGTGACAGGCTGTGACGGCACAGGAACGACCGAGAGGAGCTACCCCACGTCCGAGGTCAGGGCGGTGGCCGGGAGGAGCTACCCCACATCTGAGGTCAGGGGCGGTAGCCAAGAGGAGCTACCAAGTGTCCGAGGTCAGAGGCAGTGGACAGAGGAGCTACCCCCGGCCCAAGGCCAGGGGCGGCAGCTGGGAGGAGCTACCCCACACCGGAGGCCAGGAATAGCAGCTGGGAGGAGCTACCCCAGGTCCAAGAAGTGGTGGCTGGACAGGCACAGGAGGGCTGAGAGGAGCTACTCCACATTCAAGGTCAGGAGGGGCTAAGGTAAGGAGATACCCCTCGTCCAAGGTAAGGAGCAGTGGCTGCGCTTTGCTGGAGCAGCCCTGAAGAGATACCACACGTCCAAAGTAAGAGAAACCCAAGTAAGATGGTAGGTGTTGTGAGAGGGCATCAGAGGGCAGACACACTGAAACCATACTCACAGAAAACTAGTCAATCTAATCACACTAGGACCACAGCCTTGTGTAACTCAATGAAACTAAGCCATGCCCTGTGGGGCCACCCAAGATGGGTGGGTCATGGTGGAGAGATCTGACAGAATGTGGTCCACTGGAGAAGGGAATGGCAAACCACTTCAGTATTCTTGCCTTGAAAACCCCATGAACAGTATGAAAGGGCAAAATGATAGGATACTGAAAGATGAACTCCCCAGGTCAGTAGGTGCCCAATATGCTACTGGAGATCAGTGGAGAACTAACTCCAGAAAGAATGAAGGGATGGAGCAAAGCAAAAAGAATACCCAATTGTGGATGTGACTGGTGATAGAAGCAAGGTCCGACGCTGTAAAGAGCAATATTGCATAGGAACCTGGAATGTCAGGTCCATGAATCAAGGCAAATTGGAAGTGGTCAAATAGGAGATGGCAAGAGTGACATTCTAGGAATCAGCGAACTGAAATGGACTGGAATGGGTGAATTTAACTCAGATGACCATTATATCTACTACTGCCGGCAGGAATCCCTTAGAAGAAATGGAGTAGCCATCAAGGTCAACAAAAGAGTCTGAAATGCAGTACTTGGATGCAATCTCAAAAATGACAGAATGATCTCTATTCGTTTCCAAGGCAAACCATTCAATATCACAGTAATCCAAGTCTATGCTCCAACCAGTAATGCTGAAGAAGCTGAAGTTGACCGGTTCTATGAAGACCTACAAGACCTTTTAGAACTAACACCCAAAAAAGATGTCCTTTTCATTATAGGGGACTGGAATGCAAAAGTAGGAAGTCAAGAAACACCTGGACTAACAGGCAAATTTGGCCTTGGAATACGGAATGAAGCAGGGCAAAGGCTAATAGAATTTTGCCAAGAGAACACACTGGTCATAGCAAACACCCTTTTCCAACAACACAAGAGAAGATTCTACACATGGACATCACCAGATGTTCAACACCAAAATCAGACTGATTATATTCCTTGCAGCCAAAGATGGAGAAGCTCTATACAGTCAGCAAAAACAAGACTGGGAGCTGACTGTGGCTCAGATCATGAGTTCCTTATTGCCAAATTCAGACTTAAATTGAAGAAAGTAGGGAAAACCACTAGACCATCAGGTATGACCTAAATCAAATCCTTTATGATTATACAGTGGAAGTGAGAAATAGATTTAAGGGAATAAATCTGATAGATAGAGTGCCTGATGAACTATGGACGGAGGTTTGTGACATTGTACAGGAGCCAAGGATCAAGACCATCCCTATGGAAAAGAAATGCAAAAAAGCAAAATGGCTGTCTGGGGAGGACTTACAAATAGCTGTGAAAAGAAGAGAAGCATAAGCAAAGGAGAAAAGGAAAGATATAAGCATCTGAATGCAGAGTTCCAAAGAATAGCAAGGAGAGATAAGAAAGCCTTCCTCAGCAATCAATGCAAAGAAATAGAGGAAAACAACATAATGGGAAAGACTAGAGATCTCTTCAAGAAAATTAAGGATACCAAGGGAACATTTCATGTAAAGATGGGCTCGATAAAGGACAGAAATGGTATTGACCTAACAGAAGCAGAAGATATTAAGAAGAGCTGGCAAGAATACACAGAAGAACTGTATGAAAAAGATCTTCATGACCCAGATAATCACGATGGCATGATCACTCACCTAGAGCCAGACATCCTGGAATGTGAAGTCAAGTGGGCCTTAGAAAGCATCACTATGAACAAAGCTAGTGGAGGTGATGGAATTCCAGTTGAGCTATTCCAAATCCTGAAAGATGATGCTGTGAAAGTACTACACTCAATATGCCAGCAAATTTGGAAAACTCAGCACTGGCCACAGGACTGGAAAAGGTCAGTTTTCATTTCAATCCCAAAGAAAGGCAATGCCAAAGAATGCTCAAACTACCACACAATTGCACTCATCTCACATGCTAGTAAAGTAATGCTCAAAATTCTTCAAGCCAGGCTTCAGCAATACATGAACCGTAAACTTCCAGATGTTCAAGCTGGTTTTAGAAAAGGCAGAGGAACCAGAGATCAAATTGCCAACATCTGATGGATCATCGAAAAAGCAAGAGAGTTCCAGAAAAAAACATCTATTTCTGCTTTACTGACTATGCCAAAGCCTTTGACTGTGTGGATCACAATAAACTGTGGAAAATTCTTCAAGAGATGGGAATACCAGACCACCTGACCTGCCTCTTGAGAAACCTGTATGCAGGTCAGGAAGCAACAGTTAGAACTGGACAGGGAACAACAGACTGGTTCCAAATAGGAAAAGGAGTACGTCAAGGCTGTATATTGTCATCCTGCTTATTTAACTTATATGCAGACTACATCATGAGAAACGCTGGGCTGGAAGAAGCACAAGCTGGAATCAAAATTGCTGGGAGAAATATCAATAACCTCAGATATGCAGATGACACCACCCATATGGCAGAAAGTGAAGACAAACTAAAAAGTCTCTTGATGAGAGTGAAAGAGGAGAGTGAAATTTTTGGCTTAAAGCTCAGCATTCAGAAAACGAAGATCATGGCATCTGGTCCCATCACTTCATGGGAAATAGATTGGGAACTAGTGGAAACAGTGTCAGACTTTATCTTTTTGGGCTCCAAAATCACTGCAGATGGTGACTGCAGCCATGAAATTAAAAGAGGCTAACTCCTTGGATGAAAAGTTATGATCAACCTAGATGGCATATTGAAAAGCAGAGACATTAATTTGCCAACAAAGGTCCGTCTAGTCAAGGCTATGGTTTTTCCTGTGGTTATGTATGGATGCAAGAGTTGGACTGTGAAGAAAGCTGAGCGCCGAAGAATTGATGCTTTTGAACTGTGGTGTTGGAGAAGACTCCTGAGAGTCCTTTGGACTGCAAGGAGATGCAACCAGTCCATTCTAAAGGAGATCAGCCCTGGGTGTTTTTTGGAAGGAATGATGCTAAAGCTGAAACTCCAATACTTTGGCCACCTCATGTGAAGAGTTGAGTCATTGGAAAAGACTCTGATGCTGGGAGGGATTGGGGGCAGGAGGAAAAGGGGATGACAGAGGATGAGATGGCTGGATAGCATCACCGACTCGATGGACGTGAGTTTGCATGAACTCCGGGAGATGGTGATGGACAGGGAGTGCTGCGATTCATGGGGTGGCAAAGATTCGGACACGACTGAGTGACTGAACTGAAATGAACTGAACTGAACACAAGAGTTAGAGGTGGAAATTGAATTGTATTCCTATCTTACCACCTTTCAGTCAAATGGCTCCAAGCACATAATTTGTGCCAATTGTGCCTCAACTTTTTCACTTGAAATGAGAATAATAATGTGACCTGAGTTCACACAGCACTTATTAGCCTAATAAATGTTGGGGGAAAAAACACATTAATAGGAATAATGCAAATTTTTCCAGTTCTTAACACCTCCCAATATTCAGGACCTATGAATCTAACCTGATTTCTTCCATCTCCCACAAAATATATTTAAGTGCCCCAAAGGGGTGTCTTCACACAAGGAGAGTCTAATCCACCAGGTGCTGGGACTTCCCTGCAGGCACCTTCCATATTCTGCGAGACATTACCCTACTCAGGCTGAATGTCATGGATTATTAAAATAGGTACAATTCTCCTTGGTGACAAATAGGAGTAAGTCAGATAAAGTGTAGTAAATTAGCTCTTAAAGCAGTATGAACCAAATTAATGGAGTGTTCTAAGTTCTATATGAAACAAGACAAATTAAACAGCTGCAGTTAACCAAGGAACAAGTTCGCTTTTTTCCATGAAGACTTAATATGACTGAAAATGGGTGAAACCCTGTTGGGATGAAGTCAGAGATCAGATAGCCAAATACATTTTCCTGAAACCTACTGTGAAAGGCAGTAGAGCATTCTAACATTCATGTGTTTTTGGCATTCTTATCTCAAGCTGTGTCTTCTGCAGGAAGTTATTGGGAGTTATTATTACTTAGATAGCAAAGCATTGGACATGACTGAGCAACTAACACTACAATACACTATTACTTAGATGCTAGAAGTCTGAATAAATGGTTAAGAACCCAGAATGAACTAAATAAGTCACTCTGAGCTCCTGTTGTAGTTGAAAAGTGTAAAGAAGATCCCTCAATGCAAAAATGCTTTATCAGGGATCACCAATGTCTGAAAACCCATATGAGGAGTCAGCCCTTTTAACATAAATGTTTACTCTATTGAACTGTACATATTCTTAGCAATGTAACATCAAAATGCTGTCAGATACTTATGCCTGCTGCTGCTGCTAGGTCGCTTCAGTCGTGTCCGACTCTGTGCGACCCCATAGACGGCAGCCCACCAGGCTCCCCCATCCCTGGGATTCTCCAGGCAAGAACACTGGAGTGGGTTGCCATTTCCTTCTCCAATGCATGAAAGTGAAAAGTGAAAGTGAAGTCACTCAGTCGTGTCCGACTCTTTGCGACCCCATGGACTGCAGCCTACCAGGCTCCTCCATCCATGGGATTTTCCAGGCATATTTATGCCTAAGGCAGAAAAAATATTAAATCTTTTTTTAACTTAGATTGTGTTTCCTCAAAAGAAGAGGCTGAGAAAAAGACTGGCATATGGGTAATTTATTTGGGAAGTAATGCTCTGAAGAGGGAAAAAAGTTAAGAGGGAGTAAAACAGGGGAGTAAGAAAAGACAATATGGCAACTTCAGTTGACCCTAAAGATGAGCATCTGATATCCACCTACATGAGACATTGTGAAGAATAGTATGAAGTGAGTCTCAAAGTAGTAGTTGCTCAGTCATATCCAACTCTTTATGACCCCATGGACTGTAACATGCCAGGTTCCTCTGTTCATGGAATTCTCCAGGCAAGAATACTGGAGTGGTTAGCCATTCCCTCTCCAGAGGATCTTCCTGACCCAGGGATCAAACTCAGGTCTGCTGCATTGCAGGCAGATTATTTACAATCTGAGTCAATAGGGAAGCCCTTACACTTTAGATTTGGTAAGAAGACATATTTATCCATTAACTCCTCCCCTTGCTAAATGGATGGCTTCATGGGCAAAAATGTCAAGTAGATTTCAACAAGTGTCCCCAGTAGTGGCATTAGCAAAGCCTTGAGAAAGGAAGCAAGAAGTATTTAGTGTTGGCCCAAGTAGAACTGTTATCAAACTTCACCATACGAAGCTAGTCAAAGCCTAATGGAAGATGCTGCTACAGAAGTGGCTGGAATAGGAAATGAGAGTGAACGGAATGAAATGGCACACAAGGTGTTTAATACTGTCCACCGTTCTATCACTTCAGTTCAGTTCAGTCGCTCAGTCCTGACCGACTCTTGGCGACCCCATGAATTGCAGCACGCCAGGCCTCTCTGTCCATCACCAACTCCCGGAGTTCACTCAGACTCACGTCCCTCGAGTCAGTGATGCCATCCAGCCATCTCATCCTCTGTCGTCCCCTTCTCCTCCTGCCCCCAATCCCTCCCAGCATCAGAGTCTTTACCAATGAGTCAACACTTCGCATGAGGTGACCAAACTACTGGAGTTTCAGCTTTAGCATCATTCCTTCCAAAGAAATCTCAGGGCTGATCTCCTTCAGATGGACAGGTTGGATCTCCTTGCAGTTGAAGGGACTCTCAAGAGTCTTCTCCAACACCACAGTTCAAAAGCATCAATTCTTTGGCGATCAGCCTTCTTCACAGTCCAACTCTCACATCCATACATGACCACAGGAAAAACCATAGCCTTGACTACATGGACCTTTGTTGGCAAAGTAATGTCTCTGCTTTTGAATATGCTATCTAGGTTGGTCATAACTTTCCTTCCAAGGAGTAAGCGTCTTTTAATTTCATGGCTGTGGTCACGATCTGCAGGGCTTTTGGAGCCCAAAAAAATAAAGTCCGACACTGTTTCCACTGTTTCCCCATCTATTTCCCATAAAGTGATGAGACCAGATGCCATGATCTCCGTTTTCTGAATGTTGAGCTTTAAGCCAACTTTTTCACTCTCCTCTTTCACTTTCATCAAGAGGCTTTTTAGTTCCTCTCCACTTTCTGCCATAAGGGTTGTGTCATCTGCATATCTGAGGTTATTGATATTTCTCCCGGCAGTCTTGATTCCAGCTTGTGCTTCTTCCAGTCCAGTGTTTCTCATGATGTACTCTGCATATATGTTAAATAAGCAGGGTGACAATATACAGCCTTGACATACTCCTTTTCCTATTTGGAACCAGTCTGTTGTTCCATGTCCAGTTCTAACTATTGCTTCCTGACCTGCATACAGATTTCTCAAGAGGCATATCAGGTGGTCTGGTATTCCCACCTCTTTCAGAATTTTCCACAGTTTATTGTGATCCACACAGTCAAAGGCTTTGGCATAGTCAATAAAGCAGAAATAGATGTTTTTCTGGAACTCTCTTGCTTTTTCCATGATCCAGTGGATGTTGGCAATTTGATCTCTGGTCCCTCTGCCTTTTCTAAAACCAGTTTGAACATCAGGAAGTTCATGGTTCACATATTGCTGAAGCCTGGCTTGGAGAATTTTGAGCATTACTTTACTAGTGTGTGAGATGAGTGCAATTGTGCGGTAATTTGAGCATTCTTTGGCATTGCCTTTCTTTGGGATTGAAATGAAAACTGACCATTTCCAGTCCTGTGGCCACTGATGAGTTTCCAAATTTGCTGGCATATTGAGTGTAGCACTTTCACAGCATCACTTCAGGATTTGAAAGAGCTCAACTAGAATTCCATCACCTCCACTAGCTTTGTTCATAGTGATGCTTTCTAAGGCCCACTTGACTTCACATTCCACAATGTCTGGCTCTAGGTCAGTGATCACACCATCGTGATTATCTGGGTCGTGAAGATCTTTTTTGTACAGTTCTTCTGTGTATTCTTGCCACCTCTTCTGAATATCTTCTGCTTCTGTTAGGTCCATACCATTTCTGTCCTTTATCGAGCCCATCTTTGCATGAAATATTCCCTTGGTATCTCTAATTTTCTTGAAGAGATCTCTAGTCTTTCCCATTCTGTTGTTTTCCTCTATTTCTTTGCATTGATCGCTGAAGAAGGCTTTCTTATCTCTCCTTGCTATTCTTTGGAACTCTGTATTCAGATGCTTATATCTTTCCTTTGCTCCTTTGCTTTTCACTTCTCTTCTTTTCACAGCTATTTGTAAGGCCTTCCCAGACAGCCATTTTGCTTTTTTGCATTTCTTTTCCATGGGGATGGTCTTGATCCCTGTCTCCTGTACAATGTCAGGAACCACATTCCATAGTTCATCAGGCACTCTATCTATCAGATTTAGGCCCTTAAATCTATTTCTCACTTCCACTGTATAATCATAAGGGATTTGATTTAGGTCATACCTGTATGGTCCACTGGTTTTTCCCTACTTTCTTCAATTTAAGTCTGAATTTCGCAATAAGGAGTTCTATCACTTAGCTCTCTATTAAGTCCAACATTTTAGTCCTTTTTAAGGTAGTGAATAGGTGGCTTCCCTGGTGGCTCAGAGATTAAAGCGTCTGCCTGCAATGCGGGACACCTGGGTTCGATCTCTGGGTCAGGAAGATCCCCTGAAGAAGGAAAGGGCAACCCACTCTAGTATTCTTGCCTGGAGAATCCTATGGACGGAGGAGCCTGGTGGGCTACAGTCCACGGGGTTGCAAAGAGTTGGACACGACTGCGTGGCTTCACTTCACTTCACAAGGTAGTGAATAGCCACAGTCTCTGCATGTGCTCAGTACAAGAGACATAGTGAAACAAACAGCAGGTCTTGAAATAGTAATTGACAGTCTTTATCCACCTCCAGCAAAACCAATCTTAGATTTTTCTCACACTCAGCCAGCACTTCAGTCGATCTAGACTGCTTGCCTGATGGAGTAATCCAGAACTTCATCCTTAAAGGATGTGCATCCCTAGTTGCTTTGCCCTTGTCAAACAATGGTTATGACAGTTACCTCTTCATCATTATCACTGGACATGGAAATACCAAGAGATATAAGAATGATTCATTTAGATGCCACATATTCTCTTATCTGAACCCTTTGTTTCTGCAATTCTAATTCTTCATGATAACTTGGATCAATTAACACATCAGGATCATCAGCCTTTTCTCTGTCTGTCATTATTGTAGCAGGAAATGCCCAAATGAGCAGGTTGTATTAATAATTATAGCTTTGCCATTCTCCCTACCTGTGGTGGATTCATGTTGATATATGGCAAAACCAATACAATATTATAAAGTTAAAAAATAAAATAAAATAATAATTATTATAGCTTTAAGTATAGAGAACTAGTACATCCCCTTGTGGGCCCTCTCCACCACTACCATCATCTCTACTCCAGGAAACAGAAGATACTATTTGGGCACAACCAGTTCTGTTGAGCAGGAGGCATAAATTCCACAGATGGGTCACATAAGGTGATGATGAGCAAACTCATCCCGCTCCCATGCTTCGGTTCATAGATGAACATGTTGAGACTATTAAGGGACTATATTTGTTTCCGACAGCTAGTGTGACAAATTACCACGAACTATATAACTTAACACAGTAGAAATGTATTTTCTCACAGTTCTGGAGATTAGAATTTCATGGAAACTCTACAGAAGATTCACTTCTTGCCTTTCCCAACTTCTTGTGGTTACCACCAATCTTTAGTATTCTTTGTCTTGTAGCTGTATCACTCCAATTTTTACCTCCTGCATCACATGACATTCTTCCATGTGTCTCTCTGTGAGTCTCAGTCTGAATTTCCCTCTTTTTATGAATATGCCATTTATTAGATTTAGATGTCACCCTAACCCAACAGGACCTCATTTTAATTTGAGTACATCTACAAAGACACTTGCTGTTGTTGTTCCGTCAACATGTGTCTTACTCTTTGCAACCCCATGGACTACAGCATGCCAGGTTCATCTGGAATGAGTTTGCTCAAATTCGTGTCCATTGATTCAGTAGTGCTATATAACCATCTCATCCTCTGCCACCCCCTTCTTTTTTTGCCTTCAGTCTTTCCCAGTATCAAGATCTTTTCCAATGAGTCAGATCTTCACATCAGGTGGCCCAAGTATTGGAGCTTCAACGTCATCATCAGTCCTTCTAATGAATATTCAGGACTGATTTCCTTTAGGATTGACTGATTTGATCTCCGTGCAGTCCAAGGGATTCTCAAGAGTTTTCTTCAACACCACAGTTCAAAAGCATCAATTCTTCATTGCTCAGCTTTTTTATGGTCCAACTTTCATGTCCATACATGACTACTGGAAAAACCAGAGCTTTGACTAGATGGACCTTTGTCAGCAAAATAATGTCTCTGCCTTTTAATATGCTGTCTAGGTTGGTCATAGCTTTTCTTCCAAGGAACAAGCGTCTTTTAATTTCATAGCTGCAGTCACCATCTGCAGTGATTTTGGAGCCCAAAAAATAGTCTCTCACTGTTTCCATTGTTTCCCCATCTATCTGCTATGAAGTTATGGAACTGGATGCCATAATCTTAGTTTTTTGAATGTTGAGTTTGTTTTTTTTTTAATTTTATTTTATTTTTAAACTTGACATAATTGTATTAGTTTTGCCAAATATCAAAATGAATCCGCCACAGGTATGAAACGAGTTGCCAGTCCAGGTTCGATGCACGATACTGGATGCTTGGGGCTGGTGCACTGGGTTCAGGATGGGGCACACATGAATGTTGAGTTTTAAGCCAACTTTTTCACTCTCCTCTCTCACTTTCATCAAGAGGCTCTTTTCCCCTTCACTTTATGCCATTAGAGTGTTATCAACGGCATAGCTGAGGCTGTTGATATTTCTTCAATGATGTTCTTCATTCCAACTTGTGATTCATCCAGCCCAGCATTTTGCATGATGTACTCTGCACATAAGTTAGATAAGCAGGATGACAATATACAGCCATGTCATATTCCTATCCCAATTTGGAACCAGTCAGTTGTTTCATATCTGGTTCTAACTGTTGCTTCTTGACCTGCATACAGATTTCTCAGGAGTCAGGTAAGGTGGCCTGGTATTCCTATCTTTTTAAGAATTTTTCCACAGTTTGTTATGCTCCACACAGTCAAAGGCTTTAGCATAGTCAATGAAGCAGAAGCAGCCATTTGTCTGGAACTCCCTTGCTTTTTCTCCATGATCCCGTGAAAATTGGCAATTTGATCTATAGTTCTTCTGCCTCTTCAAAACCTAGCTCATACACCTGAAAGTTCTTAGTTCACAATTTGCTGCAGCCTACCTTGAAGGACTTTGAGCATAATCTTGCTAGATTGTGAAATGAGCGGTATTTTATAGTAGTTTGAACATCCTTTTGGCATTGCTCTTCTTTGACATTGAAATGGAAATTGACGCTTTCCAGTCCTGTGGCCACAGCTGAGTTTTCCAAATTTGCTAATATATTGAATACAACACTTTTGTAGCATCATTTTTGGGATTTTAAACCACTCAGCGGGAATTCTGTCATCTCCACTAGCTTTACTTGTAGTACTGTTTCCTGAGGCCCATTTGACCTCACACTCCAGGTATCTGGCTCAAGATGAGTGCCCACAACATCGTGATTATCCAGATCATTACGGCCTTTTTTGGATAGTTCTCCTGTGTATTCTTGCCACTTCTTCTTAGTATCTTTTGTTTCTGTTAGGTCCTTACTCTTTCTGTCCTTTATTGTGTCTATCCTTGCTTAAAATATTCACTTGATATCTTCAATTTTCTTGAAGAGATCTCGTCTCTCCCATTCTATTGTTTTCCTCTATTTCTTTGCATTGTTCACATGAGAATGTTTTCTTATGTCTCCTTGCTCTTCTCTGGAACTCCGTATTCAGTTGGGTATATCTTTCCCTTTCTCCCTTGCCTTTCGATTTTTTCCTTTTCTCAGATATTTGTAAAGCCTCCTCAGACAACCACTTTGCCTTCTTGTATTTTTTTCTTTGGGAAAAATAATATAGGTATACGTTCCTGTATATTTTCATATATATTCCTCCTGTATAATGTAGTGAACCTCCATCCATAGTTGTTCAGGCACTCTGTCTACCAGATCTAATCCCTTGAATCTATTTGTCTCTTCCACTGTATAATTATAAGGGATTTGATTTAGGTCATGCCTGAATGGTCTAGTGACTTTTCCTACTTTATTCAATTTAAGCCTGAATTTTGCAATAAGAAGCTCATGATCTGAGCCACAATCAGCTCCAGGTCTTGTTTTTGCTGACTGTATTGAGTTTCTCCATCTTCAGCTGCAAATATAATCAATCTGATTTCAGTATTGGCGATGTGGTGATGTCCATATATAGAGTCAACTCTTGTGTTGTCAGAAAAGGGTATTTTTTTTTTTTACCAGTGTGTTCTTTTGACAAGACTCTATTGCCCTGCTTCAGTTTGTACTCCAAGGCCAAACTTGCCTGTTACTCTGGGTGTCTCTTGACTTTCTGTTTTTACAATTTAATCTTCTATGATGAAAAGGACATCTCTTTTTGGTGTTAGTTGTAAAAGGTCTCGTAGGTCTTCATAGAGCTGTTCAAATTCAGCTTCTATGGCATTATGGTTGGAGCATAGACTTGGATTACTTTGATGTTGAATGCTTTGCCTTGGAAATGAATGGAGATTATTCTGTCATTTTTGAGATTGCACCCAAGTACTGTATTTTGGACTTTTTTTTTTTTTTTTTTTTTTTGACCATGAGGGCTACTTCATTTCTTCTAAGGGATTCTTAGAAGAAATCCCATATATTTTAGTTCACAGATTCCTGAGATGTCAATATTCACTCTTGCCCTCTCCTGCTTGAGTTGAGTTCAGTCACTCAGTCATGTCCGATTCTTTACAATGCCATGGACTGCAGCATGCCAGGTCTCCCTGTCTATCACCAACTACCAAAGTTTACTCAAACTCTTGTCCATCAAGTCAGTGATGCCATCCAACCATCTCATCCTCTGTCGTCCCCTTCTCCTCCCACCTTGAATTTTTCCCAGCATCAGGGTCGTTTCCAACAAATCAGTTCTTTGCATCAGGTGCCCAAAGTATTGGAGTTTCAGCTTCAGCATCAGTCCTTCCAATGAACATTCAGGACTGATTTTCTTTAGGATGGACTGTTTGAGTCTCCTTGCAGTCGAAGGGACTCTCAAGAGTCTTCTTCAACAAGACAGTTCAAAAGCATCAATTCTTCAGTGCTCAGCTTTCTTTATAGTCCAACTCTCACATCCACACAAGACTACTGGAAAAACCGTAGCTTTGACTAAATGGATCTTTGTTGGCAAAGTAATGTCTCTGCTTTCTAATATGCTTGGTCATAACTTTTCTTCCAAGAAACAAGCATCTTTTAATTTCACGGGTGCAGATACCATCTGCAGTGATTTTTGAGCCCCCCAAAATAAAGTCTCTCACTGTTTCCATTGTTTCCCCATCTATTTGTCATGAAGTGATGGGACCAGATGCCATGATCTTAATTTTCTGAATGCTGAGTCTCAATCAGTCTCTCCCATCAGGAAACTTCCGTAAGCCTCTTATACTTCTCCATCAGAGGGCGGACAGACTGAAAACCAGTTTCCTGCTTGACCACGTCTAAGTTACCTTGATTCATGGGCCTAATATTCCAGGTTCCTGTGCAATATTGCTCCTTACAGCATTGGATTTTACTTTCACCACCAGACATATCCACAACTGAGCATCATTTCTGCTTTGGCCCAGTCATTTTATTCCTACTGGAGCTATTAGTAATTGCTTTCTGCTCATTCCCAGTAGCATATTGCATGCTTTCCAACCTGGGGAGCTCACCCACCATTGTTCATATCTTTTTGACTTTCCATATTGTTCACGGTGTTCTACAAGAAGAATTTGGAGTGGGTTGCTATTTTCTGCTCCAGTGGATCACATTCTTTGAAAACTCTTCACTATGACCCATTCATCTTGGGTGGCCCTGCATTGCATGTCTCACAGCTTCATAAGCCCTTTCACCATGACATGAGTCACATCCATGATAGGGACAAAGACCCTACTTCCAAATAAAGTCACATTTACAGTTGGCAAGGAAACAGAAATTGAGGGAGGAGCACTACTCAACGCAATATGGAGCATACAACATGTAACAGCAGATACAACATCTCAGAGTACAGTTTTCCCACCTGTCAAGGTTGCCTACCAAGAGGTGACTTAAGCTTTCAAAACTGATTGAAAAGTTACATATTAAGGATTATAAAACAAAAGAAAGCAAGGAGCCTGGGTCTCTAATGTAGGTGTAATCTCCATGCCATTCTGAAACAACAGCTCCAGATTCCTTTTACATTAGCAAATAATAAATCTCTATCTTATTCAACCAAAGTATTTGGCTTTATTGTTTTATAAAGTAAAACCGAATCCTAACTGTCAAAACATGTAAAACTGAGACTTTGTTTTCTAAAATTGATAATCTTACTGAGAAGACAGATGTTCATATATGCAAAAAGAAAAAAGTGAGGGAGAGAATGGTTACATCAAAATTCTGAGACCAAAAGAAAGCAGGAATAGCAATACTCATTTCAGATAAAATAGACTTTGAAATAAAAGCCATGAAAAGATACAAAGAAGGGCACTACATAATGATTAAAGGATCAATCCAAGAAGAAGATATAACAATTATAAATATACATGCACCCAACATAGGACTGCATGGCAATATGTAAGGCAAATGCTAACAAGTATGAAAGGGGATACTCACAGTAATATAATAATAGTGGAAGACCTCAATACCCCACTTACCCCTATGGATAGATCAACTAAACAGATAATTAGCAAGGAAACACAAACTTTAAAAGATACAATGGACCAGTTAGACCTAATTGACATCTATAGAACATTTCACCACAAAACAATGAATTTCACATTTTGCTCAAGTACACACAGAACCTTCTCCAGGATAAACCACATCCTGGGCCATAAATCTAGCCCTGGTAATTTTTTTTTTTGATTGAAATCATTCCAAGCATCTTTTCTCTTCACAGTGCAGTAAGATTAGATGTTAACTACAAGAAAAAAACTATTAAGAATACAAACATATGGAGGCTAAACAACACACTTCTGAATAACCAACAAATCACAGAATAAATCAAAAAAGAAATAAAAATATTCATAGAAATGAATGAAAATGAAAACACAACAACCCAAAACCTATGGGATTCAGTAAAAGCAGTGCTAAGGGGAAGATTCATGGTAATACAAGCTAACCTCAAGAAACAGGAGAAAAATCCAATAAATAACCTAACTCTACACCTAAAGCAACTAGAAAAAGAAGAAATGAAGAACCCCAGGGTTAGTAGAAGGAAAGAAATCATAAAAATTAGGTCAGAAATAAATGATAAAGAAACAAAAGAGACCATAGCAAAAATCAATAAAGCTAAAAGCTGGTTCTTTGAGAAGATAAATAAAATAGACAAACCATTAGCTAGATTTATCAAGAAAAGAAGGGAGAAGAATCAAATCAACAAAACTAGAAATGAAAAGGGAGAAATCACAGCAGACAACACAAAAATACAAAGGATCATAAGAGACTACTATCAGCAACCATATGCCAATAAAATGGACAACTTGGAAAAAATGGACAAATTCTTAGAAAGTATGACTTTCCAAAACTGAACCAGAAAGAAATAGAAAATCTTAACAGACCCATCACAAGCATGGAAATCCAAACTGTAATCAGAAATCTTCCAGCAAACAAAAGCCCAGGACCAGAGAGCTTCACAGCTGAATTCTACCAAAAATTTAGAGAAGAGCTAACACCTACCCTACTCAAACTCTCCCAGAAAATTGCAGAAGAACGTAAACT
Source organism: Bubalus bubalis (assembly GCF_019923935.1). Lineage (NCBI taxonomy): Eukaryota > Metazoa > Chordata > Mammalia > Artiodactyla > Bovidae > Bubalus > Bubalus bubalis. The sequence continues at coordinate 4,768,147 of NC_059162.1, read as the reverse complement.
TCCAAACTCATTATATGAGGCCACCATCACCCTGATACCAAAACAGACAAAGATGCCACAAAAAAAGAAAACTACAGGCCAATGTCACTGATGAACATAGATGCAAAAATCCTTAACAAAATTCTAGCAAACAGAATCCAACAACATATTAAAAAGATCATACATCATGACCAAATGGGCTTTATCCCAGGGATGCAAGGATTCTTCAATATTTGAAAATCAATCAATGTGATACACCACATTAACAAATTGAAAGATTAAACAAAAACATATGATTATCTCAATAGATGCATAGGAAGCCTTTGACAAAATTCAACATTCATTTATGATTAAAAAAAAAAAAAAAACCTCCAGAAAGCAGGCATAAAAGGAACATACCTTAACATACTAAAAGCCATATATGATAAACCCATAGCAAACATTATCCTCAATGGTGAAAAATTGAAAGCATTTCCCCTAAAGTCAGGAACAAGACAAGGGTGCCCACTCTCACCACTACTATTCAACATAGTTATGGAAGTTTCAGCCACGGTAATCAGAGAAGAAAAAGAAATAGAAGGAATCCAGATTGGAAAATAAGAATTAAAATTCTCACTCTTTGCAGATGACATGATCCTCTACATAGAAAACCCTAAAGACACCACCAGAAAATTACTAGAGCTAATCAATGGGTATAGTAAAGTTGCAGGGTATGAAATTAACACAGAGAAACCCCTTGCATTCCTATACACTAAAAATGAGAAAGCAGAAAGAGAAATTAAGGAAAAAATTCCATTCACTAATGCAATAAAAAGAATGAAATATTTAGGAATAAATCTACCTAAAAAACAAAAGACCTATATATAGAAAAATACAAAACACTAATGAAAGAAATCAAAGGTGATACAAAAAATGGGAAAATATACCATGTTCATGGATCAGAAGAATCAATATATTGAAAATGAGTATACTACCCAAAGCAATCTACAGATTCAATGCAATCCCTGTCAAGTTACCAATGGTATTTTTCAGAGAACTAGAACAAATAATTTCACAGTTTGTATGGAAATACAAAAAAACCTCAAGTACCCAAAGCTATCTTGAGAAAGAAGAATGGAACTGGAAGAATCAAACTGCCTGACTTCAGACTATACTACAAAGCTACAGTAATCAAGATAGTAAGATATTGGCACAAAGATAAAGGTAAGACCATAAATTATAAAACCCCTAGAGGAAAACATAGGCAAAACACTCTCTGACATAAATCACAGCAGGATCCTCTAATACCCACCTCCCAGAGTAATGGAAATAAAAGCAAAAATAAACAAATGGAACCTAATTAAACTTAAAAGCTTTTGCACAACAAAGGAAACTATAAGCAAGGTGAAAAGACAGCCTTCAGAATGGGAGAAAATAATAGCAAACAAAGAAAGTGGCAAAGAATTAATCTCAAAAATATACAAGCAGCTCCTGCAGCTCAATTCCAGAAAAATAAACAACCCAATCAAAAAATGGGCCAAAGAAGTAAACAGACATTTCTCCAAAGAAGACACACAGAGGGCTAACAAACATGAAAAGATGCTCAACATCACTCATTATCAGAGAAATGCAAATCAAAACCACAATGAGGTACCATCTCACGCCAGTCGGAATGGCTGCTATCCAAAAGTCTACAAACAATAAATGCTGGAGAGGGTGTGGAGAAAAGGGAACCCTCTTACACTGTTGGTGGAAACACAAACTATTACAGCCACTATGGAAAACAGTGTGGAGTTTCCTTTAAAAACTGGAAATAGAACTGCCTTATGACCCAGCAATCCCACTGCTGGGCATATACACTGAGGAAAGCAGAATTGAAAGATACATGTGTACCCCAATTTCATTGCAGCAGTGTTTACAATAGCCAGGACATGGAAGCAAGCTAGATGTTCATTGGAAAATGATTGGATAAGAAAGTGTGGTACATATACACAATGGAGTATTACTCAGCTATTAAAAAGGATGCATTTGAATCAGTTCTAATGAGGTGGATGAAACTGGAGCCTATTCTACAGAGTGAAGTAAGTCAGAAAGAAAAACACCAATACAGTATATTAACACACATATATGAAATTTAGAAAGATGGTAACAATAACCTGATATGTGAGACAGTAACAGAGACACAGATGTATAGAACAGTCTTTTGGACTCTTGTGGAAGAGGGCGAGGGTGGGATGATTTGAGAGAATAGCATTGAAACATGCGTATTACCATATGTGGAATAGATCGCCAGTCCAGGTTCGATGCATGAGACAGTGCTCGGGGCTGGTGTACTGGGATGACCCTGAGGGATGGGATAGGGAGGGAGGGAGGAGGAGGGTTCAGGATGGCGGACACATGTACACCCCTGGCTGATTTATGTCAATGTATGGCAAAAAAAGAAAAAAAAAAAGAAAAAAAAACTACAATATTGTAAAGTATGCAAATGTAGGAAGTCAAGAAACAACTGGAATGACAGGTAAATTTGGCCTTAGAGTACAGAATAAAGCAGGGCAAAGGCTAATAGAGTTCTGCCAACAGAATGCATTGCTCAGAGCAAACAGCCTCTTCCAGCAACACAAGAGAAGCCCCTACACATGGACATCACCAGATGGTCAACTCCAAAATCAGATTGATTATATTCTTTGCAGCCAAAGATGGAGAAGCCCTTTACACTCAGCAAAAATTAGACTGGGAGCTGACTGTGGCTCAGATCATGAACTCCTTATTGTCAAATTCAGACTTGAAGAAAGTAGGGAAAACCACTAGACCATTCAGGTATGACCTAAATCAAATCCCATACGATTACACAGTGGAAATGACAAATAGATTCAAGAGATTAGAATTGATAGAGTGCCTGATGAACTATGGGTGGAGGTTCATGACATTGTACAGGACACAGGAATCAAGACCATCCCCAAGAAAAAGAAATGCAAAAAAGCAAAATGGCTGTCTGAGGACGCTTTAGAAATAGCTGTGAAAAGAAGAGAAATTTCTGAAAAGCAAAGGAGAAAAGGAAATATATATCCATTTGAATACAGAGTTCTAAAGAATAGCAAGGAGAGATAAGAAAGCCTTCGTCAGCGATCAGTGCAAAGAAATAGAGGAAAACAATAGAATGGGAAAGACTAAAGATCTCTTCAAGAAAATTAGAGATATCAAGGGAACATTTCATGAAAAGATGGGCTGAATAAAGGACAGAAATGGAATGGACCTAACAGAAGCAGAAGATATTAAGAAGAGGTGGCAAGAATACACAGAAGAACTATACAAAAAAGATCTTCACCATCCAAATAATCATGAAGGTGTCATCACTCACACTCACATAGAGCCAGACATCCTGGAATGTGAAGTCAGGTGGGCCTTAGTAAGCATCACTACGAACTAAGCTAGTGGAGGTGATGGAATTCCACTTAAGCTATTTCAAATCCTAACAGATGATGCTGTGAAAGTGCTGCACTCAATATGTTAGCAAATTTGGAAAACTCAGCAATGGCCACAGGACTGGAAAAGGTCAGTTTTTGTTCCAACCCCAAAGAAAGGCAATGCCAAAGAATGCTCAAACTACCTCACAATGGCACTCATCTCACAAATTAGTAAAGTAATGCTCAAAATTCTCCAAGTCAGGCTTCCACAATACTTGGACCATGAACTTCCAGATGTTCAAGCTGGTTTTAGAAAAAGCAGAGGAACCAGAGATCAAATTGCCAACATCCGCTGGATCATTGAAAAAGCAAGAGAGTTCCAGAAAAACATCTATTTCTGCTTTATGGACTATGCCAAAGCCTTTGACTATGTGGATCACAATAAACTGTCAAAAATTCTGAAGGATATGGGAATACCATACCACCTGACCTGCCTCTTCAGAAACCTATATGCAGGTCAGGAAGCAACAGTTAGAACTGAACATGGAACAACAAACTGGTTCCAAATAGGAAAAGGGGTACGTCAAGGCTGTATATTGTCACTCTACTTATTTAACTTACATTCAGAGTACATCATGAGAAACGCTGGGCTGGAAGAAGCACGAGCTGGAATCAAGATTTCTGGGAGAAATATCAATAACTTCAGATATGCAGGTGACACCACCCTTATGGCAGAAAGTGAAGAAGAACTAAAGAGCCTCTTGATGAAAGTGAAAGAGGAAAGTGAAAATGTTGGCTTAAAGCTCAACATTTAGAAAAAAAAGATCATGGCCTCTGGTTCCATCACTTCATGGGAAATAGATGGGGAAACAGTGGAAACAGTAGCTGACTTTATTTTTATGGACTCCAAAATCACTGCAGATGATGACTGCACCCATGAAATTAAAAGACGCTTACTCCTTGGAAAGAAAGTTATTACCAACCTAGACAGCATATTACAAAGCAGAGACATTACTTTGTCGACAAAGGTCCATCTAGTCAATCTATGGTTTTTCCAGTAATCATGTATGGATGCGAGAGTAGAACTATATAGAAAGCTGAGTGCTGAAGAACTGATGCTTTTGAACTGTGGTGTTGGAGAAGACTCTTGAGAGTCCCTTGGACTGCAAGGAGATCCAACCAGTCCATCCTAAAGGAGATTAGTCCTGGGTGTTCATTAGAAGGACTGATGTTGAAGCTGAAACTCCAGTACTTTGGCCACCTGATGCAAAGAGCTGACTCATTTGAAAAGACCCTAATGCTGGGAAAGATTGAAGGCAGGAGGAGAAGGGAACTACAGAGGATTTGATCATTGAATGGCATCACCGATTCAATGGACATGGGTTTGGGTAAACTCCAGCAGTTTGTGATGGACAGGGAGGCCTGGCGTGCCATGGTTCATGGGGTCACAGAGTTGAACACGACTGAGCGATTGAACTAAACTGATTGTAAAGTAATTAGCTTCCAATTAGAATAAATTAATTAATTTTTTAAAAATCTGTAAATCTGCTTATATGAATAAGAGAATATCAGAGAAAGCAAATCTATGCAGGTCAAAACAGTCGAAAATTTCCAGCAGATCAGAATATTCTAACCTATCTGACTCGTTGTAAAAGACCCTGATGCTGGGAAAGACTGGAAAATGCTGGAAAACGAAGGTAGGAGGAGAAGGGGATGACAGAGGATGAGATGGTTGGATGGCATCACCGACTTGATGGACACAAGTTTGAGCAAACTCTAGGAATTTGTGATAGACAGTGGCCTGGCATGTTGCAGTCCATGGGGTCACAAAGAGTCAGACATGACTGTGACTGAACTTGAAAAATTGTACTTGAAAAATTGTGGAATCTTTAGTAATCCAGGCAAGGAAAATCAATAATGGATCAGCAACCACTCGTGTTCATGGTCTGTTCCTCATATTCAATTAGGGGAGATGCACATAACCCAAGTGTATAAGCAAACAGGAAAGGAAATGACTGGAATGTTTTAAAATGTAAGTTAATCAAGTTCTATGATAGAGAACAAATAGAGTGAGTGGGCAAGGAATTCCCAATTAAGGTAGAGTGTTCAAGGCAGGCCTTTTGAAGGCAATGATGTCTAAGGGGAAAAGTGACTGAGAAGAAGCCAACCCTGTCCATATCCAGAACAGCATTATTCTTGCCAAAGGGACTAGCAACAGCAAAGTATCTGGGGAGAGAGAAAGCTTGCCATTTTCTGAGAACTTCAAAGGGTGAATGGGTTAATGAATGAATCTGAGGGAGACATGATGCAAAGTTGGAGTCACAGGAAGGGCCACATCATTCAAGGTCTTACAGGCTTTGCTGGACCAGTTTGTGCCCTTGCTTTTTCTCTTCTTGTAATTCAGAATAGAGAATAGCTGAATGTACTTCAGCTTGGAATTATCTCCCAAGATGCAGGAATATTAGCTCCAGAACTGGAGTTGGGGCAGCAAGATGAGGGAAAATCTGCCTGGCCCTGGAGTGAGAAGCAGAAAAAGTCTGTGAAGTGAAAGAGAAGAAGCAGAAGTCTAGAAAGGAGCAGAGACAAGGCAGATAGAGAGAGAAAATCCTGATTGCTTTTCAGTGCCTTTTTCCCAGTACCTTCCATGAGTCCCTGCTCTAATCCTTCCTTGAAATTGTGTGCATGTGCTGGATTCATTTAGTCAATTCACCTTTCTTGCTTAGACTAACTTGAATTGGATTTTATGACTTACAACTAAAAAGCTGTTAATCGAAGCACGTATAATTTCTTTGAGTTTGACATTCTGTGAAGCAAATTAACTAAACTCAAGTCATCTATATGAGTTGGTCCCAGCTAAGTATCATTTTTCCAGATTTAGTTTCTTTTGGAGGAGCAGTTAAAATGCTGGAAGTGTTTAAAAAAAAAAAAAAAAAAAACAGAAAAGGGAGAGTAAACCCCTATGACCACAACAAATTCATTTCACATAAATATGTTTTTCCTATATCCACAAAAAATGTTCTGTTTACATTCTATTCTCTTATGCTTATTTTGACCATATTTTTGAGAATTCATCATAGTTTTTTTTTCCCATTGCATTTCTCTCCCACTGTGACAAGTTATTAATAATTATCAGGGATTTGAGTAAAAAAAGATTAACCATTTCTATTGCTCTGACCAGACTGAGCATTTCTTAAAAGAACCATGAATTTCATTTCATTCTTTGTTGTTCTCTTCTTCACATTAACTGGAAAGCTGCTTCTTTTGTTAAGATTTGAAAACTCACACTTCTTTCTACAGGAAGAGCTCACACACATACTCCTGAATTTGGTTTCATCAATTGTTACTTTCTTTCCGAGTCTTTTCTTTACCCTTTATTTGGCTGATATGTTGAAACTTTCATTTCTCCCTGTGAATTTCTGTTTCTTCTGAGACCTGTCACAGTCTGCAGTAATTTTTATTTTTTTAATATAAATTTATTTATTTTAATTGGAGGCTAATTACTTTACAATATTGTATTGGTTTTGCCATACATCAACATGAATCTGCCATGGGTATACACCTGTTCCCCATCCTGAACCCCCCTCCCACCTCCCTGCCTGTATCATCCCTCTGGGTCATCCCAATGCACCAGCCCCAAGCATCCTGTATCCTGCATCGAACCTGGACTGGAGATTTGTTTCTTATATGATATTATACATGTTTCAATGCCATTCTCCCAAATCATCCCACCCTCTCCCACTCCCTCTCCCACAGAGTCCAAAAGACTGTTCTATACATCTGTGTCTCTTTTGCTGTCTTGTATACAGGGTTATCGTTATCTTTAATCCATTTTGAGTTTATTTTTGTGTATGGAGTTATAAAGTGTTCTAGTTTCATTCTTTTACAAGTGGTTGACCAGTTTTCCCAGCACCACTTATTAAAGAGATTGTGTTTTCTCTATTGTATATTTTTGCCTCCTTTGTCAAAGATAAAGTGTCCATAGGTGTGTGGAATTGTCTCTAGGCTTTCTATTTTGTTCCATTGATCTGTATTTCTGTCTTTGTGCCAGTACCATACTGTCTTGATGACTGTGGCTTTATACTAGAGCCTGAAGTCAGGCAGGTTGATTCCTCCAGTTTCATTCTTCTTTCTCAAGATTGCTTTGGCTATTCGAGGTTTTTTGTACTTCCATACAAATTGTGAAATTATTTGTTCTAGCTCTGTGAAAAATAGTGTTGGTAGCTTGATAGGAATTGCACTGAATCTATAAATTGCTTTGGGTAGTATACTCATGTTCACTATATTGATTCTTCTGATCCATGAACATGGTATATTTCTCCATCTATCAGTGTCCTCCTTGATTTCTTTCACCAATGTTTTATAGTTTTCTATTTATAGGTCTTTACTTTCTTTAGGTAGATATATTCCTAAGTATTTTATTCTTTTCGTTGCAAGGGTGAATGGAATTGTTTCCTTAATTTATCTTTCTATTTTCTCATTATTAGTGTATAGGAATGCAAGGGATTTCTGTGTGTTGATTTTATATCCTGCAACTTTACTATATTCATTGATTAGCTCTAGCAATTTTCTGGTGGAGTCTTCAGGGTTTTCTATGTAGAGGATCATGTCATCTGCAAAGAGTGAGAATTGAAATTCTTCTTTTCCAATTTGCATTCCTTTTATTTCTTTTTCTGCTCTGACTGCTATGGCCAAAACTTCCAAAACTATGTTGAATAGTAGTGGTGAGAGTGGGCACCCTTGTCCTGTTCCTAACTTTAGGGGAAATGCTTTCAATTTTTCACGATTGAGGATAATGTTTGCAGTGGGTTTGTCATATACAGCTTTTATTATGTTGAGGAATATTCCTTTTATTCCTGCTTTCTGGAGAGTTTTTATCATAAATGGATGTTGAATTTTGTCAAAGGCTTTTTCTGCCTTATCTATTGAGATAATCATATGGCTTTTATTTTTCAATTTGTTAATGTGGTGTATTACATTGATTGATTTGCTGATATTGAAGAATCCTTGCATCCCTGGGATAAAGCCCACTTGGTCCTGGTGTATGATCTTTTTAATGTGTTGTTGGATTCTGATTGCTAGTATTTTGTTAAGGATTTTTGCATCTATGTTCATCAGTGATACTGACCTGTAGTTTGATTTTTTTTGTGGCATCTTTGTCAGGCTTTGGTATTAGGGTGATGGTGGCCTCAAAGAATGAGTTTGGAAGTTTACCTTCGTCTGCAATTTTCTGGAAGAGTTTGAGTAGGATAGGTGTTAGCTCTTCTCTAAATTTTTGGTCGAATTTAGCTGTGAAGCCATCTGGACCTGGGCTTTTCTAAGAATTTGTCATTTTCTTCCAAGTTGTCCATTTTACTGGCATATAATTGCTGATAGTAGTCTCTTATGATCCTTTGTATTTCTGTGTTGTCTATTGTGATCTCTCCATTTTCATTTCTAATTTTATTGATTTGATTTTTCTCCCTTTGTTTCTTGATGAGTCTGGCTAATGGTTTGTCAATTTTATTTATTCTTTCAAAGAACCAGCTTTTGGCTTTGTTTATTTTTGCTATGGTCTCTTTTTTTTCTTTTGCATTTATTTCTGCCCTAATTTTTAAGATTTCTTTCCTTCTACTAACCCTGGAGTTCTTCATTTCTTCTTTTTCTAGTTGCTTTAGGTGTAGAGTTAGGTTATTTATTTGACTTTTTTCTTGTTTCTTGAGGTATGTCTGTAGTGCTATGAACCTTCCCCTTAGCACTGCTTTTACAGTGTCCCACAGGTTTTGGGTTGTTGTGTTTTCAATTTCATTCATTTCTATGCATATTTTGATTTCTTTTTTGATTTCTTCTGTGATTTGTTGGTTATTCAGCAGCATGTTGTTCAGCCTCCATACATTGGAATTTTTAATGGTTTTTCTCTGCAGTGATTTTGGAACCCAAATAAATAAAGTCTGTCACTGTTTCCATTGTTTCCCCATCTATTTGACATGAAGTGATGCGACCGGATGCCATGATCTTTGTTTTATGAATGTTGAGTTTTAGGCTAGCTTTTTCACTTTGCTCTTTCACTTTCATCAAGAAGATCTTTAGTTCTTCTTCACTTTCTGCCATAAGGGTGGTGTCATCTGCATATCTGAGGTTATTGATATTTCTCCCAGCAATCTTGATTCCAGCTTGTGTTTCCTCCAGCCCAGCATTTCTCATGATGTACTTACTCTACATATAAGTTAAACAAACAGGGTGACAATATAAATCCTTTACATACTCCTTTCCCAATTTGGAACCTGTCCTTTGTCCATGTCCAGTTATAACTACTGTTTCTTGATTTACATACTGATTTCTCAGGGGGCAGGTAAGGTGGTCTGGTATTCTCATCTCTTAGAGAATTTTCCACAGTTTGTTGTGATCCACGCAGTCAAAGGCTTTGGCATAGTCAATAAAGAAGAAGATGTTTTTCTGGAACTCTCTTGCTTTCTCGATGATCTAACAGATGTTTTCAATTTGATCTCTGATTCCTCTGCCTTTTCTAAATCCAGCTTGAACATCTGGATGTTCTCAGGTCACATACTGTTGAAGCCTAGCTTGGAGAATTTTGAGTATTACTTTGCTAGTGTTATTGAGTGTTATTGAGATGAGTGCAATTGTGCCATAGTTTGAGCATTCTTTGGCATTGCCTTTATTTGGGAGTGAAATTAAAACTTACTTTTTCCAGTCGTGTGGCCACTGCTGAGCTTTCCAAATTTGCTGGCATATTGAATGCAGCACTTTCACAGCATCATCTTTCAGGATTTGAGATAGCTCAACTCTAATTCCATCACCTCCACTGGCTTTGTTCGTAGTGATGCTTCTTAAGGCCCACTTGACTTCACATTCCAGGATGTCTGATCCTAGGTAAGTAATCACACCATCGTGGTTTTCTGGGTCATGAAAATCTTTTTTGTACAGTTCTTCTGTGTATTCTTGCCACCTCTTCTTAATATCCTCTGCTTCTGTTAGGTCCATACCATTTCTGTCCATTGTTGTTCCCATCCTTGCATGAAATGTTCCCTTGGTATCTCTAATTTTCTTGAAGAGATCTCTAGTCTTTCCCATTCTATTATTTTCATCTATTTCTTTGCATTGATCACTGAAGAAGGCTTTCTTATCTCTCCTTGGCTATTCTTTGTAACTCTGCATTTAGATGGGTATATCTTTCCTTTCCTCCTTTGCCTTTCACTTCTCTTCTTTCCTCAGCTCTTTGTAAGGCCTCCTCAAACAACCATTTTACCTTTTTGCATTTCTTTTTCTTGGGAATGGTCTTGATCACTGCCACCTATACAATGTTACGAACCTCCATCCATAGTTCTTCAGGCACTCTATAAATTCTAATCTGTTAAATCTATTTCTCACTTCCACTGTATAATCGTATGGGATTTGATTTAGGTCATACCTGAATGGTCTAGTGTTTTCCCTACTTTCTTCAATTCAAGTCTGAATTTGACAATAAGGAGTTCATGATTTGAGCCACAGTCAGCTCCCAGTCTTGTTTTTGCTGAGTGTATGTATAGGGCTTCTCCATCTTTGACTGCAAAGAACATAATCAATCTGATTTTGGTGTTGACCATCTGGTGATGCCATGTGTAGAGTCCTGTGTTGTTGGAAGAGGGTGTTTGCTATGACCAGTGCATTCTCTTGGCAAAACTCGGTTAGGCTTTGCCCTGCTTCATTCTAAGGCCAAACTTGCCTGTTACTCCAGTTATCTCTTGACTTCCTACTTTCGCATTCCAGCCCCCTATGATGAAAAGGACATCTTTTGGGGGTGTTAGTTCTAGAAGGTCTTGTAGGTCTTCATAGAACTGTTCAACTTCAGCTTCTTCAACATTAGTGGTTGGGCATAGACTTGGATTACTGTGTTATTGAATGGTTTGCCTTGGAAACGAACAGAGATCATTCTGTCATTTTTGAGATTGCACCCAAGTACTGCATTTTGTAGTCTTTTCTTGACTATTAGGGCTGCTCCATTTCTTTTAAGAGATTATTGCCCACACTGGTAGATATAGTAGTCATCTGAGTTAAATCCACCCATTCCAGTACATTTTAGTTCATTGATTCCTAAAATGTCGATCCTCACTCTTGCAATCTCCTGTTTGACCACTTCTAATTTACCTTGATTCACAAACTTTACAGTCCAGGTTCCTATGCAATGTTGTTCTTTACAGCATTGGACTTACTTCCATCACCAGTCACATCCACCACTGGGTATTGTTTTCACTTTGGCTCCATCTCTTTATTCTTTCTGGAGTTATTTCTCCACTCTTCTCCAGCAGCATATTGGGCACCTACTGATCTGGGAAGTTCATCTTTCAGAGTCATATCTTTTGCTTTTCAATATGGTTCATGGACTTCTCAAGGCAAGAATGCTGAAATGGTTTGCCATTCCTGTCTCCAATGGACCACATTTTGTCATAACTCTCCAACATGTCTTGTCTGTCTTGAGTGGTGGTACATGTCATGGCTCATAGTTTCATTGAAATAGACAAGGCTGTGGTCCCTGTCATCAGTTTGATTAGTTTTCTGTGATTGTGGTTTTCATTCTGTCTGCCCTCTAATGGATAAGTGTAAGAGGCTTATGGAAGCTTCCTGATGGGAGAGACTAACTGATCATTTCCACAATTTTCCATGTGCCTCAGCAGCAGTAGCCTCTGCCCAGGTCCAGAAAGGGATTTGGTTGACCTAAGAGCAATCTCACTCCCCTGGCCAATGTTTATCTCTGGAACAGATGTGATTCTTTTCAGTGAGACATGAGTGAGTCCACTGAAGTGACTCTAGGAAAAATTTTTTTTAAATCCTTACTCCAAAACTAGAGCTAAAAGTAAAACCAAGTTATTGTCCACCTCTTAGCATCACTCTGTCTCACTGTAATACCTTAAACTGCAGTAAGTGCCTTGCTTATAGCCTAAAGATACAGGCAATCTGAGTGAGGATGGCAGGGCAGAAAGATGAAAAAAACCTCTATGACACCACTGAGCCACAAAATTAATAAACCCTGAAGTTAGCAGTCTGTGGGGTCACAAAGAGTTGGACATGACTGAGCAACTGAATTCAATTGACCAAAGTTAGCATTATCACGGAATTCTGGTTTTGTAAGATTATATATGTATCCCTAGGTCTGAGCCACTTTAGATTTCAATTACTGAGCTAACCAGCTAATCCAACTCTAAGGATAGGGACAATGACTGTTGCTTTCCATTGTCCTTTCCAGAGACTAGCACAGTGTCTGGTTCAGAAATGAGGCTAGGATTATTAGCAGAATAAATGAGTATTAGCCTGGGGCTCCGTGACAACCTAGAGGAGTGGGAAAGGGTGGGAGGTAGGAAGGAGGTTCAAGAGGGAAGGGATATATGTACATATATGGCTAATTCATAGTGACGTATGGCAGAGATCAAACCAATATTACAAAGCAATTATCAATCAATTTAAAATAAATAATTTTAAAAATGATTACTAGCAGAATTTTACAACTGTCTAAAACCAGAGAAATAAAATCACATAATGCCAATATGACTACCAGAAACACTACGTAAATCAATGGAGGACAAAAGACTAGTACCATATGAGGGAACATAGATAAACTAGGCTTCACTGAAATTAGAATTTCTGTTTATCAAAATACATCAGGAAAAAAATAAATAGGCAAGACACAGTCTGGGAGGAAATATTTGCAATACACATATGTGATAATTCTTTTTCCAGCATACAGAAAGAGCACCTATAAATCAATAGTCAAAAGACCAACAAAACTGGGCAAAAGATCTAAACAGACATTTCACAAAGAAAATATTTTAAAAGTATCAATAAGAATATGAGAAGTTGTTCAAATGGGATCATAAGGGAAATGTAAATTTTAAAAGGTGATACCATTTCACATTCACTAAAATGGCTGAAGTTTAAAAGAACAACAATACAGATGTCAGCAAATATGCTGGAAAGTTGGGACTACTCATATTTTTGGTGAAATGTAAAGTGATAAAATTACTTTGGGAAATTATTTGGCAACATCTTATAAACTTAAATATACAGCTGTCCTATTAATTATTAATTCCATTCTTAGACATTTACTCATGAGAAACGACCAACCAAAAGATCTGTTTAAGAATGTTTCTGATGACATTAGTCATAAAAAAACACAAAAACTGCAAATAATCCAAATGTTCTTCAACAAGAGAATTGTTAAACAAAATGTGATATATTCGTAAATGGATTACTACTCTGAAATACAAAGGAACAAGCAGCTAATACATACAATAACATGGATGAGTATCAAAAGCAAGTTGTATAAAGCACAAAAAGAAGTCAGAAAGGAAAATGTACTATCTAAATTATTTAATTTATAGGAAATATAAGAATAGGTTTAAAAATAAATCAGAAAATATACTCAGTGAAAGTGTGGGAAGGATTGATTAGGAAGGGCTTAAGAGAATTTTCTGGGGAGATGGAAATCTTTTATACTTCATTTTGGCTGCATACAGTCATAAAATCTCATTGAATGGAACACATATCTGTGCCTTTTATTATATGTATATTAGATATAATAATATGCACCATATTGTTATATTACATATAATGATATTGCTGTTAAGTCACTTCAGTCGTGTCCGACTCTGCGTGACCCCATAGACGTCAGCCCACCAGGCTCTCCTGCCCCTGGGATTCTCCAGGCAAGAAAACTGGAGTGGGTTGCCATTTCCTTCTCCAATGCATAAAAGTGAAAAAGTGAAAGTGAAGTCACTCAGTCGTGTCCGACTCTTAGTGACCCCATGGACTAAAGCCCACCAGGCTCCTCCATCCATGGGATTTTCCAGGCAAGAGTACTGGAGTGGGGTGACATTGCCTTCTCCGATAATGATATTACATATGTATTAAAATATATGTGTATGTGTATGTAAAATGACTGCTGCCAAAAGTCAACACTTGTGGATGAGGAAAGCCATACAAATACAGTCCTTATGAAAAGCTACATTAAAAAGTACTTGTAATAATCAAGAATGTATTATATTGCTTTTCCCAAGACCTGTAATTAATAGTACTCTCAAGTTAGATTGCCTTATGGAATGAATCAGAGAGAAATTTTGTATAATATCAAGATGACATGGAACTGAAATAAAGATAATTATATTAAATGAGGAGAAAAGCAGTGAGTTGGAGATTAAGAGTAGACATTTAGGAAATTGTTTATTATAGACAATTTTCCAAATTCTCTTCCACAAAAAAAAGAAAGAAAGAAAGAAACAAATGTGCTTCAAGAAATAAATCTGTGTAAATGAAAAGAGATTCCCTGATCAAATTACTATGGGAAATGCTCTATATCGTATCTCCTTCTTCATCTTTCACAGTATATATAACCATGTTAGAGACTATCATAGGAAACTGGTAAATTTATTTAACTCAGATTTTCCCCAAAGCATCCCCAATACAATTTTCAACAAACAGTAGAATTAAATACTGTTTAAACTACATCTTTCTATATCTTCTGCTCCCCTCATTAATTCCTGATAAAAGAAATGGAATGAATTCCAAACTTGACTGCTCAGTTCAGTTCAGTCGCCCATTCGTGTCCAACTCTTAATAACTCTATGGACTGCAGCACACCAGGCCTCCCTGTCCATCACCAACTCCCAGAGTTTACTCAAACTCATGTCCATTAAGTCGGTGATGCCATCCAACCAGCTCATCTTCTGTCATCCCCTTCTCCTCCCACCTTGAAACTTTCCCAGCATCAAGGTCTTTTCCAACGAGTCAGTTCTTCGCATCAGGTGGCCAAAGTATTGGAATTTCATCTTCAGCATCAGTCTTTCCAATGAACATTCAGGACTGATTTCCTTTAGGATGGACTGGATAGATCTCCTTGCTGTCCAAGGGGCTCTCAAGAGTCTTCTCCAACACCACAGTTCAAAAGCATCAATTCTTTGGCACTCAGCTTTCTTTATAGTCCAACTCTCACATCCATACATGACCACAGGAAAAACCATAGCCTTGACTAGACAGATCTTTGTTGGTAAAGTAATGACTCTGCATTTTAATATGCTTTCTAGCTTGGTCATAGCTTTTCTTCCAAGAAGCAAGCATCTTTTAATTTCATGGCTGCAGTCACCCTCTGCAGTGATTTTGGCACCCCAAAAATGAAGTCTGTCACTGTTTCCATGATTTCTCATCTATTTGCCATGAAGTGATGGGACTGGATGCCATGAACTTTGTTTCCTGAAAGTTGAGCTTCAAGCTGACTTTTTCACTCTCCTCTTTCACTTTCATCATGAAGCTTTTTAGTTCTTCTTCACTTTCTACCATAAGGGTGATGTCATCTGCATATCTGAGGTTATTGATATTTCTCCCGGCAATCTTGATTCTGGGTGTGCTTCATCCAGCACATCATTTCTTATGATGTACCCTGCATATAAGTTAAATAAGCAGGCTGACAATATACAACCTTGACGTATTCCTTTTCCTATTTGGAACCAGTCTGTTGTTCCATGTCCAGTTCTAACTATTGCTTCCTGACCTGCATACAGGTTTCTCAAGAGGCAGGTCAGGTGGTCTGGTATTTCCATCTCTTTCAGAATTTTCCACAGTTTGTTGTGATACATACAGTCAAAGGCTTTGGCATAGTCAATAAAGAAGAAATAGATGTTTTTCTGGAACTCTCTTGCTTTTTCCATGATCCAGTGGATGTTGGCAATTTGATCTCTGGTTCCTCTGCCTTTTCTAAAACCAGCTTGAACATCTGGAAGTTCACAGTTCACATATTGCTGAAGCCTGGCTTGGAGAATTTTGAGCATTACTTTACTAGTGTGTAAGATGAGTGCAATTGTGCCGTAGTTTGAGCATTCTTTGGCATTGCCTTTCTTTGGGATTGGAATGAAAACTGACCTTTTCCAGTCCTGTGGCCAGTGCTGAGTTTTCCAAATTTACTGGCATATTGAGTGCAGCACTTTCAGAGCATCATCTTTCACGATTTGAAAGAGCTCAACTGGAATTCCCTCACTTCCACTAACTTTGTTCATAGTGATGCTTTCCAAGGCCCACTTGACTTCACATTCCAGGATGTCTGGCTCTAGGTGAGTGATCACACCATCATGATTATCTTGGTCATGAATATCTTTTTTGTACAGTTTTTCTGTGTATTCTTGCCACCTCTTAATATCTTCTGCTTCTGTTAGGTCCATACCATTTCTGTCCATTGTTGTTCCCATCTTTGCATGAAATATTCCCTTGGAATCTCTAATTTTCTTGAAGAGATCTCTAGTCTTTCCCATTCTGTTGTTTTCCTCTATTTCTTTGCATTGATCGCTGAGGAAGGCTTTCTTATCTCTCCCTGCTATTCTTTGGAACTCTGCATTCAAATGGGTATATCTTTCCCTTTTGCCTTTGCCTTTCGCTTCTCCTCTATTCACAGCTTTGTGAATGGAAGCTGTGAAGGTCTATTGTAGACCTTGTAAGTCTCCTCAGACAACCATTTTGCCTTTTTGCATTTCTTTTTCTTGGAGATAGTTTTGATCACCGCATCCTGTACTTTTTTATAAATCTCCATCCATAGTTCTTCAGGCACTCTGTCTATCAGATCTAATCCCTTGAATCTACTCCTCACTTCCACTGTATAATTGTAAGGGATTTGATTTAGGTCATACCTGAATGGTCTAGTGGTTTTCCCTACTTTCTTCTTAAGTCTGAATTTGACAATAAGGAGTTCATGATCTGAGCCACAGTCAGCTCCCGGTTTTGTTTTGGCTGACGGTATAGAGCTCCTCCATCTTTGGCTGCAAAGAATATAATCAATCTGATTTTGGTATTGACCATCTGGTGATGCCCATGAGTAGAGTCATCTCTTGTGTTGTTGGAAGAGGGTGTTTGCTACAACCTGTGAGTTCTTGGCAAAACTCTGTTAGCCTTTGCCTTGCTTCATTTTGTACTCCAAGGCCAAACTTGCCTGTTACTGCAGATATCTCTTGAGTTCCTATTTTTGCCTTCCAGTACCCTATAATGAAAAGGACATCTCTTTTGGGTGTTATTTCTAGAAGGTCTTGTAGGTCTTCATAGAACTAGTTCTAGAAGGTTTGTAGGTCTTCATAGAACCGTTCACCTTCAGCTTCTTCAACACTTGACTGTTCAGTAAGTGTATTATATAATTCATCCTTTGATAACATATATCTAATTGAATAATAGAATTAAAAGGTAAAATATAATTTCTTTACAGATATCTGCTTTGTAGACATCTTTACTCCAAGCATATCTATGTTAAAGTGAAAAGTTCCTATATTTCCCTAGATTGCTGAAGCTGCCACCTGACTGGTCTATTTGTTTCCACTCCTGTTCATTACAACTAAGTGACCCATTGCCATAATTTTACACAAGTTATTTTACTTTTCAATGTTTTGTTTCCCCCAGATGTAAAATGAGTATGGTTGTTCCTCTAAATTTACTGGGGTGTTTTAAGCATGTTTTGTGAAATGTTTGAACCATTTGGGGAAAATTATGTTAGATTGTTTATTCACTATCTGTAGCTTGATAATACTTCTTTCCTGATATTAATGAATACTAGTTGGGCATCTACTGTATACAGTGTGTGTGTGCATGCTAAGTTGCTTCAGTCATGTCCAACTCTATGTGACTCTGTGGACCATAGCCTGCCTCCAGGCTCCTCTCTCCATGGGATTCTCCAGGCTTGAATACTGGAGTGCATTGCCTTGCCCTCCTCCAGGGAATCTCTCCCATCCAGGGATTGAACCCACATCTCCTGCATCTCCTGCACTGGCAGGAAAGTTCTTTACCACTAGTACTACCTGGGATGCCCACTATATACAGTAGAGCCTCCCAAATTAATGTAGTATATCCCAGAAAGAAGTCCCTTCATTTTATATTCTTAAAGGGCTCTTTTGGAGCAATTTCCAGAGGAATAAGTTAAAAATTAGGTCCATATCTATCTATACATTCATCCATCTATTCATTCATCATTGTTTTATTTAAACAATATCAGATATAGGATATATTTCAACTATAGACTCAGTAGTATTTATTAATGGATTGCTATAATAAAGAGGAAAAGATGAAACAAAAATCTCTCCTGATCTTTAGCCTAAGCAACCACAGAAAATGGTATCATTTACTAAAATAAGAAAACCTGAGCAGAGAGCACAATTTTAGAGTTGAAACTCAAAAATTATCTTCTATATATATATTAAGTTTGAGATGACTTTTAGACAATCAAAATTATAATAGAAGTAGGATCAACATACCCAGAGCCCAGGGCTAGAGGCATAAACTTGAGAGGCTTCAGCATATAGATGATATTTAAAGCCATGGGAATAAAAAATAAGAAAGAGGACAGACATTACTCCAATACAAGCTCTGGTATATATCATAACATCTAGAAAATACAAGGATGGAACAACAAAAACTGATTTGAAGTTGCCAGTTACTTATGTCAGCAGTAAACCAAGAAAATGTGTATTTCAAAAGACAAGTATGGAAAGCATTTTTAAAGGTAATGATCAATTGAGACAAATGCTGATGACACATGATGAGGACCAAAGACACATCACTAGATATGACAACAGGAAGATAACGATGACCCCAACCAGTTGAGGTCACTGTAAGGACTCTGGATTTTACTTTGAATGAAGTGGGAGCCATCAGATGATATTGAGAAAATCTGAGCTGTTCATTATATGTGACAATCTGGTCACCTAATTTAACAAGTTCCCTCTGGCTGCTCCCATAAGACTAGATGGTAGACAGAGAGAAGGATAAGCAGGAAATTCTGTCAGGAGATGACTGCAACAATTCAGAGAAGAGAATAGGGTGGCTTGAATGGGAAGGTAGGAGGCAGTGGTGAGAAGTCAGATTCTGAATACTTTGTAGATAGGACCAACAGGATTTATAGATGGATTAGATACAGGGAGTGAAAGAAAAAGGAATTACAAGTGACTCTAAAATATTTGACATCAGCAACTGGAAAGATGAAGTTGTTGTATTAAGGGCAATTAAGTGTCTGAGGAATAGAGAAGATGCATTAAAGAGAAAAAAATAGTGATCAGTGAGGCTGGAGAAAATTCGATGGACCCAGAATAAAGTGAAGAAGCAAGTATTTCTATTCACTGTGTTAAATGCTGCTGATAGGTCAGTTAGATGAGGACTACAAAATAACTACTAGATTTAGTGACAGATTATTGGTAATCATGACCAGAGTTACTTTGGGGAAAAGATGGAGTCAAAATCTTGGCTGCAGTGAGTTTAAGAGAGAATGGGGCAGGGCGGGGTGGGGGGGGGGTGTGGAGTGAGACAGCAAGGATGAGACAAATATCTTCTTTATTGAGGTATAGTTGATTCACAATATTATTATGTTAGTTTCAGCTCTATAGCATAGTGATTTAGTTGCATATTTTTTCAGATCATGTTTCATTAGAGGCTATTACAAATTTTGAATATAGGTCCCTGTGATACATAGTAAATCCTTGTTGCTTATCTATCTTATGTACAGTTGTTTGCATCTGCTAATCCCATACTCTGAATTTGTCCCTTCTCCCATCCCTCTCCCCTCTATAACCCAAAATTTGCTTCCTATATCTATAAGCCTGTTTGTTTTGTATATAGATTCATGTGTATTATTTTTTTTTAGATTCCACATAGAAGTGATATTATATGATATTTGCCTTTCTCTATCTGACTTATTTCACTTAGTATGATAATCCCTAAGTCTATCCATGTTACTGCAAATGGCACTATTTCATTCTTTTATGGATATTAATATTCCATTATATATATAAATGTGTGTATTATATATATATATATATATATATATATATATATATATATATATCTTCTTAAGCCAATCATCTGTTGATGGCACTTGGGTTTTTTCCCATGTCTTGACTATTATAAATAATGTTACTATGAACACTGGGGTGCATGTATCCTTTGACAGGATTTTTCATTTTTTTTTCCTGATATATTCCCAGGAGTGAGGTTTCTGGGTCATATGGGTCATAGCTCTATTTTTAATTTTTTCAAGAAATCTTCCTGCTGTTTTCCATAATGACTGTACCAATTTACATTTCCACAAACAACATAAGAGGGTTCCCTTTTCTCTACACCCTCTCCAGAGTTTATTATCTGTAGATTTCCTGCTGATGGCCATTCTGACTGGTGTTGAGGTGATACCTCATTGTGGTTTCGTTTTGCATTTCAAAGATTTTAAATGAATTTTTCAGTCAAGAACTGGTGCCCTAGCTAAGGGAGAGGGAACATGAAAGACAGTTTTTGCTTTTAGATAGGAGAAACCAAACCATGTTTATGTTGAGAAAGGTCCAACAAAGAGAAAAATTAAAAAGAATACATTTGAATCAGTTCTAATGAGGTGGATGAAACTGGAGCCTATTATACAGAGTGAAGTAAGCCAGAAAGAAAAACACCAATACAGTATACTAATGCATATATATGGAATTCAGAAAGATGGTAACAGTAACCCTGTATACGAGACAGCAAAAGAGACACTGATGTATGGAACAGTCTTTTGGACTCTGTGGGAGAGGGAGAGGGTGGGATGATTTGGGAGAATGGCATTGAAATACGTATAATATCATATATGGAACGAGTCGCCAGTCCAGGTTCGATGCACAATACTGGATGCTTGGGGCTGGTGTGCTGGGACGACCCAGAGGGATGGTATGGGGAGGGAGGAGGGAGGAGGGTTCAGGATGGGGAACACATGTATACCTGTGGCGGATTCATTTCGATATTTGGCAAAACCAATACAATATTGTAAAGTTTAAAAATAAAATAAAATTTAAAAAAAAGAAAAAGGGAAGACTTACTGGGACTCAATGAGAAGGGATAGAAGTTTTTGCCCAAGGGAAGAGCCAGTCATGGATGTGATGAAGAGAGTCCATCCACACTAACAAAAACTAAGGTGGCATCCATAAACATAGGTGCTAGTAGATCCACTGGTGTGGGGAGGAGAAACTTGTGAGGATCATCTGCTGAGTGCTTCTGTTTTCCCACTGGAATAGGAAGAGGAGACTGGAGAGAAGATGATGGAGGTTTGAGAAGAGAGGGGAGGTATAACGTTGTCATGAGGAAAGCAGGAGAATGAATGGACTGGGTCTGCCATGCAGCCTGCAGCCCACTGGTGCTGAGTGACCAGGAGTCTAAAGTCAGGCTATGGGACTGTGTGTTTTCTTCCAACAGGTTCAGCTGTGTGGGCACAGCATGGTAGGTGGAGGGTGGGACTGAGCCGAGAGTATGTTTTTGCCTCAGTGAATAATTGCTACAATTAAATTTTCAGACGCCTGCTGTGCCAAGGGGCATGACAGCTATGGATGAAGGGTGATGTGGCAAAAGGAAAACATTACTGAAGTCCTCCTCTGTGTTGTAGGAGCTTTAAATTTCAGAGAATGCTCACAACAACCCTGTGAAGGAAGCAGAGGCTAAGAGAAAGTAAACTACGCATTCTAGGACTATACAGCTAGAAAGCCACGGAACACACAGAGGGGCACAGGTTTTCCTAAGGCCTTCACAGGTTGGACTGAAAGGAGATTTGGGACTGTCTTCTGGGGACAGTCATTGGCTCAGGGTCCAGGCGGTGGCTGAGTCAGCTGGCCAGACACCAGGACACAGCTTCCTGCCATCAAAACCCCAGGTGGCAAATGCAGTCACCAGTTTGGCTGGGAATCTGTGGCACCACCACACACAAAACCACTCATTTGCTCCTATAAAACAGTCATCACCTCACAGGATGCCAAGAAAATCAATCATGACTAAACTCCCAATTTGGTTTGATTCACTGACCACACATAGACATGATTATAATGTTTGGTTATCATTCTTCATAATAATCATCCTTAGGTCTGCAGTAGCTGCACAAAGCTGCACAAAGTTGGGTGAATCTTCCTTGAAACAAATTTCAGTCTTAGGAATGGATGCTTTAGTTCACAGATGATCCCTAATTCCAGTAGGGACTGGCTAGTCCTTTAGAACTGGAAGAGATTTTAGAGATAATTGTGCCCAGTTTTCTTATGTCCCAGTCTCAAGAATCGTAATCTTACATAAAATGTAGGTATGTTACCCTGCCCTGGATACTAATTTAATAATGAAGACACACAAGGCAGAAATCCTTCTCAAGTCTAAATAATTTTTGTGAAGCAACTATAGCTCATGATCTAATACTTTCCTTAAATGACCATTGTTCTTTACAAATAATGTACTCAATAACTGTTTATTAAATGTTAAACCAGCTTGCCAAAGGGAATGAAGCCATAGCACATTAAAAAAAAAAAAAAAACTGCAAGGAAAATTTCACATCCCTGCCACTCTTTCTCCCAGACTGGGGCTTCATGTCCCTAAATGGGGACAGTATGGAGGAAAATGAGGACAGGTGGTAGATCTCATGAAAAAAATAAAAAGCATAGCAAGGTCACTGTAGCTGTGAAACATCTCATTGAAACCCCAGCCCCAAGTCAGCCACAGGATCTGCAGCTCTGACTCTGACTGTTAAAAGGCTATTGTTGGATACTAAGTTGGAGACATGCAGGGGAAAGTGGGTTCTGAGCATCAAGGGATAAACTCAGGAACAACTTATCTTAATCTGACTAAACATATTAAAACAATCCTCTCAGTAAAGAGGTAAAGGGATATTAAAACAGAACATCAATGATGATTTAAGGACACAGAAAAATTGTATTTCCTTCATTAAAACATTACAATGTCTTACCTGTTTACCATCTATTATTTTCAAGTTTCATAAGAAGCAGAGATTAGGTATACTTCTTCTTGGGTTTAGAATCTAAAAGAAGACAGGTGAAATATACATTCATTATCCTGCCACAAAGCAGTGTATGGTGAATGTCAAAGAAGCAGTACAAAGCAAATGATGAAAGAACTCAGAAGCACTTTTACAGTTTATCTAAGCTAATTTTTACAGTGGCTCCTCAAGTGGTGGTAAGATCCCTATGATACAGATAAAGATTCTGGGGGTCTAAAATCTTAAAATCTGGGGGTCTAAAATTCTGGGGGTCTAAAATAACTTATGATATGTCCAATATCCTATGACTAGAAAAGATATTGGGTCTAGAGGTACAGAGAGTGATGGGATGGCTTAAGCAGTGACAAGTCTATGAAATAGAAGGGAAGAGGGCTATGAAGTGATGGAGATTCTCACTGTAAGACCTTGATGGTGAAGCAATACTGAGTGATGATAAAGTCCACACAGTGACCTCCTGGAGCTCGTTTACAGTAGAGTGGTAAGAGTTTCTACTGGTGATCAGGGGTTCAGGAGTTGTCGGGTGTGATTGCCAAGTAATGAATAGCAAAACTAATTCAGTCATGAGGGGGACCCTTCTGTCATTATGAAAAGTGGAAATGCACAGTGGAGATCAGCAGACAGTGAAAACAAAGGTATAGAGAAACATAACTCACCTGTGTCGTAGAGTCTGATTACACCAACGGCACAATAAAATTTAGCCAGTGTGACTGTGGTTCATTAAAATAACCCTACACTGGGCTCCCAATACTCTAGAAATTTGGAGACTGTACATGGTTGGTATATTGAGCTTGTCTACATTGGAGGATCTGATTGGTGTGGGTGTTATTTCTATGGTTTAGGCTTTCCTGATCTGATCACTTGGGACCTCCAGCAATGGTAGTATCTTCAGTTTGTGGTTTCCTTCCCTTTGCTACTTATCATAACAT
This sequence comes from Bubalus bubalis, assembly GCF_019923935.1. Taxonomy (NCBI): domain Eukaryota; kingdom Metazoa; phylum Chordata; class Mammalia; order Artiodactyla; family Bovidae; genus Bubalus; species Bubalus bubalis. The sequence goes on along the minus strand of NC_059162.1, from coordinate 4,744,094 downwards.
GTTTGTGTTAGTTGCTCAGTTGTGTCGGACTCATTGCGACACCATGGACTGTAGCCCACCAGGCTGCTCTCTCCATGGAATTCTCCAGGCAAGAATACTGGAGTGGATAGCCACTCCCTTCTCCAGGAGATCTTCCCAACCCAGGGACTGAACCCAGGTCTCCTGCATTGCAGGCAGATCCTTTATCATCTGAAGGAAGTCCCATTTATCATATTACTGTTGACTTAATTGTCTCTCTTACCCTTAGACTATTTCTTTTGTGGCCAGAAACTACATCTTTCTTTAAAATCTTTTCCTCAACATTAGCATAGTCTCTAGCATATGGTTAGTGACTGAGAGATGTTGTTGAATAAATGAAGTTGTATTGAAGCTGGATTGTGAAATATGAACAAGTGTTTATAAGTGGTTTGGGAGAGTAGAATAAAGAGAAGTGGAAACCATTTTGTCCAGAGAGTTTTGTGGTTAAAAAAAAAAAAAGAAAAGAAAGAAACTTGAAGGGCTAACTTATCAGAGAGTTCAGGATGGCTGCATAACATGCTGGATAGGAAGACTGGCTTTAGTGGCAGAGGCTTGGATTCAAATCACAGCTCTATTCCTTAACGACTAAATGATCATGGGCTACAATCCAAGAAGAGAGAGAGAAAAAAACTATTGGATCTTCACTTGTATTCTCTAAAGAAAAGAAATGAGAAGGAATCAAGAGTGTCTATATTATTCATCTGATATTCTTAATGCCTTCATTACACAGATAAAGCTGACATTTTTGCTTACTAACACAACATTTATCTTCCAAAACATATTCGTTGACACTCATATGAGGACTATACTTATCTGTTGTTAGAAAGAAACAGTTAAACTACTAAAATGAGCTAACTTCATACCACAAGAATCAATTTTAGATACATCTTAATAAAACTTTATAAGATTCATATATAGAACAAAACCCTATCATGAAGCACCAATAAATTCAAATTAATATAATGAAAGGACTCTGCAAACTGTTATCTGCCAGACAAAAAAAAAAAAAATCATTTGAGAGACCCAGTGAAAAGCATACATAGAGTTAGAAGACCCGAGCAACATTATTAGCTCTGTCACTTAGTAGCTGTGTGGCCTTCAGCAAGTTACATAAACTTTGTGAACTTCAGTTTTACCGGTGACAGTAATACCTATCTCATGTGTCATGATCTACAGAAATAATAAGCATGAAAGTATCTTGTTATTATGATAATTTTAACAGATATTTTGTTATGATGTGATATGAAATTCACTCAGTCATATCCGACTCATTGTGACCCATGGACTATAGAGTCCAAGGAATTCTCCAGGCCAGAATACTGGACTGGGTAGCCTTTCCCTTCTCCAGGGGATCTTCCCAACCCAGGGATTGAATCCAGGTCTTCCGCATTGCAGGCAGATTCTTTACCAGCTGAGCTACAAGGTAGTCCCAGATATTGTGCTATAGTGAGACAATTTTTCATTACTGTATCAAAAAGGGGACTGAGAAAATGATCATAGCAGCCAGACAGTGCTGGAAATGTGATGCAAATTTTTGTGGTTGAGAGGCAGTATAACTTTGAGACAGTTTTATCTGGATCCAAATTCTGCCATGTATAAGTTGCTGTATGACTGGGGATAGGTTTTTACCACCTCATTGAGTCTCAAATACCCCATCCACAAAATAGAAATAATAAAACCCATTTTGGAGGAGTTTTGTAGAGGAACAAAAACTAATGTAAATTACCTGGAACAAAAGAGACATTCAGTAAAGATGTCTGCTAGCCTCATCATTATTTTCTCCATCCCTATCATTGTTCAGTTCAGTTCAGTTCAGTCACTCAGTCGTGTCTGACTCTTTGCGACCCCATGAATCGCAGCACACCAGGCCTCCCTGTCCATCACCAACTCCCGGAGTTCACTCAGACTCATGTCCATCGAGTCAGTGATGCCATCCAGCCATCTCATCCTCTGTCGTCCCCTTCTCCTCCTGCCCCCAATCCCTCCCAGCATCAGAGTCTTTTCCAAGGAGTCAACTCTTCGCATGAGGTGGCCAAAGTACTGGAATTTCAGCTTTAGCATCATTCCTTCCTAAGAAATCCCAGGGCTGATCTCCTTCCGAATGGACTGGTTGGATCTGTATGCAGTCCAAGGGACTCTCAAGAGTCTTCTCCAACACCACAGTTCAAAAGCATCAATTCTTCGGTGCTCAGCTTTCTTCACAGTCCAACTCTCACATCCATACATGACCACTGGAAAAACCATAGCCTTGACTAGATGGACGTTTGTTGGCAAAGTAATATCTCTGCTTTTGAATATGCTATCTAGGTTGGTCATAACTTTCCTTCCAAGGAGTAAGCCTCTTTTAATTTCATGGCTGCAGTCACCATCTGCAACAATTTTGGAGCCCAAAAAAATAAAGTCTGACACTGTTTCCACTGTTTCCCCATCTATTTCCCTCTATCATTGTTACTTTGTATTTTTTTCCCTTCTGCAAATTTCAACCATGGCCATGATGGGAAAGAGATCTGTTCCAACAGAAGCACAGGTGGATACTTTGCATTTCTTATTAAGCTCCAAATCCACTGGGAGGAAGCCCCCCTTTGGAATATAGTAGATTTTCACATTTCTCCATTCTGCCACTGAAATCCAACTAAAGTTTGTAAATGACACTCTTTGAGCTAAAAATGGAAGCCAACAAGAACCCAAATTTTGTCAATGCAATAATGATCTGGCTTCAATAAGATGAGCAGAGTGAAATAAGGCAGAAATCTATTTGGAGATCTCAAGGTCAAAGTTTATTTCTATAAAGTATTGAAATTTTGTTTTGCTTATTTGATATGATTGTGTATAAGGTGCTAAATAAATAGGAGCTATAATTTTGGCAGTCTTAATGATTGCTACTTCAGTGTTTGAACACTGAACAATACTCGCAGAGTAAGCAGTTTAATAAACTAGCAATTGCTCATGCAAGGGCAATTACCCCCATTTTGGTTTAATTATTAATATGGGTTTTTTATATTCCCAACTTTAGCAAGCAATCTTGTTGTAATGAAAAAGTACAAACTGTTACATGCTACAATGATTATAAAATGATCATTTTATTAATATTATGGAGCACTTAGGAATATTCAGCTAATAATATCTCTTGAGGCTCTGAAATTCTGAATTCTCTCTTTATCCATGGAGAATGCCAAAGCTAGAAAAGCCAGTTCTGTACAGGTAAAGTTATAGAGAAACTTAAGGGGCACTGGATAATCTGCGACCATATTTATTTCTTTCAGAGACCTAGTATGATTCTTGAAGTCTCATTGTTAAAGGAAATTTGTTCAAGGAAGAGAATAATCCTGAACCACTTAGTGCTATATGTAAAAGGGAATTCTGAAGAAACTTTTCATGGGGTACTAGAAACCCTAATATCTAGAGGTAGGAGCATGAGGTGGGAGAGAGATCAAAATACAAGGGGCGGGGCACTTCCTTGATCTCCAGGGGTTAGGACTCTATGCTCCCAGTTCAGGGAGCCCAGGTTTGATCCCCTGGTCCCGCAACTAGATCCTGCATACCTCAGCTAAGACCTGGTGCAGCCAAATAAAAAATATTTTAAAGGCCAGGTGTAAACTTCAAAAACCAGTTCTGTTTTCTTTTTTCAATTTGTCAATGTTGTGTTAGTTGCAAGTGTACAACAAGGTGAATCAGCTATATACATATATATATATATATATATATATATACACACACACACATGTATATATATGTATATATACACACACACATATGTATGTATACACACACACACACACACACACACTCTTCTTTAGATCCTTTTCCTATACAGGTTATTACAGAGTGTTGAGTAGAGTGCTCTGTGCTATATAATAGGTCCTGATTTGTTATCTATTTTATATATAGTAATGTGAATAAACCAGTCCCAGTCTCCCAATTTATCCCTTTCCTCTCCCCTCCTAGTATCTGTGTTTGTTTTCAACATCCATGATTCTGAACAAATCATATAAGGCATCCTTCAAATAGACTGGATTGTGAAAGGGCATCTTCCCTGGACACCATCATAGCATTAAGAACCACAGTACTGGAACTAAACTCCTGCCATTACTACTCCATCAAGCCTCCCATTCCTGATGACCTCAGTCATGACTAGTAGTCCAAGCCTTCTAGGCTATTCATCACCCTAACTCCACACCACATATTCTTTACATATTTGTTAGTGTGACTCAATCCTTCCCTCCTCCAGCTCTCCTAAATCTTCACTGCCTTCTGGAGCTGTCATTCTGTAACCATCCAGCTCCCTTAAATGACCCAATTTCATTCCACATCCTCTTCTGGAAATTTCACTTTACAAAAAAAAAAAAATTAACCGTATCCCAAAGTCTTTACTTCCTCTATTGTCTATTCCAATGTAAGCATATTCATCTTACACTAGCAGACCAGAAAGTAGGATTAGTTTTATTTTGTTCTTTATAGCTGACTATATTTCTGTTCCTCTTATAATAATTCCCTCCTCCTCTAAGAAACTACCCAGTTTTACTTTCTATTTCTACCATTATCTCTGTTAATGTGCACCATTCATTGAAATCTTGAGCTCCTTACACAGTACTTCCTTCCAACCTAATTCTAGTTATAATATGTGGCAATTTCAATTGGTTATTCATGTGAGTAACTGTCCTCTCAAAACCTTGACCTTTCAAATCTTTGAGCTTTTCATCTCCAAAAACCATTAGCTCCACTCTACACCAGCCATTCTATCTGTATTAGTCAGTTTTTGCTTAAGTGTCAGTAAGAAACAGCTCCAACATCTCACCACCTTGTAACAGAAAAAGATACATGTTTTTTCTTACTCATGTGAAATGTCAGCTACTGGTAAGCCGCAGCTCTGCTCCACATGTCTGGAATCTAGTGTAAAGGAGCAGTCCCTGTCTGAAACATATTGTGTTGTAGGGGGAAAAAAAAAAAAAAACACACAAACAGAGAGAGGGAGGTCGGGAATGGCAGAGTCATTAAAGCTGTTGCTCAACAATGGTCAGTGTCACTTCTGTTCATATTCTATTGACCAAAGCAAGTCACATGGCCAAGCCTGACTCAATCAATGAAGAAAGTATTAATATGTCCCTTTCACAGGGTATAACATGAGGGAGATCAAGGCACATATTAGGGAAAATCATGCATAATACTGATAAGGGGAGGAGAATATTACATAATTTAGAACAATAGTATAATCTATCACTATTCCTTTTTCCAAAAAATATTTTATTATCAGAAATATCTTGATCATTCCTAAAATCTTGAATGCTAACTTCCAACTCTCTGACACCAACTTTTTATCCTATCAACTTTCTTATTCTAATGTAACTACTATAGTTAATTCTACATCATTATGTACTATATACCATTGTTTCACTATTTTCTCACTATCCATCTATCTTCTTCTTAATTAATTTCCATTCTTGTTCTATTTAGAAACCATGGTCCTAATAAAAACAATAATAAAAATCATAGTGGGAGCCATTAAATATCCTGCACTGGTCTAAACATTTTACATGTAATAATATGTTCACTATTTGCAACAACCACAAAGTATAGGGGCTTTTATTACCTCTATCTTCCTGATGAGGAAACTGAGGTGCACATATACTAATACTGTGTCCAAGATTACAAATTTAATGAAAGGAAGGCAAATACCTCACATTTAGCAGTTGTACAATATTGTGCTATTACTCCTTTCCTCAAACCCTCAACTCCCTTGTTCCCAATGGGGATATCTTTTCTGTGCTGTATGTGAGGAACTTAACAGGAGGAAAATCATACAAGTAGATTAAAATGTTTTGTATTAAGCATGATCGCAAATGTAGTTGTACCCTCTATACTGCTTGGCTACACTACTCCATGTTTCCTGGATCTCCAAGAGGATTATTTCTTATCTTCTCCACTTTCTTCTCTTCTCATAAGTCATACTTCTCTGCTGATGACCTTGACTCTTCTATAGTCGTTCCTTGGTCATTGCAAGTACCCCTGGAGGACACCAAAATCTGAGGATGCTCAAGTTCCTTATATAAAATGGTATAGTACTTGCATATAACCTAGGCATATTATCCCCTATATGTCAAATCATTCCTAGATTACTTATAGTGTCTAATACAATGTAAATGTTTTACTTTTTGAAGTTTTCAGAAGTTTTTTTCTGAATATTTTTGATCCATGATTGCTTGAATTTACAGATGCAGAAGAACCCACAGATATAAGGACCCACTGCATTTAGATATTTTAAATACATAAATATTTAGTCACTCAGAAATCCTTGATGGCCCATCACTACATCTACAAAACCATCTGCATCTATACCTATTTTTTCTTTTTGTTCTTTCTTCCAGTTACAGTGGAATAATTTTATTTTGTTTTTCCAAGTGTTATTGTTTTATGTGGGTTCTGAAACCCTTTCCTTTTTATAGACATTGCTCTTCTTTTGCATCACAAAATTTTTATTCCTCTTTAAGCTGAGCGCTGAAGAATTGATGCTTTTGAACTGTGGTGTTGGAGAAGACTCTTGAGTGTCCCTTGGACTGCAAGGAGATACAACCAGTCCATTCTGAAGGAGATCAGCCCTGGGATTTCTTTGGAAGGAATGATGCTAAAGCTAAAACTCCAGTAATTTGGCCACCTCATGCGAAGAGTTGACTCATTGGAAAAGACTCTGATGCTGGGAGGGATTGGTGGCAGGAGGAGAAGGGGATGACAGAGGATGAGATGGCTGGATGGCATCACTGACTCGATGGACGTGAGTCTGAGTGAACTCCAGGAGTTGGTGATGGACAGGGAGGCCTGGCATGCTGAGATTCATGGCGTCGCAAATAGTCAGACACGACTGAGCGACTAAACTGAACTGAACTGAACTGAGTGGCATAATTCAGCATACAGAAATTCTGTATTTTCTCTCATCCTAAAACAGCTGTTCTTAGATATGTATCTTCTCCACTCCTCTTCACATTCTAAGTGCTCAGAAGAATTGTCTATGTTCTTCTCCCCTTCCTGACATTCTATTAACTCTTCCAACCATTCTAATCTGACTTCTGACCCCATCATACTGCCATAGCAACTATGACTGCCAAGGTTACCAAGGGCTGAAACTGAGAGTTACTTCCTTATCTTATTTTCTTCCTTAAAAAAAGCTTTCATGGTTTTGTGTTAATCTCTCTCTTATGGCTTTCCTCCTACAACTACAGTTACTATTCATTGTCAATGGAACATGCTTTTCCTTCACTTAACCTCTAAAATCCAAAGTTTATGACCAGTAGAACCTTAACCCTTTATTCTTCTCATGTCTTTCTGAATGATCTAACAGTGCTCCTCCATTCATATGGTTTTAAATACCATCTATACGTCAACAATTACCCACTTATTTCTCAGCCAATACTGCTTCTCTGTGTTTTCTTGTATAACCAATATTTACCAAATATCTCTACCTTCAGGCCTCTTGGTTACCTCAAGCTCAACATATGCCAATTTAAATCCTTCTGTTATCTCCTCCTTCATATATATCTATTTATTTTGCAGTATTTCTCATCTCAGTTCATAGCAGAACTAATAATACAGTTTCTCAAGAGAGAAACTTTCTTTCACCCCTGGCTTATCCTTCTCTATCATCCCAAATTCTAATTTATCATCAGTCTTGTAACTTCTCTTTTAGAATATACCTGGAGGGACTTCCCTGTTGGGCCAGTGGTTAACACTCTATGTTTATAAAGAAGGGCACAGGTTTGCTCCTTGGTCAGGGAACTAAGATTGCACATCCCTGTGGTGTGGCCAAAAGAGAAAAGAGGAGACCTAATAAAATAAAATACATCTGGAATCTACCCATTTCTGTCAGTTTCCACTGCTTTAAATTCAGCTACTGAAATCTCCTACTTATATTCCTAAAATATTTTCTTTATGATTTTTGTACATCCTTCTCTTGTTCCCATAAATACTATGTCTTGCATGCTAGATAAACTAATGAAAATAAAACTCACATTTAAAATTTCCAAATAACTCATCAAATTTTTTCCTCCTTACAAACCCTGAATAATCAGACTCCTACACCATTCTCCATCCTCATTTGAGATTATTCACCCCTCATCCAATATTCTTCCTTCTCTTTGTTTGTTTTACTTCCTTGAACACATAAAGTTTTCTTTCTACATCAAGGGATATCATACCTTCTTTGTGAAATACTTTTCTGTACTTTTCACATGTGGCTAGGTCATTAGTTTCCTTTAGGTCTCTATTTAAATGTTTTAAATCTCAGCCATATTTTTCACCTAGGTTTTCACATTTCCATCAAGTCCCCCATAGGTTATTCTATAGCATCGTCAACTCTTTCATGGATCTTATTACAATGATTACATGTGTATTTCTTCATATGCTTGCTTATTATTAGACTCCTCACCACACCAAGACCCCCATAAGACAGGATCCGTGTCTGTTTGATTCATCAACATATACTAGTTGTCTCCAGTTGACTAACACATACAATAAATATACTTCTTGAATAAATGTATGAATTTGATTTCAAGTTCAGTTATCCAAATCTCAGTTCCCTCACATTTAGAATAGGAGAATTATTATCTAGGATTATGCTAAAAATCAGTGGTCTAAATAAGATAATCCCTGATAGAGTCTTTACACAATAAACACAAAGTCCTCTTTCCTGTATCCATGTATTATCTAATGTACATCTTTCAAGTCATATCACAAACAGGAGGGCCTAAAGTATAAAACAATGATTTCAATGAATTAAAAACACAGAATTCAGAGCCTAAAAGAGCTAGAAATTTTGGATAGAGTACTAGAGATGAGGGAGCTACAGACAGAGAGGAAAAGACCTTGAACTCTCCTTAAAAGTCACTGTGAGTCTAACTGAATGCTAAGTCATTTATGCATAGAGTGAAATTCCTTAAAATGAGGCAGCCATAAGTTGGAAAATTTCCATAACTCACACAAGGTTGGGAGATGTTTGCATTCCAACCAAAGTAAACAGACTTCACTGAATATCTGAAATAACAGAAGAGAGAAATGAAAGATCAGACCTCAGTCCAGGGTCTGAATTAGTCCTAAGTGAAAGTTACTACCCTAGACTTACTCAGTAAATATAGTAGAATATTACTTGGCCATTAAAAAACATATACAAATCAACTTATTTGCAAAGCAGGCTTACAGATATAGAAAACAAATTTATGGTTACCAAAGGGGATTGTGGGGCAGGGGGAGGAATAAATTAGAAGTTTTGGATTAACATATACATACTACTGCATATCAGATAGATAACCAATAGGAACCTCCTTTATAGCACAGGAAATACTCGATATTCTGTAATAATGTAAATGAGAAAAGACTCTGAAAAAGAATAGATACATGTGTAATAGAATCACTCTGCTATACACCTGAAACTAACAAAATATTGTAAATCAACTGTACTCCAACATAAAATAATCTTTTTATTAAAGGCTACTACCCTAGGCTTACTCAGCAAAGAAAAAATAGTCTCAGAAAGATGTCTAAACTGCAAGTAACTTAATGATCTAGCAAAATAAAATCATCACAATTTATATTAAACATAAAAGTGCCAACATTAAAGTTATAACATGACAATATCCAGAATCCAAAAAATAAAATACTAGGTAAACAAAGAAGTAGAAAATGTAAATTATAATCAAAAGGAAAAAATAGTCAATAGGAACAGGCACAGAAATAGCATACATGGAATTTAAAGGAGCTCTCAAAAATCTGATCAAGGCTTCATAAGGAAGCATAGACATAAGGAAAATATGAAAACTACTAAAAAAAAGTCAAATGGAATTGGAGGACCAAAAAACATAATACCTGAAATATAAAAACTTCAGTGTGAGGCTACTACCAAATTAGAATGATCAGGGAAACTAAAGCATAAATAGAAACTAGCCAACTTGAAGCACAGAAAGAAAAGAGGCTACACAAAACAGATGAAGGAAAAGAGACTGAACAGCATCCATATGAGTAGTAGAATATAATTAAGTGTTTATCATGCAATCATGCATGTAATTGGAATCTTAGAAGGAAATGGACCCAGAAAAAAATACTTGAAGAAATAATAACCAATATTTTTCAAAAGTATGGTAAATTATGTACCCACAGATACATGAAGCTTAATAAATATCAGAAAAAATAAATAAATAAATAAAATTACATCCAGATACATCACAAACAAATCACTGAAAACCAATAGTTAAGAGAGAAATTTTAAAGAGCCAGAAAAAAAAAAAAGGTAAATCATATTCAGAGGAAAAATATAAAACAAAAAGAATTACTACTAACTACCTATTAAGAGAAAAAAATAAGTGCAAATCAGAAGATGATAGAAAGATATCTTCAAGTGCTAAAAGCAAAAAAAGAAAAAAACCCTATCAACCTAAAATTCTATACCTTTGAAGATATCCCTCAAAAATGAAAGTAAAATAAATATCTTTTAAGACCAATAAATCTGAAAGAATTCCTCACATCAGATCATCAATATAAGAATGTTAAGAAATATTATTTTATTAAACTAAGTTCTGAAAGAAAATGATACCAAGATAGAAACTTTTATCTACCCAATAGGAAATGAAGAATGCTAGAGGTAGGGGAAGGATAAACTGGGAATTTGGGATTAGCATATATATATCGTGTGTGTGCTTAGTCACTCAGTCGTGTTCAATCCTTTGTGATCCCATGGACTATATGTAGCCTGCCCTGCTCCTCTGTCCATGGGGATTCTCCAGGCAAGAATACTGGAGTGGGTTGCCATGACCTCCTCCAGGGGATCCTCCCAATCCAGGGGTAGAACCCAGGTCTCCCGCATTTCAGGTGTATTCTTTACTGGCTGAGCTACCAAGGAAACCCAGCATATATACATTACTATATATAAAATAGATAAACAACAAGGACCAACTGTATAGTGCAGGAAACTGTATTCCACATCTTGTAGTAGCCTATAATGGAAACGAATATGAAAAAGAAACATATATATTCTGAACAACTTTGCTATGTAACTGAAATATTATAACTCAGTTATCTGATAATTTTTTTAATGCCAGAAATAGTGGATGTGTGCGTAAATACAAAACACTGAAAAGCATTCAAGGTTTTTCAAACAATAATTGATTATTTAAAACAAAAATAATATATTTTGGAGTTAATGACATATGCAGAAGTGAAAAACATGAAAATAACAACAAAGAAATTAATGGGTGAAAATGCATATTGTAAATTTTTTCTATGTTACCTGGTACAGTAATTAAACTAGAGTCAGATGAGTTAAGGATTAGATTTTAAATAATAGAGCAACAAGTAAAAGCTAAAAAAATATGTGCAGTTAATAAGGCAATAAAAGAAATAAAAGTGAAATTACATAAATATGCAATAAGTCAAACAAAGCAGGAAATATGTAAAATAGAAACAAAGAGCATAAAAGATAAACAAAATAGTAAATGACACGAAACCCAACTATATCAACAATTACATTAAATTAGATTAGTATATCAAAGGATGTCATCAAGAGAAAATACAATCCCCAGAACAGGAGAAAATATAGTAAGCCATGTATCATATAGACTTTAAACCAGATAAGATATTTGTATTCAGAATATGGTGCACTGGGACGACCCAGAGGGATGGAATGGGGAGGGAGGAGGGAGGAGGGTTCAGGATGGGGAACACATGTATACCTGTGGCGGATTCATTTTGATATTTGGCAAAACTAATACAGTTATGTAAAGTTTAAAAATAAAATAAAATTTTAAAAAAAAGATTAAACATAATTTAAAAAAAAAAAGAATTCTTACAATTAAACAACATAAAGACAACCTGATTAAAAATTGAGAACAGGATTTAAACAGACATTTTTTCCAAAGATAAACAAATGGCCATAAGATGCTTAACACCATTAGTCTCTAGGCCATCACCTCAGTCATGTCCGACTTTTTGCAACCCTATGGACCACAGCCCACCAGACTCCTCTGTCCATGAGATTCTCCAAGCAAGAATACTGGAGTGCTGCGAGTGACGGCCAGAGAGGAAAGCGTGCCCGCAAAGTGCCGTCCAGACCAGCGCGGCCCAGCCAGCGAGAGGGAAACACCCCGAGCCCAAGCAGCTGTGGCTAGCCCGAGTCTGCGAACCCCGCCCCTCTGCCTGCCAAGGGCGCAGCTGCCGCAGCCTGCCGCTCACGTTCTGCTTCCTGCTGATGGGGACAGTGCTCCCCTGGGCCGACGCCTGCAGCTGCTCCCCGGTGCACCCTCAACAGGCGTTTTGCAATGCAGACATAGTGATCAGGGCTAAAGCAGTCAGTAAAAAAGAGGTGGGCCTAATATAGTAACTTAACAATGTATGCTTTCATCTTGTTTAAACCCTCAATGTAATGTTTGTTCCTTTGTGGTGTTACAACGCCCACCCTATCTTATGGTTCCTATATGATAGCTATGGTCTTGCTATGTTACAACAACTACAGGATTTAATGTGATCGTGACGGTTTGTGGGCTTATTTATTTTATGAATATCAGCTTTAATAGCAGCAATTACTTCTGTTACTGTGGCAGCAATATCATTGGTTCAACAGGTGCATACTGCCCAATATGTTGATGCCATGTCCAAAAATGTTTCTCTAACTCTAGCAACACAGGAAGCTATAGATAAAAAGTTGGAGATGAGGGTAGACGCCTTGGAAAAGGCAATTATGCATATTGGGACAGAGTTACAGGCTTTAAAGGTGAAGATGGCTTTGTCATGCCACGCTGATATACCGGTGAATATGCGTGACATCTTTAAAGGTAAATGAGACAGATTATGAATGGGAAAAGATTAAAAATCATATTTCAGGTGTTTGGAACAGTTCTGATATTGGCCTGGACTTAGGGAAACTTCATAATCAAATACAGACCTTGGAATACTCTCGACTGGATTTTACCGCCGCTGGAGCAGCTAATGACTTTTTTCACACCTTCTCTAACTTTATTTCTGGAAAAAATATTCTGTCTAATATCCTTAGTTATGCTGCCATTGGTGCTTTAGTCCTGCTTCTCATAATCATTCTTCCTTGTATTGTCAGGATTCTTCAGCAAAACATTCAGAGGCTCGCGTCTGAGCTGCATCTGGCTGTTTTAAGAAATAAAAAAGGTGGGGATGCTGGAGCCAGCGTGAGGAGCTCCGCCCATGGCAAAGGTCGTGAGGAAGGAGGCTTGACATACGCAAAGGCGGGATCGAGCCTCAAGAGTCCCCCTGGAAATTCTCAAGCATCTACCCCCAAAACCAGAGTCTGCCTACTTTACTACTTTGTGCTCTCACCTACACATCTGACTTTACGGGGGGCTGTCCCCCACCACCTCTTTTGGAGAAGGACTTAACTTAGAGCTCCAGTTAATAATTCCTGGGCGTGATAGGAGTGTTTCAACCTACAAACTCCTCTGAAGGTTCTCTAGCCTACCTGACAGATTTGTCTGGCCACATGTGATTGCTCACAGCCTCCCAACCGTGAGAGGCATGAGATGCTTTAAACCTTCTAAAAACAGGTTCTTTAGAGAAGTGAGAAAACTATTAGTATAGTATAGTGGGCTGATTAGAAATTGTATTGGTGAAGGGTTTTTCATTTGTTGAGCCAATGTTTACTGCTAAGTCTCCACATCCCCTGCCCTTATACACATTAATGAATATATAGAAGAAATAAGTATTAACCTTTGATACTAATCACGTTGGACCTTAGGCTAAGCAAATTCTTTCCTTAATTAAAACCCACTACATCCTCACCCTATAGGAATGTAACCTTATCTAGTACCTTCGGAGGCATCTGTTTTAAGAATAATCACCCCTGGAGAAATAAGTGTTCTGGTTGACTGACCGCTGTCACAAGGAGAGGGTCATAAATTGTCAGCTGGCTCCCTGGCCAGAAGATGATGTAACACCCCTAAGACCTCTGTATACATTTGTATGAAGCACCTGACTTTAATAAAAGTCAGGACTGCTAAAAACAGACCCTGGAAAAATAAAAATGGGATCAGTTCCTCGAAAGACTGGTCTCCCCATGTCATTCTTTTTCTCACCTTCTGGCTGAATTATCTGGAATGTGGAGGCTCGTCAAGCCTAATAATTATGCCTGGGCTTCTAAGATCTGACCAGGGAGGCCTTAGTGTCTCCTCTCCTTCGGGAGAATGGGAGGACGCCTTCGGCCTACGTAGGTGACGTAAATTCCATGCCTTGGAATTTTACTAGCTTTCCACGTAAACCAAGTTATTCAGCCTCTTTTCTCCACTAAATTTTCCTACTGAGCTATCCTTATTCTATTACTCTTTATATCTCTAATTAATATTTAATTAAAGCTATTGTATCCTGATCACCAAAGCCGTCTCCCCTTCGAATTTCCCTGGATCCACTGGGGCTGGACCCCGGCAGGAGTGGGTTGCCAGGCCCTCCTCCAGTGGATCTTCCAAACCCAGGGATTGAACCCACATCTCTTCTCTCTTGCACTGATAGGCAGGTTCTTTACCACTAGCACCACCTGGGAAGCCCCATTAGACCTAGAGAAATGCAAATCTAACCCATACTGAGATACTGCTTTACACCTTCTGGGATGTCTAAACAGACATAGACAATAATAAATGTCTTCCAGAAGTTAAGGAAATTTTTAAGAACCTTCATACATTGCTGGTAGGAAGATTAATAGAGCAGCCACTTTGGAAAACAGTTTGGCTCTTCTTGAAAATGTCAAATATAATAATTACCATGAAAGTGAAAGTCGCTCAGTTGTGTCCAACTCTGCAACCCCATGGACAGTGTGTGGAATTCCCCAGGCCAGAATACTGGAGTGGGTAACCTTTCCCTTCTCCAGGGGATCTTCCCACCCCAGGGATCTAACCCAGGTCTCCCACATTGCAGGAATATTCTTTACTAGCTGAGCTATCAGGAAAAATTACCATATGATATAGCAATTACAGTCCTAATATATAGATAATATGTAATATCTGTATGTTACACATATGCCCAAAGAAAACACATGTCCACACAAAAACTTGTACACAAATATTATAGCAGAATTATACATAATAAACAAAAAATGAAAACAATTCATGTGTTCATTGACAGATGAATGGATTTTAAAAAATGTAATATACCCACACAGTGGAATATTATTTGACAATTTATAGGAATGGAGTGCTGATTCATACTACAACATGAACGAAACATTATGCTAAGTGAAAGAAACCAGTCACCAAAGTACCAAAGACCATATGTCATATCATATATTTAGTGATAGAACATAGATTACATGTCAGTGGTCTGGGGGCTGGGGTGGTGGAAAAGGAAGGAAAGTGGGGAAGAAAAGGTGGATGTGTGACTAGTATCAGACAAGGTTTCTTTCTTGATTGATGAAAATGTTCTGAAATGCATTAGTAGTGATGGTTTCACAACTCTGTGAATATACTAGAAATCATTGCATTATACAATTTAAAAGGATGAATTTTATGGTATGTGAATTTTATGTCAATAAAACCATTAATTTTTTAAATGTACATATGTATATATAATATATATATATATATATATGTCTTTAGTCAGTTATAGCTGAGAACACCTGGCAGAAATGGCTGAAATAAGCAGAGAGAAGGTTCAAAATGACCTTGACTTACTAAGAAAGAATCTGAATTCTAAGCCATGCTCTTAGGCAGTTTATTGCAGGTGTCCTCTGCTTAATACATCTAGTCATGTTTAATATAGACTGTTAAAAAAAAAAAAAAGAAAGAAAGCAGCACCAGGAAATGGAGGAGAGGAGAGAAAAAGAGAGGAGAGGAGAGTTATCAGGATCACAGAAAAAAAGGCTGCTAACAGAAAGTACCTAGTTATTTTCAAAATAGTCTATCTTTGATTAATAAGCTTGGTGAGAAACATAGATGCCCTACAAGAAATGAATCTGGATGTGTTGTTGCAGGCTAAGAAAATAAATTACAGGACAGTGATTCAAAGAAAGAACAGCCTTGTTTTGCCTTTAAGGGAAAAGGACATTTCCAGTATACATTCCATGCTGGTCAGGAGGAGGAACCAGGAGTTCTGCTCTGGTGTTAGGTCCAAGTTCAAATATAAATTCCCCATCAGCTGTTAGCTGTGTAATTTGAAAGTCATCCTTTCTGAACCTCAGCATTTTCATTTGTAAAATGTGAATAATAAAATCTATTTCATGGAAATGATATATAAATTAAATTAGATAATAAACAGGAATTTTTATGTCTAGTGTCTACCATAGTAATCCATCTATATCCTCTGTTTTTCCTCAACTTGTTTCTCCATTATTTATTTCCCAAATATTCATTAAATGTGTGCTCTGCACGGCATTGTGGATACAGAAACTTCCCAAATGTTGGGAGATATTTTGGGTGGAATTAGCTGTGCACACCTGTAATGTGGTAAAGCTGTCATGCAGAGAGAGAACATGTCTAATTCATCCTTTTTAACCTCAGTACCTAGAACAGTGCCTGGTGAAAAACAGGAATTTGATAGATATTAGCTGAATAATTGAATGTACTAATGCAAAGAAAATTTGCAATTTTCCTACCTCATAACTTGAGCTTTTTTATCAAGTGCAGAACTAACTTGGAAAAAGTTATTCTATAAAACCCAGATGGGCCAATTTTTAATTAAAATTAACATAAGAAATCAAGGTAGCCTGATATTCAAGTCACTTCTACATAAATTGTCAAAACCAAGATGACTGCTGTTCTGCTGGTAGAAATTTTATGATGGGAAGACTGCGATTTGGCTCCATCACTTACAGGCTATGCTGTGTTGGACAGGTCATTCAGCACTTTCAGCCCCAGCTTCAACTTCTAAACAATTTTGTTGTTCAGTTGAAAAGTTGTGTCAGACTTTTTGCAACCCATGGATTGCAGCATGCCAGGCTTCCCTGTCCTTCACCATCTCCTGGAGATTGCTCAAGCTCAAGTTCATGTAATCAGTGATGCCATCCAACCATCTCATCCTCTGTCACCCTCTTCTCCTCCTGCCCTCAATCTTTCCCAGCATCAGGGTCTTTTCTGATGAGTCAGCTCTTCACATCAAATAGCCAAAATATTGGATCTTCAGCTTCAGCATCAGTCCTTTCAATGAATATTCAGGATTGATTTCCTTGAAGATTGACTGGTTTGATCTCCTTGCTGTC
The DNA here is from genome assembly GCF_019923935.1 of Bubalus bubalis. Taxonomy (NCBI): domain Eukaryota; kingdom Metazoa; phylum Chordata; class Mammalia; order Artiodactyla; family Bovidae; genus Bubalus; species Bubalus bubalis. Next base: position 4,726,900 of record NC_059162.1, on the reverse strand, counting down.
CAAGGAACTCTCAAGGGTCTTCTCCAGCATTGCAGGTGAAAAACATCAATTCTTTGGTGCTCAGCCTTCTTTATGATCAATAGGGATCATAATATATAAGTCAGGGAGTTGACAGCAATGTCCAAAGAATACATGTGAGTATTTTACATACCAACAAAAATTTGTGTAAATATGAGATATAATTGTTTTCATAATATATTTATTACCTGTTTTAACAGTTACCAGTTAAAGTTGTCCAGAACAATTTTTCTACACTAAAAATTCACAAGTATAGCTTTAGAACAATGAATATTTATGCATATCAAAAAATGCTAAAATTCACTAATAAAACATTTTTAAGACATTGAATTTTTTAACAATGTGCTCACTATTATACAATGTGTTTCTCAACAGTTAACTACAAATAAAAATTTTATCTAAATGCTTATATGTGAAATCTAAAAAATACTAAACTTATTTACAAAACAGAAATAGACTCATGGACACAGAAAACAAACTTGTGATTACCAAAGAGGAAAAGAGGGGAGGAAAGGGATAAATTAGGAGTTTGAGATTAACATATAGACTACTATATATAAAAGAGATAACCAATAAGGGCCTACTGTATGGCACAGGAAACTATAATAAATATCTTATAGTAACTTAAAATGAAAAAGAATCTGAAAAAGTATATATATATATACATACATACACACACACACACACACATATATGTGTATATATAAAGCAAAACATTATATATATGTATGTGTATATGTTTTGCTCTACATCTGAAACTAACACAAAATTGTAAATCAACTATACTTAAGTATATTTTTTAATTTTATGTAAATAATAGCACCATTATTACTCCAACAAAGAGATATAACAAAAATGCAAAGAAACATTTATGTTTCTCACTGAACCATAGAGGTGAGCATTCCAAGTTGGAGAGCTACTACATTCCATGTATCCATTCATGGATCAAAGGTTCCTTCTGCTCTGGTGCTGCAGGGCATTGTCCTCCTCTACATAACTGGAATAAGTTCAAAAAGGTGGGCTGGAGAGAGGAAACGAAGAGGAAGGACTTCACGGTCTGAAGAACTCACTCACCTAGAAGCAGTACATTATGCAGAATTCTAATATCGGTCATGATCTACATTAGCAATGATTGCACAATAACACTACAGGAAAAGTAGGGTACTATGTATACATATAAAAAACATGATAACAAGTGCTACCTTTTATTCAGTATCATTTATATTTATTTATTCCTCTCAACAGTTCTGAGACATATTATCCTGATGTCACCAGTGAAGAGATGGGGACCAGAGTGACTCTAACATCCCAAGGTTAAGCAGATAGGAAATGACAGCCAGAGTCACCTTTGTCTGTCTGATCCATAGTGTATGCCCTTTCTACTTCACATTTGTTTCTTATTAGCCACAAAAATTTAGAAAACTGCCAGACTTTCAGAAAAACATCTTTTCACCTAGACTTGCAAGAACTTCATATTAGGTGGAAATCTTTCATTTTTATAGCTCCTTACAATTTACAAAGTGGTTCATGCTTGTCCTCATTTGCGTTTCATAACTCAGTGAGGCCAAAAACAATGTACGATTACCCCCATTTCTTAGACAAGGAAGGGGAGGGTAAAAGTGTTTAAATAATTTCCTCTAAGAGGGAAAAACATCACTGTTCACCATCCTGATCCCACGTCAAGGAATATTTTTTAAACAGCGTGATTATGTTATACTGATATTGGTTACAAGAGGATTTTACTTGTATAATCACTGGGAAATTTATATGATGATGAAACATGTAAAGAATTTGGAGCAGAGCCACCGAATTCAAGAATTAGGAATAACATTTAAAATAGAAATCAAGGGACTTCCCTGGTGGTCCAGTAGCTAAGACTTCATGCTCCCAGAGCAGGGGGCATGGCTTCAATCCCTGGTCAGGGAATTTAGATCCCACCTGTGGCAACTAAGAAATCCTGAGTGCTGCAGTTCAAATATGGAACGGTACCAGGCTCCTCCATCCATGGGATTTTCCAGGCAAGAATACTGGAGTGGGGTGCCATTTCCTTCTCCAGGGGATCTTCCCTACCCAGGGATCGAACCCGGGTCTCCGACATTGTAGGCAGACGCTTTTACCCTCTGAGCCAGCAGGGAAGTCCAAAATAAATAAAATAAAATAAAATAGAATTGGCTACCTTTTAGGAAATGAAACAGAATGTGATCAAAACTGGCTTTATGTTTCAAGAGAAAATAAATTATTTTTAAATTGCAGCAGGAAAAAAAAAAAAAAAAAGCTGTTAGATATTAGAAAGGACTTTTGCATCAAAGGAAAAGAAAAATCATATTGAATCTCCTTCCCTAAAAACTTCTGATTCAGGATCAACAACTGAATTAGACAACACTTCGGTACAGCTGAGTAATGTCTTGCCCAGAGCTTTGAAGCTAGAGCAGAGGTTCCTAGCCTACACCCTCATATGTTCCATACAACTCTGGGATAGGGAACCTAAGTCTGTGTTCTGTTCATAATTATGCCCCATGTAAGTCATGTGATATTAAGCAAAGCACTGAATCCTATTGAACCTACATCCTCAACTGGAAAAATTTGATAGCAATCCCTGCCCTGTGTCATAAACCTCACATGAGATGACCTAGATAAGGGTATATTGTCAACCACAAATGCCTTCACAGTCACATTCATATTTCATAATTTTTTAATTTAACCAATGTCAGTATATTTCACTTTTTACATACACAATTGCCCTCAATACTATATCTTCTTTTATTTCTCATTTTATTTAAAATTAACACTTTACAAAGTCTTACTGTATAGCACAGGAGGATATGATATCCTTGTGATATCTTGTGATAAACCAAGATATGGAAAAGAATAAGGTATGTGTGTGTGTGTGTGTGTGTGTATATATATATATATATATATATATATATATATATATAATTGAGTCACACAGCATAAATCAATTATACATAAATAAAAATGTTTTAAATACTTTGATGTTATTTTTCATATGTCTGCTTAGACAATCAAGAGATTTTCTGCAAAAATCAAGACTATATCAGCCTCAATTAAAGCATCTGTAAACCAGAGAATATTTTGTTAGTCCTTCAACTGTCAAAGATAGTTCTAAGCATATTCATAAGTCTATCCATTTCCTAGGGTTATTACCTGGCCCTTTTTGAGCTGCCATCTTTTTAGTAATATTAGTGCTAACCTGTTTTTGGCTTTGCTTTTTAGCATTACCTTTTTCTGTATTGGTGTGTTTTTCTAAATGGAGACGCTACATGTCCCCCTTCTTCATGCTAAGTGGTCCTATAAAGATTGAATTTTCCATGAAAATATTCCATAGAGTGTGAAATCAAAGAAGAATTAAGCCTGAGGCATCACTGCAGGATTTGGTATGAGGTTGAGGCTTATAAAGGCTTCCCCGGTGGCTCAGAGGGTAAAGTGTCTGCCTGCAATGCAGGAGACCTGGGTTCGATCCCTGGGCCAGGAAGATCCCCTGGAGAAGGAAATGGCAACCCACTCCAGTACTCTTGCCTAGAAAATCCCATGGACAGAGAAGGCTGGTAGACTACAGTCCATGGGATCGCAAAGAGTCGGACACGACTGAGCAACTTCACTTCACTTCACTTCACTTGAGGCTTATAAAAGGCCGGCCAACAGGAAAGATACGAAATATGAAACCAACTCTTGAGGCAAATCATCCTCATCTGTCAGTTTGTCAGTAACTGGAAGATACACTAGCATACTTAAACCAGTTGAAATCAAACTGTTGAATCAAAAACTTTCAACCAGTTGTATTTTTCATGACAAAATTGCTTTAAGGCCAAATAGTTTTGTGGCAAAATGCTTGTGGAAAACATTTACGGCAAACAAGTTCATGGAGAAAACATCAGACGTTGACACCCACCCCCGCCTCACGTTGCCATGGATATAACAGATGGCAGAGTAAAAGGGCGTGCACTCCTGCATGAACTCCAAAATTACAACTCACTGCTGAAGAATCACTGACAGGAGAATATTGAATCCCACCAAAGAAAGATACTCCACATCCAAGGTCAAAGGAGAAGCCCCAGGAAGACTGTAGGGGTGACTGTTTGAGCTCAAAGGGTTCAAACAAAACCCTGTGTGCACTAGGACACAGAGATCCCAAAGAGACTGAGGCAGACCTTCCTTTGAGTGTTTGAGTGTCTCCTACAGAGGTACAGGTCAGCAGTGACCTAGCGCAGGGGCAGGGGGACTGGGTGAAGCATACATGTCTCACACAGCCTGTGCCATAAGCCCACTTGGAGGAGGTTGCCATTAACACCACCATAGAGCCAACCGGCAGATGACCTATAAACTGCAAAACAATTATACCAACAAAATCCTTGCACTGTGAAGAAAGTTCTAGAACCCACAACAGATTTTCCAGCCTGGGGAACTGGCAAAGGGATTGAGAACCCCCAGGGAATTTTACTTTGGAGGCCAGTGGGATTTGATTGCAGAACTTACACAGGACTAGAGAAACACACTCGTGAAGGGCACAAACAAAACCTTCTGCACACCAGGACACAGGAGAAAGGAGCAGTGACCCCACAAGAGACTGATCCACACTTGGCTGTGAATGTCCAGGAATCTCTGGTGAAGGCGTGGGTCATGAAGCATGTGGCCTATGGAAGGGTTGGGGGCACTGAGTGCAGCAGTGCTTGCATGGGACCTTTAGAAGGAGGTCGCCATTATCTTCATTACCTCAACCATAATTTGGTATCAGGTCAAACAACAGGGAGAAAACACAGCCCTGCCCATCAAAAAAAAAAAAAAAAAGGATAAAACATTTACTGAGCATGGCCTCTCCCACCAGAATAAGACCCAGATTCTCCAACAGTCAGTCTGTCCCATCATGAAGCTCACATAAGCCTCTTATCCTTATCAATCAAAGGGCAAACAGAGTGAAAATGACACCCACAGAAAACTAAGCAAACTGATCACATGGACCACAGCCTTGTCTAACTCAATGAAACTATGGGCCTTGTCATGTAGAGCCACCCAAGGTAGATGGGTCATGGTGGAAAGTTCTGACAAAATGTGGTCCACTGGAGAAGGGAATGGCAAACCACTTTGGTATTCTTGCCTTCAGAACCCCATGAACAGTATGAAAAGGCAAAAAGATATGACACTGAAAAATGAACACCCAAGGCCGGTAGGTCCCCAATATGCTACTGGAGAAGAGTTGAGAAATAACTCCAGAAAGAAGGAAGAGATGGACCAAAGTGAAAACAATGAACAGTGGTGGATGTGATTAGTGATAGAAGTAAAGTCCAATGCGGTAAAGCACAATATTGCATAAGAACAAGGAATATTAGGTCCATGAATCAAGACAAATTGGAAGTGATCAAACAGGAGATTGTAAGAGTGAACATCAACATTTTAGGAATCAGTGAACTAAAATGGACTGGAATGGGTGAATTTAACTCAGATGACCATTATATTTACTACTGTGTGCAGGAATCCCTTAGAAGAAATGGAGTAGCCATCATAGTCAATGAGAGTCCAAAATGCAGTACTTGGATGCAGTCTCAAAAACGACAGAATGATCTCTGTTCATTTCCAGTTCAGTTCAGTTCAGTTCAGTCGCTCAGTCATGTCCGACTCTTTGCGACCCCATGAATTGCAGCACCCCAGGCCTCCCTGTCCATCACCAACTCCCGGAGTTCACTCAGACTCACGTCCATCGAGTCAGTGATGCCATCCAGCCATCTCATCCTCTGTAGTCCCCTTCTCCTCCTGCCCCCAATCCCTCCCAACATCAGAGTCTTTTCCAATGAGTCAACTCTTCACATGAGGTGGCCAAAGTACTGCAGTTTCAGCTTTAGCATCATTCCTTCCAAAGAAATCCCAGGGCTGATCTCTTTCAGAATGGACTGGTTGGATCTCCTTGCAGTCCAAGGGACTCTCAAGAGTCTTCTCCAACACCGCAGTTCAAAAGCATCTATTCTTCAGCGCTCAGCCTTCTTCACAGTCCAACTCTCACATCCATACATGACCACTGGATAAACCATAGCCTTGATTAGACGGACCTTAGTTGGCAAAATAATGTCTCTGCTTTTGAATATGCTATCTAGGTTAATCATAACTTTTCTTCCAAGGAGTAAGTGTCTTTTAATTTCACGTCTGCAGTCACCATCCGCAGTGATTTTGGAGCCCCAAAAAATAAAGTCTGACACTGTTTCCACTGTTTCCCTATTTACCATGAAGTGATGGGACCAGATGCCATGATTTTCGTTTTCTGAATGCTGAGCCTTAAGCCAACTTTTCACTCTCCACTTTCCCTTTCATCAAGAGGCTTTTTAGTTCCTCTTCACTTTCTGCCATAAGGGTGGTGTCATCTGCATATCTGAGGTTATTGATATTTCTCCCGGCAATCTTGATTCCAGCTTGTGCTTCTTCCAGCCAAGCATTTCTCATGATGTACTCTGCATATAAGTTAAATAAGCAGGGTGAAAATATACAGCCTTGATGTACTCCTTTTCCTGTTTGGAACCAGTCTGTTGTTCCATGTCCAGTTCTAATTGTTGCTTCCTGACCTGCATACAAATTTCTCAAGAGGCAGGTCAGGTGGTCTGGTATTCCCATCTCTTTCAGAATTTTCCACAGTTGATTGTGATCCACACAGTCAAGGGCTTTGGCATAGTCAAATAAGCAGAAATAGATGTTTTTCTGGAATTCTCTTGCTTTTTCCATGATCCAGCAGATGTTGGCAATTTGATCTCTCGTTCCTCTGCCTTTTCTAAAACCAGCTTGAACAATTCCAAGGCAAACCATTCAATATCACGGTGATCCAAGCCTATGCCCCAACCAGTAACAATGAAGAAGTTGAAGCTGAATGGTTCTATGAAGACCTACAAGAACTTCTAGAACTAACACCCAAAAAAGATGTCCTTTTCATTATAGGGGACTGGAATGCAAAAGTAGGAAGTCAAGAGATAACTAAAGTAATGGGCAAGTTTTGCCTTGGAGTACAGAATGAAGCAGGGCAAAGGTGAACAGAGTTTTCCCAAGAGAACACACTGGCAAGAGAATGCAAGCACTCTCTTCCAACAACACAAGAGAAGACTCCACCTGTGGACATAACCATATGGTCAATACAAAAATCAGATTGATTATATTCATTACAGTCAAAGATGGAGAAGTTCTGTACAACCAGCAAAAACAAGACTGGGAGCAGACGTGGCTCAGATCATGAAATCCATATTGCCAAATTGAGAATTAAATTGAAGAAAATATGGAAAACCACTAGACCATTGAAGTATGACCTAAATCAGATTCATTACAATTATACAGTGGAAGTGAGAAGTGGATTCAAGGGACTAGATCTGATAGAGTGCCTGAAGAACTATGGAAAGAGGTTCATGACATTGTACAGGAAGCAGTGATCAAGACCATCCCCAAGAAAAAGAAATTCAAAAGACAAAATTGTTGTCTGAAGAGGTCTTATAAATAGCTGTAAAAAGAACAGAAGCAAAAGGCAAAGGAGAAAAGGAAAGATATACCCATTTGAATGCAGAGTTCCATAGAATAGCCAGTAGAGATAAGAAAGCCTTCCTTGACAATAAATACAAAAAAATAGAGGGAAAAAACAGAATGGGAAAGACTAGAGATCTCTTCAAGAAAATTAGAGATACCTAGGGAATATTTCATATAAAGATGACACAATAAAGAACACAAAAGGTAAGAACTTAACAGAAGCAGAAGATATTAAGAAGAGGTGGCAAGAATCACAGAAGAACTGTACAAAAAAGATCTTCGTGGCCCAGATAATCATGATGGTGTGATCACTCACCTAGAGCCAGACATCCTGGAAGGCGATGTCAAGCGGGCCTTACGAACCATCACTACAAACAAAGCTAGTGGCAGGGATGGAATTCCAGTTGAGCTATTTCAAATCCTAAAAGATGATCCTAAGAAAGTACTATACTCAATATGCCAGCAAACATGGAAAACTCAGCAGGGGAGACAGGACTGGAAAAGGTTAATATTCATTCCAATCCCAAAGAAAGGCAATGCCAAAGAATATTCAAACTACCACACAATTGAACTCATCTCACACTCTAACAAAGTAATTCTCAAAATTATCCAAGCCAGGCTTCAACAGTACATGAACCATGATTTTCCAGATGTTCAAGCTGGATTTAGAAAAGGCAGAGGAACCAGAGATCAAATTGAAAACATCTGTTGCATGATCGAAAAAAGCAAGAGAATTCCAGAAAAACATCTATTTCTGCTTTATTGACCTCGCCAAAAACTTTGATTGTGTAGACCACAACAAACTGTATGTGAATATCAGACCACCTTACCTGCCTCCTGAGAAATCTGTATGCAGGTCAAGAAGCAATAGTTAAAACTGGAGACAGAAAAACAGACTGGTTCCAAATTGAGAAAGGAATATGTCAAGGCTATATATTGTCACCCTGCTTATGTAACTTTACAGAGTACATCATGAGAAATGCCGGGCTGGATGAAGCACAAACTGAAATCAGGATTGTCGGGAGAAATACCAATAACCTCAGATATGCAGATGACACGGTCCTTATGCAAGAAAATGAATAGGAACTAAAGAGCCTCTTTATGGAGGTGAAAGAGGAAAGTTAAAAATCTGGCTTAACAATCTTGAGAAAGAAGATGGAACTGGAAGAATCAACCTGCCTGACTTCAGACTATACTACAAAGCTACAGTCATCAAGACAGTATGGTACTGGCACAAAGACAGAAATATAGATCAATGGCACAAAACAGAAATCCAAGAGATAAATCCATGCACTGATGGGCAACTTATCTTTGACAAAGGAGGCAAGAATATACAATGGAGAAAAGACAATCTCTTTAACAAGTGGTGCTGGGAAAATTGGTCAACCATTTGTGAAAGAATGAAACTAGAACACTTTCTAACATCATACACAAAAATAAACTCAAAATGGATTAAAGATCTAAACATAAGACCAGAAACTATAAAAGTTCTAGAGGAGAACATAGGTAAAACACTCTCTGACATAAATCACAGCAGGATCCTCTATGACCCACCTCCCAGAGTAATGTAAATAAAAGCAAGACTAAACAAATGGAACCTAATTAAACTTAAAAGCTTTTGCACAACAAAGGAAACTATAAGCAATGTGAAAAGACAGCCTTCAGAATGGGAGAAAATAATAGCAAATGAAGCAACTGACAAAGAATTAATCTCAAAAATATACAAGCAACTCCTGCAGCTCAATTCCAGAAAAAAAATAAATGACCCAATCAAAAAATGGGCCAAAGAACTAAACAGACATTTCTCCAAAGACATACAGATGGCTAACAAACACATGAAAAGATGCTCAACATCACTCATTATCAGAGAAATGCAAATCAAAACTACAATGAGATACCATCTCACACCAGTCAGAATGGCTGCAATCCAAAAGTCTACAAATAATAAATGCTGGAGAGGGTGCAGAGGAAAGGGAACCCTCTTACACTGTTGGTGGGAATGCAAACTAATACAGCCACTATGGAAAACGGTGTGGAGATTCCTTAAAAAACTGGAAATAGAACTGCCATATGACCCAGCAATCCCACTACTGGACATACACACCGAGGAAACTAGAATTGAAAGAGACATGTGTACCACAATGTTCATCATGGACTGTTTACAATAGCCAGGACATGGAAGCAACCTAGATGTCCATCGGCAGATGAATGGATAGGAAAGCTGTGGTACATATACACAATGGAATATTACTCAGCTATTAAAAAGAATGCATTTGAATCAGTTCTAATGAGGTGAATGAAACTGGGGCCTGTTATACAGAGTCAAGTAAGTTGGAAAGAAAAACACTAATATTAACGAATATATACGGAATTTAAAAAGATGATAATGATGACCCTATATGCGAGACAGCAAAAGAGACATAGATTTAAAGAACAGAATGTTAGACTCTGTGGGAGAAGGTGAGGGTGGGATGATTTGAGAGAATAATATTGAAACATGTATATTATCATATGTGAAACAGATCACCAGTCCAGGTTCAATGCATGAGACAGGGTGCTCAGGGCTGTTGCACTGGGATGACCTTAGGGATGGGATGGGGAGGGTGGTGGGATGGGGAGGGTGGTGGGATGGGGAGGGAGGTGGGACGGGGGTTCAGGTTGGGGAACACAAGAATACCCATGGCTGATTCATGTCAGTGTGTGGCAAAACCACCACAATATTGTAATTAGCCTCCAATTAAAACATATAAATTAATTTTTTTAATATGTACCTTAAAACTCAACATTCAAAAAACAAAGATCATGGCACCCGGTCTCATCACTTCCTGGCAAATAGATGGAGAAATAGTGTAAACAGTGGCAGACTTTATTTCTGGGGCTCCAAAATCACTGCAGATGGTGACTGCAGCCATGAAATTAAGACCCTTGCTCCTTGGAAGAGAAGTTATGACCAACCGAGACAGCATATTACAAAGCAGAGACATTACTTTGCTGACAAATGTCTGTCTCGTCAAAACAATGGTTTTTCCAGTAGTCATGTATGGATGTGATAGTTGGACTATAAAGAAACTTGAGGACCAAAGAATTGATGCTTTTGAACTTGGACTGCAAGGACATCAAGCAAGTCAATCCTAAAAGAAATCAGTCCTGAATATTCATTGAAAATACTGATGCTGAAGCTGAAGCTCCAATACTTCAGCCACCTGATGCAAAGAACTGACTCATTGGAAAAGACCCTGATTCTGGGAAAGATTGAAGGTAGGAGGAGAAAGGGATGACAGAGGATGAGATGGTTGGATGGCATCACTGACTCGATGGACATGAGTTTGTGGAAGCTCTGGGAGTTGGTGATGAACAGGGATGACTTGTGTGGTGCAGTCCATGGGATCACAAAGAGTCAGACACGAATGAGTGACTGAACTGAACTGGACTGAACAGGAGAGAGGATGGTAGGGCTTTCAATCAATTCTAATTTAGCTCTGTGTCACCCTCAGTCATTCTCTCCCATCAGGAAGCTTCCATGAGCCTCTTATTCCTTCTCCATCAGAGGGCTGACAGATGGAAAACCACAATCACAGAAAACTAACCAATCTGATCATATGGAAAACAGACTTGTCTAATTCTAATGAAACTATGAGCCATGCCATGTAGAGCCACCCAAGATGAATGGGTTACGGTGGAGAGTTCTGACAAAATTTGGTCCACTGGAGAAGGAAATGGCAAACCACTTCAGTATTCTTGCCTTGAGAACCCGATTAAAAGGCAAAAAGATAGAACACTGAATGATGAACTCCTCAGGTCAGTAGGTACCCAATGTGCTATTGGAGATGAGTAGAGAAATAACTCCAGAAAGAATAAAGAGATGAAGCCAAAGCAAAACTAACAACCAGTTGTAGGTGTGACTGGTGATAGAAGCAAAGTCTGATGCTATAAAGAGTAATATTCCATAGGAACCTGGAATGTTAGGTCCATGAGTCAAGGCAAAAGGGAAGTGGTCAAACAGGAGATGGCAAGAGTGAACATCAACATTTTAGGAATCAGAGAACTAAAATGGACTGCAATGGGTGAATTTAACTCAGATGACCATTATATCTATGACTAGTGTGTGCAAGAATCCCTTCGAATAAATGGAATAGCCATCATAGTCAACAAAAGAGTCTGAAATGCAGTACTTGGATGCAATCTCAAAAATGAAAGAATGATCTCTGTTCATTTCCAAGGCAACCATTCAATATCAAGATAATCCAAGTCTATGCCCCAACAAGTAATGCTGAAGAAGCTGAACTTGAATGGTTCTATGAAGACCTACAAGACCTTCTAGAATGAACACCCAAAAAAAGATGTCCTTTTCATTATAGTTGACTAGAATTAAGTCCCCTATAGTAGGAAGCCAAGAAACACCTGGAATAACAGGTAAATTTGGCCTTGAAATACAGAATAAAACAGGGCAAAGGCTAATAGACTTCTTCTTAAAAAACGCACCAGTCATAGCAAACACCCTCTTCCAACAACACAAGGAAGACTCTACACATCACCATAGGGTCAATACCAAAATCAGGTTGATTATATTCTTTTCAGTCAAAGATGGAGATGCTCTATACAGTCAGCAAAAACAAGACTGGAACCTGACGTGGCTCAGATGATGAAATCCTTATGTAAAATTTAGACTTATATTGAAGATAAGTATGGAAAACCACTAGACGATTCAGGTATGACCGAAATCAAGTGCCTTATGATTATACAGTGGAAGTGACAAATAGATTCAAGGGATTAGATCTGATAGACAGACTACCTGATGAACTATGGACAGAGGTTCATGACTTTGTACAGGAGACAGGGATCAAGACCACCCCCAAGACAAAGAAATGCAAAAAAGAAAAATGGTTGTCTGAGGAAGCCTTAGAAATAGCTCTAAATAGAAGAGAAGTGAAAAGCAAAGAAGATAAAGAAGGATATAACACTTGAATGGAGAGTTCCAAAGAATAGCAAGGTGAGATAAGAAAGCCTTCCTCAGTGATCACTGCAAAGAAATAGAGGAAAACAACAGAATGAGAAAGTCTAGCGATCTCTTCAATAAAATTAGAGATACCAAGGGAATATTTCATGCAAAGATAGGCTCAAAAAAATAGGCTCAATGAAATTTTATGGACCAAACAGAAGCAGAAGATATTAAGAAGAGGTGGCAAGAATACACAGAAGAACTGTACAAGAAAGATCTTCAGGACCCAGATAATCATGATGGTGTGACCACTCACCTAGAGCTAGACATCCTGGAATGCAAAGTCAAATGGAGCTTAGAAAGCATCACTACGAAAATGCAAGTGGAGGTGATGAAATTCCAGTTTAGCTATTTCAAATCCTAAAAGATGATGCTGTGAAAGTGCTGCACTCAATATGCCAGCAAATTTGAAAAACTCAACAGTGGCCACAGGACTGGAAAAGGTCAATATTCATTCCAACCCCAAAGAAAGGCAATGCCAAAGAATGCTCAAACTACTGCACAATTGCACTCATCTCACACGCTAGTTAAACAATGCTCAAAATTCTCCAAGCCAGTCTTCAACAGTATGTGAACAGTGAACTTCTAGATATTCAAGCTGGATTTAGAAAAAGCAGAGGAACCAGAGATCAAATTGCCAACACCTGGTGTATTATAAAAAAAAGCAAGACGGTTCCAGAGAAACATCTATTTCTACTTTATTGACTATACCAAAGCCTTTGACTGTGTGGATCACCACAAACTCTGGGAAATTTTTAAAGAGATGGAAATAACAGACCACCTTACCTGAGTCCTGAGAAATCTGTATGCAGGTCAAGAAGCAACAGTTAGAATTGGACATGGAACAACAGACTGGTTCCAACCTGGGAAAGGAGTATGTCAAGGCTGTATATTGTCATCCTGCTTATTTAACTTCTATGCAGAGTACATCATGAGAAACGCTGGGCTTGAAGAAGCACAAACGGGAATCAAGATTGCTGGGAGAAATATCAATAACCTCAGATATGCAGATGACACCACCCTTATGGCAGAAAGTGAAGAGGAGCTAAAGAGCCTCTTGATGAAAGTGAAAGAGGAGAGTGAAAAAGCTGACTTAAAACTCAACATTCAGAAATTAAGACCATGGCATCTGGTCCATCACTTCATAGTAAATAGATGGGGAAATAGTGACAGACTTTCTTTTTTGGACTCCAAAATCACTGCAGATGGTGATTGCAGTCATGAAATTAAAAGACGCTTGCTCCTTGGAAAAAAAGTTATGACCTACCTAGACAGCATATTAAAAAGCAGAGACATTACTTTGCCAGAAAGGTCCATCTAGTCAAAGCTATGATTTTTCCAGAAGTCATGTATGGATGTGAGAGTTGGACTATAAAGAAAGCTGAACACCAAAGAATTGAAGCTTTTGAACTTTGGTGTTGGAGAAGACCCTTGAGAGTCCCTTGGACTGCAAGGAGATCCAACCAGTCCATTCTAAAAGAGATCAGTCCTGAATATTCATTGGAAGGACTGATCTTGAAGCTGAAACTCCAATACTTTGGCCACCTTGATGCTGGCAAAGATTGAAGGCAGGAGGAGAAGGGGACAGCAGAGGATGAGATGGTTGCATGGCATCACCAACTCAATGGACATGAGTTTGAATAAACTCTGGGAGTTGGTGATGGTCAGGGAAGCCTGACGTGTTGCAATCCACGGGGTCACAAAGAGTTGGACACGACTGAGTGACTGAACTGAACTGAACTGAATTTAGGTCAGTAGATTCAATGAATGCTTTTGAGGGGTGAATAAGAAATGGCTCTGGCACTGAGATCCCACTCCAATAGCTACAGATGCCAAGTATCTAGTCTTCGTCATATGTCATTTTATTGCACTTCTCAATTTACTTTGCTTGATAAATATTTTAGAATTGTAAAAAAAAAAAAAAAAAATTTTAGAATTGTAATTCAGATCGTTTTTGACATCTAATCATTAAAATCAAGAAATTAAAGATAAGAATCCATCCTAGTCAATAATTTAATAAACAGAGTTTAATTTGAAGATAATTTTTCCTAAAAGATCAAATACGTGGTAGGGGAAGAATGAAAAGTAGAAAAACACAACAAACTTTGTTTTCACAAGCTATTTCTGAGAGCAACACAGCTCCAATTAGACATTGCCAGCTCTTCATCTCAAGATGCCCTTGATTGTTACATTTTTCTCTATTAAAAAATAAAAAGTAAACCAAACAACTAAGCTTGAAATTTGAGACAGACCCACTATCTCTAGCACTGTCCCTACTAAGTAAGTATGGGCTTCTCCTATGTCCCTTTTTCTTCATCACAAAGCTGGATAAATACCCTTTGAAACTCTGGCTTTTCTCATAATCTTTAAGTTCTCAATTCACATTTTTAACTGTAGAAAGCCACCAATAGAGTGTGGTAACTCATACAAGATACCTAGAAGAGTCAAATTCATAAAGTTAGGAAGTACATTGGTAGATGCCAGGGTGTGGGGGAAGAGGCAGGGGGAATGGGTACTTAGAGTTTCATGGGTACAGAGTTTCAGTTTAGGAAGGGAAAATTTTTTGGAGATGGATGATGACAAGGGTGGCACAACAATATGTATATACTTTATGTCACTGAAGTGTACAGTTAAATATGGCTAAAATAATGTTTTATATTATGAGACTTTTGCCCCCCCCCCACACACACACACAACATTTAAAACAAATGTGGTGAAATGGATCTCCTATAATTTTCTTTTCTTTGCCCATTTACCTACAAACTAACTCTTCTGTATCTATCAAAGTTTGGCCTTCAATGTACACTAAAAATCTCTACAGTTCTGCCTCAAACTTCTACATTTCTCAACTCTCTTAATCTTGACATTTCAGAAGGGAAAAAAAAAATGCTCCCACTTCTTCTCTCCATCTCTTATGTTCATTCTCATTCGGACTTTTAACCTCTCTTGGAAGAGACCTCTTCCTTGTCTTCTCTCTTTGCCTTCTTTTAAGTTTCCATTGAGAGAAGTGGGCATCTCCTCTACCCTCCAGAAAGGAGAAATACTTGAGTGAGCTCCATCATCCTTCCTTTATTCCCTGTCTACCCATCCACACGATTATGAGAAAAATAATGAACAGATAACTGAGATTAGGCACTGACTGAGAGTCCAAAAGCAAAAAAATAAAATTATGAAATAAACTCTATCTTATCTTGCTCTTTTTCCCTTAAAAACAACCTGGTCTACAGTGACATGAGTTTCTCTCTGCCTCCTGACCCTTTGGGGCCAGTTCTCCATAGCTAGATCCTTACCAGTGGGGGAGACTTGTTCATCTCTAGATACTCATCCTGTGACTAAAGTGGGTATGTTTGTTAGAGAGCCAGATACAGAAGGTTCTATTGTGCTCCCCAATCCAGTCCAACCAATTAAAAAGCTAATATCACAATCTCTATTTGGCTTCTCGTCTGTTCTTAATTGCTTAGAAGCCAAAACAGAGACTGGTGAGTGATTAACATCCCCCAAACACCAACATTTCCTCTTCTTTTTCTGTCTCTTTGCCTCTTGATCTTAATTAATTCTGTGCAGCATAATATGTCCTGAGCTTCTTTGTCTGTAAGAAGCTACTCAAAACTAAATCATGGACATAATGAAGAATTCAAAATAGCCCTTTAGTAAGAAAATTCTGACTCTCTTTCTGTTAATATGTGAAATAAATAGAGAGCATATTGTGGGTCTAGCATGACACCTGGCACATAGTAAGTATAAAACAATTATTTTTTGAAAGAATATTAACTACAGAAATATTTTTTAAACAATGTGTCTAAGGACTTACAGAGTAGCATATGAGATAATTTTATAGATTTTTTTTTAATCTAACTACCACATTTCCTGATTTTAAAAATCTAGATTAATTGGGGGGGAAATGTAAATTTCAACTGTTTGACCAGAGATCTTATTGCTAATCAATCCATCATCAAAATGGGGCATTTTTAAACCAAATTGATTCAATATTAAAGCATCAAGGAGTTTTCCTAAATCATCCATTCATTTGCTAACTGAACTTTTATTTCTACTCTAACAAAGATACTGCATTTGGAAATAACAAGAAGAATGAGACCTTTTCTGCTCTCAGGAGCTTACAAAATAATTCACATATATAAATGGTTTTAATATAGGAAGCATTTCATGATATATAAGATGTACTTTAAGAAAGTAAAAATGCCTGGGAGTTCCCTGGTTGCCTAGTGGTTAGGATTCCAGCCTTTCACTGTCATGGCCCAGGTTCAATTTCTGGTTGGGGAATTAAGAAGCCAAATGGTACAGCAAAAAATAAAGAAATAAACAGAAAGGCAATCAACTATGCTCTGATTTTTTTTTTTTTTTTTTTTTAGTAACAAGGTGGAAGATTTGGAGGGATGGGGACGCTTACTTACAGTCATGTAAATAGGTAAATCTGTTAGGAATTAAGGTAGTTTAGGGAAGAGATGTGGAGAGGGAAGTTCAAGAAGAGGGAAGACCAAAAACAGTAAGACAGAAAAGAATGCAAATCGAAGCACAATTCACAGTAGGCAAAAACTCCAAACAGCCCAAATTTCTGTCATCAGAATGCATGTACTATGGTATATTTATATAATATAGTACTATGTCCTGTGTGCTGTGCTAAGTTGCTTCACATGTCCAAATTTTTGTGACCCTATGGACTGTAGCCCACCAGGCTCCTCTGTCCATGGGATTCTCCAGGCAAGAATACTGGACTGGGTTGCCATGCCCTCCTTCAGAAGATCTTCCCTGCCCAGGGATCAAACTCGAGCCTCTTACACCTCCTGCATTGGCAAGCCGGTTCTTTTACCACTAGCACTTCCTGGGAAGCACATATAATACCACTGGACTTCCCTGAGGGCTCAAATGGTAAAGAATCTGCCTGCAATGCAGGAGAGCTGGGTTCAATCCCTGGGTCAGGAAGATCTCCTGGAGAAGGGCATGGCAACCCACTCAAGTATTCTTGCCTGGAGAATCCCATGGACAGAGGAGTCTAATGCATACAGTAATGAAATTTATGAGCCGACACTAAGGGCAGCAACATGGATGGAACTCATGTGTATAATTTTGAACAAAATAAGCTAGACATAAAAGAGAATATATTGTATACAATTCCATTTATATAACTTCCCAAGAGAAAAAGTTGATGGGTTAGGATCAAGATAGTGGCTGTGGTCACCTTTGGGAGATAGAAGGGGTAGTGATTGGGGAGTGGGGGGCACCAAGAGAAGCTTCTGGTGGACCAGAGAACAGGTAGAGTTCTATTCCTTGATCTATGTTGGTGCTCACATGGATGTATTTGCCTTGTGAGAATTCATTAAGCTGGACACTCATGTGTTAAGCATTGATTATATATATATATATATATATATATATATATATATATATATATTCCCACAATAAAAACAAAACAAAAAGTACCCACAGAGATGAAAAGCTCAAGATACATAAGAGGAAGGGAACAAGATTGTGGAGGAGTAGGTGGACACGGAGTACATCTCTCTCTATGAATACACCAAGATACACCTTCAGACACAGAAGTGCATGCAGAACACCAGCTGAGAGTGGACAGAAGTACCTGACCAGAGGAAAAGAATATATAGAACCACACAAAACTCAGTAGGATGAAGGAACTAGGGGGGGAAAAAGGAGTGTTAGTAGGACTAGACCTGCCCTCAGTGGGTGGGGGAACTGAGGGAGGGGTTCAATTCCACATTGGGGCAATTGTCTGAGTCAGAGGAGAAACATTTAAGGCTGAGAATGAAACAGCTGATCTGCAGCAGTCTAAGTGGAATGAGAATCATACAGTCCTTGCTGCAGCCATACATACCCCAGACATTAACGGTGGTCTCCTGGAAGGCACAGAGGCTGGGAGATGGAGTTTAGGGATTGTGAAGCAATCCCAGGGCGAGGGCTGCTGTTGACTGCAGAGAGACCGATTGAGGGGATGTGAGGGAGGAGATCATGGTGGGAAATGCTGGTGGAGGAAAGCCAGGCAGCCATGGAAGCAAGGGGATACTGTTGAGTCACGTGTTGGGGGGTGGAGCCATCACCATAGCCTCTCTCCCCCAACACAGGCATCAGGAGCTGAACAATAGAGAGGCTGGCCTATCAAATGCCTGATGCACTGAACTACAGAGTAGGATCACACCCAGGGTGCTCCTGTCCATGACTGATGTGCCAAACTAAAGAGTACGACCCCAGCCAGGGGGGGCCCTTCTATGTGCCTGACGCCCCAAACAACAGAGAATGACCCCAGGCAAGGGAGCCCTCTAAGTGCCTGAACAGGCAGACTGGCTACAAGAGGCTCAAAAAAAGACTCTGATAGGGCCATAACACTTGCAGCAGACGCAGTCTGTGTCCCTGCACACTTGGTACCGCCAGGGTCCCCACAAGCCAAGCAGCTGTGCCGCCTTCATACTCAACTCTCACTGGAGCAGAGCTGCCACGGGGCGGGGGGAAATGTCTTGCATCTATGGGTGCAGGGTTGCTTTGGTCATGTCCAACATTTTGTGAACCTGTACACTGTGGCCTGCCAGGCTTCTCTGTCAGAGAGGTGGTTCTCCAGACAATACGGAAGTGTACTGGCCAATACTGGTTGCTATATCTCCCTAGAGCATTATATTTCCTGCTGCCCTAGCCACCAATTCCCCTGAGTACCTGATGCTGCCAGAACCCCTGCGACCCAAGCAGCTGCATCACCTCCATACCTGGCCCTTACAGGGGCAAACCCAAGCCCTCCAGGGCAGCCTCGGGAGCTAAACCCCAGTGGACGACCCACATATAGAGGTGGAATTAAAACCACAATTGAAACCGAGGGGCAGTGTGGTTAAAACCTTCCCACCAGCTGTACTAACTGTAGATTAAATCCACGAGATAGACTATGCAGACTGTGTCTATGGAATATAAAAAAGGACATTGAGAGCTCCCACAAAAGAAAATGCACTAGTTCTGATACTTGTGGAAAACAGAGGCAAGAACACACAGGAGTAGAACCAGATTAGAATCTGAGCTGCCCCCACAGCAGGTCCAGAGTTCAGCGCAGTGTTGGAGGGCATCCTAGGGAGGTAAGGTGGACTGTGACTCCCAGCAAGGGAAAGGACCCTGACAGCAGTGACTCAAAAACAAAAACAACAACAAAAAATTTATTCTTATTTTTTGACTTGTTGTGTAAATTCTTTTGGATTCTTTTTTTCTTTTTTCCCCCCTCTATTGTAGTTGTCGATTTTATTGGCACTAAGAAATCCAATTAAGCTTTTGAGTTGGGTTTTTTTCCCAGTCACATTTTTTAATTGTTGTCACAAACCTCTGCCTCTACATTGGGCTTTTGCTTTATTTTTTTCTCTTTTTTTTTTTAATTTTAATTTTTTGAACCTACTATTATTTTTTCTACATTTATTCCTTTGGCTTTTCCTACCACACTTTTGTCCTTCTTTATCTACCTCTATTTAACTTTGCATATCTATTCTTTCTTTCTTTTCTTTCTCTCCTTTCCTCTCAACATATTTGCTACTTTTATTTTATTCCCCAAATGGCACCTTGCTTCAGTTTTGTTTTCCAGTTTCTGTTTAAGTTAGTTTTGTTCTTACCTGGTAAATATAATTTTGATTTCCTTTGTTCGCCAGGTCAATCTACTGTATTTTATTTTTGTTGGAGTGTTTTCACTTTGCTCATGGATATATGTATATGTGTATATTCCATTATTTTACTTATTATTTGCCTGATTTTGTAACCACCATTTGTCTGGGGTTCATCTTTGGTTTCTTGTTTTTAGATATTTGTTTTAATCTCACTTAATGCCATAAGAAACCACCTGTGGAATCTTCATACTGACCAGAGATCAAGCCCTGAGCCTTTGGAGTAGGAGCACTGACTCCAAGACCCTAGACTACCAGATAACTAACCCTAGGAAGTATCAAATAATGAAAACTCACACAAAGGAAACCACTTGAAAACAAGATCCTGCATCACCCAACCAACAGTAGCACCCTGTGCAGGATGCCTCATCTAAACAACAAGCAAACCAAAAATACAAACCCAATCATCAGTAGACAGGATTACAAACTCACTCAGCCTTGTCCATCAAAGGAAAAACAAACAAACAAACAAACAAAAACTCAGCACAAATCTCACCCTATAGGAAGTGCACACAAACCACTGGACCAACCTTAGGAGGGCAGAAACAAAAAGGAAGAAAGAATTCAGCCTTCTAGGAAAGAATTCAACTTTCCTTGAAGTCAGAGAAAGGAGACCTCAAACAAAATAATTAAAAAAATAATAATAATTAAAAGGCAGAGAAATAATGCACAAATGAAGGAACAAACTAGAAACACAGAAGTCCAAATAAATGAGGAGGAAATAAGCAAACTACCTGAAAAAAAAATTCAGAAAAATGATAGTAAAGATGATCAAACACTTTGAAAAGAAAATGGAGGAAATGCAAGTATCAATTAACAAAGACCTAGAAGAATTAAAGAATAAACTTACAGAGGCAAACAACACAATTACTGAAATTAAAAATACTCTAGAAGGAATTAATAGCAGAATATCTGAAGCAGAAGAATGAATCAGTGAGCTGGAAGATAAAATGATGGATATAACTTCTGAAGAGCAGAATAAAGTAAAAAGAATGAAAAGAGCTGACATCAGTCTCAGAGACCTCTAGGACCATATCAAATGCACCAACATTCAAACTATAGGGGGTTCCAGAAGAAGAAGAGGAAAAGAAAGGGTATGAGAAAATTTTTGAAGATATTAGAGTTGAATATTTCCCCAACATGGAAAAGGAAATAGTCAATCAAGTCCAAGAGGCACAAAGAGTCGCATACAGGGTAAACCCAAGGAGAAACACACCAAAACACATACTAATCAAACTAAGAAAGACTAAACACAAAGAAAGAATATTAAAAGTAGCAAGGGAGAAGCAACAAATAACATACAAGGAAAACCCCATACCTTAACATTTGATCTTTCAGCAGAAACTCTTCAGGCCAGAAGGGAATGGCAAGATATGTTTAAAGTACTGAAAGGGAAAAATCTACAACCAAGAGTCCTGTACCCAGAAAGGATCTCATTCAATACTGATGGAGAAACAAAAAGCTTTTCACACAAGAAAAAGGTAAGAGAATTCAGTACCACCAAACCAGATTTACAACAAATGTTAAAGAGACTTATATTGCCAAGAAATGCAAGAGAAGAAAAGAATATCTACAAAATCAATTCCAAACAATTGAAAAAATAGCAATAGAAACATATATATATATATATATATATATATATATATCAATAATTACTTTAAATGTAAATGGATTAAATGCTCCAACCAAAAGACACAGACCGGCTGAATGGATACAAAAACAAGACCCATACATATGCTATCTACAAGGAACCCACTTCAAACCTAAAGACACATATAGACTGAAAGTGAGAGAATGGAAAAATATATTCCATGCAAATGGAAATCAAAAGAAAGCTAGAGTAGCGATCCTCATATCAGACAAAATAGACCTTAAAATAAAGAATATTACAAGAGATAAGGAAGGACACTACATAATAATCAAAGGATCAATCCAAGAGGAAGACATAACAATTGTAAATATCTGCACACATGACATAGGAACACATCAGTACATAAGAAAAACACTAATAGATATAAAAGGAGAAATTGACAGTAACACAATAATAGTAGGAGACTTTAACTCCCCACTCACACCAGGGGACAGATCATCAAAACAGAAAATTAATAAGGAAACACAAGTCTTAAATGATACATTAAATGATCTCATTGATATCTTCAGGACATTCCATCCAAATGCAGAAGAATACACCTTCTTCTCAAGTGCACATGGAACATTCTCCAGGATAGACCACATCTTGGGTCACACATCAAACCTCAGTAAATTTAAGAGAATTGAAATCATGTCAAGCATCTTTTCTGACCACAATGCTATGAGACTAGATATCAAATACATGAAAAAAGTGTAAGAAACACAAACACATGGAGATTAAGCAACACATTTCTAAATAACCAACAAGTTACTGAAGAAATCAAAATGGAAATCAAAAAATTTCTAGAAACAAATGACAATGAAAACATGACAACTCAAAACCTATGGGATGCAGCAAAAGTAGTTCTAAGAGGGAAGTTTATAGCAATACAATCGTACCTCAAGAAAGAAGAAAAACATCAAATATACAACCTAACTTTACACCTAAAACAACTGGAAAAAGAAGAACAAAAATAACCCAAAACTAGTAGAAGGAAAAAAATCATAAAGATCTGAACAGAAATATATGAAAAAAGAAATGAAAGAAACAAGAGTAAAAGTTAATAAAAGTAAAAGCTGATTCTTTGAGAAGATAAACAAAATTGACAAGCATTTAGCCAGACTCATCAAGAAAAACAAAGAGAGAGAAGAATCAAATCAACAAAATTAGAAATGAAAAAGGAGAGATTACAACAGACAATGCAGAAATACAAAGGATTATAAGATACTATTATGAATAACTACCTGGCAATAAAATAGCTTACCTGGAAGAAATGGACAGATTCTTAGAAAAGTTCAACCTTCCAAGACTGAACCAGGAAGAAATAGAAATTATGAACAACCAAATTACAAGCACTGAAATTGAAGCTGTGATAAAAAAAATCTCCCAAAAAACAAAAGCCCAGGACCAGATGGCAGCACTATTCACAATAGCATGGAAGCAACCTAGATGTCCATTGACAGATGAATGGATAAAGAAGTTGTTGTACATATGACAATGGAGTATTACTCGGCCATAAAAAAGGAATGAATCTGAGTCAGTTCTAACGAGGTGGATGAAGCCAGAACCTATTATACAGAGTGCAGTTAGTCAGAAAGAGAAAGATAAATACCGTATTTTAACACACGTATATGGAATCTAGAAAATGGTACTGAAGAATTTATTTACAGGGCAGCAAAGGAGAAACTTTAGCCACCTCATGTGAAGAGTTGACTCATTGAAAAAGACTCTGATGCTGGGAGGGATTGGGGGCAGGAGGAGAAGGGGACAACAGAAGATGAGATGGCTGGATGGCATCACTGACTCGATGGACGTGAGTCTCAGTGAACTCCAGGAGTTGGTGATGGACAGCTAGGCCTGGCGTGCTGCGATTCATGGGGTCACAAAGAGTCGGACACGACTGAGCGACTGATCTGATCTGATCTGATCTGAAAGGAGAAACTAACTGTTGCTTCCTGACCTGCATACAGGTTTCTCAAGAGGCAGGTCAGGTGGTCTGGTATTCCCATCTCTTTCAGAATTTTCCACAGTTTATTGTGATCCACACAGTCAAAGGCTTTGGCATAGTCAATAAAGC
The DNA here is from genome assembly GCF_019923935.1 of Bubalus bubalis. Taxonomy (NCBI): domain Eukaryota; kingdom Metazoa; phylum Chordata; class Mammalia; order Artiodactyla; family Bovidae; genus Bubalus; species Bubalus bubalis. The sequence continues at coordinate 4,703,015 of NC_059162.1, read as the reverse complement.
AGAAATAGATGTTTTTCTGGAACTCTCTTGCTTTTTTGATGATCCAGTGGATGTTGGCAGTTTGATCCCTGGTTCCTCTGCCTTTTCTAAAACCAGCTTGAACATCTGGAAGTTCATGGTTCACATATTGCTGAAGCCTGGCTTGGAGAATTTTGAGCACTACTTTACTAGTGTGTGAGATGAGTGCAATTGTGCGGTAGTTTGAGCATTTTTTGGCATTGCCTTTCTTTGGGATTGGAATGAAAACTGACCTTTTCCAGTCCTGTGGCCACTGCTGAGTTTTCCAAATTTGCTGGCATATTGAGTGCAGCACTTTCACAGCATCAACTTTTAGGATTTGAAATAGCTCAACTGGAATTCCATCACCTCCACTAGCTTTGTTCATAGTGATGCTTTCTAAGGCCCACTTGACTTCATATTCCAGGATGTCTGGCTCTCACACGATCGTGATTATCTGGATTGTGAAGATCTTTTTTCTACAGTTCTTCTGTGTATTCTTGCCACCTCTTCTTAATATCTTCTGCTTCTGTTAGATCCACACCATTTCTGTCCTTAATCGAACCCACCTTTGTATGAAAGTTTCCCTTGGTATCTCTAATTTTCTTGAAGAGATTTCTAGTTTTTCCCATTCTGTTGTTTTCCTCTATTTCCTTGCATTGATCACTGAGGAAGGCTTTTTTTAATCTCTCCTTGAAATTCTTAGGAACTCTGTATTCAGATGCTTATATCTTTCCTTTTCTCCTTTGGTTTCTCTTCTCTTCTTTTCACAGCTATTTGTAAGGCCTCCTCAGACAGCTGTTTTGCTTTTTTGCATTTCTTTTCCATGGCGATGGTCTTGATCCCTGTCTCCTCTACAATGTCACGAGCCTCCATCCATAGTTCATCAGGCACTCTGTCTATCAGATCTAGTCCCCTAAATCTATTTCTCACTTCCACTGTATAATCATAAGGGATTTGATTTAGCTCATACCTGAATGGTCTAGTGGTTTTCCCTACTTTCTTCAATTTAAGTCTGAATTTGACAATAAGGTGTTCATGATCTGAGCCACAGTCAGCTCCCGGTCTTGTTTTTACTGAGTGTATAGGGCTTCTCCATCTTTGGCTGCAAAGAATATAATCAATCTGATTTCGGTGTTGACCATCTGGTGATGTCCGTGTGTAGAGACTTCTCTTGTGTTGTTGGAAGAGGGTGTTTGCTATGACCAGTGCGTTCTCTGGGCAAAACTCTATTAGCCTTTGTCCTGCTTCATTCCATACTCCAAGGCCAAATTTGCCTGTTACTCCAGGTGTTTCTTGACTTCCTACTTTTGCATTCCAGTCCCCTATAATGAAAAGGACATCTTTGGGGGGTGTTAGTTCTAAAAGATATTGTAGGTCTTCATAGAACCTTTCAACTTCAGCTTCTTAAGCATTACTGGTTGGGTCATAGGCTTGGATCACCGTGATATTCAATGGTTTGCCTTGGAAATGAATAGAGATCATTCTGTCATTTTTGAGATTGCATCTGAATACTGCATTTCATATTCTTTTGTTGACTATGATGGCTACTCCATTTCTTCTCAGGGATTCCTACCCACAGTAGTAGATATAATGGTCATCTGAGTTAAATTCACCCATTCCAGTCCATTTTAGTTCACTGACTCCTAGAATGTCGATGTTCACTCTTGCCATCTCCTGTTTGACCACTTCCAACTTGCCTTGCCAAGGAAATGGCAACCCACTCCAGTGTTCTTGCCTGGAGAATCCCAGGGATGGGGGAGCCTGGTGGGCTGCCGTCTATGGGGTCGCACAGAGTCAGACATGACTGAAGTGACTTAGCAGCAATTCACCTTGATTCGTGGACCTAACATTCCAGGTTCCTATGCAATATTGCTCTTACTGCATCAGACCTTGCTTCTATCACCAGTCATATCCACAACTGGGTATTGTTTTTGCATTGGCTCCACCCCTTCATTCTTTCTGGAGTTATTCCTCCACTGATCTCCAGTAGTATATTGGGCACTTACGACCTGGAGAGTTCCTCTTTCAGTATCCTATCATTTGCCCTTTTCATACTGTTCATGGGGTTCTCAAGGCAAGAATACTGAAGTGGTTTGCCATTCCCTTCTCCAGTGGACCACATTCTGTCAGACTTCTCCACCATGACCCATCCGTCTTGGGTGGCCCCACACAGCATGGCTTGGTTTCATTGAGTTAGACAACGCTGTGGTCCGTGTGATCAGATTGGCTAGTTTTCTATGATTATGGTTTCAGTGTGTCTGCCCTCTGATGCCCTCTCGCAACACCTACCGTCTTACTTGGGTTTCTCTTATCTTGGGCGTGGGGTATCTCTTCATGGGTGCTCCAGCAAAGCGCAGCCACTGCTCCTTACCTTGGACGATTCACCCCTCCTGACCTTGAACGTGGTGTAGCTCCTCTCGGCCCTCATGCGCCTGTGCAACCGCCGCTCCTTGGACGTGGGGTTGGTCCTCTCGGCCTCTGCCCCTGACCTGGGATATGGGATAGCTCCTCTTGGCCGTCTCTACAGATATTTCCATTATCAGAGAAAATTCTATTTGGATAGTAGTGTCATAGAGTATATAAGTGATAAATATTAGCTATTATTACTATTAAGGGAAAAACACTTCCCTTAGATAGTTTGCACTTTACTGAAGAAACTAGACAATGAAACATGAAAACAACACAGTTAAATGCTACAGCTTTGAGGGATATTATGGGAAGAGGGAGAAGGACCTTTTTCAGGGAAAAGCAGCTAAGTATCACTAGGAGCAACCCTTGACATGTGTCCTAAGTTGATGGTAAGCTCCTCAAGAAAAAGGCCTGTAAGAAGGTGCTGGAGCAAATTCTGGGAACAGTGAGCACGTGCAAACATGCTTTGCTTACTTTCTTTCACTCTTTCTTGGGAGAGAATTCTTAAAGAGACTGACTGAGTGTTCTGTGATGGGGTAGAGAGGGAAGAGTAGGGAGAAGGGTAGGAAGGTGTTCTGAGCAGGAAAATTTGTTCACAGTCAACTAAAGAAAAGAGACTAATGAGAGTTTCAGTGACCCGATGTGCTTTGGGTGAGTTGTGGTTGAGGTGGAAGAGCAGCAGCTGAGGACATAGAGGTGGACAGGGCAGAAATGAAGAAAGGGTGTTGGTGCCATGTCAAGGCACTATCTGAGAGATAAGTTTATTTAACTATTTGAACATGTAATATATTCATATGGTCCAACAATCAAAATACATAAAAAGAAATATAGTCAAAAGTACACACATATTATATGTAACCACCCCTATGTGTGCCTTATTTAATGCTCCAAAGTTTATTTTGTCTGTATTTATTTAAATACAGATATGCGGGTATTTATTTCTTCTTTTTAATATGAACAGACTTTGTACTCTTCTGCCCCTTGCCTATGTTCACACATAACGAGGATCTTTCCATATAGGTATATGCAAAACTATTCTGTTATTTTCTTTTTACCCTTTTCTCCTTTGTTTTAAACAGCCACAGAATTCCATTCTGTGGGTACATGATAGTTTATTTAATGTCTCCTGTTAAAGAATATTTATGTTTCTAATATTTTGCTTTTAAAAAAAAAAAAAAGACCAAAAACTTTGTACGTGAGTAATTTCTCCAGTGTGACTGTGTATCTATAAGATACACTTTTTGAAGTAGTGTTGCAGGTCTTTGTGATTTGGAGGAATAGTGCCACATTGCTCTCAAAAGGATTCTTCCAATTTACACTCCCACAGGCACTATACAAAAGTGCCAATTCCTTATGGCTTCCCCAGTAGAAACTGCTATGAAACTTTTCATTTGTTTTGCTTTTGCGTTGTCAATCTGACAGGTGAATCCATGTCATTTTAATATGCATTTCTCTTATTGTGAATGTGCAAGAAACTTTTGCCTTTTTCCTTTCCTAAGAGACATCTGCTCATATCCTTTGCCCACACTTTATTGTTTTGTGTTTTGAGTTGAACTTTCTTCTTCTCCTGGCAGTAGTCTTTGAAAGGATCTGATGTGATCAGAATTACATTTTAGAAAGCTATCTTTAGCAGAGGCCTTGAGGAGAGTGGGCTGAAGCCAAGAGAGGCAGGAGATAAGAATACTAAGAAGAGAAATATAATTCATGTTAAAAGTTCACTGAGACATGTTCACTAAGGACTAGAAACTAGTGCACTTGCGATGGAGAGGAGGAAAAGAATTCATGAGATAATTGGAAGATGGAACAAAGCGATTCAATTGTTAGGTAGCTTGGGGGTAAGGGAAGAGCAGGAGTCTGGGAAGGCTCTGAGGCTTCTGGTTTGGGGGACTTGACTGGCCAGTAATTGGGACAGACAGCCCTGAAACAGGAGCAGATTCTAGAGGGAAGCTATAATGACCCTGCAGAATGTCTATTTGGTTTAACGTGTCCAGAGTTTTAGAAGAGAGGTTAAAAGTAGATCCGAAGATGTGAGATATCTGTATATACTACATGTAGATGTATAGATATGCTTATTAATCTGAGGTCCTTATGGTAACCCTGTCAGTAGGGAAAGAAGGAACAGAAGTATCTGCATTGGTAATTCTTGTAACTGCTTTAACAAGCGGGTGAGATTCTGTTATAATTAGCATATTCTTTGTTTGAATGCAAATGTTCTTTCTAAAGCCCTTCATTCTCAACTAGGCTAACACTTCCCTTGTTTCCACCAGTAAATTGCTGGGCAAATCCTTTCTGCCCTATTACTGGCAAAATCCTATTACAAATGTTCTACGAAATACTCCATTGCCAAGTTGACTCTAGTCCAAAGCAGCAACGTTTATGACTATGAACAGGAGGGCCCTCCCAGTGCCCACTGGACTCCCATAACCCTCAGGGTGTTTTCTCTTTCTAATGATCACACTCTTCTAGGGGAGACAGGCTTGTTGAACACATCTGAATACTATTTAGTTCATACAATGTCTTATTTGGGTCTGTGTTGCCAGAACAGAGCATAGTGCCCGGCACACAGTAGGTGTTCAAGAAGTGGTTGTTGAAAGGAGAAAATATTGACAGAGGTACTTAACAAAAGCCAGACATTTGTAGGAAACTGCTTGTCTTTCCATTTCTCTCACCCTGTTTTATAGTCAACAAAACTCAGGAATATTAAAAAAAAAAAAAAAGCCCTCTCACTTCTCCATCACCAGTGAAACTTCTGACCCCTCCACAAAGTATTCAGACAGGTAATTTGTTCTAGTTTGAGAGTAGGAGAGAATTGCTAAACTGAGATTAAACTGTGTCATTACCAAGCTGTTTCAACTCCTTCCTCTGCCACAAAGTATAAAGCAACATTAAACCAAACACTGCATATCTCTCCCAAACATCATGTCCCAAACACCCTTTCCTAAGTTTACAAACCAAGAAAGAATTATGACAATATTTAGGAGCTTGGGTGGGCTTTTGGTAGGGAAGAGACAGGGAATGCATAATTACTGAATGGTACTTCCCCCCAACCCCCACTACTTTCCTACCAAGATGCTTGAAAAGAAAGTGAAAATGTTAATAGCTCAGTCATTCCTGACTCTTTGCGACCCCTTGGACTGTAGCGCACCATGCTCCTCCATCCATTGGATTCCCCAGGCAATAATACTGGAGTGGGTTCCCATTTCCTTCTCCAGGGGAACTTCCCAACCCAGGGATTCAACCTGGGTCTCCTCCATTGCCAGCAGACTCTTTACCATCTAAACTACCAGGGAAGCCCAATCAAGATGCTCAGTCTCTACAAATTATTTCCTTTTCATTCACTTTAAACTTTTAGTCCAGACGGATTTGTTAGTCTCTTTATGTATCTTTTTTAATTAATTATTTTTTATTGAAGGATAATTGCTTTACAGAATTTTGCTCTTTTATGTCAAACCTCAACATGAATCAGCCATAGGTATGCATATATCCCCTCCCTTATGAACCTCCCTCCCATCTCCCTTCCCATCCCACCCCTCCAGGCTGATAGAGAGCCCCTGTTTGAGTTTCCTGGGCCATAGAGCAAATACCTGTTGGCTATCTATTTTACATATGATAATGTAAGTTTCTATGTTACTCTTTCCATACATCTCACCCTCTCTTCCCCTTTCCCCATGTCCATATGTCTGTTTCTCCTTTCAGTTCAGTTCAGTCACTCAGTCATGTCAGACTCTTTGGAACCCCATGAATCGCAGCACGCCAGGCCTCCTTGTCCATCACCAACTCCCAGAGTTCACTCAGACTCACGTCCATCGAGTCAGTGATGCCATCTAAGCATCTCATTCTCTATAGTCCCCTTCTCCTCCTGCCCCCAATCCCTCCCAGCATCAGAGTCTTTTCCAATGACTCAACTCTTCGCATGAGGTAGTCAAAGTACTGGAGTTTCAGCTTTAGCATCAGTCCTTCCAAAGAAATCCAAGGGCTGATCTCCTTTAGAATGGACTGGTTGGATCTCCTTGCAGTCCAAGGGATTCTCAAGAGTCTTCTCCAACACCACAGTTCAAAACCATCAATTCTTCAGCGCTCAGCTTTCTTCACAGTCAAAATCTCACATCCATACATGTCCACTGGTAAAACCATAGCCTTGACTAGATGGACCTTTGTTGGCAAAGTAATGTCTATGCTTTTCAATATGCTATCTAGGTTGATCATAACTTTTCTTCCAGGGAGTAAGCATCTTTTAATTTCATGGCTGCAGTCACCATCTGCAGTGATTTTGGAGCCCAAAAAAATAAAGTCTGAAACTGTTTCCACTGTTTCCCCATCTATTTCCCATGAAGTGATGGGACCAGACGCCATGATCTTCATTTTCTGAAGGTTGAGCTTTAAGCCAAATTTTTCACTCTCTTCTTTCACTTTCATCAAGAGGCTTTTTAGATCCTCTTCACTTTCTGCCATAAGGGTGGTGTCATCTGCATATCTCAGGTTATTGATATTTCTCCCGGCAATCTTGATTCCAGCTTGTGCTTCTTCCAGCCCAGCGTTTCTCATGATGTACTCTGCATATAAGTTAAATAAGCAGGGTGACAATATACAGCCTTGAGATACTCCTTTTCAAATCCCTTATGATTATACAGTGGAAGTGAGAAATAGATTTAAGGGACTAGATCTGATAGACAGAGTACCTGATGAACTATGGACAGAGGTTCGTGACATTGTACAGGAGACAGGGATCAAGACCATCGCCATGGAAAAGAAATGCAAAAAAGCAAAACGGCTGTCTGAGGAGGCCTTACAAATAGCTGTGAAAAGAAGAGAAGGGAAAAGCAAAGGAGAAAAGGAAAGATAGAAGCATCTGAATGCAGAGTCCAAAAAATAGCAAAGAGAGATTTTAAAAAAGCCTTCCCAGGGATCAATGCAAGGAAACAGAGGAAAACAACAGGATGGGAAAGACTAGAGATCTCTTCAAGACAGTTAGAGATACCAAGAGAATATTTCACACAAATTGGGCTTGATAAAGGACAGAAATGGTATAGACCTAACAGAAGCAGAAGATATTAAGAAGAGGTGGCAATAATACACAGAAAAACTGCACAAAAAAGGTCTTCATGACCCAGATAATCATGATGGTGTGATCACTCACCTACAGCCAGACATCCTGGAATATGAAGGCAAGTGGGCCTTAGAAAGCATCACTACGAACAAAGCTAGTGGAGGTGATGGAATTCCAGTTGAGCTATTTCAAATCCTGAAAGATTATGCTGTGAAAGTGCTACACTCAATATGCCAGCAAATTTGGAAAACTCAGCACTGGCCACAGGACTGGAAAAGGTCAGTTTTCATTCCAATCCCAAAGAAAGGCAATGCCAAAGAATGCTCAAACTACCGCACAATTGCACTCATCTCACACGCTAGTAAAGTAATGCTCAAAATTCTCCAAGCCAGGGTTCAGTAATACGTGAACCGTGAACTTCCAGATGTTCAAGCTGGTTTTAGAAAGGCAGAGGAACCAGAGATCAAATTGCCAACATCCGCTGGATCATCAAAAAAGAAAGAGAGTTCCAGAAAAACATCTATTTCTGCTTTACTGAATATGCCGAAGCCTTTGACTATGTGGATCACAATAAACTGTGGAAAATTCTGAAAGAGATGGGAATACCAGACCACCTGACCTGCCTCTTGAGAAACCTGTATGCAGGTCAGGAAGCAACAGTTAGAACTGGATATGGAACAACAGACTGGAAACAGGAAAAGGAGTACGTCAAGGCTGTATATTGTCACCCTGCTTATTTAACTTATATGCAGAGTACATCATGAGAAGCGACTGGGCAGGATGAAGCACAAGCTGGAATCAAGATTGCCAGGAGAAATATCAATAACCTCAGATATGCACATGACACCACCCTTATGGCAGAAAGTGAAAGGAACTAAAAAGCCTCTTGATGAAAGTGAAAGTGCAGAGTGAAACAGTTGGCTTAAAGCTCAACAGTCAGAAAACTAAGATCATGGCATCTGGTCCCATCACTTCATGGGAAATAGATGGGGCAACAGTGGAAACAATGTCAGACTTTATTTTTTTGGGCTCCAAAATCACTGCAGGTGGTGATTGCAGCCGTGAAATTAAAAGACGCTTACACGTTGGAAGGAAATTATGACCAACCTAGATAGCATATTGAAAAGCAGAGACATTACTTTGCCAACAAAAGTCTGTCTAGTCAAGCCTATGGTTTTTCCAGTGGTCATGTATGGATGTGAGAGTTGGACTGTGAAGAAAGCTGAGAGCTGAAGAATTGATGCTTTTGAACTATGGTATTGGAGAAGACTCTTGAGAGTCCCTTGGACTGCAAAGAGATCCAACCTGTCCTTCCTAAAGGAGATCCATCCTGGGTGTTCATTGGAAGGACTGATGCTAAAGCTGAAACTCCAATACTTTGGCCACTTTACGTGAAGAGTTGAGTCATTGGAAAAGACTCTGATGCTGGGAGGGATTGAGGGCAGGAGGAGAAGAGGACGACAGAGGATGAGATGGCTGGATGGCATCACCAACTTGATGGACATGAGTTTGGGTAAACTCCGGGAGTTGGTAATGGACAGGAAGGCCTAGCGTGCAGCAATTCATGGGGTTGCAAAGAGTCAGAGACGACTGAGCGACTGAACTGATAAAGATGACATTAACTACATATGGCTATTGAGCCATATAGCCTGAACCTCCCTCCCACCTCCTGCATCCAAACCTCTAGGTCATGGCAGAGCACCAAGTTGAATTCCCTGTGCTATACAACTGCTTCCTGCTAACTATCTATTTTACACAAGGTAGTGTAAATATATTAGTGCATGTTATACTATTTTACATTCCAACAACAATGAATTGGAATCACAGGTGTTCCACATACTCACCATTAATTAATTATTTATTTTGATCCACAGAATTAGTTTAATAGATTGCCGAACTGATGGGAAATACTGCACTGGGCTTGCATTGAACAATAACATCTTTTGGTTTTAAATGCTGGATTCTTTCAGTTCAGCTTCATTATTTAATTTTGTTAGTCTTCATAACAATTTAGCCATTTTAATGAGTGTATAGTGGTATCTCATTTCAATTTACATTTCCTTAATGGCTAAAAATGTTGAGTTCTGTGTATTTATTGATCATTTCTAGTGTTGGGTCTTTGTATGGTGTCTATATCTTTGTTCATTTTTCGCTGAGCTACCTTTGTTATTATTTTTCAGGAGTTCTTTCTGAATAAGGCCCTTGGTCACTCACTGATTCACCTATTGAGGTTTTTCTGTCAATCTATTGCTTCTCTAGTCTTGTCTTTGTTTGTATTATATTGAATTGTACTTATTGAGTCAATTGTAGAGTTAAATTGTTTTAATTGTACAATTGTTAAATTGTAATTGTACAGTTAAATTGTACAGTATACTTGTTTAATTGTTTAAAGAGGTTTAATTGTACAATTAAACCTCTTGAGAGATTTAAATTTTTATGACTTCAAATTTTTCAAATTTCCCTCTATGGTTATTACTTGTGGGATCCTGTTTAAGAAATATTTGCCTACCCTCTGTTGCAAAGATATTGTCTTATTTTTTTCTAGAAGTGTTAAGGTTTTAGTAGCTGACTCTGTAGAGAAGGCATATTTTTCAATTGTACAAAATTGTGTGACCAATAAAGTGTAGCAGTACAGGAGTATGGTGGACTGTTGTTTAGTTGCTAAGCCATATCCAATTCTTCTGCAACCCCATGGACTGTAGCCTGCCAGACACCTCTATCCATAGGACTTACCACGCAAGAATACTGGAATGGGTTGTCATTTCCTTCTCCAGGGAATCTTCCTGACCCAGGGATTGAACTCACATCTCTTGCATTGCCAGGTGGATTCTTTAGCAGATGCAGAGACACAAAGTTCCCATGTTCTCTCTCTCTTCCCCACTTCATGTCTAGCTCTTCTTTCTGACAACTTGACCTGTGACCAACAGCCCACTAGAAACTGCTATGAATTCACAGCAGCATTAGCGATGAAGGACCAACCACCTTTTAGAGGCTTCTATGCCACCCCTTTTGTGGTCCTTCTCTGGCAGATTTTCTGCAAGCATTGACTTGTTCAGCTCTACTGGGGCTGGTTACCAAGCTCTCTTTCTTCAGCCTATACTTCCCTGCTTGCTTCCACATTTGTGTAAAGACTAATTTCTATGACAAATGACCTGTTTCATTATACTCAGAGAGTAGTGAAGCTTCCCTGATTGAATCCTTACTGAGACTGTGAGGAAGAAGTGGTGGACCGAATGGAAGGAGGAAGGGAGGAGGGACTGTAAAACTCAGTGTCACAGAGACTATTGGAAGCCACAGGCTTCTTCCTGCAACTGCAGCTGAAACACTGTGGTGTAAAGGCTGAATAGTATAAAGGAAAACACACTATGTTTCATTCTCTTTTTTTGCCATTTATTGTGTCCCCTTTGACAAGTCTTTTCAGCATTCATCTTCAGTTACATTGCTTTTTTTGTTTGTTTGTTTGTTCTCTTGGCTCAAAAAATTATTTTAAGGATACCATAAAATACAGTGTTCCATGCCCTGATCACTAACACATGCATTTCAACTTGTAAGCATTACTATCCTCATCATTGCTGTTATCATTCTTATAATTATTTGTTTGCATCTATATCAGGTAAGATAAGACTGTCATTCTGGATACCTTTGAAAGACCCAAATGAAAATTTAGAAGAGAAAAAAGGATTGAGCGATGCCAAGTTGCTCTGAAGTTTTTGGATTCTCTGTGGAGTTCTGTTATTTTCCTTACACCAATTCCTCTTGACCACATAGACCAGAGCTGGTTGAACCACTCTTGCCCGTGGGAGAATTAATGTGTATTAAGGTTAAGAAATCATGTCTAGCCTTGCAAAGCATCTTATCCAATAAGCTCTCAGCCACACCACAGGGTCTCCCACTCAGGGTGATTTTATCTTATATGCAAAAAAATAAAATAAAATAGGTACTTCAGAAGGCAATAGTTTAGTGACATGCATCTGCCCTTTTCAAACTAATTGATGTCACAGTCCGCTGTCTTTCCTTTGACTTGGGGAAGCAGAGTGGGAGTGTGGGGGATCTGAAATAACCACAGATATAATAATGAAGGAAAAACATGGTATCATCGGAAAACCATTTATTCAGTGGTGCTGAGTTCCAATCTCAGCTTAGGGAATAAACTTGGAGAGCTCCAATAAACTCTGGCTTCATCTGAAAAGCTATAAAGTTGTGCCAGCAACATTGTTACCAAACTGATGTTCTGTGTTGGGGACAAGGCTCTGATCTGGCCTGTGGAATAGCCAGGGCATGGAGTGCAGGGCTGTACATCTCCTCTTTGCCTAGTTCAGTTTTACACCTCTCTGCCTCCTACTTTATAAAGTTCAAAATAATATCTTATGAAAATTAAAATTATTTTGCCAAAAGAAAAAATAAAGCTTAAAAACATACTGTGCCAAATATTCCGTAAGATGATCTGCAAATCTAAATACTGTGAAATATAAGTTACAACCAATTTTCTATATCCTAGCAAGAGCCACACATTGATTTCAATCATGTGAAACCTTATTTACTTATTCTTTTGTACTTTAATTAATTAATTCAACAAAAAGTTATTGAACCAAATAAAAATAGTTTTAGAACCTCCCTTTTCCATGGTCTCTCATAGGTCTAGGGGGTCAGGCAGACAAATAAAAAACTATAATAGGATGTGATAAATGTTATAATAGAAATCGGTAAAAATTGCTATAAGAATGTAAAGGAGTCCATTTATTCTGCTAGAGGGCTTTTGAAATGTACCATATGAAAATTTTCTATTTTTGCAATGCATTGACCTGCATACTTTTGTTTGGGTTTATATTCAAATGAGCTCTTCATTTTCTGAGGAATGAAGAATAGTTCTAAGATATGCTGGATAACAAGGATAGGCCATCAGAGTTAGAAAATGTGCCACAGATAATTCACAAATGCAAAAACGCACATATGGACAATTCAGAAATTGCTTGACTGTCAAGTTGAAGAAAATCTTATGAAGACCATCCAAATGTATCCTTTCAAGTACACATTCTGTACATTACTTTAATATGAACAATAAGTATACTGGGGAAAGAGCTATGTTTTCCAGGTGCCTAAATCACTGCATCATGATCCTCTCTCACTAGGTTTGCATTTACTCTCAAGACACATATTTCACTTGGCTTGTTGACAGTTTATGAAGGGCAAGAAGAATTTCTCCCTCTCATGTCTGATCAAATGCACAAAGAGAGGTGCCAACAATTAACTTAAAACTTTGGCAGCATCATGTCCCATGCCTCATTTAACAATAGGTCTACAATTTCTGACCCCATAATAACGTTGTTCCTCAGTAACTTATTCCTTCTGTTGCCTGCTGCTCACTTATCATAGATTTGTAGCCTTGAACCCCTCTTTGCCCCTATAAATTTCCAAAATCACAACCTTTCATGCAGTTTGTGAAAATGTTTAATGACAACCACAGAAAGTTATGCTTCCCTGTCTACAGTGAACAATGTGAAACAAAAAGTTATAAAACATGGGATTTTTGACACTTATTTTCCAAACAAGCTTTTCATAATGCAAAACCTATTTATTTGTAGACACCATTAATTTCCTTATTAATACTGATGGCTACTCTAACAAGATCCACTGAATATAAAAGTAGTAATATTTGACACAGCTGGGATGTTATTCAAAGTTCTTTATTCATAACCATTTTGTCATTAGCAATACCTTGATTGTTTTCCAGCTGGAGATAGAATTCTAAATAAATTAAAACTCAACAACTCAAATGTATGCAGTTCATTACTTTCAGCACCAATTATTGGATTTCTATGATTATTTTTCTCTGATGCATCCTTTAAGACTCATCTTAAATGCCACCTCCTCTATGAAACCAGTCACCATCTCAACTCACACAGACTCTCTCTTCTGGGAAGCAAGAGCTTCCTAAGTGGTTTACTTACCGCCAATTTACTTTAAAAATATACCATGTCTTGGAGTAAAATTTTGCTAACATTCCTGTTGGCGGTTGTCTTCTATACACAAAGGTATCTCCTTTCCCCAAGGAGTAATTATTACATATTTTATTTCATGTGCTGCACACCAGCAACCACTCATTGATTTATTCAATCATGCATTCATTCAGTAGCTATTTGATGAACAATTCAGTTAAGTTCAGTCACTCAGTTTTGTCCAACTCTTTGCAAACCCATGGATTGCAGCATGCCAGGCCTCCCTGTCCATCACCAACTCTCAGAGTTTACTCAAACTAATATCCATTGAGTCGGTGATGCCATCCAACCATCTCATCCTCTGTCATCCTCTTCTCCTCTTGCCTTCAATCTTTCCTAGCATCAGGTCTTTTCAAATGAGTCAGCTCTTTGCATCAGGTAGCCAAAGTATTGAGTTTCAGCTTCAACATCAGTCCTTCCAATGAACACTCAGGACTGATTTCCTTTAGGATGAACCGGTTGGATCTCCTTGCAGTCCAAGGGACTCTCAAGAGTCTTCTCCAACTCTACAATTCAAAAGCATCAATTGTTCAGCACTCAGCTTTCTTTATAGTCCAACTGTCACATCCATACATGACCACTGGAAAAACCATAGCCTTGACTAGACGAATCTTTGTTGGCAAAGTAATGCCTCTGAATTTTAATATGCTGTTCAGATTGGTAATAAATTTTCTTCCAAGGAATAAGCATATTTTTATTTCATGGCTGCAGTCACCATCTGCAGTGATTTTGGAGCCCAAAAAAATAAAGTCTGCCACGGTTTCCACTGTTTCTCCATCTATTGGCCATGAAGTGATGGGACCAGATGCCATGATCTTAGTTCTCTGAATGTTGAGTTTTAAGCCAACTTTTTCACTCTCCTCTTTCACTTTCATCAAGAGGCTCTTTTGTTCTTCACTTTCTTCGATAAGGTTGGTATCATCTGCATATCTGAGGTTATTGATATTTCTCCCAGCAATCTTGGTTCAAGCTTGTGCTTCATCCAGCCCAGCATTTCTCATGATGTACTCTGCATATAAGTTAAATAAGCAGGGTAACAATAAACAGCCTTGATGTACTCCTTTTCCTATTTAGAACTAGTCTGTTGTTTCACATACAATTCTAACTGTTGCTTCCTGATCTGCATACAGATTTCTCAGGAGGCAGGTCAGGTGGTCTGGTATTCCCATCTCTTTCAGAATTTTCCACAGTTTATTGTGATCCACACAGTCAAAGGCTTTGGCATAGTCAATAAAGCAGAAATAGATGTTTTTCTGGAACTTTCTTGCTTTTTCCATGATCCAGTGGATGTTGGCAATTTGATCTCTGGTTCCTCTGCCTTTTCTAAAACCAGCTTGAACATCTGGAAGTTCACGATTCACGTATTACTGAAGCCTGGCTTGGAGACTTTGGAGCATTACTTTACTAGTGTGTCAGATGATTGCAATTGTACAGTAGTTTGAGTATTCTTTGGCATTGCCTTTCTTAGGGATTGGAATGAACATTGAGCTTTTCCAGTCCTGTGGCCACTGCTGAGTTTTCCAAATTTGTTGGCATATTGAGTACAACAGTTTCACAGCATCATCTTTTAGGATTTGAAATAGCTCAACTGGAATTCCATCACCTCCACTAGCTTTGTTCGTAGTGATGCTTTCTAAGGCCCACTTGACTTCACATTCCAGGATGTCTGGCTCTAGGTGAGTGATCACACCATCGTGATTATCTGGGTCATGTACATATTTTTTATACACTTCTTCTGTGTATTCTTGCCACCTCTTCCTAATATCTTCTGCTTCTGTTAGGTCCCTACTATTTCTGTTCTTTATTGAGCCCATCTTTGCATGAAATGTTCCCTTGGTATCTCTGATTATCTTGATGAGATCTCCAGTCTTTCCCATTCTATTGTTTTCCTCTATTTCTTTGCACTGATCACTGAGGAAGGCTTTCTTATTTCTCCTTGCTATTCTTTTGAATTCTGCTTTCAAATGTGTATATCGTTCCTTTTCTCCTTTGCTTTTGGTTTCTCTTTTTTCACAACTATTTGTAAGCCCTCCTCAGACAGCCATTTTGCTTTTTTGCAGTTCTTTTTCATGGGGATGGTCTTGATCCCTGCCTCCTGTACAATGTCACGAACTTTTGTCCATAGTTCATCAGGCACTCTGTCTATCAGATCTAATCCCTTAAATCTATTTCTCACTTCCACTGTATAGTCATAAGGGATTTGATTTAGGTCATACCTGAATGGTCTAGTGGTTTTCCCTATTTTCTTCAATTTAAGTCTGAATTTGGCAATAAGGAGTTCACGATGAACAATTACTAAGTCAGAAACTGTCCTGGACACCAGGATTACAAACCTGTGTCCCAAGCCTCAAGTAACATAGTTTAGTAGGGAAACAAATCGATACTTACCATTTAGAGTGAATAACGTATTAATGAAAGTAAACTCTGGGAGAAGGGGCCACATAGGGATAGTAGATTTAGAGGCATAAACTACTATGTATAAAGTACGCTACAAGGGTAGGGCTTCTCAGGTGGCACTAGTGGTAAAGAACCTGCCTGCCAATTCGGGAGATGTAAGAGATAAGGATTTGATCCCTGGGTCTGGAAGACCCCCTGGAGGATGACATGGCAACCCACTGCAGTATTCTTGCCTGGAGAATCCCATGGACAGAGGAGTCTGTCAGGTTACAGTCCATGGAGTCACACAGAGTCAGACACAACTGCAGCGACTTAGCACACATGCACACGAGCTACAGGGGTATATTGTACAACACAAGGAACATAAACAATATTTCATAATAATTATAAATGGAGCATGACCTTTACAAATTGTGAATCACTATACTGTACACCTTTAACATATAATATTGTACTTCAACTATACCTCAATTGTACAAAGAAAATTAATGGGGCCTATGGAAAAAAAAAAAAATTAAGCAATGGGGGATTGGGAAACTCATAGGAAAGACCCTTAAACTAGAAAGTGGGTCATTGTAGACAACCTCTCAAGTGGGAAAGTAGGGAATATATTCAAATGAAAGGATGATCATAAACAAAAAAGCCTTGAGTAAACATAGCTAGCACAGAACTACTTAGAAAGAGGGAGTCTGGAAATCATTTGATAGTTGAAATAAAATGAGCAGAGCAGGACCTAGTGAGGCTGGTGAGTGGGATGAAAATATAAGTTAAATAAATTTTAGGTTTTCCCCATTTTAACACAAAATATTAAAAAGTATGTGCAATTTTAGTTTGTTGTTGGAAGTCTTATGTGGAAAACTACTCTATAAACAACACAAATAAACTAATTACTAAATATTAGATTCACTTCTTAAGAGAGCAAATAAGATTCTCATTGGGGGAAAAAAAGAGAGATTTAGCTACCTGAGGCAGCTTGCCTTATACAGGAAGCTAAATGTTTTTATTTCCAAGGATGGGTGTATTTTACTCACTAAGATAAGCCTTGATTATACCCTTCCTTTCTAGGACACCAGAGGGCTGGGTCCTGTGTTGGTGCTGTTCTTCTTGAGCTAAATAACTGTGTATGTGTTGGAAGGACAGGGTAGGAAGGAAGGGTCAAATAAGATACTAAGAATATACTTAATTGAACCATTTTATTTATTGTGTAGGAGCCAGAGATTCACAACAGGAGAATTTTCTAAAATAAACCAACCAAATAAATAGGGGCATTTGCTTGCCATGACTCAAATCTATCAGGAGATAATAATGATAATAATATCTACCAGTTATTAATATTTTATTTTGCACCTGGAAATGTACTAGCAACTCTATGTATTCTTTTATCATCAAGACAACCCTAAAACCTAGATATTATTATTTGCACTAGAAAGTAATTAATAAGTATTTGTTCAATAAGTGAATAAAATCTCTGCCTAACAAATTACTCGCAAAAGCAATTCAATTCACTCATCCAACGATAAAAACTGAGGAAATGCCACGGGCCATATACCTAAAAAATCTTTCAGTTTCCTGGGAACCTGAACCCAGTTGGCCCTTGTAGAAAAAACAAACATCCATGCACATATAACTCACCTAAGGTACGTAACACGTACTAAATATTTACTGACTAATTGAACAGATTGAATGAATGAATGAATGAATATAAGAAAGGTGAAGATGCTCCAGTACAGCAGTCCCCACTTATCCATGTTTTCACTTCTCATAGTTACTCCAGGTCATCCACAGTCCAAAATATTAAATGGAAACATCCGGAAATAAATAACTCATAAATTT
Source organism: Bubalus bubalis (assembly GCF_019923935.1). Classification (NCBI taxonomy): domain Eukaryota; kingdom Metazoa; phylum Chordata; class Mammalia; order Artiodactyla; family Bovidae; genus Bubalus; species Bubalus bubalis. Next base: position 4,685,333 of record NC_059162.1, on the reverse strand, counting down.
TAAATTGTGCAACTTCTGGGTAGCATGATGGAGTCTTGTGCTGTCCAGCTCTATCCTACCCAGAATGTGAGACATTCCTTTGTCCAGTGTATCCTGCTCATTAGCCACTTTGTAGCCCTTTCTCTTATCAGATCGACTGTCACAGGATTACATTACAGGATTACAGAGCTTGAGTTTGCGTAACTCTAACTTTCTTAATAATAGCCCCAAAGCACAGGAGTAGTGATGCTGGCAACTTGGATATGCCAAAGAGAAGCATAACGTATTTCTTTTAAGTGAAAAGACAAAAGTTCTTGATGTAATAAGGGAAGGAAAAAAAATCATATGCTAGGGAATTCCCTGGCGTTCCAGCAATTAGGACTCAGTGTTTCCACTGCTGGGCCCCGGTTTCAATTCCCAGTCAGAAAACTAAGATCCCTTAAGCCAGACTGCACAACAAAAAAAAAAGAAAGAAAGAAAAATCATATGCTGGGATTACTAAGATTTAAGATAAGAATAAATTTTCCTGTAAAATTGTGAAAAAAGAAAAAAAAAATGTGTGGTAGTTTTGTTGTCACACCTCAAAGTGCAAAAGTGGCAGCCATAGTGTGGGTTACGTGCAGAGTTAAGACGCAAAAGGCATTAAATTTGCACAATTAGCTGTTTTGAAAGATACTACATTCACATAAATTTTATTACAGAATATTGTTATATTTATTCTATTTTATTATTCACTGTTATGAATCTCTTACTGTGTCTAATTTATAAATTCAACTTTATCAAAAATATGTATGTGTAGGATTAAAACATAGTATTAATATATACAGGTCAAGTACCATCCACGGTTTCAGGCATCTATGATGGCATCAAGGGTCTTGGAACATATCCCCCAGGGATAAGGGAGGAATACTGTATACTAAGGGACCACTAGAAAGACCAAAGAGAGAAACCACACTGCTTCATTCTGAAGTAGAAAACCAAAACAAGCCTTTTTCCTTCAACTTTGAGGGTGGCAACTTTCATTCTCAAATTCTGGGCTTTCCCACACTGCCACAAAGCACCCCAAAACCAGATGGAAGAAAGAAAGTAGCAAGGAGAGAGAAACTGAATGTCACCAGTCTCTGCCTTCACAATAAAAGAGTTGGGACAAATTCGATGGATTTGATCAATGGATCTAACAAAATAATTTGAGACTTCATGGCTTATTGATCAACGAACTATGCCTGAGAGGTGCCCATCCATCACCTTTGAGGCCAGAGAACTCCCAGAGAAAACACTGCTCCTGCTGCACATCATAGTCACCCTTCTGTATTCAGAAGTTCAGTGGCTCTGTCTACCAGAAAAACATCAGCAGGGCTGAACAAGGCAGTGTTCTTTCTGCAGGGGAAAAGGAGAGGATGAACTGTTAGTAGTCAAAATGAGCCAGAAACTGAGAACATTGTGACTATAATGTTCACCGTGACTTGTCAGGTTGATGTAGGAATCCTAATTCCACAGACAAAGAAAGTGAGGCTCACAGCCATTAAATGAGTTATCACACAGCTAGTAAGTACATTTGCTCCAGAACTTTCCACTCCCCTCCCCACTCCTCCTCTCCAGCCAACTCATTGGACTGTATAAGGATATGATTTCTAGGGGAGTCCTGGGCCAGACGGAGAAGGCAATGGCACCCCACTCCAGTACTCTTGCCTGGAAAATCCCATGGACGGAGGAGCCTGGTAGGCTGCAGTGCATGGGGTCACTAGGAGTCGGACACGACTGAGCGACTTCACTTTCACGCATTGGAGAAGGCAATGGCACCCCACTCCAGTGTTCTTGCCTGGAGAATCCCAGGGACGGGGGAGCCTGGTGGGCTGCCGTCTATGGGGTCTCACAGAGTCGGACACGACTGAAGCGACTTAGCAGCAGCAGCAGCAGCCTGGGCCAGAATAGTTCAGGAACTACAATATCCATTTAAAAAATATTTTATTTCCATCCTTCTAGAATTCATTTTTCAAGGAAAAAATTATTAAGCATTTCCAAGGTGCCATGCGTTAGTCACAGTCGTGTCTGACTCTAGTGCCATGGACTATAGGTGGCAAGCTCCTCTGTCCATGAGAATTCTCAAGGCAAGAATACTGGAGTGAGTAGCCATTTCCTTCTCCAGGGGATCTTCCTGACCCTGGGATCAAACCCGGGTCTCCTGCATTGCAGGCAGATTTTTTACCATCTGAGCCACCAGAGAAGCCCTTTCCAAGGTGCCAACATTCTTCTAAACACTGGGATACAGCAGTGAACAAAGGAAGACAGATTCTTTCCCCTCATGCAGTTTACCCTCTGATGTAAAAGACAGAAAATACATAATAAGTAAATGTGCATGTGTATTTACTAAACAACTTGGATTCCATGGAGTGTGAACCAAAAATCATCATAAGCTCCTTTGAATCATCATAAACTTGTTTGCATGTGCTATGCCGAAACTTTTCTCCAAAATCCCCAGTGATATCTAGGGCACCCAGCTTATCTTTTCTTATCATTTCCAGATATTATTGAATGAGTCTCATTTTAAAAAATTTGAAGTTCCAATCCAAATTAATATTGAAGTATTACTCTCTCTTCAACTTTTTAGGTTTCAGTGTATCCTCCATCCTGGGCTAAGAAATGGACAGCAGGAAAAGTGTGGGGTACTTTATGAGTTTCCACTCTATTTTTTAGTTCTCTTTACTTCTCATTCTATTACCTCCTATTCCTTCAGAATTGGTGGAGAGTGAGGAGAGAAAGTAGGTGCACAATTAAGGGACAGGATAAGGCCTTAATTCTCTTCCTTTTTCTATAATACAATGGATGTTGGCAATTTGATCTCTGGTTCCTCTGCCTTTTCTAAATCCAGCTTGAACATATGGAAGTTCTTGGTTCATGTACAGTTGAAGCCTCACTTGGAGAATTTTGAGCATTACTTTGCTGGCGTGTGAGATGATTGCAATTGTGAAGTAGTTTGAACATTTTTTGTCATTGCCTTTCTTTGGGATTGGAATGAAAATTGACTTTTTCCAGTCCTGCGGTCACTGCTGAGTTTTCCAAATTTGCTGCATATTGAGTGCAACAGTTTAGCTGCAGCATTTTTTAGGATTTGAAATAGCTCAGCTGGAATTACATCACCTCCACTAGTTTTGTTCATAGTGATGCTTCCTAAGGCCCGCTTGACTTTGCACTGCAGGATGTCTGCCTCTTAGTCTTAGTTCAATGCCACCAAACCAGCACTACAAAACAAGCTTTATGACAAAGCTAAAGGAACTTCTCTAGGTGGAAAAGAAAATGCCACAACTAGAGACAAGAAAATAATGAAATGGGAAACCTCACCAGTAAAGGTAAACACCCAGTAAAGGTAGAAAGCCATCCACACACAAATACAATATCTAAACCAATAATCCTGAGAGGAAGAGAATACAGGATATTTGAAATGCATTTGAAACTACGAGATCAGCAACTTGAAGCAACCCTGTGTGTGTGTGTGTGTGTGTGTGTGTGTGTGTGTGTCTATCACTATATCAAACCCTCGTGGTAACCACAAACCAAAAATCTATAATAGATGTACACACACAAAAGAAAAAGAATCCAAACACACACTAAAGAAAGTCCTCAAATCACAAGAGTACAAAGAAAAAGAAAGAAAAGAGACCTACAAAAACAAATCCAAAACAATTAACAAAATGGCAATAAGAACATACATATCAATAATTACCTTAAATGTACATGAATTAAATGCTGCAACCAAAAGACATACACTGGCTGAACAAATATATGCTGTTTACAAGAGACCCACTTCATATCTGGCATGGCCTTTTCTGTTATGGGGCTCTTTGTGGTTCATTTGATGATCTGCTCCCTCTAGTGACCCTTAGAAACATGTCTTGGCAAGGGTCTTGTGCCTCTCAATCAGGTGACCTCCAGATTTATGATCATTATGACCCCACCCACTCACTTACCTTTCTAACCCACACCCTTCCTGTGATGGTCCATATTACACCTCCAATCTTTCTGCTGGGTGCTTTCCACTGGGAGGAAATCCTCTTGAGAAAGATCCTCTTCAAGAAGATTAAAGGCTTGATTGGTGATTCAGGTGTATCTGGTGTGCTGAAAAATGTGATTATCTTGGTCCTGCCATCAGTGAAGAAGGCTTGTTCTCACTGCGGCCCTTTCTGCTCACTCTGCCTTCTGAATGGCTTCAGCTAGTCACTCTGGATCCAACCAGAATGACTGGTCTCTACAGGCAGGAATCTGGTGTTGATCCCCATGTCTATCAGTCTCCTACACACACCAAGATCCCAGGGCACGGGTTACATTTGCTAAGCAGTTTTCATGTAGACCATTTACTTGGCTGATTTTAAAGGGGAAGTTCTCCTTCCCCCAAAGGGAGTCAATGACCAGCATCATTGTTGTTTCATTTCTAAGTCATGTGTAACTCTTTTGTAACCCCATGGACTATAGCCCCGCAGGCCCCTGTGTCCATGGGGTTTCCCAGGCAAGAATACTGGAGTGGGTTGCCATTTCCTTCTCCATGGGATTTTCCTGACCCAAGGATCAAACTTGCATCTCTTGTATTGGCAGGCTGATTCTTTCCCACTGAGCCACCAGAGAAACCCAGCACAGCCACTGGCAACTCTTTAGAGAGATACTTGCCCTCTAGTCTTCCTCTCATCAATCATCTCACCTCTGCTTACATGTCCTTGAGATGTGTGAAGGGCCAAGACCTGCTGGACAAGTTTTTAAATGTCCCCTCACAGATATAAAGATCTGACACTTTTAAAAGATATATCAGCAATCCTAAAGGAATCAACTCTGACTATTTATTGGAAGGACTGATACTGAAACTGAAGCTCCAATACTTTGGCCACCTGATGTGAAGAGCTGACTCATTAAAAAAGACTCTGATGCTAGAAAAGTTTGAAGGCAGGAAGAAAAGAGGACAACAGAGGATGATATGATTGGATGGCACCACTGACTAAATGGACATGAGTTTGAGCAAACTCTGGGAGATGGTGAAGGACAGGGAAGCCTGGCTTGCTGCAGGCCATGGGGTTGCAAAGAGTTAGACACAACTAAGTGACTGAAAAACAACAGGAATTAACACCTCTTGCTCCTACCTTTGAAACCTCAGATAAGTCTAAGACAACAGAAGTATATCCTTATATACACAATGTAATTTCACATAGTAATGAGTGTTATGAAAAACAAGAAAGCAGAGATATGACAGAGAATGTCAAAATGCTCAGTTGTAGGGACAAATCCAGATAGGATCATAAGAGAAAACCAGTTGAAGGAAAAGATGGTGAGCCAGATGCCTGAGTGCTAAGGGGTAAGTCATGCAAAGATCAGGGGCAAGAGCATTAAGCAGAGGAAATAGCAAATGTGCAAGCCCTAAGCAGAAATGAAATAGATGTATTCAAGAAGTAAGAAGAAGGCCAATGCAAGAAGAGTTCAATGAAGGAAAGAAGTGACAGAAGTTAATATAAGAGAGGTGGGTAGAGACAAAATCATGTGATCACATAAGGCTTTGAGAGTGATGGACATCACTGAAGAATTTTGAGTAGCATAGTACTACGAGTCTGGTTTTGTATTTCAAACATCACTCTGGCTGTTAAATGAATTATAGAGGGTGGAATTGTAACCATCCATATGTGCAAACTATGTTGAGGATCTAGTGAGAGCATCATGCTTGATGTGTACATTCAGCTTAGTTATAAAACAGATACACACCAGGGCAATGAAGGAGAAATACAGGATGCTGAGACTCTTTCTACCCTTCTTGAGGTATTATTCAGTCCAATGTCTCAGATTTGAGGCTAGAGGTTGGAAAAGAGGTATTCAACATCCCAGCAAGAGTTGAAAACAATGTATTAAAGTTAATAAGTGTTAAGGAGAGACAAGAAAGCCTTCTATCTCCTTAGTAAGGAAAGATAAGAAAGACTTCCTCAGTGACAAATGCAAAGAAATAGAGAAAAACGATAGAATGGGAAAGACTAGAAATCTCTTCAAGAAAATTAGAGATACCAAGGGAACATTTCATGCAAAGATGGGCACAATAAAGGACAGAAATGGTATGGACCTAACAGAAGCAGAAGATATTAAGAAGAGGTGGCAAGAATACACAGAAGAACTGTACAAAATTGATCTTCATGACCCAGATAATCACGATGGTGTGATCATTCACCTAGAGCCAGGCATCCTGGAATGTGAAGTCAAGTGGGCCTTAGGAAGCATCATTACAAGCAAAGCTAGTGGAGGTGATGGAATTCCAGTTGAGCTATTTCAAATCATAAAAGATGATGCTGTGAAAGTGTTGTACTCAATATGCCAGCAAATTTGGAAAACTCAGCAGTGGCCACAGGACTGGAAAAGGTCAATTTTCATCCCAATCTCAAAGAACAATAATGCCAAAGAATGTTCAAACTACTGCACAATTGCATTCATCTCACATGCTAGCAAAGTAATGCTCAAAATTCTCCAAGCCAGGCTTCAACAGTACATGAACCATGAACTTCCAGATGTTCAAACTGGATTTAGAAAAGGCAAAGGAACCAGAGATCAAATTACCAACCTCTGCTGGATCATAGAAAAAGCAAGAGAATTCCAGGAAAACATCTACTTCTGCTGTATTGATTATGCCAAAGCCTTTGACTATGTAGATCACAACAAACTGGAAAATTCTTCAAGAGATGGGAATACCAGACCACTTTACCTGCCTCCTGAGAAATCTGTATGCAGGTCAGGAAGCAACAGTTAGAACTGGTCATGGAACAACAGACTGATTCCAAATGGGGAAAGAAGTATGTCAAGGCTGTACATTGTCACCCTGCCTATTTAACTGATATGCAGAGTACATCATGCAAAATGCTGGGCTGGATGAAGCACAAGTTGGAATCAAGATAGTCAAGAGAAATATCAATAACCTCAGATACACAGATGATACCAACCTTATGAAGAAAGTGAAGAGGAACTAAAGAGCCTTTTGCTGAAAGTGAAAGAGGAGAGTGAAAAAGTTGCCTTAAAACTCAACATTCACCCAGAGGGATGGTACAGGGAGGGAGAAGGGAGTGGGGTTGGGGATGGGGAACACATGTATACCTGTGGCGGATTTATGTTGGTGTATGGCAAAACCAATACAATATTGTAAAGTAATTAACCTCCAATTAAAATAAATAATTTTTTTAAATAGCAAAACCAAACATATAGGAGAAGAGAATATAAATGAATACTGAACAGCAGGGGAGGTATGGAAGAAATTCCAACAGAAAATATCAGTAGTTTTGGCTACATAAACATGAAGATTTTAGGAATATGAACAAAACTGGGAGATTAATGGCAAGTTGGGAAACTATTTTTGTAATTTATCACAAACTATTGCAAATAAATTAATGTGTAAAGGGCCCACTTAGGCCATCAATGCAAAAAAAAAAAAACATTCAAAAAACAAAAATTATGGCATCCAGTCCCATCACTCCACAGCAAATAGATGGAAAAACAATGAAACAGTGGCAGACTTTATTTTCTTGGGCTCCAAAATCTCTGCAGATGGTGACTGCAGCCATGAAATTAAAAGACGCTTGCTCCTTGGAAGAAAAACTATGACCAACCTAGACAGCATATGTAAAAGCAGAGACATTACTATGCCAACAAAGGTCCATCTAATCAAAGCTATGGTTTTTCCAGTAGCCATGTATGGAAGTCAGAGTTGGACTATAAAGAAAGCTGAGCACCAAGGAATTGATGCTTTTGGTTTTTTGTTTGTTTGTTTGTTTGTTTGTTTACCTTTTATTTATTTATTTTTTTAATTTTATTTTATTTTTAAACTTTACATAACTGTATTAGTTTTGCCAAATATCAAAATGAATCTGCCACAGGTATACATGTGTTTGAACTATGGTGTTGGAAAAGACTCTTGAGAGTCCCTTGGACTGCAAGGAGATCAAACAAGTCAATCCTACAGGAAAATTCATTAGAAAGACTGATGCTGAAGCTGAAGCTCCAATACGTTGGCCACATGTTGCAAAGAACTGACTCATTGGAAAACACTCTGATGCTGGGAAAGATTGAAAGCAGGAGGCAAAGAGGATGACAGAGGATGAGACGGTTGGATGGCATCAGTGACTCAATGGACATGAGTTTGAGCAAGCCCTGGGAGTTGGTGATGAACAGGGAAGTGTGGCGTGCTGCAGTCCATGGGATCACAAAGAATTGGACACGACTGAGCAACTGAACTGAACTGAACTGAAACATATTCAAGAGAAAAGCCTTAAAGAAAAGTTATTTAGACTCTATTTCTGCATAGCAAATTACTCCAAACTTGATAGCCTGAATCAAGGAAACATCTTTTTATAAAACCTAATTGTTTCTATGGGTTTCCCTGGTAGCTCAGCTAGTAAAGAATCCTTCTGCAATGCGGAAGACCCTGGTTCGATTCTTAGGTTGGGAAAATCCCCTGGAGAAGGAATAGGCTACCCAATCCAGTATTCTTGTCCTTCCCTGGTGGCTCAGATGGTAAAGAATTTGCCTCCAATGTGGGAGACTGGGTTTAATCCCTGAATTTGGAAGTTCCCCTGGAGGAGAGCATGGCAACTCACTCCAGTATTCTTGCCTGGAGAATCCCCATGGACAGAGGAACCTGGCAGGCTACTCTCCATGGGGTCACAAAGGGTCAGCCATGACTGAGTGACTAAGCACAGCACAGCACAATTGTTTCTATAGGTGAAGAGCTGAGGAAGGGCTCAGCTGTTGGCTTCTGACTCAGGGTGTCTCGTGGGGCTATGGTCAGATGGAAGCTGAAGTTGGAGCAGTGCAGAGAAGGTACAAGGGGCTGGGTATGCATTGCTCCATCTTCATTTAGTATTAGGGCTTCTCCATGTGGTTTCTCAACCAGGGCGACTTTGAATTTCCTCATATTGTGGTGACTTCAGGGCAGTTAAATTATTTACATGAAGGCTTAGAATTCTAGCTCACCAGGTGGAAGCTCAATCTTTTCTGCCACATTCTTTGGTCCCAATGAATCATAGTCCCTTTCAGATTCCAGAGGAAGGGATATAGAACTCCACCATTTCCCAGTGGGAAAATGCCAAGGTCACATTGCTTATAAAGAATTGGAAGTATTATTGCAACCAACTTCTGAGGAGTTATTTATTTATTTTGGCTTATATATCTATTTTATTTATCCTTCAGTCGCTAAGTCATGTCTGACTCTTTGTAACCCCATGAATGGCAGCGTGCCAAGCTTCTGTGTCCTTCACTATCTCCTATGGTTTTCTCAAACTCATGGCCATTGAGTCAATGATGTCATCCAACCAGCTCATCCTCTGACACCCCCTTCTCCTGCTGTCAATTTTTCCCAGCATTACAGTCTTTTCCAATAAGTTGGCTCTTTGCATCAGATAGTCAAAGTACTGGAGCTTCAGTTTCAGCATCAGTCCATCCAATGAACATTCAGGGTTGACTCCCTTTAGGATCGACTGGTTTGAGCCCCTTGCAGTCTAGGGAACTCTCAAGAGTCATCTCCAGCACCATAATTTGAAAGCATCAATTCTTTAGCACTCAGCTTTTTTCATGTTCCAACTCTCACATCCATACATAACTACTGGAAAAACCATACATTTGACAATATGGACATTTGCCAGTGAAGTGATATCTGTGCTTTTTCGTATGCTGTCTAAGTTTATCATCCCTTTGCTTCCAAGGAGCAAGTTTCTTTTAATTGCATGTTATCATATTACTCCTCTATATTATTGTTGTATTTTTTTTAAATCAGCTCTTCAGTTCAGTTCAGTCGCTCAGTCGTATCTGACTCTTTGGAACCTCATGAATTGCAGCATGCCAGGCCTCCCTGTCCATCACCAACTCCCGGAGTTCACTCAGACTCAAGTTCATCAAGTCAGTGATGTAGAATTTCATTCATTATATTCCTTAAATTTATGTCCCCATGACAGTGTCACCATTGGCTCATGTATTGGCTCAAATATTGTTGATTTATTAAAAAAATTCAGATTTTTGTCTTCTCTTGAGAAATTGAATAATCCTCTAAAACATTGGTTCTATTTCACAGCAAGGCAAAAATTAATGGCAACTCAGAGAGCTGTCCTGGTTCAGACCAATTTCAGCTGTCTCCTGATCAAGAAATGTCATGTTAGTTGAACCACTGGGCTTGCACTGTTACTCTTCTAATCAAGTGGAAAGTGAACAATTATATTGTGTTGAGGAGGATTTTTTTTTTTGCCTTTTTAAATTGAAGTATGGTTGCTATATAATACTATAAGTTACAGGTGTACACTATAGTGGTTCACAATTTTTTAAATTTGTACTCCAGTTATAGTTATTATGAAATATTTGTTATATTATAAAATATATATACTGTAAAATATATTCTTGTAGCTTATTTCAAACCTAATAGTTTGTACTTCTTAATTCCCTATGCCTATCTTACACCTCTTTCCTTCCTTCTCCTTACTGGTAACAGTGATTTGTTCTCTACATCTGTGAGTCTGCTTCTTTTATGTTATATTCACTAGTTTATTGTACTTTTTGAAACCCCATGGACTATACCATCCATGAAATTCTCTAGGCCAGAATACTGGAATGGGTAGCCTTTCCCTTTTCCAGGGGATCTTCCCAACCCAGGGATCGAACCCAGGTCTCCCACATTGCGGGCAGATTCTTTACCAGCTGGACCACAAACTGTGGAAAATTCTGAAAGAGATGGGAATACCAGACCACATGATCTGCCTCTTGAGAAATTTGTATGCAGGTCAGGAAGCAACAGTTAGAACTGGACATGGAACAACAGACTGGTTCCAAATAGGAAAAGGAGTTCGTCAAGGCTGTATATTGTCACCCTGTTTATTCAACTTATATGCAGAATATATCATGAGAAACGCTGGACTGGAAGAAACACAAGCTGGAATCAAGATTGCCGGGAGAAATATTAATAACCTCAGATATGTAGATGACACCACCCTTATGGCAGAAAGTGAAGAGGAACTCAAAAGCCTCTTGATGAAAGTGAAAGTGGAGAGTGAAAAAGTTGGCTTAAAGCTCAACATTCAGAAAATGAAGATCATGGCATCCGGTCCCACCACTTCATAGGAAATAGATGGGGAAACAGTGGAAACAGTATCAGACTTTATTTTTTCTGGGCTCCAAAATCACTGCAGATGGTGACTGCAGCCATGAAATTAAAAGACGCTTACTCCTTGGAAGGAAGTTATGACCAACCTAGATAGCATATTCAAAAGCAGAGACATTACTTTGCCAACAAAGGTCTGTCTAGTCAAGGCTATGGTTTTTCCTGTGGTCATATATGGATGTGAGAGTTGGACTGTGAAGAAGGCTGAGCGCTGAAGAATTGATGCTTTTGAACTGTGGTGTTGGAGAAGACTCTTGAGAGTCCCTTGGACTGCAAGGAGATCCAACCAGTCCATTCTGAAGGAGATCAGCCCTGGGATTTCTTTGGAAGGAATGATGCTAAAGCTGAAACTCCAGTGCTTTGGCCACCTCATGCAAAGAGTTGACTCATTGGAAAAGACTCTGATGCTGGGAGGGATTGGGGGCAAGAGGAGAAGGGGACGACAGAGGATGAGATGGCTGGATGGCATCACTGACTCGATGGATGTGAGTCTGAGTGAACTCCGGGAGTTGGTGATGGACAGGGAGGCCTGGTGTGCTGCGATTCATAGGGTCGCAAAGAGTCGGACACGACTGAGCAACTGACCTGATCTGATCTGATCTATTGTATTTTTAGATTCTACATATAAATGGTATCGTACAGTATTTGCTTTCCTCTGTCTGATTTATTTCACTTAGCATAATGCCCTCTAGGTCAATCCTTATTACTGCAAGTGACAAAATTTCATTCCTTTTTATGGCTGATATTCCATTGTATATATATTAATATACCACATCTTTTTATTTATTCATCTGTCACTGGAAGCTTTGCTTGCTTTCATATTTTGATAAGAGTAAATACTATAGCTATGAACATTGGGGTGCATGTATCCTTTTGAATAATTTTTTGCTTTTTTTCTAATATATGCCCAGAAGTGGAATTATTGCAGCCGACTTTGGAAAATATCTGCCCATGACACCTAAAGTATAGAAAAGTATTACAGGAAGGGTTAAGAGAATAGTGAAAACCAGGGAAGAAACAGAAAAAAAGGCTTTTGGCCATCAGAAGTATTTAGTGGTAAATCAAAAAAAGGGAATAGAATCAAGACACTTATTTTGTACAACACTAGGAACAAAAGTAATATCTGCCTATAACAATAGATGCCTACAATAACATAGATCTATGTGTGCGCGCACACACACACACACACACACAGACAACTATAGCTCCCAGAACCCTCTAACCCAACACTGTAATAACTTCCACTCTGATCAGTATTTTTTATCCACAGTGATTGTGGCAACTGGCGCCTGAGCTCTACTACCTCTACATACATTTATGTATCCTTGGAGAGCTTCCTCTGACCTTCAGGAGAGGGCTTGCTAATGGTTGTCCTTTCAGCTCAGGGCAAAGTAATTTCCTTGGAATCCTATTGTCATCCATCCTCCTCACATGAACAGCCTGGAGAAGTGGAGTTGCAAAGTGCATGGCTTGGATGCCAGTGGATTGGCAGGGCTCCAGCTTCTTACTCTCGGCAACCTTGTTCTGCCATTTGATGTTAAATATAGTACATAAGGGGGCAGGGTGAGAATGCTAGTGTCCCAGACAAATTCTAATTCTTCCTGTTCCCCATCTATCACCATCTCTTTATCTCTCTCTTTTATGTACTTATCATCACAGTGCTCACTTAATTCCAGTCCTTTTATTCTGTAACAAGCTGATCCACACTTTTGTAATGGGACGCTCTGCTTAAAAACATCACAACTGGATTTCCCTTCCAGTCCAGTGGTTAAGGCTCCACACTTCCACTGCAGAGAGCACGGGTTTGAATCCTGCTCTGGAAACTAATCCTGCCTCCCATGCCCATGCAATCAGAAAACAAACAAGCAAAGAAACAAGACACATCACAATTACATATTCAACTAACTAATGTTAGTTGAAATTAACATTTCACCTAACCAGCACTATCTCACCAGAATCCTTAGAAAACCAGAAATGAGAGTAAAAAACATCAAATCATAGAAGCCAACTTTATATTTTAAAAAGTTGCCAAGAGGGAGAAGAGGTGTGGGAGGGATAAATTGGGAATTTGGGATTAGCAGATGCAAACTAATATATATAGGATGAATACCACTGTTCCCATTGTTTCCCCCATCTATTTGCTATGCAGTGACAAGACTGGATGCCATGATCTTCATTTTTTTAATATTGAGTTTTAAGCCAGTTTTTTTCATTCTTATTTCACTTTCATCAAGAGGCTCTTTAGTTCCCCTTTGTGTTCTGTCATAAGGGTGGTGTCATCTGCATATCTGAGGTTATTGATATTTCGCCCGGCAATCTTGATTCCAGCTTGTGCTTCATTCAGCCCAGCATTTCATATGATGTTCAGTTCAGTCACTTAGTCATGTCCGACTCTTTGTGACCCCAAGGACTGCAGCATGCCAGGACTCCCTGTCCATCACCAACTCCCAGAGCTTACTCAAACTCATGTTCATTAAGTCAGTGATGCCATCCAACCATCTCATCCTCTGCTGTCGTCCCCTTTCCCCCTGCCTTCAATCTTTCCCAGCATCAGGGTCTTTTCCAATGAGTCAGCTCTTCGAATCAGGTGACCAAAGTATTGGAGTTTCAGCTTCAGCATCAGTCCTTCCAATGAATATTGAGGATTGATTTACTTTAGGATGGGCTGATTGTATCTTCTTGCAGTCCAAGTGATGCTCAAGAGTCTTCTCCAACACCACAGTTCAAAAGCATCAATTCTTCAGTGCTCAGCTTTCTTTATAGTCCAACTCTCACATCCATACATGACCACTGGAAAAACCATGGCTTTGACTAGATGGACTTTTGTTGGCAAAGTAATATCTCTGCATTTTAATATGCTGCCTAGGTTGGTCATAACTTTCCTTCCAAGGAGCAAACATCTTTTAATTTCATGACTTCAGTCCCCATTTGCAGTGACTGATGGAGCCCAAAAAAATAAAATCTGTCACTATTTCCATTGTTTCCCCACCTATTTGCCATGAAGTGATGGGGCCAGATACCGTAATCTTAGTTTTCTGAATGTTGAGCTTTAAGCCAACTTTTTCACTCTCCTCTTTCACTTTCATCAAGAGGCTCCTTAGTTCTTCTTCACTTTCTGCCATAAGGGTGGTGTCATCTGCATATCTGAGGTTATTGATATTTCTCCTGGCAATCTTGATTATAGTTTGTGCATCATCCAGCCCAGCATTTTTCATGATGTACTCTGCATATAATTTAAATGAGCAGGGTGACAATATACAGCTTTGACATGCTCCTTTCCCAGTTTGGAACCAGTCTGTTGTTCCATGTTCAGTTATAACCATGTTCAGCTTCTTGACCTATATACAGATTTCTCAGGAGGCAGGTCAGGTGGTCTGGTATTCCCATCTCTTTAAGAATTTTCCATGGTTTGTTATGATCCACACAGTCAAAGGTTTTAGCATAGTCAATTAGACCGAAGTAGATGTTTTTCTGGAATTCTGTTGCTTTTTTGATGATCCAGCAGATGTCGGCAATTTGATCTCTGGTTCCTTTGCCTTTTCTAAATCGAGTTTGAACATATGGAAGTTCATGTACTGTTGAAGCTTAGCTTGGAGAATTTTGAGTATTACTTTACTAGTATGTGAGATGAGTTCAATTGCGTGGTAATTTGAGCATTCTTCGGCATTGCCTTTCTTTGGAACTGGAATGAAAACTGACCTTTTCCATTCCTATGGCTCACTGTTGAGTTTTCCATATTTGCTGGCATGTTGAGTGCAGCACTTTCAGAGCACCGTCTTTTAGGATTTGAAATAGCTCAGCTGGCTGTTTGTTTTTCTGATAATGAGTTGTATGAGTTGCTTGTATGTTTTGGAAATTAATTCTTTGTCATTTGTTTCCTTTGCTATTATTTTGTCTTATTCTGAGGGTTGTCTTTTCACCTTGTTTGTAGTTTCCTTTACTATGCAAAAGCTTTTAAGTTTTATGAAGTTCAACTTATTTGTTTTTATTTAAATTTCCATTACTCTAGGGGGTGGGTCATAGAGGATCTTGCTTTGATTTGTGTCATCAAGTGTTCTGCCTATGTTTTCCTCTAAGAGTTTATAATTTCTGGTCTTACATTTAGGTCTTTAATCCATTTTGAGTTTATCATCGTGTACAGCATTAGTAGTGTTCTAATTTCATTCTTTTACATGCAGCTGTCCAATTTTCCCACCACCACATACTGAACAGGCTATCTTTGCCCCCATTGTATATTCTTACCTCTTTTGTCAAAAATAAGGTACTCATAGGCAAATGCACCTCTCCTATTACCTGTTTAGAGCCAGGCCACTGAATGTCAGCTCTATAATCTTTGTTAACCACTCTAGACCTCAGTTTCATAGTCTGTTAACTGAGAAAATGCAGTGGATAATTTCTCTGTTCCTATTTAGGTTTCTGACTTGAAGACTCAGAATATTGTGTGTGGTATATCTCAGTTAAAATAGAATATTCAATTAAGTATAAAATTCATTACCTTCATTCTACTTAGTTTCTACTATAGTAGTGAAATTCTATAACTAGAAATTCTATAACTAGTATTCTAGTTATAGAATTTACCTGTATATCATTAAATTTCATAAATGTTTTGACTTTTATTTATGCTCTTATTTTAACTTCAAAATCTCCATAACAAATTGGTGACCCAAATTTTTGTGTCCTACCAAGTAAATAACATTGAAGGGATAGAAGCAATCATATAACAGGCAAGAGATTCTGTTTGGTATAGTTTGTATGGTTCTTCTTTTCTTGAGTTAGAAAAATACTGTAAGGTCTTTCAAAATGAAAAATAAAACTATGGAAATATAAGTCATTCAAAAATGTTCCTGTATCAGAACTTTATAATAATTTTTCACAGACACATAGAAAAAATACCTAAGCTCATCTATAGACCTAAGTCAAGGTTAAGTTTAAATCAACTGTCTAAGAATTATATCTCATACATCTGTGTCTCTTTTGCTGTCTCTGTGGGAGAGGGAGAGGGTGGGATGATTTCAGAGAATGGCATTGAAACATGTATAATATCATATAAGAAACAAATCGCCAGTCCAGGTTCGATGCATGATACAGGATTCTTGGGGCTGGTGCACTGGGATGACCCAAAGGGTTGGTACAGGGAGGGAGGTGAGAGGGGGGGTTCAGGATGGGGAACACGTGTACACCCATGGCAGATTCATGTTGATGTATGGCAAAACCAATACAATATTATAAAGTAATTAACCTCCAATTAAAATAAATAAATTTAATAAATAAATAAATAAAATCATCCCTTGATACCACACAAACAAAATAAATAAATAAATAATTATATCTCATAATTTTAGAGCACTTTCAAGTTAGCTAACACTTTCACACACATTATTTCATCTGAATCCCACAAAGACCCTGAGTCACTGTTAACTGAAATGAAAGTGCTGATCTCATTTTATAGATGCATCAACTAAGATCAAAGAGGATAAGTGACTTATCCCAAAACACAAAAGTATTTAGAGAAAAAATCAGGCCCTATTAGAACCGTAGAATTCAAAGTTCATAGGAATCCTAATGGTCACCTAGTGAAACTTCTCATGAAGCATCAGTCCTACGGCAATGATGGCCAACCGCCACAATTAGGGCTCCCCTTTCCATACTAGAGATTTATAACTGGGAGGTGTCTTTCCAGCCAGGGACCACATAGCCCAGTCTTTCTGGTGTCTGCTGCTGCTGCTGCTAAGTCGCTTCAGTAGTGTCCAACTCTGTGAGACCCCATAGACGGCAGCCCACCAGGCTCCCCAGTCCCTGGGATTCTCCGGGCAAGAACACTGGAGTGGGTTGCCATTTCCTTCCCCAATGCATGAAAGTGAAAAGTGAAAGTGAAGTCACTCAGTTGTGTACGACTCTTAGCGACCCCATGGACTGCAGCCTACCAGGCTCCTCTGCCCATGAATTTTCCAGGCAAGAGGGTTGCCATTGCCTTCTCCTTCTGGTGTCTAGATATGATCAATTATCACCTCTATCTGATATATGGGTATGACCAATTATCAGCATGATTGAGCAGAAGTTCTCTTTTTTTTTTTTCTCTATCCTTTTCCACCCTAATTCAGAGGACACTGAAGCTCAATGAGATGGTAGCCAAAATAGAAAGTGCCTTGAATCACCCAAAGAAAGAAAGTTGTCTGCCAACTGGAACACTTGTACATGAACAAGAAATAATCTGAATTTGTGTTAAGACAGCAGCATTAGATATTTACTATTTTCCATAGTTAGCATTATCCTAAAAAATAAAATTGCTTACAAGCCCCGTACCTCCAATTAAATACTATCGAGGGGCTCGCTCCTACCATGGCAGTTCATTTCATGTTTGAAGAGCTTCTGACTATGAAAAAGATTTCTCTGCATTAAGCAGATTTTTTCCTGTTAGTTCAGTTTGGTCCTGTTATGCCTCTTGAATGCACACAAAACTGACCTTCCATTTATGTCAGCCTCTAACACGTTATTACAGAGGATCCTTGTTATAGGCGAATGAGTCTTTATAGAAATTACATTTCCATTAAAAATAAAATTTAAAAAAAAAAAAGAGTCTAAGTTTCTCCTCTCAGGCAATGCTTGCAATTTGAGACAAAGAACAAGGGTTTGATAAATACTGAATATTTTATGGAAGATTGTCCTGATTTTGGAGTTGAGTTTTCACTTTTCTTGGAAGCATTTCTCAATTCATTGAGACAAGTTAGGTTATTTCCCTGTTGTACCCTCACAGCTACTCACAACTTTTTCTATTATAACCCACCCCGAGAATCCCATGGACGGAGAAGCCTGGTAGGCTGCAGTCCATCGGGTCGCACAGAGTCAGACACAACTGAAGCGACTTGGCAGCTGGCAGCAGTCACATGATATTATAATTGTAAATCTATCTGCATCTGAACTAAGACTATAACTAGCAAGAAGTCCCCTACCACTCTTTCATTTTACCTGGAGCTACAGCTTATATAATAATTCCATGGGATTTTATCCCCATTATAGTCCTTCAGTAAGTGCTATAAGGTGACCTCAAGATTCTCTTCAGTTCAGTTCAGTCACTCAGTCAGGTCCGACTCTTTGCGACCCCATGAATGGCAGCATGCCAGGCCTCCCTGTCCAACACCAACTCCCAGAGTTCACCCAGACTCACATCCATCGAGTCAGTGATGCCATCCAGCCATCTCATCCTCTGTTGTCCCCTTCTCCTCCTGCTCCCAATCCCTCCCAGCATCACAGTTTTTTCCAATGAGTCAACTCTTCTCATGAGGTGGCCAAAGTACTGGAGTTTCAGTTTTAGCATCATTCCTTCCAAAGAAATCCCAGGGCTGATCTCCTTCAGAATGGACTGGTTGGATCTCCTTGCAGTCCAAGGGACTCTCAAGAGTCTTCTCCAACACCATAGTTCAAAGGCATCAATTCTTTGGCGCTCAGCTTTCTTCATAGTCCAATTCTCACATCCATACATGACCACTGGAAAAACCATAGCCTTGACTAGACGGACCTTTGTTGGCAAAGTAATGTCTCTGCTTTTCAATATGCTATCTAGAGCCCAAAAAATGATGCTCATGTGCCCTTCTTTCTCTTTCCCTTAGGTTACCCCTCAGTCTACTTTGTGGGTGCCTGGAAGCCTCATGTTCCTATTTCCCTTGTTCACTCATTTTCTATCACTCCCACTACACTCACACACACACACACACACACACACACACACACATACACACACACCTGCTTCTTCCTACCTGTGCTTCATCCCTTGCATTCAAGCAGAGAAAAGATAATGTGTTTAGAGCACCACTGAGATAACAAATTATAAACTTGCTAATAATATTGATACCACTTATAGCATAGCTTGAGAAATCACTATGTAAATTGAAGAAAGTATGGAAAACCACTAGACCATTCAGGTATGACCTAAATCAAATCCCTTATGATTATGCAGTGGAAGTGATGAATAGATTCAAAGGATTAGATCTGATAGACAGAGTGCATGAAGAACTATGGACAGAGGTTTGGGACATTGTACTGGAGGCAAGGATCAAGACCATCCCCAAGAAAAAGAAATGCAAAAAGGCAAAATGGTTCTGTGACGAGGCCTTACAAATAGCTGTGAAAGAAGAGAGGTGAAAGGCAATGGAGAAAAGGAAAGACATACCCATCTGAATGCAGAGTTCCAAAGAATAGCAAGGAGAGATAAGAAAGCCTTCCTCAGTGATCAATGTAATGAAATAGAGGGAAATGATAGAATGGGAAAGTCTAGAGATCTTTTCAAGAAAATTAGAATTACCAAGGGAATAGTTCATGCAAAGATGGGCTCGATTAAGGACAGAAATGGTATGGACCAAACAGAAGCAGAAAATATTAAGAAGAGGTGGCAAGAATATACAGAAGAACTATATGAAAAAAAGATCTTCATGCCCCAGATAATCACAATGGTGTGATCACTCACCTAAAGCCAGACATCCTGGAATGTGAAGTCAAGTGGGCCTTAGGAAGCATCACTATGAACAAAGCTAGTGGAGGTGATGGAATTACAACTGAACTATTTCAAATCATAAAAGATGATGCTGTGAAAGTGCTGCATTCAGTATGTCAGCAAATTTGGAAAACTCAGTAGTGGCCACAGGTCTGGAAAAGGTCAGTTTTCATTCCAATCCCAAAGAAAGGCAATGCCAAA
This sequence comes from Bubalus bubalis, assembly GCF_019923935.1. Classification (NCBI taxonomy): domain Eukaryota; kingdom Metazoa; phylum Chordata; class Mammalia; order Artiodactyla; family Bovidae; genus Bubalus; species Bubalus bubalis. The sequence goes on along the minus strand of NC_059162.1, from coordinate 4,665,519 downwards.
GAATGCTCAAACTACCACACAATTGCAATCATCTCACATGCTAGTAAAGTAATGCTCAAAATTCTCCAAGCCAGTGCACCAGCCCCAAACATCCTGTATCCTGCATCGAACCTGGACTCCAATTCATTTCTTATATGATACTATACATGTTTCAATGCCATTCTCCCAAATCATCCCCGTGCCTCTCACAGAGTCCAAAAGACTATTCTATACATCTGTGCCTCTTCTGCTGTCTCTCATACAGGGTTATCATTACCATCCTTCTAAATTCCATAAATATGCATTAGTATACTGTATTGGTGTTTTTCTTTCTGGCTTACTTCACTCTGTATAATCAGCCAATTAAAATTTTTTAAAAAGTACATTATAAAAAAAAAAGAAAGTAAAAAAAAATTCTCCAAGCCAGGCTTCAGCAATATGTGAACCGTGAACTTCCAGATGTTTAAGCTGGTGTTAGAAAAGGCAGAGGGACCAGAGATCAAACTGCCAACATCCACTGGATCATCAAAAAAGCAAGAGAATTCCAGAAAAACATCTACTTCTGCTTTATTGACTATGTCAAAGCCTTTGACTGTGTGGATCACAATAAACTGTGGTAAATTCTGAAAGAGATAGGAATACCACACCACCTGACCTGCCTCTTGAGGAATCTGTATGCAGATCAGAAAGCAACAGTTAGAACTGGACGTGGAACAACAGACTGGTTCCAAATAGGGAAAGGAGTATGTCAAGGCTATATATTGTCACCCTGCTTATTTAACTTATATGCAGAGTACATCATGAGAATCACTAGGGTGGATGAAGCACAAGCTGGAATCAAGATTGCTGGGAGAAATATCAGTAATCTCAGATATACAGATGACAGCACCCTTATGGCAGAAAGTGAAGAACTAAAGAGCCTCATTTCCTCTAAAGTCAGGAACAAGACAAGGGTGCCCACTCTCACCATTACTATTCAACACAGTTTTGGAAGTTTTGGCCACAGCAATCAGAGCAGAAAAGGAAATAAAAGGAATCCAAATTGGAAAAGAAGAAGTAAAACTCTCACTATTTGCAGATGACATGATCCTCTACATAGAAAACCCTAAAGACTCCACCAGAAAATTACTAGAACTAATCAGTGATTATAGTAAAGTTGCAGGATATAAAATCAACACACAGAAATCCCTTGCATTCCTATACACTAATAATGAGAAAACAGAAAGAGAAATTAAGGAAACAATTCCATTCACCATTGCAACGGAAAGAATAAAATATTTAGGAATATATCTACCTAAAGAATCTAAAGACATATATATAGAAAACTATAAAACACTGGTGAAAGAAACCAAAGAGGACACTAATAGATGGAGAAATATACCATGTTCATGGATTGGAAGAATCAATATAGTGAAAATGAGTATACTACCCAAAGCAATTTATAGATTCAATGCAGTCCCCATCAAGCTACCAATGGTATTCTTCACAGAGCTAGAACAAATAATTTCACAATTTGTATGGAAATACAAAAAAACTTCGAATAGCCAAAGCTATCTTGAGAAAGAAGAATGGAACTGGAGGAATCAACCTACCTGACTTCAGGCTCTACTATAAAGCCACAGTCATCAAGACAGTATGGTACTGGCACAAAGACAGAAATATAGATCAATGGAACAAAATAGAAAGCCCAGAGATAAATCCACGCACCTATGGACACCTTAACTTTGACAAAGGAGGCAAGAATACACAATGGATTAAAGACAATCTCTTTAACGATACTGGATGCTTGGGGCTGGTGCACTGGGACGACCCAGAGGGAGGGTATGGGGAGGGAGGAGGTAGGAGGGTTCAGGATGGGGAGCACGGGTATACCTGTGGTGGATTCATTTTGATGTTTGGCAAAACTAATACAATATTGTAAAGTTTAAAAATAAAATAAAATTAAAAAAAAAAAAAACAAGTGGTGCTGGGAAAACCGGTCAACCACTTGTAAAAGAATGAAACTAGAACACTTTCTAACACCATACACAAAAATAAACTCAAAATAGATTAAAGATTTAAACGTAAAACCAGAAACTATAAAACTTCTAGAGGAGAACATAGGCAAAACACTCTCCGACATACATCACAGCAGGATCCTCTATGACCCATCTCCCAGAATATTGGAAATAAAAGCAAAAATAAACAAATGGGACCTAATTAAACTTAAAAGCTTCTGCACAACAAAGGAAACTATTAGCAAGGTGAAAAGGCAGCCTTCAGAATGGGAGAAAATAATAGCAAATGAAGCAACTGACAAACAACTAATCTCAAAAATATACAAGCAACTCCTACAGCTCAACTCCAGAAAAATAAATGACCCAATCAAAAAATGGGCCAAAGAACTAAATAGACATTTCTCCAAAGAAGACATACAGATGGCTAACAAACACATGAAAAGATGCTCAACATCACTCATTATCAGAGAAATGCAAATCAAAACCACTATGAGGTACCATTTCACCCCAGTCAGAATGGCTGCAATCCAAAAGTCTACAAGCAATAAATGCTGGAGAGGGTGTGGAGAAAAGGGAACCCTCTTACACTGTTGGTGGGAATGCAAACTAGTACAGCCACTATGGAGAACAGTGTGGAGATTCCTTAAAAAACTGGAAATAGATCTGCCTTATGATCCAGCAATCCCACTGCTGGGCATACACACCAAGGAAACCAGAAGGGAAAGAGACACGTGTTCCCCAATGTTCATCGCAGCACTGTTTATAATAGCCAGGACATGGAAGCAACCTAGATGTCCATCAGCAGATGAATGGATAAGAAAGCTGTGGTACATATACACAATGGAGTATTACTCAGCCATTAAAAAGAATACATTTGAATCAGTTCTAATGAGGTGGACGAAACTGGAGCCTATTATACAGAGAGAAATAAGCCAGAAAGAAAAACACCAATACAATATACTAATGCATATATATGGAGTTTAGAAAGATGGTAACAATAACCCTGTGTACAAGACAACAAAAGAGACACTGATGTATAGATCAGTCTTATGGACTCTGTGGGAGAGGGAGAGGGTGGGAAGATTTGGGAGAATGGCATTGAAACATGTATAATATCATGTATGAAACGAGTTGCCAGTCCAGGTTCAATGCACTATACTAGATGCTTGGGGCTGGTGCACTGGGATGACCCAGAGGGATGGTATGGGGAGGGAGGAGGGAGGAGGGAGGAGGGTTCAGGATGGGGAACACATGTATACTGTGGTGGATTCATTTCGATATTTGGCAAAACTAATACAATATTGTAAAATTTAAAAATAAAATAAAATTTTTTAAAAAAAGTGAAAGAGGAGAGGGGAAAAGTTGGCTTAAAGCTCAACAGTCAGAAAACTAAGATCATGGCATCTGGTCCCATTGCTTCATAGCAAACAGATACAGAAACAGTGGAAACAGTGACAGAGTTTATTTTCTTTGGCTCTAAAATCACTGAAGATGGTGACTGCAGCCATGAAATTAAAAGACACTTGCTACTTGGAAGAAAAGTTATGACCAACCTAGACAGCATATTAAAATGCAGAGACATTACTTTACCAACAAAAGTCCATCTAGTCAAAGCTATGGTTTTTCCAGTGGTCATGTATGGATGTGAGAGTTGGACTATAAAGAGAGCTGAGTGCCAAAGAATCGATGCTTTTGAACTGTGGTGTTGGAGAAGACTCTTGAGAGTCCCTTGGACAGCAAGGAGATCCAACCAGTCCATCCTAAAGGAAATCAGTCCTCAATATTCATTGAAAAGACTGATGTTGAAGCTGAAACTCCAATATTTTGGTCACCTGATGTGAAGAGCTGACTCATTGGAAAAGACCCTGATGCTGGTAAAGATTGAAGGCAGGAGAAGAAGGAGACAACAGAGGGTGAAATGGTCAGATGGCATCACTGACTCAATGGACATGAGTTTGAGTAAACTCTGGGAGTTGCCGATGGACAGGCAGGCCTGGTGTGCTGCAGTCCATGGGGGTCACAAAGAGTCAGACACGACTGAGTCACTGAACTGAACTGAAAACCCCTCCTTATGATGAGGAAAACTGATGTGTGGTGGGAGATTGAGGAGCTGAATGAGGAAGGAAAAAGAATGAAAGAATTTGGAATCTCCTTCATTGCATGTGACTCTCGAATTTGCTTATATGACTTCTCTTCCAAATTAGTATATATTTATTTAGTCATTTATATAAAACTTCTGTAACACTTACTAAATGCCAGGATTATTCTAAGAGTTTTTGCAAATGTTAACTCATTTTACCCTGATAATCACTCCATAAGGCAGAGTATCTTGATGTCCCTATTTTATAGGTGAGGAAATTGGAGACAGAGGTGGTGTGATTTGCCTAATGTCACTAACCAGTAAAGGCTGCCTCAGGTATTCATGGACTCACAAATTTATTATAAAAATAAATATACTGGATTCTTTAAAAACTTATTATAAACTGTTAAGGACATCAGTCCAATGTGCTGTGGTCACAAATGTCAACAAGATGATGAGTATTATGCACAAGGGTATGGTAAAATACAGAGCAGATCACATTCAGCATTTGCCAAGAAAACAGAATGAATATATTGCCCTCTGAAATGCAATGCTTTTCTAATTCCTATACCTCTAGAAACAGACTGAGAAATTAGAACAAATCTAGAATGAGAACATTTTAATGGCTTAGAGCATGGAAAGCGGTAATCATGGAAGGACAGCCTGAAAAGATTCAAATTACACTATGATTATAAAAAAGCAATTCTCTGCCATTAGTATCCCATATAATATTTAACAACATTTCTTAATTTAGTTATACATACATATTTAAAGTCTCAGATTAAATAAAGTAAAATGTTATTTTAGAAATAATGTTTCTTCTAACTCACATTTCATGAAACAATTATGCTCAAACTCTTCATGTGCACTTTTAGTATGAATAACCCTTTCATTATTAAAGTCACATTTTGAGTCATCTAGCACAGTTTTGCAAAGCACATCCTCTTCACTGTCATTGAAATCATTTGAGCTGCAGTACTTTAAATCCATTTGTGATGCCTCACCAGAAATTGGATTCCAAATCACAAGTACCCATGCACATAGCACTTGGATAATTCATTTCATTTGCATATTATAATAATAGCACTATAACTTATTACATGTTTTCTCTTCAATTTAATTACCTATCTGTTCTGCTTTTTAAAAGTTGTTCACAATGACACCAAACACTTGGAACTGTGAGATTATACCCCCCCAGATAATGGCTAAATTATGAATATCTTTGTCTCCTTTTAATAATTTCATCAGATGATTTCTCTAACCAACACAAGGTAGCACTGATGGAAATGATCTGAATATAATTTGTCTTCTTTGAAAAATACTTTATTGTTTCAGTTCAGTTCAGTTGCTCAGTCGTGTCTGACTCTTTGTGACCCTATGAATCGCAGCACACCAGGCATCCCTATCCATCACCAACTCCCGGAGTTCACTCAGACTCACGTCCATCGAATCAGTGATGCCATCCAGCCATCTCATCCTCTGTCATCCCCTTCTCCTCCTGCCCCCAATCCCTCCCAGCATACAAGTCTTTTCCAATGAGTCAGCTCTTCACATGAGGTGGCCAAAGTACTGGAGTTTCAGCTTTAGCATCATTCCTTCCAAAGAAATCCCAGGGCTGATCTCCTTCAGAATGGACTGGTTGGATCTCCTTGCAGTCCAAGGGACTCTCAAGAGTCTTCTCCAACACCACAGTTCAAAGGCATCAATTCTTCGGTGCTCAGCTTTCTTCACAGTCCAACTCTCACATCCATACATGACCACTGGAAAAACCATAGCCTTGACTAGACGGACTTTTGTTGGCAAAGTCATGTCTCTGCTTTTCAATATGCTATCTAGGTTGGTCATAACTTTTCTTCCAAGGAGTAAGCGTCTTTGGAAAATATATTTCAGAGAGCATGCCATAATATGAGAGATTGTAGACTCAAAAGTAACCATTCCTTCTTTTCTAAGAGATTATTAAAAGATCACTCACACATACAGATGTTAATTATGAATTTTAAAATTATAATAAAAGCTAAAGTTCTATTATTTCTTTTATACTTTATTGCCTAGGGCGTTGATTGTTCATGATTCAAAAAGATGCCAAACATTCATTGAACACTTACTGTGTACTGAGGGCTGATGTATATGATTTCCCAGAAGAAGTAAAATAACATTCAGGTATAAATTTAATTATGTCTAGCTTGCAAGTGAATTAATTGGGACTCAAAAAGTTTTTAAATACCTTGTTTCCCATAATCACTAAAGTGGTGAATTAGAACTGAGATGTCTCTGAATATAAAACCCTTCTTTTTTCTGTCATGTCAGAAAGCTCAAACTATTAGAACAAAGACCTATATCTTAAAGGTTTCAGTTCAGTTCAGTCGCTCAGTCATGTCTAACTCTTTGTGACCCCATGAATCGCAGCACGCCAGGCCTCCCTGTCCATCACCAACTCCTAGAGTTCACTCAGACTCACGTCCATCAAGTCGGTGATGCCATCCAGCCATCTCATCCTCTGTCATCCCCTTCTCCTCCTGCCCCCAATCCCTCCCAGCATCCGAGTCTTTTCCAATGAGTCAGCTCTTCACATGAGGTGGCCAAAGTACTGGAGTTTCAGCTTTAGCATCATTCCTTCCAAAGAAATCCCAGGGCTGATCTCCTTCAGAATGGACTGGTTGGATCTCCTTGCAGTCCAAGGGACTCTTAAGAGTCTTCTCCAACACCACAGTTCAAAGGCATCAATTCTTCGGTGCTCAGCTTTCTTCACAGTCCAGCTCTCACATCCATACACGACTACTGGAAAAACCATAACCTTGACTAGATGGACTTTTGTTGGCAAAGTAATGTCTCTGCTTTTCAATATGCTATCTAGGTTGGTCATAACTTTTCTTCCAAGGAGTAAGCGTCTTTTATTTAGAGAGATAAATATAAAATAGAGTATATGTTACTTTATGTAATATAGGAATTTATGTTTTTATAATGCTTTATAGTTTTTATAGTCCTTTGCATTTATTATCTCATTTTATAACTGTAAAAATTAAATGCCTCCCAAACAAGATATGGTCTAAAAACACGAAGTGACTCATTTGCAGTAAGTATTCCTGCAGCCTATCCATTATAGTATGTTATCAAAACTTAGAAGTTTATCCATCCGAAAGGTGAAAAGTGATATCTAATTCTCATTTTGTCTTGCATTTCTCATTATAATTAGTGAGAATGAACATTTTTTATTGTTTTCAGGTCCTATGCCTTTTTTTTTCCCCTGTGAACTCTGCATTCATAACTTTCATCCATTTTTTCTATAGGGTATTTGCAGTTTTTGTTTCTGTTTTAAGCTTTTTATATATTAGGGGCATTAACCCTTTGTGTTGTAATTTGCAAATATTTTTCCATATTATTGTTTATGTTTCTATTTAGTTTATAGTCTTTATTGTCATTACATGAGGGAATTTTGGTTTTTGTTTATTTATAAAGTCAAATTTACTAACCTTTTTCCTAGTGCTTCCAGAGAGTGAGGCATGTCTTGTTCGCTTTTAGGTTGTGAAGGACCTCCCCTGTGTTTTCATCTAGTCTATCTATGGCTTTACTTTTCACCATTAGTATTCATTTGGAACTCATCCTGGTACATAGTGCAAGGAATAAACCAATTATATCCTTTTCTATATATCATTCCAGCACCTCTGTTTCTTTTTCATTCTTATATTTTTGAATATGATTTTATACATTACCAGTCATAGAGCTTCCCTGGTGGCTCAAATGGTAAAGAATCTGCCTGCAGTGCAGGAGACCCAGGTTCAATCCCTGGGTCGGGAAGATCCCCTGGAGAAGGAAATGGTAACCCACTCCAGTACTCTTGCCTGGAGAATTCCATGGACAGAGGAGCCTGGAGGGTTACAGTTGATGGGATCACAAAGAGTTGGATAGGACTAAGTGATGAACTTTCATTTTTCAATCATTAACTGTTTAAATGGCTATAGAATTCTTGGTTGCAAATAATTTCCTTGGAATTTTTAGCATCCAGCATCCTCCTATACCCAATCCTGTTATTGAGACATTCCATGTCATTCAAATTTCTTTTTTGGTGAGAAGGGGAGTGGTGTATGAAATCTGTTTTTTCTCCCCTCCTCTCTCTTCATGTCCTTTCCTTCTTTATCCCTCTTTCATCTCTCTCTTTTAGGTTAGGCTCTTCTCTTCTGTAGTTTTGAAATTTCATGCCAAGATATCTTTCTGAGTGTATTATTTTTACATTGTGCTGAACACTTTGTGAATCTTTTCAATCTACAACCATATATCCTTTAACTTTTGAAAATTTTCTTATGTTATTCCTTTTCCAATACCTAGCTTTTATTTTCTCTACTTTCTTTCTAGAAATAACTAGTGGTAAATTGTGGATTAATTTTCTAATTTTCTTTCTTACTTCTCTCTAATGTTCCATCACTTTGACTGATTCTACTTTCCAGGAGAGCTCCTAAATATTTTTCTCAAACGATAATATGGAAATTTATATTTCTATTGCTTTTTTCAGAACTTTTTCCCTGAATATTCTATTATAATTGTATTCTGCAAGCAGTATTTTTCAAGGAAGCATTCCCTGAATATTCTATTATAATTGTATTCTGCACTAAGTGGAGTTAAACGAGTCTTCACACAGTCTTCGGAGTCCATGTAAACTTTCCTGCCCATGAAGCTAGTGTTTGTTTCTTGGAAGCAGTATTTTTCTCTTATTTCTTTGGAAATTATAATTTTGGAATGTTTATTTTATTTTTCCTACCTGCAATGTCAGTTTGCATTTTGGAGGACTTCCTCAACTATCTGACAACTTTGGTTTTTATTTTTAAGAGTGAATGTAGGGCTTTCTGAGTGTATGTGAAAAGTAGGGCTTTCTCTCAGAAGTTTCTTGAAAAATAATAGGAATTAGAGATTGGCATTCCGTGGAAGCCATCAAATATCCTATCTCCAGGAACAAATCTTTTATTTTACCATGATGGGGGGCGTGGATAGAAGGAAGGAATGGAGGAGGTGTCTCTGGTTGCCGCACATGAGAAGAAAGTTGAAGTATATCATAGTATGCCATGTCGATTCTCATTTAATCCATTTGTTTTTAACCTATATCTCAATCCTGTACTCCACTATAACCACTGCTATCCCAGAGACTGATGTATATACTTTCTCCACAGTGTAAACCTCTGTTCTACCACCAGGAGAAACTGGAGACCACACCTAACCCCTAGCTTCATGGGCAGGAAAGTTCACATGGACTCCAAAGACTTTGTGAAGACTTTCTTTTAACTCCACTTAGTGCAGTGTCTCACTTTGCCTTCCACATATCCCTCAAATACTGAATTTCTCAGGGCTTTGCAGGATGAATTGGAACATTTCATAACAATGTCCAAAACTGCAGATAGTTATAACTTCATCCATTCCACTAAGACAAGTAACTCTTGTCTCTGCTTCTTTTTCCAAAACGTGTCAAATTCTCCCACCTACTGTTATTGCCTTTTCTTTTTCTGCCCTTGAGGGTTAATAATGGCTTTTAGTCCTTTATTTATTTTTTAGTGATTGATTCTAGCCTACTTCAAATTTTTTCTGCCAAAATATTCTGGCCCAAAGTAAATATACAAGCACTATAATAATCTTATTTTGTCATCTACAGATAGATGGACAAATTCATAAAGAAATGAAAAAAAGAAAGAGGAAGGAAGGAAAAGAGACACTTTAGATTTAAGAAAGGGTATGGCTTGCAAAGACTATATGACCCAGCCATTTAATGTAAGAAATCTTGTCAAGTTATTATAATATCTGGCATTTCCACTGAAAAAGAAATCCCCATGCCTGGCCCCAAAATTACACCTCCTGGCAGACAGTGTGAGAGCCCTGGCTGCCTCTAACTATCATATATTCTCCCCTCTACCAGGCATTTTCCTGGATGAAAAGAAGAATTGCTAGAGTGAAGTGGAGGAAAAGGGACAGTGTGGAAGTATCCAGCTCTCCTCTTTGCCCAGCAGGGCATTACTATGCTTTCCAGCCAGCATCAGGAAACCAACATCCACAGAGACCCTTCAACAAAGTTGCCCTGAACACAGAGTTGGACACGGTCCCTAACTTGGTGACCTTTTGAAAGAGATGTGCTCCCCCAATGCCAGCAGGCACTGCCAGGATGGCTGAAAGGAGCCTTTACTGGGTTTCCTAGGTTTCTGCAAACACACTTCAAGAAGGTTATATGTGGTTTGTGCTGAGATGGTAATAAATTAAATTATAGCTCTGGACTAATTATCTACCATATAATGGTAGATTGTTTCACTCCCTGAAAAATCAGAGACTCAGTACTTTTTCAGCTGCCTTTGATTTTCCAAGCAGATGTCCTAGAAATATTTAAAGAATAGGTTCTGTTCTCATCTGAAAATCTGCCATCTTGTAAACACAGAAATTCTAATAGTCAAAAAATGTTTATACTTTTACTGTGCCATTCACTTTGAAAGTGTCAAGTGATAGCAGATAAAACTTCTTTCTTCTAAAGTGTCCTTGTCACTGTCCTAGTTCAGGTTCTCATTCCTGCTAGTTTACTGCCAGAGTCTTCTATCTGCCCTCAACTTTAACCTTCCCCTTGATTCAAATCTTGGGCTATCTGACTTCAAGAGTATGCTCTTTCTTTCTAGCCTGCTCAGCTGATGTAATAAGGAAAGGAATGCACCTCTGAGTAACTTAACCCTCTTTCTCTCTCTTTCTCTCTCTCTCTCCCTCTCTGAAACCCTCTCTCCATCTTTCTGTAGTTCATGCTGTCACAGACCCTAGAAACCCACTTTGTTTATCTTTGAGTGCTTAGATAATCTACTACAGTATCTGATACATAGTAAATGTTCAATGAATATTTATTAAAGAAATAAACCATTAATGTACAGAAGTCATAATTTTACAGCACGTCGTGCCTTTCTTGAATAGATGAAGTACCTGAAGTAAAGGAGCAGACAAAGCAAATAACTGGATTGAGTGGATTGTTCCAGAGTCTGCAGCAGGTGGTTGTGTTGGAGAGATAAAGAAACAAGGATAACAAAAGTCCTTGTTGGTTATATGTTTTAAATATAGCAGTGCGCACATATCAATTCTAAACTCCCAATCCTAACCTCTACCCTTAACCCTGGAAACCATAGGTTTGTTCTCTAAACCCGTGAGTCTACTTCTGTGAGTTGACTAAAGAGAGAGGATGAAATGGTGTTTCTGGTGATCTGGGGAACCCAAGAAGTAAAGACTTAAAGTGACTCATAGTTTTGAAGAAAATGGAGCAGTTCAGGGATAGAAGGCCTTGAAATATAAAAATGAATATGGTGCAAGTGAGATGAGCAACCTGGATAGAAAAGAGACTATGCAGAGATATGCTTGTGGGTAAGAGGTGGAGAAGTAACAGACCAATGCAAGGAACAAGGATTGCCACAGATGGAGACTGAGAATTATATTACTAGAAAAGTTAAAGCAACTAGAATACATTAAAATCACAAGGCAGTATTGCCAGAGTTTAGAATGGCATCCGTTCTAGAAGTCACCTGCCAATGCTTTGGTGAAATAGCTGGTCATACTGACAGATGATACATGCCTTGAACAAAGAAAGACTTTGGCATGAAGGTAAAGGGGGCATGATTTATTCCCTTCTCAACAAACAAGAGCCTACGCTGGATATAAGCAGGTAAAATTTGTGCACATGATAGACTAAAAAATGCAGAGTATTGAATGTAATATAAACTGCTCCAAAAGAGTTGGAAGAGCACAAAGAAAGAAATATTTAGTACATACTGAGAGTCATTATGGACCCTTAAAGAGATCTTGCCTGGAATAGAAAATTCTTAAAGAGATAGGATTACCAGACCACCTTACCTGTCTCCTGAGAAACCTGTATGTGAGTCAAGAAGTAACAGGTTAAAACCAGACATGGAACAACTGACTGGTTCAAAATCGGGGAAAAGACTACGAGGACAAGGCTACATATTGTCACCCTGCTTGTTTAATTTCTATGCAAAGTACATCATGCAAAATGCTGGGCTGGATGAATCACAAACTGGAATCAAGATTGCTGGGAGAAATATCAACAATCTCAGATATATAAATAATATTAATACCACTCTAATGGCAGAAAGTGAAGAGGAACTAGAGCCTCTTGATGAGGGTAAAAGAGGAGAGTGAAAAAGCAGGCTTAAAACTCAACATTCAAGAAACTAAGATCATGACATCCAGTCTCATCACTTCATGGCCAATAGAAGGGGAAAATGTAGAAGCAGTGACAGATTTTATTTTCTTGGGCTCCAAAATCACTGCAGATGGTGACTGAAGCCATGAAATTAAAAGACACTTGCTCCTTGGAAAGAAAGCTATGACAATCCTAGACAGCGTATTAAAAAGCAAAGACATCACTTTGCCAACAAAGGTCCATATTGACCAAGTTATGATTTTCCAGTAGTCATGTATGGTCGTGAGAGTTGGACCATAAAGAAAGCTGAGCACCGAAAAATTGATGCTTTCGATTTGTGGTGCCGAAGAAGACTCTTGAGAGTCCCTTGGACTACAAGGAGATCAAACCAGTCAATCCTAAATGAAATCAACCCTGAATAGTCATTGGAAAGACTGATGCTAAAGCTGAAGCTCCAATATGCAAAGAGCTGATCCACCTGATGCAAAGAGCTGACTCACTGGAAAAGACCCTGATGCTGGGAAAGATTGAAGGCAAAAGGAGAAGGGGCCGGCAGAAGATGAGATAGTTAGAAAGCACCACCAACTCAATGGACATGAATTTGAGCAAACTCTGTAAGATAGTGGAGGACAGAGGAGCCTGGCATGCTGCAGTCCATGGAGTTGCAAAGGGTTGAACACAACTTAGTGACTGAACAGCAACAACAAATAAAAAGCATGAGTGATCTGCTATTTTTTGTTCACTTCTCATTACCTATTAATTCTGACTGTATGTGTATATTGGGTTCTTTATAAGAGACTTACACATTGGCAGAGTCAAATACATGCCTCAATAGTCTGATTCTAGGACTGAAGGAAGTCTCACTATCGCTTGTCAGCCTGAAATGCAGCCAAGGGGACTGGTTATAGATTCAGAAAGTCATATGAATGTCATTTCTGCAAAGAGAAAATAATAGTTTAACTTCTCCCTTTAGAGAAAGGATGGATGGTGGGAATGAAGACAGCATGCCAAGAAGGAAAAAAATTAGGTTACAGAACATTTTATTGGAGATGAAGGCATTAAGATGTGGAGAAAGAAGAATGCATAACAGGGTAGGTAAGCTATATCAAAGGCTGTGCTCCCTTGCCACTCACTGTCCCTAAGGACTGGGCTGTTAATGCTTGTTCTCAATGACTCATGAACCAAGCACTCTGGTTCCACTTCCCACTGCAATTGGGAAACTATGCTTTTGACTTGAATTGAGGACTATACACCACTAGAGCCACAGTGAAAAATTAAACAGAAAAACAAGATAGGCTAAATGAAATACATAAGGTACTTATTTGCTGCATAGTTTAGAATATGACAACTGCAGAATCCTGTATCAAAGTCAACTGTTAATTTTGATGTCTTCACATTATCTCTTTGCTGGGAAATATAATGACTGAAAAGTTTTCTCTCCCTCCCCACCCATTTCTCTCTCACTCTTTACCTCTTTTCTATATGTCATCTGTCTTCTGTTTCTGTCTCTTTCTTACGTATCATCATCCTTCTCTTCTCCCACCCCATTCCCATCCCCTCTTCTTCTTCTCTTTTCCTCCTTATCTTTCTCCCTCTTCCCCCCCCCCTCATTCATTTGAGTATTTAAATTAACTTTATGTAGGTATAATTTACATACAAATGGACATTCATTCTAAGTGTACATTTTGATGAATCCTGACAAATGTACACATTTTGGTAACCATTTTCACAATCAACATACACATTATTATGACTCCTGCCCCAGATTTTCCTTTATACCCTTTCTCAAGCAATACCCCTATCTCTGATCCAAGGTAAGCTCTGATATACTTTCTTTCACTATAGATTAGATTGTCTTTTCTAGATTTTCCAGTGAATGGGATGATACATTATACTCATTTGTGCCTGCCATCTTCTCCTCAGAAAAATGAATTTTAGATTCATCATGCTGTTACACGGTGTCAGGTTCAATCTTTATTTGCTAACTAGTCTACACAGGGACACTATCAGATGGACAACACTGAAATCAGATTGATTATATTCTTTGCAACCAAAGATGGAGAAGCTCTATACAGTTAGCAAAAACAAGACTGGGAGCCGACTGTGGCACAGATCATGAACTCCTTCTTGCCAAATTCAGACTGAAATTGAAGGGAAATAGGGAAAATCACTCGACCACTCAGGTATGACCTAAATCAAATCCCTTACAATTATACAGTGGAAGTGAGAAATAGATTTAAAGGACTAGATCTGATAGACAGAGTGCCTGATGAACTATGGACGGAGGTTCATGACATTGTACAGGAGACAGGGATCAGGGCCATACCCAAGAAAAAGAAATACAAAAAAGCAAAATGGCTGTCTGAGGAGGCCTTACAAATAGCTGTGAAAAGAAGAGATGTGAAAAGCAAAGGCGAAAAGGAAAGCTATACCCATTTGAATGCAGAGTTCCAAAGAATAGCAAGAAGAGATAAGAAAGCCTTCCTCAGTGATCAGTGCAAAGAAATAGAGGAAAACAACAGAATGGGAAAGACTAGAGATCTCTTCAAGAAAATTAGAGCTACCAAAGGAACATTTCATGCAAAGATGGGCTCGATAAAGGACAGAAATTGTATGGACCTAACAGAAGTAGAAGATATTAAGAAGAGGTGGCATCACCAACTCAGTGGACATGAGTTTGTGTAAACTCCGGGAGTTGATTATGGACAGGGAGGCCTGGCGTGCTGCGATTCATGGGGTCACAAAGAGTTGGACACGACTGAGCGACTGAACTGAACTGAAATGTTTCCACTCTATTAATAATACCTGCACCTTATGGTAAATGTATGTTTAATATCATAAGAAACATCTCAGTCAGTTCAGTTCAGTTCCTCAGTTGTGTCCGACTCTTTGTGACCCCATGGACTGCAGCATGCCAGGCTTCCCTGTCCATCATCAACTCCTGGAGTTTACTCAAACTCTTGTCCACTGAGCCAGTGATGCCATCCAACCATCTCATCCTCTGTCTACCCCTTCTCCTCCTACCTTCAATCTTTCCCAACATCAGGGTCTTTTCCAATGAGTCAGTTCTTCACAGCAGTGGTCAAAGTATTGGAGTTTCAGCATCAGTTTTTCCAATGGATATTCAGGACTGATTTCCTTTAGGATGGACTAGTTGGATCTCCTTGCTGTACAAGGGACTCTCAAGAGTCTTCTCCAACACTACAGTTCAAAAGTATCAATTCCTTGGCGCTCAGCTTTCTTTATAGCCCAACTTTCACTTCCACACATGACTACTACTGGAAAAGCCATAGCCTTGACTAGACTGACCTTTGTTGGCAAAGTAATGTCTCTGGTTTTTAATATGCTGTCTAGGTTGGTCATAGCTTTTCTTCCAAGGAGCAAGTGTCTTTTAATTTCATTCCTGCAGTCACTATCTGCAGTGATTTTGGAGCCCCCCAGAAAAATTAAGTCTCTCACTGTTTCCACTCTTTCTCCATTTATTTGCCATGAAGTGATGGGACCAGAAAACTAAGATCAGATCTTAGTTTTCTGAATGCTGAGTTTTAAGCCAACTTTTTCACTCTCCTCTTTCACTTTCATCAAGAAGCTCTTTAGTTCTTCTTCGCTTTCAGCCATAAGGGTGGTTATGCATATCTGCATCTGCATATCTGAGGTTATTCATATTTCTCCTGACAATCTTGATTGTAACTTGTGCTTCATCCAGCCCAACATTTCACATGAGGTACTCTGCATAAATTAAATAACTAGGGTGACAATATACAGCCTTGATGTGCTCCTTTCCTGATTTGGAACCAGATTTGGAACCAGAAACATTTGGACTGGTTCAAAATGACTATATCACTTTCCATCCCTACCAACAGTGAATGAGAGTCCCATTTGGTTCAAATCCTTGCCAACTCTCCATACTGTCTGTTCTTTTAATTTTCATAATTCTAAAGTATACATGCTAGTATAACATTGTGATTTTCATTTTTATTTTCCTGGTAAGTAATTATGTTGCACATATTTTGGTGTGCTTAATGGCCATTCATTTTTCTTCATCTGTGGAGTATCTATTCAAACTATTTGCTCATCTTTATTAGTTTTTTTGTCTTTTTTAATTGAATTGTAGGAGTTCTTTATATATCATGGATACAAATCTTTTGCTAGATATAAATAGCAGTGGTCAAATGTGATTTTAATTTAGCAAATTTTAAATATAGCAACACTGGTCATAGAATTCTAGAACTATAAAATAAATGTCTCAATAAACATTGGCTTTAAGGAACCTCTGAACTCTCAGCTTCAGGACAAAAGTCCCCATTTTTTGTATCAGTATTTTTCTCTTATACTCTCTGTTTAATTTTTCTACAAAACTATGTGTTTGGTTAAAATCTCTTGCCCTAATGAATTTGACCTTGATATACTGGGATAATGAGATTTTCGTTCAAATTTTAGTATATTCTATAGAAAACTTTGTGCAAGAGTTTGTTTGTTTGTAGGGGTTGCTAAACTGTAAAGAGCCTGATAGTAAAAATTTTGGCATGGAGGATCAAAGGTCTCTTAAAATTACTCAACTCTGCCTCTACATGGCAGAGTGTATTGCCATAGACAATACATGAATGAATGCATGTCCCCATGTTCTAAAGAAAACTTTTTTTATAAAATAAGTGGTAGTCTGGATTTGGCTTCTTGACTCATGTTATAGTATAAATGTGCTCATATAAACACACATACACACACACATATGTCAAAAATAATAAAATAAATAAGAAGGTTAGTTTATTAATAGTCTTGTGAATTATATCCCTAACAGTTATTTCCATACCACTGCAAAATTGGTCAGACTCTAGCACTGTTGAGGTAAATTTTCAGGTTCAACCTCAGTGTCATTCAGTTAAATTTATAGAGAAAACATTTCTACTGCAAGGTCACAAAATGCGGTCTTATCTCTGATCAGCTATCACATAAATCTATGCCAGTCATGACAAGGGAAACTGGTGGATCAATTCAAACTTACCACTCCCTTCAGAAAAGTAATTCTAAATGCATGTGAGGCTGAAGAAGCAGAAGTAACACCATCTAAAGAAACACTCAGAATCTGTAAAACTATTACATCAGACTAATGTGTATATTATTTAGGGTGAGCCTGTGCGCTTATAAGCAAATTACTCTAAAGTGCTCACTCTTTTAGGACCCAGATATTAGCGACTAAGTATTTCACAGGTGGCTCAGTGGTAAAGACTCTGCCTGCCAATGCAGGAAACGCAGGAGACGTGGGTCTGATCCCTGGGTCAGAAGGATCCCCCAGAGTAGGAAAATGGAAACCCGCTCCAGTATTCTGGCCTGGAAAATTTCATAGTTAGAGGAGCCTAGTGGGCTGCCGTCTGTTGAGTCACAAAGAATTGGACATGACTGAACAACTGAAAACACAGTAAGAGACTAAATAACAATAACAAATCTTTTTTTGTTCTACCCTTATGCACCATAGTACCTAGAGTGCTCAGTAATCACTATTGGAACACATACATCCTCTATTTTCACTTGTATCCAAAATGTATTGAGCTTAAGACCCAGTTAGTACAATACTAATTTCATTTTATTACCCCAAACCGGTTCATCATCTTGAGTCTCTTAATGTTATTAATCCTACATGATTTTTCAGTCATACAGCCAAAATCCTACCTTTGACCTGGATGTCACAAGAATCGACTGAGGTTAGAGCTTACCTGAGAATAAACTTGATAATTTTCTAGTCCGGAGAACCCAAGATTATTGGAAATGTTCTCATACCTTGTTAGCTTTTAGACCCATCTTAGACCCAAGTGCTTATTTTTCCTTCTTATAAGAAGCATTTTAAGATTTATCTCCTTTGTTACTTACAAAATCATTAACTATTATTATTCCAATTTTAAATGAGAAAACCAAGGCTTAAAGAGGTTATGCAATCCACACATTTACACAGATCATTAGGCCAGGGTTTTCATTCAGTAAGACAGAGTCCCAAGACTTGAGGAGTTTGTGATCTAGTAGAACAATTTAGGCACATGCAAAATCTAAGCAATAAAGTCAAATATGTGTTATGAATGAAGTATCTACAGGGAACATCTGAGGCACAACAGAATAGTGCAGCCTGCAAGGCCAGAACAAAATGAAAAGTTTTCGTATTTTTTTCTTTAAATCAGCATAACTTCTAGGCCAACATTCAGCTTAGCTTTTGCCTGGAGGTATTGTGTATTGAGCACTCAAGCACATCAGGAAGAAAGTTTAAAAGAAAAATGAGATCAGGGCCTGGAAGCAATGAAGCAAAGGTGATGGGATCAGAAAGGTCAGCACAGGGAGACATGGTAAAGCAAGCATTTTGTGGTTTTGAAACTGGACCTCTGATGTCATAGGCCACGATATCATGTTATTTCTCTCTCTCCCATGAGCTCCTACAGATGTCCATCCTATAGAAAAGGAAAAGCCAAAATTATGTACTAGAAAATTCTACCTAGGGTTTCTGCCAATATTGGTCAAAAGTCTCTGGAGCCTACGCAAAGACTAGGCTATTAAAATGGGGTAACTTGTGATTCTTCAAGACCAGGATGAGAGGTGAGAATTACCTGCTGACACCCAGAGTCTCATGTTAGCCTCTTGCCTTCAGATTCTCTGAGAATCTCCTCAAGAAGCCTCTTCAACTGTCAATTACTTCACACGTTGTCACCAAAAATGTTTTGGCAGAGGCATCATCTTTAAGTTTTGACATAATCCCGAAGAGAGACTTTTTCAATTATTACTAATGGAACATTACACTCCTCTTTGGGAACTTCTGCATGAATAAAAAGGGTCATTAATGACATCTACTCTCAGCCCGGAAATCATTAGTCAGTGCTTGGTGCAAGGCTTTTTTTAAGCACCTCATAATTTTCCACTCCCCCATCACCTTTCCAACTCAAATAGCAAGTTATTGAGTTGACTATAATAAAGTCAGTGGTATTGATTCCCTGCAGGTGAATGCTATTTATTCTCCATTGTTTTCTTTTCCATTTAACATAATAATATCTCACATTCCTATAGCACTGCTCCTTTTGAAGTGTTTTGCCAGTTCAGTGTTCTTTCCTGACACTGAGTAATAGGAACTGCTTTGGGGGTAGCTCCTATGTTCACTTTCACGTGTGAAAGACTAACTCAGGCTACTGAAACAATGCACTGGGAAGGCTTACCTATCTAAAGGGTTTTGTAGGATAATTGCTAAGGAATACTTATGCCTACTGCATGGCCCGTTCCACATCTAAACCCAGTCAAGAAAAGAGGCAATCTATTTAAAGGTTTACTTAAATTATCCACAAGATGATTCCCACCATTGAGCCAAAACAAACAGACTTTTGAAGGTCTAAAAATGTCAAATGGATCATCATACCTCTTATTTCAGCTAACTAACCTGTATGGTATACCACTATATCTGACAGGTTAGACCAATGGTTCTTAACCTCTCTCTCCTAATGTGTTCAAATATGCAAGACAGATAAAATAAAATAGGAGTTAAATTTGTTTCCCAGTAATTATGACCCAAAGCATTGTTTCCTAACATATGAAAACTTATGGGAGCACAAATGAGCAGAGTGAGTATAATAAAATAACCCTGAAACTACTCTGATTTGTATAAAAGAAAGTCAACCACAAACTTTGGTCCTTTATTAGTAGCAATTTGCCTTTGATATACCTCAAAACACACCAATAACAAAGCATATTATCAAAAATTGCTGGTTATATTGAAAATTATGGACATATTATTTCAGTATCAATGAAATTTATTGATTCCTCTCCCCCTACCCTCTGTAATGATAGTTTTATATAGGAAATCATAAAGATTATCTGCATGTATGGCTATAATTTCAGTTCAGTTCATTTCAGTCGCTCAGCTGTGTCTGACTCTTTGCAACCCCATGGACTGCAGCATGCCAGGACTCCCTGTCCATCACCAACTCCCAGAGCCTCCTCAGACTCATGTCCATTGCAACAGTGATGCCATCCAACCATCTCATCCTCTGTGGTCCCCATTCTCCTCCCACCTTCAATCTTTCCCAGCATCAGGGTCTTTTCCAATGAGTCAGTTCTTTGCATCAGGTGGCCAAAGTATTGGAGTTTCAGCTTCAGCATCAGTCTTTTCAATTAATATTCAGGACTGATTTCTTTTAGGATTGACTGGTTAGATCTCTTAGCTGTCCAAGGGGCTCTCAAGAGTCTTCTCCAAAACCACAATTCAAAAGCATCAATTCTTCGGTGCTCAGCTTTCTTTATGGTCCACTCTCACCTCCATATATGACTACTGAAAAAACCATAGCTTTGAGTAGACGGAGCTTTGTTGGTAAAGTAATGTCTCTGGTTTGTAATATGCTGTCTAGGTTGGTCATATATTGAAAGTATTCTGGATATTCATAACATTAAAGAGCTTTCTTGCTACTGCTAAGTCACTTCAGTCGTGTCCGACTCTGTGCGATCCCATAGACAGCAGCCCACCAGGCTCCCCCGTCCCTTGGATTCTCCAGGCAAGAACACTGGAGTGGGTTGCCATTTCCTTCTCCAATGCAGGAAAGTGAAAAGTGAAAGTGAAGTCACTCAGTCGTGTCTGACTCTTAGCGACCCCATGGACTTCAGCCTACCAGGCTCCTCCATCTATGGGATTTTCCAGGCAAGAGTACTGGAGTGGGGTGCCATTGCCTTCTCCGAAGTGCTTTCTTAACAAATGTTAAAAAGAAACAAGGGATGTCTTTATGGCAAGAAGAGCTTCCATGACTAAAAACATAATTATATCTAGAAAATGTAGTACAGCATAGTTGATAAGAGGCTTCCGTGGTAGCTCATCTGGCAAAGAGTCCACTAGAATTAGCAATGAGTGAAACCCTGATTCAACTCCTGGATCTTACCCTGGAGAAGGGATAGGCTACCCACTCCAGAATTCTTGAGCTTCCCTGGTGGTTCAGATGGTAAAGAATCCACCTGCAATGTGGGAGATCTGGGTTCGATCCCTGGGCTGGGAAGATCCCCTGGAGGAGGGCATGGCAACCCATACCAGTATTCTTGCCTGGAGAATTTCCATGGACAGAGAGGCCTGGTGGGCTACAGTATATGGGGTCATGAAGAGTCTTGATACAACTGAGTGACTAAGCACAGCACAGCACGTGGTTGAAAAGAGCACAAACTCTGGAGCAGACTGCTAAAGGTTGATCCTTGTTCTACCACTTATTGGCTGTGTGATTTGGGGCAACATATTTAACTTTCTGTGCCTCCATTTCTTCATCTGTAACATGAAAATAATAATAGCACATACCTTACAAATTTGTTGTATAGATTATATATAAATCAATTGGAACATTGTTTCATGCACAGATAGTAAGTATTCGATATATGTGAAGTTTTATTATCATCTCATTATTGAAATCAACTATGAAGGAATAAGTGATGTTGATAGGGTGTCAGATTCCTTTCATTTTTACTTGAAAATCTCAAACACATGTAAATAATGACTTCATTTGAATGGAACCATGAAAAAAATGAAAAGCTGGAGATTACATTTTTTCTCTTGTATTCATTCTCCTCTTTAGATCAAAGCACAAAATCTATTGATAAATATAGTTGCTTGAGGTTGCAGAAGCAGGGTGAAACAAGATTAAACTATATATAGATATAGTATTGGTTTGTTTGCTAATTCAGCATTTTTGCTAAGGCTATGCTCTGTGAGCACAGCCAGAGGTGGGGCTCTCTTCCACATAGCTTCAACTTATGAGATGGTAGCTCCATCTTGGAGTGGCATTTTGAAGAGTATCAGGACCCCAGTGTCCCATTTCTGGATTTAGTTTTATATACTATGTAGAGAAGACTGTCCTGCAAGTTGCAATTTTCAGACCACAACAGACAAATGCAAATACATGACATTCACTACATATACAAGTAGAACTTAATACACCAAAATGTGAAATAGATGCTATATCAGTTAGGAATGACTGAAAGTATTAGTCCAACTCTTTGTGACCCCACAGACTGTAGCCCACCAAGCTCCTTGTCCTTGGGATTTCCTAGGCAAGAATACTGGACAGGATAGTCATTCCCTTCTCCAGGATATCTTCCAGACTCAGGGGTCAAGCCCAGGTCTCCTGCATTGGAGGCAGATTCTTTACCATCTGAGACACCAGGGAAGCTCCTAGGAATGATTGCTGCCTACTACTAATAGAAATTAGAAATGTGTGGCTTAAGCAAGGCAAAAGTTGATCATTCCTATTCCTATCAGGGTCACTGTATAGGAGCCAGTCTTCAGCGCCATCATCAGGAATTCAGTTCCCTTCTATCTTTCTGCTCTGCCATCCTTAAAACACTGTTTCAATTCTCAAAGACATCTCCAGGGCCAAAGTGACTTCTGGAGCTACAGTCATTATGCCACATTCAATGCAAGAAACACTGAAAAGACAGAAAGAGTAAAAAGTTTAATCCAGTTGTATAACCCTCTCATCAGGAGCTTCTCATAAGCTAACTCAGTATCTTTCACTTACACCTCACTGATCAGAACTGAGTCATATGGTCACACCTAGCTGTCAGGAAACCTAGGAAATACAGTTGTTTTGTTGAGTACATTCTAATCCCAAGTAAATTTGGATCTGGTGCTAAGGAAAAGAAGAATATAGATAATTTGCAGCCTATGCCATATTCAGGTTGTCTAAAATATTAATTTCTGTTTATCAGATTTTGTGTTTGCAATTTTATATATTCCAACTACAAATACAGATAGATAGATGAGAGTTTTTTTGGCAAATACTTTCAACAAATGTTAATTAAGCATTTAATGTAAGCACTAAATTATAGTAGGCACTAGGAATACAAAGGTAAATCAATTAGTTATTTTCTCAGTTTGTTTCCCTGGTGGCTCTGATGGTAAAGAATCTGTCTGCAATGCAGGAGACCTGAGTTTGATCCCTGGGTAGGGACAATACCCTGGAGAAGAGTATGGTAACCCACTCCAGTATTCTTACCTGGAAAATTCCATGGACAGAGAAGTCTGGTGGGCTACATAGGGTCTTAAAGAGTCAGACATGACTGAAGCAACTTAGCATGCACGTGGACAAAATAAGTGATAATTGCAATAAAAATTGATTTAAAAAAATTGGGGGAGTTCCACTTCTGTTGAGGTAGCATTAGGAGTTTCATGAAACTGATAAAAAAAAAAATTATTAACTATCTGGATATGACCTTAAAAGTTTATAGCAGACAAACATTCATTTTAAAAAATCTACTAAAATGTGATAAGAACAACAAGACTTTGATACTTAAATCAAGATCTGCTTCCTCCCTTGCTTCTCTCAACTCAGTGAGACTGATGAAGCCAAGAACACAGAGCTTCCTCTCTACCCAGCTCTGAGTTGGAGAGCTGCCTTCCTAAGAATGGCAGGGTGTCACTTGTTCTCATCCAGCTCCTAGCTACTTGTTGCTAAGACTATGGTCCAGGTGAGTGCAGCCAAAAAATGGAGCTCCCTTCTTCCACCTGGCTTCAACTTATGAGACAGAGCCTCCATTTTGGAGTGGCACTTTCAAGAATATTGGGGTCCCAGTGTCCCTTGCCCTAGCTCATATGGTGAAAATGTCATGTTAGGAGAGAGAAACTGAGGCTACTGCCCTCTCTTCACCAAATACTCAGAGTTGTCATGTTAAATATATTTGAAGAATTAAAAAAGAAAATTATCATTTTAAAAATTATTTTTTTAATTTTATTTTTTAACTTTACAATATTATATTGGTTTTGCCATATATCAACATGAATCCGCCACAGGTATACACGGGTTCCCCATCCTGAACCCTCCTCCCTCCTCCCTCCCCATACCATCCCTCTGGGTCGTCCCAGTGCACCAGCCCCAAGCATCCAGTGTCGTGCATCGATACATGTTTCAATGCCATTCTCCCAAATCATCCCACCCTCTCCCTCTCCCAGGTCATATCAAATAAAGATTATCAATAAGGAGACAGAAGTTATTTTTAAAATAACAACAGCAAAGGAAATTCTAGAGTTGGAAAGTACAGAAACTAAAATCAAATATTCAGTAAAAGGGGCTCAACAGTAGATATGAACAGGCAAAAGAATTAGTGAACTGGATGACAGACTGATAGAGATTATGCTCTTTGAAGAGCAGAGAAAAAAGAATGAAGTGAACAGATACTCAGAAATATCAGACACTATGAAGAACACCAATATATGCATTATAGTATTACCAGAAGGAGAAGAGAGAGTGAGAAAGGAGCTGAAAAATAGTCAAAGAAATTGTGGCTGAAATGTCCCCAAATTTATGGAAAAACATTAATTTGCACATTCAGAACAAATGAGGTGGGTGGGAGAAAAACTGTACTGGACTAAGGAAATGACCCTAGATAATAACTCAAATACACAGAAACAAATGAAGAGAACCAGAAATGATAAATAAGAAGGTCAATATAACAAAAGTATAAAGGCATATGACTTTTCTCTCAATCTTCTCTAAAAGTCACAAAATTAGAGAGGGAGGTTCAAGAGGGAGGGGACATATGTGTACCTATGGCAGATTCATCTTGATGCATGCCAGAAAGGAGCACAATGTTGTAAGTCACGTATCCTCCAATTAAAAATAAATTAATTAATTGAAAAAAGAAACCACATGTTTTAATTTGAAAAAAAAATAATAAGTCACAAAATTATAAAAAGTGGTAATTACAACAATGTAGTATTGAGTTTCTAACATTCATAAATATAAAATATCTAACATTAATACCATGAAAACAGGGACTTTTTCTTAGATAAGTACCAGTGATAAACTTATCAGTTGGGCTGCCATGTTATCCTGGGACCATCCTTTCCCACAGACTACTCAGGACGGGGTCCTCCTTTACAGCTGGGCAATGAATGGACCTGTCCTAAAGTTTCATCTTACTGCCTATTTTCTTGTCCCTCTTCCAGTAGTGCTTTCATCCATTTGGGTCCTCTAAGAAGTAGATGCCAAAATGACATGAGATATATAGAATATTTATTGGGGGACATGCCTAGGAAGGGTAAAAGGAGAGAGACGCACAGACATGATGCTAGACTACATCTGCAAAAAGGGAGAAGGAAAAATTGGGTAAGAAGAACTTTAGATGGCAGAGAAGTTCTCAGAGATCTCGGCCAGATCAATGGGAGTTCCTGACCAAAACTGTCTGTTAGAGAAATCCTGTCTCAGGAAGGAATGGCCTGATTCTAGTAACACCCTGTTCAGTCATTGGCTGGGATTAGCCTATGAGAAGAATGACTTCAAAATGAATGCTGTGGTGGGTCCAAAGGAGCAGCAACTAGAGGAGGTCTGTCAACTATGTTCCTGCAGCAGATCTTTTTGAAGGAAGATCTGAGCAGGGCATTTCCAAGGCTTCCATAAGACTATACCTTTTTTCCCTGTAAATCCATTGTAGCCCCCATTAAAATGCTCACAGAACTGCTATGAATTGTTTTTACTTGAAATATCACTTTATAAAACATTACACTATTGTCAGTTATACACTAAAGTCATGCCCACATGGCATTTGAAAAGTCAGTGCTGGGTTTATATAGAGAAATAAAATGACAGAGTTCATCCAAGTGCCTCTGAGCATTTTGTCAAAGCTCTGGGCTGTTCAGCCAAGCTGGATGGAGCATGGTGCTGAGTCCAGTTGCCAGGATTATATAGACAGTAAGCACTGCTTGATACTCCAGACAGCTGTCTCACCAGTGCATGCCCTTGGTCACAAGGGAGAACTGGCAAGGGGTTATTTAACACAAACTTATCCCTTTAATCACAAAGCTTGTTAGTGCCATACCAGGGGCAAAAGCTGGATCTACTAATGACCAACATCAGCAGTTTTCTTCTGAATGATTCTGCTTCTAAATTGTAAATGCAGACATAGCAGTCCCACATCCGTGTCTTTTTTTCTCAATGAAAGACTTCACTGGTTTCATTAATAGAGACAAATAGGCAACCATACCAAGAAGACTTATTTTTATATCTATCCTGCCTTGACTTAAAATTACTGTCTATTATATTGCTAGCCTACACTCCGAGTTCACAAAGTATTGGCCTGTATGCAGCAGGTTCTCCCCTTCTCAAAGAAAAAGGGGAAATTATCCCCTTGTCCAATGATGACATCAGGCAGCCCTGATATGTCACCGTGTGTTAATGATCTCATTAGATTAAAGCCTATTCCGGGAAGCCTAATTGAAAGTGGCTTGTGATTGTCTTCAAAGTCCTTATTGTGAAAAGCTCTCAAAGGGAACAGCCAGAGTCAGTTTCCCTAAAGGAAGAGTGAGCTCACAATGGCAACCCCCACTCACCAAACGTCTGTGAAGCAACAAACACCGTAGAGATTCCATGCTTAAACTCAGCCATTCAAGTCAATATGCTAGCATTTCAATCTTGCTCTGTTCTCCGTGTCCTTTCCTAGAAGAAGAATCATGTGAAAGAATAGAGGATGAACACACCTCTCGCACTGATTCCGTCCAGGGAATCAGTGAGCTACCTTGTGAAGAGTAAGGGAGAAGGGAGGGAAGATACTCTTCATTGCAGCACAAAAGGAAAAGCATCCATGTCTTTGAACAATGTATTATGCTTATTATACGATTTCTAACTTTGTAAATGAAATTTCTAATGACCCAATATAGGCATATCCTCACTATTAACAAGGCCATTTACTCCATATACCGAGCACAAAATAGTTAAAGTAAGTTATAGGGAAAATATATTTGGTTTTCATCCACAATTCCTGGCTCACAACTACCGAAACCCTTAAAATTTCCCAGGCAATAAGAAAAATGGGATAATATTTTGTCTCTTATGCTCAGTTTCTGAAAAAAACTTTAAGAAGTTTTCTTTTGGTTTCCACCCAAGACCTTCCCAGGTGGCCCAGTGGTAAAGAATCTCCCTGCTGATGACACAAGAGACACAGTTTCAAGCCCAGGGTCAGGAAGATTCTCTGGAGGAGAAAATGGCAACCCACTCCAGCATTCTTGCCTGGAAAATTCCATGGACAGAGAAACCTGGTGGGCTACAGTCCATGTGGTCGTAAGAGTGGGACACAACTGAGCTCAGAGACACACAAGGCTGGGTGCTGGTTGCCAGGAGAACCCACTGTGTAATTAGATGGTTGGAGCTTCTAATCCCACTCCCTGATTTCCTGGGAGGTGAGAGGGACTAGAAGTTGAATCAGTTGACATTGGCCGATAATTGAGTCCATCATGACTATGTAATGAAACTTCCATAAGAAACAGAAGAAAAGCTTTTTGTTTCTTTTTTCCCCTAAGAGTTTCCATGTTGGCAAATCAGAATAATTCCATGTGCAAGGCCCCACACTCCACAAGGCAGAAGGTCCTTTGTTTAGAATCTCACCTATTTCTCTCTTTACCTATCAATTTGTATCTTCTAATACACATCCTTTTATAATAAATTGGTAAGAGTCAGAAGGTGATGGCACCCCACTCCAGTACTCTTGCCTGGAAAATCCCATGGATGGAGGAGCCTGGTAGGCTGCAGTCCATGGAGTCGCTAAGAGTCGGACACGACTGAGCGACTTCACTTTCACTTTTCACTTTCGTGCATTGGAGAAGGAAATGACAACCCACTCCAGTGTTCTTTCCTGGAGAATCCCAGGGACGGGGGAGCCTGGTGGGCTGCCATCTATGGGGTCGCACAGAGTCGGACACGACTGAAGCAACTTAGCAGCAGCAGCAACAGACACAACTTAGTGACTAAACAACAACCTAGTGAAGACACAAGTTTTCCAGAGTTCTGTGAGCCATGCTAACAAATTAATCAAACATGAGGAGGGGGTCATGGGAACTTCTCATTTACAGCTAGTGGGTCAGAAACACAGGTAAAAACCTGGGCTTGCATCTGGTGTTAGAAATGGAGGGAAGCATTGTGGGATGGAGCCCTTTAGCTGTGGAATCTGATTCTTTCTCTGGGTAGATAATGTCGGAATTGAGCCAAATTCCTGGACACTCTGCTGGTCTCCAAGAAATTCCTTGCTGGCATGGGGATGCCTGCACACACACACACACATTTTGGAACTGGATCCAGGAACCCTTTGCATCCAGGAATGCAAGCATACATAGGCAATCCACATAAATATGTTGTCTCATACACACATTACTTTAGGATTTAACTAGCCATTTGGAGTTCCCACAGACGTACCAGGCTCATTGTATCCAGGGATCTTCCAGGGTCATTTGGAATCCAGGGTTGCCCTTGTGTGGCAACTTTATCCTTGCCTTTCAGTCTTATCTGAATTGAAGTAGAACCAATTAAATTATTTCCAAGAGCTGATTTCCAACAGATATTGGGACAGGTAGGACAACACTCTTGCCTGGATTTGACACCAAAGGAATGTCATCTCTGTGTCAGCTGCAACCTGGTGTCAGGGAAGATCACGGCCCCGAGAGTGGCGTCAGCATTTCTCTTAATGACCTCACGTGTTCTGTGGAGAGAAGGATGACAGCCCGGAGCTCTGTGGGCCTGAGGGCCTTAAGGGCAAAAGAGCCGTTACTCTTGTCAGGGAGGAATGACTTGAGCCATGTTAGGCCTGAGGCCATATCGTTATCTGCCTTAGTTTGCTATATCTGGCTCACTTCACTGCCTCTGCAATGCACACTTTTATTCCATAGACCCTTCGCAGAGAAATATAGATGGCTGCCATCCATATAAACACCAGGAAGCTTGTAATTGCCCTCTGTTCCTTAGCCAGCATGACTATGGCTTACTAAGGCTAAGAAATTCAGGAAAGCATTAATAAATTTACACTCACACCCCAAACCGACAGTTCTCAACTATCATGTCACAGCACTCAGGGAAATCATGATGGATTATGAAGTTTACTGAATGTAGTCTGTTACTAAAAATAAAGCATGGTCATTTTCAAATTGTTTGCTTTAAAAATAATAACAAATGGAAATTTATCCCAATGATAATAATATCACTTCCTCCTACTTTCTTTCTGATATGTAATCTTGAGATAGAGAGAGAAGAGCAGAGTTAAAGAGGGAATCTGGGGGTAAAATGTGTATAATCTTGGCCTGTTCTTATCTGTGTAGCTGCCCAAGTATGGTAAGCATTTGGGAATATGTGCAGAGGTCATTATCAATGGTCACATTTTCAGGGGAAAAAAAGAGAGAGAGAGAGAGATCAGATGCCCAGATTTGTTTAGACATGGAATCCTTGGTTTACAGATGAATCATGTTCCAAAAGAATATTTGTGACTCAGGCATTTTCCATAGGCTAATATTATTCTTGATGCTAATTTCTAACATCATTAAATATATTCTCAGGTTTTCAATGGATAGAACAATGGAAATTCGCCCCTTTCTGGGGGCTGAAATGAAATACTGGGCTGATGGGAAATAGAATCAAGAGAGAGAATGCTTCTGACTCCCAGTCACATGTAGTGATACTTCTGATGTCAATCTCCCTAGGAACTACTTGTCACAGACAGAGTAGAGTGAAGAATTTTATTCTCTAGAAGTGTTCCATGAGAATTCTTCACAAGAAATGTAGGATAAGAGAAAATAGGCATTTCTTCAAACGAGAGAGGACCATAAAGCATGGTGCTGACAAAGAATAGAGTGACCTGTCCTGGACAGAAGTAGGAGATGTTGTAGGTCATAGGAGGAACAACGTGATAGGTTTACAGAAGGAAGTAAGTGGCAGAAGCAGTCCAGCAGGAAAGAAACAGGACTGATAAATGACAGCAGAAGGGATTTCCCTGAGCATTGTCCTAAGGATAGAACTTTGGGGAGAAAAATTAACATCTAGAGAAAAACAGTCTGGGAGGCTTTCTGTTTCACCACAGGATAAAACCGTAGATTAACCCCTTTCAGGAAAATTTTCAGTGAGAACTGACGTCATTCTTTAAAGCTTCTGAAGTTGGGGTGGTGTCTCCACATCACACGTCACATGACTGTATAAAGGCTGGACGACCACCAACTCTTGTTCACAAAGAGGTCACATAAGGATGGATTTCTGCCCTCAAATTCACGAGATATACAGTATCTTTCCCTTCAATAAGTTAAACCTCCTCCAGGAATGCTTTATTTCTGGATACTTGTAATACTACAGATTCTATCTTATGAAACTTATTAATGGTTGGAGCTAATTACTAAGCAAAAGTGAATAAAATTATTTTTAGGATCTCAATATACATAAAGTACTGTTATAAGTTCCACTAGGTTGAAGATGCTGTAATAGTACATTTTTTAAGTATTTGCATTGTACATTTAAGCTTATAATGGATTTTTATCTACATTCTATCATTTAGGGCTTACGATAACCTAAGATAAAGGCAAGGTCAATATCACAAGATGAGGAAACCAAAACTTACAGAAGTTACTTAGCTTGCCAATGTTCATCACAGTAACAAGCTAGAGAACTGAGCAAGCACCCTTTACTTTCCACTCCAGATATAGTGAGTGACCTTCCAGTCATGGGAGATTAAAAAAAAAAAAAGAAAGAAACAAAAAATGATCAACCTAAGACAGAAATGGCACCTAGTACTGCAAGGAAATGGGGGATTATTATACATAGTGGAATTAGCTCAGCTTTTGTTTATCTTCCTTTCTGTTATGTGACCATTGACATGCTCTGAGCTTTAATTGGCTGCCCTGGATATCAACTCATTTCCATTAACAACCTTGAAATAATAATCCTCAGCATCATTTATTTAAGAATGATTACAGTCTATTGTTACTTAATCTTAGATCCTTTGGACCATTTATCCACATTTGACCTTAGTCTTTTTCTAGGACCAGCGTGTGAATTGAAGATGATCTTTATTTTTTTTTAATTTTATTTTATTTAACTTTACAATATTGTATTGGTTTTGCCATATATCAAAATGAATCTGCCACAGGTATACATGTGCTCCCCATCCTGAACCCTCCTCCCTCCTCCCTCCCCATACCATCCCTCTGGGTCGTCCCAGTGCACCAGCCCCAAGCATCCAGTATCATGCATCGAACCTGGACTGGTGACTCGTTTCATATATGATATTATACATATTTCAATGCCATTCTCCCAAATCATCCCACCCTCTCCTTCTCCCACAGAGTCCAAAAGACTGTTCTATACATCAGTGTCTCTTTTGCTGTCTCATATACAGGGTTATTGTTATCATCTTTCTAAATTCCATATATATGCGTTAGTATACTGTATTGGTGTTCTTCTTTCTGGCTTATTTCTCTCTGTATAATAGGCTCCAGTTTCATCCGCCTCATTAAAACTGATTCAAATGTATTCTTTTTAATGGCTGAGTAATACTCCATTGTGTATATGTACCAAAGCTTTCTTATCCATTCATCTGCTGATGGACATCTAGGTTGCTTCCATGTCCTGGCTACTATAAACAGTGCTGTGATGAACATTGGGGTACACGTGTCTCTTTCAATTCAGGTTTCCTCAGTGTGTATGCCCAGCAGTGGGATTGCTGGATCATAAGGCAGATCTATTTCCAGTTTTTTAAGGAATCTCCACACTGTTCTCCATAGTGGCTGTACTAGTTTGCATTCCCACCAACAGTGTAAGAGGGTTCCCTTTTCTCCACACCCTCTCCAGCATTTATTGCTTGTAGACTTTTGGATTGCAGCCATTCTGACTGGGGTGAAATGGTACCTCATAATGGTTTTGATTTGCATTTCTCTGATAATGAGTGATGTTGAGCATGTTTTCATGTGTTTGTTAGCCATCTGTATGTCTTCTTTGGAGAAATGTCTATTTAGTTCTTTGGCCCATTTTTTGATTGAGTCATTTATTTTTCTGGAATTGAGCTGCAGGAGCTGCTTGTATATTTTTGAGATTAGTTGTTTGTCAGTTGCTTCATTTGCTATTATTTTCTCCCATTCTGAAGGCTGTCTTTTCATCTTGCTTATAGTTTCCTTTGTTGTGCGAAGCTTTTAAGTTTAATTAGGTCCCATTTGTTTATTTTTGCTTTTATTTCCAATATTCTAGGAGGTGGGTCATAGAGGATCCTGCTGTGATGTATGTCGGAGAGTGTTTTGCCTATGTTCTCCTCTAGGAGTTTTATAGTTTCTGAAGATGATCTTTAAAATAAGTGAACTGAGGAAGTGAAATTTCTCCTTTGACATACCCGAACAGTAAATCATCAAGATGTTAACAGATGGGACTTCTTTGGTGGTCCAGGGGCTAAAACTTCATGTTCCCAATGCAGGAGGCTTGAGTTCAATCCCTTCTCAGGGAGCTAAGATCCCACATGCTGCAACTTAGAGTTCACATACCACAACTAAAGATCTCACATGCCACAACTAAGACCCAGCCAAATAAATACATACATTTTTCAAAGATGTTAATGGGCAAGTAATGTCATGTGAATCTTGAATAAATGTCTTAAGCATGTTGTTGTTGCCATTCAGTCAATCACTCAGTCATGTCCGGCTCTGAGACCCCATAGAATGCAGCACGCCAGGCTTCCCATTTTTCACTATCTCCCGGAGTTTGTTCAAACTCATGTCCATCAAATTGGTGATGCCATCCAACCATGTCTTCCTCTGTCTCCCCCTTCTCCTCCTGCCATCAATCTTTCTCAGCGTCAGGGTCTTTTCCAGTGAGTCGGCTCTTCACATTAGGTGGCCAAAGTAATAGAGCTTCAGTTTCAGCATCAGTCCTTCCAATGAATATTCAAGGTTGATTTTCTTTAGGATTGACTTGTTTGATCTCCTTGCTGTCCAAGAATCTTCTCCAGCACCACAGTTCAAAAGCATTAGTTCTTCAGTGCTCAGCCTTCTTTATGGTCCAACTCTCACATCCACACATGACTACTGGAAAACCATAGCTTTGACTAGACAGACCTTTGTCAGCAAAGTGATGTCTCTGCTTTTCAATACACTATGTAGGTTGTCATGGTTTTACTTTCAAGGAGCTAGTCTTTTAATTTTAGATCTTCAGTCACCATCTGCAGTGATTTTGGAGCCCAAAAAAATAAAAGCTGTTTCCATTGTTTCCCCATCTATTCGTCATGAAGTGATAGACTGGATGCCATGATCTTAAGCACATGAGTTGTTTTTTGACTTTTTTTTTTTTTAATCACTGGATATATTTTTGTCCATCTAGAATTAAGCTCAAAACAATCTTTTGGCCAATTAATACACAGAGCCTTTACAAGCTCATCAGAATTTCAGGCTTTATCTGTCAAATTACTCAAAAACTCTATGTGTTTCAGTTTTTTTCATTTATAAATAGGGTAAATGGTATCTAACTTGAAATTTTTTTTGTGAAAGTTAACTGAGCCCTTATACATGAAATTGCCTAGCCATAGCACAAAAAAAAGAAAGAAAAAAAAAATTGATCCTAAACATGATGTATAGCAATTCCCTGTAAGACAGACTGAGGCTTCATGTGCAAATTCTTGGTAGCTCAAATTCTCCATTTCCCTATTGTTTCCTCCTTCGCTCCCTTACAGATGTTGAACTGATAGGTCTCCTGCATGCAAATCTCCATCCAGACTCTGCCTCCCAGGGAACCTGACCCAAGACAGAGACAGAGACTGTATCTCTCCCAGGCCTTATGTCTCTGTTGCAATTACTTAATTCTGCCAGTGTTAATGCAAAAGCAGCCACCAACACTACATGAAAATAAATGGCCAAGGCACTATTCCAATAACACTTTATTTACCTAAAAATAGGTAATGGGCCGGATTTGGCCTTCAGGTCAAAATTTGCTGATCCCTCCCTTACATTTCCCAGAAATTAATACTTATTAAATCTACATTGATAGATTTAATTGATCATTAAATCTATAATGATCAACTTAATCTATGGTTTACTCTTCACTCACCTAAAAATTATTTGGCCTAGAATTTGTTTCCTGGCTTATTAATGAGGAATCTGCAAAGGATGAGTTCAAAAGCCTTGCAAAAGATGAGCTAGGTTATATCTATTATTCCTGTTTAATTAACCAGCCCTATAAACTTATTAGAAGAAAAATTAGAAGAAAATTAGAAAAATTAGAAGAAAAACTTCTGTGATCTAAATTTATATGTCATTGCTTCTCTCTAGAAAGCTTATGTTCCAGAAAGACTGGATACTAGAAACCAATTCTACTTGGAACCCCTTTTTCAAAACTCAGGTCAAATGTCACTTGCAATACAAGTCTTTCACAAGTTTCAGGAATGTTGAAGCGTTATTTTTTTTCCATCTCTCTATCTCTCAATGTTTTGCACACTGTATGGTATTCATGAAATAATCAGTGGCAAAAAAAGTGACTGAATGTTACTCCACAGACAATAAGGTGGACATGAGTTGTTACTCAGTAGATTGCCCTGTTACAAAGACTTTGTAAGTTCTTTTTCATTCAAGAATGTTCAATGGTACTAGAACCTTACCAAAAAAGTTTTGTAATGTCCATAGACTGGTCAAGATTTCATTAAAACAATAGTCTTTTTCCAGAGAATCCCATTAGTGCAGAATAAACACCGGCTGGAAACTTAGGCAATCTGAGTTCCAGTCTCAGCTAGATTATTTGGCTGGATGACTTTGAATAAGCTTTGTTTTGGGCCTCAATTTCCTCATATGTGAAATAAATTAATGGGACTAGATGCACCCTAGAGTAACTTCTGTGTGCTAAACAATGCTGCCTAAAAAGGCCAGGCATTTATCTCCAACCCAGTGGTCTCTACTCATCATTGTCCTTGCCTGAAATCCCAGAACAGGAACACTGGGGGTTGGACCCTTTCACCCTCCTCCAGAGTTCCAGCACTCCTTTTCATCTCAAAAATTTCACCTGGAAATTCTTTCTGGCCATTTCAATATAAAGGGCACATACAGAGAAGTTTGGGACTCAGAACATTTGTGCAAATTCTCTATGATATTAGAGACTTGTTCTAGGAAGGATGCATCTTCCAAACAAGAGTCTTGGGTAACAAAGTGCCCCTTAATCCCTTTAGTGCATCTCCCCAGCATAGCTGTGCCACACCTGCAGGGACAGAGGTTAATTGTCACAGAATCAAAAGAAGAAATTATGTCAATTCCTCATGAGTCATAGGGATACCTGAGAAAAGAGTGGTGACAGACAAGCAGAGAAGCTTTAAAAAATGCCTAAGGAAAAGAGAAACATAGGAAGTACTAACTGGAGAATACAGAAGACTTAATGGAGAAATGACTTATACCCATGTGCCTTTTTTAGGGAAGGCAGATTGAAACTCCACAGAGCTTCAATTTTCCTCTAAATGCTTGTGATTTCAGACACTCCCTGGGGCCCAAGCTCCCTCTGGAGAACTCTTAGCAGGATGGAAGTTCTGCCACACCTGCTGCAGAAAGAGATGGCTTTTGTGAAGGGACAGACTAGGATACCCCAGTGACAATGGGAAGGAAAATGATGCAATTCATTTGAAAGAGGGGGCTTAGCCAGAGAGGGAACAATCTCAGTGAGAGGTTTCTAAGCTTTACATGTTCCACAGGTTTCACCTTCCACAGCAGCTGTCAAGGCAACAGAGTGAGGTCACAACCAAAGAAAAAATAGCGTCAGCCTCATTGAGTGTTACCACTTTTACCTGCCAACTACAGGTACAAATAGTACCCTCTCTTGTCTGGCAACAGCATCCTAGACCTACTCCCAGATTCACAGACCACAGAATGCAGAGAGAAAGAGAGACAGACATTCTATTGTTTTCCACATGTGCGGCTTCTTCATAATCCTATAAAGAAGCTGCAACTGTCTAAGGATCTCTCAAGTATAGCAACCTTTAAAAATATGTTATTTTTAACCCTTCTGGCAATTTAGAGTTTCACATCACGGGAAGAAAGTCTTCTGGTTTGAAAAATAACCAGCCAAGGAACCTCAGAAAATAGAGCCAGCTTTTTTTCCCCCCAGAACCAGACCTATGGCTCTAAATGCTTTCCTTATTCATAATTTCAGAGGACAAAGTGAACAGTCAAATTAAAATGGGCCCAATAGCTCCAGGCCATAAAGAACACAGACAACCTCAAGGACATCAGACTGTGCGCAAGAAAGAAGTAAATATTCAAATTGTGGTGAGTCCCGTGCAGCTAACCCTCAGATGAAGCGACAGGCTTCCTCTCAGCTCCATCCCAGCCCAGTTCTAAGATACACCCCATCTGTGATCTTTCTAAGTGGGAAAAAAGCTGGGAAATTTTTATAATGAATTATATATTGAAATTAACTGATCGCTCTAAATTTACCTATTTGCTCTAGAAATAAACTAGAAAACCCATAAAAATGTATAAGTATGCATTTATCCTGGTTCCAATTATAAAGGCCACTTGGTGCCTTACGCAGATACGCCACGACTGGCTGCCTCTGTCTGCTAATGCGTTATCCTCACACTGTGCACGTCATTTTTTAAACACACCAGTGACACACTGTCCAAAATTGAGTTATTTTTATACCTGTCTTATTTCTTCATTAGATGGGATGGACCTGGATATTATCATACCAAGTGAAGCAAGTCAGACAGAGAAGAACAAATTAATAGCACTTATATACAAAATCTAAAAACAAAATGATACAAATGAATGTATTTACAAAACAGAAATAGGCTCACCGATTTAGAGAATGAACTTATGGTTACCAGGAGGGAAGGAAGATAGGAAAGATAGATGGGGAATTTGGACTGACATGTTCAGTTCAGTTCAGTTCAGTTGCTCAGTCGTGTCTGACTCTTTGCAACCCCATGAATCGCAGCACGCCAGGCCTCCCTGTCCATTACCAACTCCCGGAGTTCACTCAAACTCACGTCCTTGTGATGCCATCCAGCCATCTCATCCTCTGCCGTCCCCTTTTCCTCCTGCCCCCAATCCCTCCCAGCATCAGAGTCTTTTCCAATGAGTCAACTCTTCGCATGAGGTGGCCAAAGTACTGGAATTTCAGCTTTAGCATCATTCCTTCCAAAGAACACCCAGGACTGATCTCCTTTAGAACGGACTGGTTGGATACCCTTTCAGTCCAAGGGACTCTCAAGAGTCTTCTCCAGCACCACAGTTCAAAAGCATCAATTCTTCAGCGCTCAGACTTCTTCACAGTCCAACTCTCACATCCATACATGACCACTGGAAAAACCATAGCCTTGACTAGATGGACCTTTGTTGGCAAAGTAATGTCTATGCTTTTCAATGTGCTATCTAGGTTGGTCATAACTTTTCTTCCAAGGAGTAAGCGTCTTTTAATTTCATGGCTGCAGTCACCATCTGCAGTGATTTTGGAGCCCCAAAAAATAAAGTCTGACACTGTTTCCACTGTTTCCCCATCTATTTCCCATGAAGTGATGGGACCAGATGCCATGATCTTCATTTTCTGAATGTTGAGCTTTAAGCCAACTTTTTAACACTCCTCTTTCACTCTCATCAAGAGGCTTTTGAGTTCCTCTTCACTTTCTGCCATAAGGCTGGTGTCATCTGCATATCTGAGGTTATTGATTTCTCCTGACAATCTTGATTCCAGCTTGTGGTTCATCTGGCCCAGCGCTTCTCATGATGTACTCTGCATATAAGTTAAATAAGCAGGGTGACAATATACAGCCTTGACATACTCCTTTTCCTATTTGGAACCAGTCTGTTGTTTCATGTCCAATTCTACCTGTTGTTTCCTGACCTGCATATAAGTTTCTCAAGGGGCAGGTCAGGTGGTCTGGTATTCCCATCTCTTTCAGAATTTTCCACAGTTTATTGTGATCCACATAGTCAAAGGCTTTGGCATAGTCAAGAAAGCAGAAATTGATGTTTTTCTGAACTCTCTTGCTTTTTCAATGATCCAGCAGATCTTGGCAATTTGATCTCTGGTTCCTCTGCCTTTTCTAAAACCAGCTTGAACATCTGGAAGTTCACGGTCCATGTACTGCTAAAGCCTGGCTTGGAGAATTTTGAGCATTACTTTACTAGCATGTGAGATGAGTGCAGTTGTGCAGTAGTTTGAGCATTCTTTGGCATTGCCTTTCTTTGGGATTGGAATGAAAACTGACCTTTCCAGTCCTGTGGCCACTGCTGAGTTTTCCAAATTTGCTGGCAAATTGAGTGCAGCACTTTCATAGCATCATCTTTCAGGATTTGAAAGAGCTCAAGTGAAATTCCATCACCTCCACTAGCTTTGTTCATAGTGATGCTTTCTAAGGTCCATTTGACTTCACATTCCAGGATGTCTGGCTCTAGGTGAGTGATCATACTATCATGATTATCTTGGTCGTGAAAATCTTTTTTGTATAGTTCTTCTGTGTATTCTTGCCACCTCTTCTTAATATCTTGTGCTTCCGTTAGGTCCATACCATTTCTGTCCTTTATCGAGCCCATCTTTGCATGAAATGTTCCCTTGGAATCTCTAATTTTCTTGAAGAGATCTCTAGTCTTTCCCATTCTGTTGTTTTCCTCTGTTTCTTTGCATTGATTGCTGAGGAAGGCTTTCTTATCTCTTCTTGCTGTTCTTTGGAACTCTGCATTCAAATGCTTATATCTTTCCTTTTCTCCTTTGCTTTTTGCTTCTCTTCTTTTCACAGCTATTTGTAAGGCCTCCCATTGCTATATTTAAAAATTGATAGCCATCAAGGACCTACTGTATAGCATAGGGAGCTCTCAATATTCTGTAATAACCTAAATGGGAAAAAAATGAAAAAGAATATACACATTCTTATGTATAACTGGATCAGTTTGCTGTACACCCAAAACTAATACAACACTGTTAATCAACTACACTCCAATATAAATAAATAAAGATTTTTTTTAAAAAGGATTTGAACTGCAGTGGCACCAGGGCCAGGTCATATACGAATACTAAAAGAAAAGTTCCAGATGACACAGCTCATTAGAACAAATCAGAGAGAGAGATATTTTGAAATCTCTTTGATTTATGAACTACTGTGAGATATGGAGACATTATTTATAATCAATATGTATGACTGCTAGCATCTCGCTAGAGTCACTGGTTAGTCAGCCCAATCCAATGGACATACTCTCTGTGTTCTTTATATTGGCATGTGTGTTATCTGCTCAGTCATGTCCAACTTTTTGTGACCCCATAGACTGTAGCCCACCAGGCTCCTTTTTCCGTGGGATTTTCCAGGCAAGGATAGTAGAGTGGGTTGCCATTTCTTTCTCCAGGGGATCTTCCTGACCCAGGGATCAAACCCAGGTCTCCTGCATTGCAGGTGGATGCTTTACCATCTGAGCTACTAGGGAAGCCCATCTTGGTGGGCTGGTACAGGTTCTATTGGTACAGGCAATGAATCTAGATGTGGTAACTAACATTCCTGAAAAAAGAACTGATTACTCCAATGCTTGGGGACCTGACCTAGAGACAGGAGTTTTCAGGAAGAAGGCAAGTTGGTACGAAGAAGATAGACTATAACAAGCTTCCCTCCACAATTTTCATTTACAATTCCTTACAACAGCATCCTTCTACATTCACCTTCCTTAAAGGATCATGCAGAATTATTTTCAGGCCATCTGGATGCTCACTATAAAACTTCCTCAACTTATTTCTTCTAATGCTGATACAATTGGAATGCCAATGAAGATAAAAACTAATCTAGATCGCCATATAATCAATCAAACTTTATATACCTTGAAAGTGAAAGTGAAGTTACTCAGTCGTGTCCGACTCTTTGCTACCCCATGGACTGTAGCCTACCACGCTCCTCCATCCATGGGATTTTCCAGGCAAGAGTACTAGTGGGTTGCCATTTCCTTCACCAGAGGGTCTTCCCAACCCAGGTATCGAACCTGGGTCTCCTGCATTGTAAGCAGACGCTTTACCGTCTGAACCACCAGGGAAGTCCTTTACCTTATATTATACTAAAAGATATGGGAAATATAAATTAGGAAGTATAAGACATTAAATATTTTGTGCATATAAAGTATAAAAATTTTATTTGAATAAAATATAAAATAGGAGTGCTCTTGTTTTAAGAAGTTTCTTCTTTTGGTGGGGTCGGGGGAAAGATCCTCTTTCCCTAGAAATTTATAGATCAATCATATATCTCTCCTTCCACTCAAATATAGGAATTTGAAGAGAAAAGGCAAGTTGGTAGAAAAGATAGACTCTAACAAGCTTCCCTCCATAATTCACATTTGCAATCTCTACAGCAGCATCCTTCTATATTCACCTTCGTTAAAGAATCATACAGAATTCCATGTACCTTCTCAGCTCCAGTATTTTGAACATGGCTCCCAAGGCCTGCATCATTATCACTACATATACATCCCAGCTTCCCACTCAAAGGGGCTTCCCTGATAGCTCACTTGGTAAAGAACTTGCAATTCAGGAGACCTGAGTTCGATCCCTGGGTTAGGAAGATCCCCTGGAGAAGGAAAAGTCTACCCACTCCAGTGTTCTGGCCTGGAGAATTACATGGACTATATAGTCCATGTGGTAACAAAGACTCAGACACGACTGAGCAACTTTCACTTCACTTCACTTCCCCTCAAAATCACTCATACCAAGCATCACTTTGACATTACAAAGCTCTATCTTGCTGGTAAATCTCAGTTTAAATATTCGTTTTCCCAGGAGCCTTTCCTCAAGACCCTAGACTAGATGAAATTCCCCTAAAATGTGTTATGATAGCACCCTATATTTCCTCTAGCATAATGCTCATCACAGTTCAGTTCATTCACTGTCATGTCCAACTCTTTGTGACTCCATGGACTGCAGCACACCAGGCTTTCCCGTCCATCACCAATTCCAGGAGCTTGCTCAAACTCATGTCATCGAGTTCAGTGATGCCATCCAACCATCTCATCCTCTGTCATCACCTTCTCCTCCTGCCTTCAATCTTGCCAGCATCAGGGTCTTTTTCAGTGAGTCAGTTCTTTGAATCAGGTGGCCAAAGTATTGGACTTTCAGTTTCAGCACATTCATTCATTCATTCATTCATCCCAATGAATATTCATGACTGATTTCATTTGGATTGACTGATTTGATCTCCTTGCAATCAAAGGGATTCTCAAGAGTTTTCTCCAGCACCAAGTTCAAAAGCACCAATTCTTCGGTGCTCAGCTTTCTTTATGGTCCAACTCTTACATCCATACATGAATACTGGAAAAACCATAGCTTTCTCTACAAGGACCTTTGTTCACAAAGTAATGTCTTTGCTTTTTAATATGCTGTCTAGCTTGGTCATAGCTTTTCTTCCAAGGAGCAAGCGTCTTTTAATTTCATGGCTGCAGTCACCATCTGCAGTGATATTGGAGTGTGAAAAAATAAAAAGTCTTCACTATTTCCATTGTTTTCCCATCTATTTGCCATGAAATGATGGGACCAGATGCCATGATCTTAGTTTTCTTAATGTTGAGTTTTAAGTCAGCTTTTTCACCCTCCTCTTTCACTTTCATCAAGAGACTCTCTAGTTCTTCACTTTCTAATAAAGGGTGGTGTCCTCTGCATATCTGAAGTTATTGATACTTTTCCCAACAATCTTGATTCCAACTTGTGCATCATCCAGCCCAGCATTTCACATGATGAACTCTGCATATAAGTTAAATAAGCAGGGTAACAATATACAGCCTTGAAGTACTCCTTTCCCAATTTGGAACCAGTATGTTGTTCCATGTCCAGTTCTAACTGGTGCTTCTTGACCTGCATACAGATTTCTCAGGAGGCAGGTAAGGTGGTCTGGTATTCCCATCTCTTTAAAAATGTCTCACAGTTTGTGGTAATCCACCCAGTCAAAGGCTTTGGCATGGTCAATAAAGCACAAGTAGATGTTTTTCTGGAACTCTCTTACTTTTTCAATGATCCAACAGATGCTGGCAATTTGCTCTCTGGTTTCTCTGCCTTTTCTAAATCCAGTTTGAACATCTGGAATTTCACAGTTCATGTACTGTTGAAGTCTGGCTTGGAGAATTTTGAGCGTTACTTTGCTAGCTCAGAATTTGTGGGATGAGTGCAATTGTACAGTAGTTTGAGCATTCTTTGGCATTGTCTTTCTTAGGGATTGGAATGAAAACTGACATTTTCCAGTCCTGTGGCCACTGCTGAATTTTCCAAATTTGCTGACACATTGAGTGCAGCACTTTCACAGCATCATCTTTTAGGATTTGAAAGAGCTCAACTGGAATTCCATCACCTCCACTAGCTTTGTTCATACTGATGCTTCCTAAGGCCCACTTAACTTCACATTCAAGGAAGTCTGGCTCTAGGTGAGTGATCACACCACTGTGGTTACTGGGTGATTAAGATCTTTTTTGTATAGCTCTTCTGTGTATTCTTGCCACCTTTCTTAATATTTTCTGCTTCTGTTAGGTCCATACCATTTCTGTCCTTTATTGAGCCCATCTTTGCATGAAATGTTCCCTTGGTATCTCTAATTTTCTTGAAGAGATTTCTAGTCTTTTCCATTCTATTGTTTCCCTCTATTTCTTTGCATTGATCACTGAGGAAGGCTTTCTTAGCTCTCCTTATGATTCTTTGGAGCTCTGCATTCAAATGGGTATATCCTTCCTTTTCTCCTTTGCCTTTAGCTTCTCTTCTTTTCTCAGCTATTTGTAAGACCTCCTCAGACAACCATTTTACCTTTTTGCATTTTTTTCTTGGGGATGGTCTTGATCACTGCTTCCTGTACAATGTTACAAACCTCCATCCATAGTTCTTCAGGCACTCTGTCTATCAGATCTAACCCCTTGAATCTATTTGTCACTTTCACTGTATAATCATAAGGGATTTGATTTAGGTCATACCTGAATGGTCTAGTGGTTTTCCCCACTTTCTTCAATTTAAGTCTGAAGTTTGCAATAAGAAGTTCATGATCTGAGCCACAGTCAGCTCCTGGTCTTGTTTCTGCTGACTATATAAAGCTTCTCCATCTTTGCCTGCAAAGAATATAATCAGTCTGATTTCAGTATTGACCATC
This sequence comes from Bubalus bubalis, assembly GCF_019923935.1. Classification (NCBI taxonomy): domain Eukaryota; kingdom Metazoa; phylum Chordata; class Mammalia; order Artiodactyla; family Bovidae; genus Bubalus; species Bubalus bubalis. Next base: position 4,622,474 of record NC_059162.1, on the reverse strand, counting down.
TGGTGATGTCCATGTGTAGAGTCTTCTCTTGTGTTATTCAAAGAGGGTGTTTGCTATAACCAGTGCATTCTGTTGGCAAAACTCTGTTAGCCTTTGCCCTGTATCATTTTGTACTCCAAAGCCAAATTTTCCTGTTACTCCAAGTATTTGTTGACTTCCTACTTTTGCATTCCAGACCCCTATAATGAAAAGGACATCTCTTGTGGTTATCAAATAAGGTGGTGGAGTAGAAGGATGTGCGCTCAACTTCTCCTGTGAGAACTCCAAAATTGCAACTTGCTGCTGAGCAATCATTGACAGGAGAATATTGGATCCCACCAAAAAAAGATACCCCACATCTAATGGCAAAGGAGAAGCCCCAGAAAGATGGTAGGAGAGGCCAAATCACATTTAGAATCAAACCCCATACCCACCAGAGATGCTTGGAGGGCTCAAACAAAACCTGTGCACAACAGGAGACCCCACAGAGACTAAGCCAGACCTGTCTTTGAGTTTTTGAGTGTCTCTTGCAGAGGTACAGGTCAGCAGTGGCCCGCCACAGGGGCAGGGGCTCTGGGTGCAGCAGAGCTGGGTGTGGCATAAGCCCTCTTGGAGGAGGTTGCCATTAACCTTTCCATAGAGCTGCCAGAACTTACACAGGACTGGGGAAACAGACTCTTGGAAGACACAAACTAAATCTTGTGCATACCAGGACCCAGGAGAAAGGAGCAGTGACCCCACAAGAGACTGACAGGGACTTGCCCCACCCATCAACAGAAAATTGGATTAAACATTTACTGAGCATGGCCCCGCCCATCAGAACAAGACCCAGTTTCCCCCTCAGTCAGTCTCTCCCATCAGGAAGTTTCCATAAGCCTCTTATCCTTATCCCTCAGAGGGCAGACAGAATGAAAACAACAATCACAGAAAACTAATCAAACTGATCCTCACATTCAACTAGAATTACTTGCTTGATAGTCTATTGTGTCAGCTAGACTGTAAGTCCTCTAAGAAAGGGGACCATGTCTGTCTTAGTCACACCAATCCAATAGACATACCATCTGTGTTCTCTGGCACAGCTTATAAATCCAGACATAACCACAGTCATTTATCTGTCTGAGAACATTCCTAGTTATCTGTTAGGTAAGAAGTTAGGCTTGAGCAACAAGGGGTGACCTAGCCAAATATGACTCAAGCTTATCTCTAAACCCCACCCCAAAATGCCTCTATGCTGCTCAGGAGAGCTCACAGATACACTGCAAAATAACCACAGAGACTTTTCCAACTCCAGCACAAGTACTCTTGAGGCTGTGTCCTCAAGTGACCTTAGGCAGCTGGGAGCCTATTAAGGGTTCATAAATATTCTATACATACATACATCTGATTATAACAGATTGAATTATGAGAAAGACATGCGCAGTAGAGCGTGTTGTTATGTAACTTGCAACTGTCGATCAAAACTGTCAGTCCACGCCTGTCTAGATGAATATGTAAAAGCTCTGCCTTGAAAAACCCCCTACCTCATCATATCGGTGCCAGTGCCTCTCTTGGCTCAGCCCACCTCTCCCTTGAGGTGTTCTTTCTGTTCTTTCTTCAATAAACTTGTTTTTGCCACAGGTAAGACCTCAGATTCTTCTTTGTGTCCTTACCAAGAACTAAGACCCACGAGGAAGGGTCCTCTTTGACTCTCCCTATATGGTAACATTATCCTGCTCTTAGAGGGCTGACTCAGAGTTCTGATTTTGGGGGAAGAAGACAAGTTGCTTAAAGGAGGATTTTGTGCATTACAGTGACCTGCAGAGTTCCAAGCAAGTAGGAGGTGTTTGGTACATATTTACTACATAATAAATATCAATGAAGTTAAGAATAAATCAAAGAATGAAATTATTACAAAATGTTCAGTGCTTATCAGAGAAGTGACTATAAATGCAATAACAGTGAATGAAAAGTGATGAGTCAATCTAATGTTGTTCTTGATTTAGCTTAGTTCAGTGTTTGGAAACAAGAGTTAACTACTTTTTGTGACTTGAATATCCTTCCCTCAAAAAAGTCCACTTTTTTTTTTTTTTTTTTTTTTTGCTTAAGAAGTATTTCTTTTTTCAAACTTGAAACATCTATTTTGTATTGGGGTATAGCTGATTAACAATGTTGTGAGTTTCACATGAATAGTGAAGGGACTCAGCCGTACACATACATATATCCATTCTCTCGTAAACCACCCTTCCATCCAGGCTAGCACATCACATTAAATAGAGTTCCGTGTGTCATTCAGTAGGTCCTTGTTGGTTTTCCATTTCAAATAGAGCAGTGAGTACATGTCCTTCCCAAACTCCCTAACTATCCCTTTACCCTGGAATCATAAGTTTATTCTCTAAGTCTGTGAGTCTCTTTCTGTTTTGCAAGTAAGTTCATTTGTATCATTTCTTTTTAGATTCTACATATAAAGGATGTCATATGATATTTCTCCTCTGTCTAACTTACTTCACTTAGGATGACACTCTCTAAGTCTATCCATGTTGCTGCAAATGGCATTATTTCCTTCTTTTTAATGGCTGAGTAATATCCCATTGTATATATGTACCACATCTTCATGTGAACATTTAGCTTGCTTCCATGTCTAGACCATTGTAAACAATGGTCCAATGAACACTGGGGTGCATGCATCCTTTCAGATCATGTTTTTCTCTGGACATATGCCCAGGAGTGGGATTGCAGGGTCATATGTTAGCTCTGCTTTTAGTTTTTTAAGGAATCTCTATACTGTTTTGCATAGTGGCAGCACTAATTTACATTCCCACCAACAGCATAGGAGGGTTCCCTTCTCGCCACACCCTCTCCATCATTTGTTGTTTGTGGATTTTTTGGTGATAGCCATTCTGACTGATCCACCCTTTAAAAAAAAAAAAAAAAAAACTCTTCCTGTTGCCTGTAATGGAGACTAATCCATTCCTATGTCTACATCACCAGATAGTGAACCACCTCAAACTCCCCCTTGTCTCTCTCTGGAATGTGCAATGCAAGGCAGAAGATAAAAACCAATTTAATGCTGTGTCTGCATTTGATCAATAACCCAAGCTCCATAGGTTTCTCTCTAGAAAACAGGCTAAAATGAAAAGAAGGAGTGAAAGACAAAACCTGATCACAACTGTAAATTAAGAGAAGTTGGATGTTCTTCACTTGAAAGTCTTTGTGGTTGAAGTTATGAGGAGGAGACAATGGTCATCGCCCAGTGAATCACAGGTTCCCCTACAACTGCTGTTTAAATGCTATTGTCTGTGGAACAGGAGCCCCTATTCCAGCTTCTCATCCTATTCGCCTAAATTGACCCTGACCACTGATGTGATAACTACTGATTGGTATTCAGAGTTCCCAATTTCAATACATGATTCATTTCACAATAATTTGTTGAGTTTCTATTATGTACTAGATACTTGGGGTTCCGAGGTAAACAGAATAAACCATGGCTGTTGTCTTCATGAAATTTATAATCTAGTGAATGGGAAGGATCAGATCATAAAATAATATTGCAGATCATAAATGCAGAATTACAGATGGTGATGCATATCAGGAAGAAAAGGTATAATGTGTTATGGGAGATTGTAATGAGGAAATGTTTTAAATTAAGGGATGATAGAAAGCTTCTCTAAGGAACCAGGAGCCTAGGGAGTGGATGGATTCAGCCAGGAAAAGACAAGGGACATCATCCTCCAAGCTGAGGGAAAAGCTTATAGGAAAGCTCTGAAGTGAGAGAGAATTTAGCTCATTTGAAGACGTGGCAGAAAAAAAACCAATGCAGACACAACATTTTGGGAGAAGGTGCAAGAAAAGCTTGAGGAGTAAGCAGAGGCCTGATCTCATAAGGCTTTTCCAGTGTGCCATGTATAGCTGTTCAGTTGTGTCTGATTCTTTGCGACCCTATGGACTGTAGCCCACCAGGCTCCTCTGTCCATGGGATTCTCCAGGCAAGAATACTGGAGTGGGTAGCCATTCCCTTCTCCTGGGGATCTTCCTGACCCAGGGATTGAATTCAGGTCTCCTGCATTTCAGGCAGATTCTTTACTGACTAAGCCACCAGAGAAATCCATTTAAGGCTTTGTAGGCAATGATAAAGATGTGGGTTTTCTCCATGAAAATATTTTGGCAGTGGATTGAGGTGATCTTAAGACTACTGCAGCTCTGGAGGAGAACAGACTGGAGGAAGAGGGAGAGAGAGGATGCAAGGAGCTCAGGCTGGATGCCACCAGGGCAGCAGGCCCAGAAGGAAAAAGAAGTGGACAAATTTGAAGCTCAAATTGGCAAGACCTCTTTCTCCACTGAACTCCCACGAGTTGCTGGGTCTGCTTAAGCAACACGTGCTCATGTTCAGGCTGACTCTGCCTCAGTGAGAATCAGCTGAGAAGACTGTCAACTCAGCAGACCAAAGCTGTGTCTGCCGCAGTCTGGTTATTTTGGTCACACAGACATGGCCTTAATAACAGTCTCATCCTATCTATAGACTCAGTGTCAAATCTGGTTTCCGTTGAGCTAGATTTTTTCATCCTACTCAGCTTTGTGAGGGAAATTTCTCTCTTCAGGAGCAACGCAGACAGAGAACCTGGAAATAGAGCTATAAAATTGGAGGTGGAGGGACCTGATACAAGGTATCATTTTTTAGAACAACAATTGCATGCTTTAGATTCTCATTAATTTGTGGATCTCTCTTCCCCAACCAAGGGAGTTGGCTGAGATGTTGAAGTTAGCAATTTGCCTGCCTCATACAGGCACCATGTCCATTTCAAAATGTTTTCTGTGGATTTTTCCCACATCATCTATTAATTACCTAATTACATCGTCTAATTATGTGATTCTTCATGTATTTACACTGATTACGTAATTGGGTGCAATTACACTAATTAGGTTAATGATACAGGATAACAGACTACAAATTGCTTTAAAGGGACACTGAGAAGGCTGGTAGGCCAAAAACCCTTTGGTGGTAGGTCAGGATCTGTCTACTAGTAGCTCAGAGCTTTTCTGGGCTTCATCTTCATCCTGACCTTCAGATCTGATCTAGAGAACAATGTTGGAAATTAGCAATTATTCCCCAAGATCAGGAGACCTGTGTGTGTGTGTGTGTGCTCAGTACTTCAGGCAAGTCCGATTCTTTGCAATTCCATGGACTGTAGCCCGCCAGGCTCCTCTGTCCAAGGAATTTCCCAGGAAAGAATACTGGAGCAGGTAGCCATTTCTTTCTCCAGGGGATCTTTCTGACCCAGGGATCGAACTCGTGTCTCTTGCATCTTCTGCACTGGCAGATGGATTCTTTACTACTACACTACCTGGGAAGCCCAGGAGACAAAGCTAAGAAGTAGGCAAAGTTTGCCAGTAACCCCCAGACCCACACTGTGGTAGACAGAAAAATACACCTCCTCTCAAAGATGTTTATCCCCTAATACCCAGAACCAGTGGATATATTTCCTTCCATGAACACTGCAGACATGATTGAGCATAATGACCTTTAGATGGGAAGATGATCCTGAATTATCCTGGTGGGCCCAATCTAATCATAAGCATCCATAAAAATAAAGAGATTTTCCTAGCTGGATCAGAGACATGCAACAATGGAATGCATAAAAAGTCATTTGGAAAACAGCAACACAAGAAGGACAGCAAGGAGATCCAACTAGTCCATCCTAAAGGAAATCAGTCCTGAATGTTCATTGGAAGGACTGATATTGAAACTGAAGCTCCAATACTTTGGCCACCTGATGCAAAGAACTGACTCATTGGAAAAGACCCTGACGCTGGGAAAGATTGAGGGCAGGAGAAGAAGCAGGTGACAGAGGATGAAATGGTTGGAAGGCATCATTGATTCAGTGGACATGAATTTGAGCAAACTCAGAGAGATAGTGAAGGACAGCCTGTCGTGCTGCAGTCCATGGGGTCACAAAGAGTCAGATATGACTGAGAGACTGAACAACACAAGGCAAGCTCGTAAAACAGGAGTAATAGTATCTAACTCACAGTATTGTTACAAATATATAATGGAATTATGAATATTGAGTGCCTAAAACAATGTCTGAGTCAGACAATGTTTATTGGATTTTCTTCTTTTCTCTGAAAAGAAACTGAGCCATCAGTGACCAACTTGGGGAAGTAATAAAAGAACAGGAGAACTTCCCTACACCAAAAAAAATCACAATATCCTGAGACAAAATAAAATGCCAGTTGATTTATCTCATATTTCCTTGAAACTACTAGAAGGTCTAAAAGATGTTAGGTCATCACCCAAAGGAATCTGGGCAGGGGAAACCACTCAGAAATATTCACTAACCCGGACAGCTGCTTACTATACATGAAAGGGATATGAGCAGCGACAACTAGGTGGTGGAGTCTCCTTCCATGACTGCCCGATGCTCACTGGTCTTAGAGAAACAAAAGAAAAAGACAGATCAGCACCTGCATTCCTGTCTCTGACTCCTGGCCATTTTTTAAATGGACCACCCTAAGTGCTCCCTGAGAATATGTACGCTGGCAAAGAGAAAGGTGAAAATTATACAGAAAGAAAATAATAATAGAAGTTGCCAAGACTTACATAACATTTATTCTCTTGAGAGCAAAGCACTAATCTAGGCATCTTCTGTATATAAAAAAATCATTTAGCTCTCCCAATAAACCTTTTTGGAACGTGAGTACACTATTCTTATCTGCATTTACAGTTGAGGAAAGTGAAGTACAAAGAAGTAAAGCAATTCTTTTAAGGTTACCAGCTATGAGGTGGCAGACCTGGGATTTGCACTGAGTTGGCTCGCACTACAGCCAATGCTGTTAACAGGATGCCATATGCTAATACTAGAGATTGGGGCCCAGCATCACCAGGAGGAGCTAGCTTCTCTTGGTGAGTTTTGGCTGAGCTTTTCCAGTTCACATCAGAGCAATTAGAGTCTTCTTCATAATAAGGTAGTCAAAGTCCCAGTGCAATTGGATTGATCTTATTAGCTTTCTTTAAATTTGGTCCAGATTAGGGTGAGAGCAGCATCATAAGAGTCAGACTGATCTTGTTTAGAATTCCAATCAGTTATGTCCTAATTGTACAGTCTTGGAGAGGCTACTTAACCTGAGTCCTTATTGATGGATAATGATGTCTTAAAGGGCTTCCCTAGTGGCTCAGACAGTAAAGAATCTGCCTGCCGTGAGAAGAGAGATTCAGATTCTCATATAAACTTGTAAAAATTTTATTTAAGTCATTAAGTCCATGGCAACTGGGTTTTAATGCTATAACTTGAGGGATGACAAGCAATCTTCTATCTCCTACAAAATGTTAACTTGTGTTATTATTAACTTGTGTTAATGTCTTATCTGAAGTTCATATCTGGGTCAGGATATTAATCCACATTAAAATGGATGGACTTCCAGAGTAGCTGTACCCCATAAACTTAGTTTTTGACACCAAAATGTGAATTAGCAAATAAACACCATTTTTGATGTGTCAGTACTTCAAGCAGAAAATAAGGATGACAAAAATACTAAGGTCTATCTATCTTGAAGGGTTATTCTAAGGAACTTATGAAACAATGCATGTGAAAACAATTAAGTGAAAAGTGCTCTTTATTTTCAATTCCAACAACTCTTATGTGGCACCTCCTATATGCCAAGGATGTGGAAACAATTGTTACTGAACCAAATAGGTATTCTTTGAGGTCTTTTTTAGGGAATTCATCTAAGAAAAATGGAGATTAAAATCTTAAAATACAGAATGAGAAAGAATTCATGTGCATATCTCCATCATTCGATATAAACTAATGTTTTATAATTATCAAGTTTAATTTCATTTCCATCTGACCCACTGAGCCACTTGCTTCTTGGGGCTAAGGCCTGTGTCCTACTATTCTTCCCAGTATATAACAAATTGCTTGACCCACAATAGGTGCTCAGTAAGTAATCAATAGTAAATCAGTGAGTAAATGACTGAACAAAAGAGAATTTCTCACTAGAAATCTAACAGTAATCTTTTTACTCCTCCCAGTCCTCAGACACCAGGACTCTGTGCCCCTCTACCCTGGACTCTAAGATGCTCTTCTCATTTCCAGGGTGACTCTGCAACCCTCAGCACACCTGGCTCTGTTACCACATCTGTCTCAGCCAGAAGACACCCTTGTTTCTCCTCTCTGGCCGACTGGCCCTTTGGGCAGCATTCCTGCACTTATTCCTGGTGTCAGAGCTCAGACACTGGTGAAATCACTTATCCACTGCTTCATTAGCTATGGCTGCTACCTGGATGCTGCACATAGCATTACCCCACACTTATTGATCTCGCATTTCAGGACCAGGCAGAATAATTTCACTTTCAACTGACTAATTGTGTAGGGAAAGGGCTTTAAAACAAGAAAGGAAAAATCCATTAAATTCTCTAAGACAAAACTGAGGTCACCCTGATAAGTACAACACCGATACAGATGTGCTATTAAAACAGATGTTCATGCAGACAAGCCTAAACTGTTAACAGGATGGCCATCTCCCTGAGGATGTCTTGTTTTCAAATGACTTTCTAGGTTGCTGGGGGAGGGTGAGGGGATGAGATCCTGGATACATACAAGGAAAGCAATTCTATTAGTTTCTTCGACTCCTGTGGTTGTCATCACATAGCTGGTGTCCCAAACAGGGAAATTTAAAGACTATCCAGTTACGTTCTATGGGACTTAGACAATTTTAAGGGTAAAAGATTACCTAGGCCAGTTTTTCAGACTATATTCCTTGGAGTCTTAGAGTCCTAAGAAGCTGCTTTAAGGGTTTTTGGGGTGAGGGGATGAGAGGGATCAACAGCAGCAGAGCTAGTGGGTTATTGGTTTTTACCATCTTTCACCCACTGCTTCCACCATGATTTATCTGTTGTATATGAATCATAAGATTATGTTTTTAAAAAACATAATTTCCCTGTTTAAAAATATTTTAAGCTATCGCTTCATGGCAAATAAATGGGGAAAAAGTGGAAACAGTGACAGATTTTATTTTCTTGGGCTCCAAAATCACTGCCAACAATGACTGCAGCCATCAAATTAAAAGATGATTCCGCTTTGGAAGAAAAGCTATGACAAATCTAAACAGTGTATTAATAATCAGAGACATCACTGCCAAAAAAGGTCCATATAGTCAAAGCTATGGTATTTCCAGTAGTCATGTATGGATGTGAGAGTTGGACCATAAAGAAGGCTGAGTGCCAAAGAATTGATGCCTTTGGAATCCAGATTGGAAAAGAAGTAAAACCCTCACTGTTGCAGATGACATGATCCTCTACATAGAAAACCCTAAAGACACCACCAGAAAATTACTAGAGCTAATCAATGAATATAGTAAAGTTGCAGGATATAAAATTAACACACATAAATCCCTTGCATTCCTATACACTAACAATGAGAAAACAGAAAGAGAAATTAAGGAAACAATCCCATTCACCACTGTGATGAAAAGAATAAAATGCATAGAAATAAATCTACCTAAGGAAACAAAAGACCCATATATAGAAAACTATAAAACTGATGAAAGAAATCAAAGATGACACAACTAGATGGAGAAATATACCATGTTCATGGATCAGAAGAATCAATATAGTGAAAATGAGTATAATACCCAAAGCAATCTATAGATTCAATGCAATCCCTATCAAGTTACCAATGGTATTTTTCACAGAACTAGAAAAAATAATTTCACAATTTGTATGGAAATACAAAAAAACCTTGAGTAGCCAATGCAATCTTGAGAAAGAAGAATGAACTGGAGGAATCAACCTGCCTGACTTCAGACTATACTACAAAGCTACAGTCATCAAGACAGTATGGTACTGGCACAAAGATAGAAATTTAGATCAATGGAACAAAATAGAAAGCCCAGAGATAAATTCATGCACCTATGGGCACCTTATCTTTGACAAAGGAGGCAAGAATATACAATGGAAAAAAGAAAATCTCTTTAACAAGTGGTACTGGGAACACTGGTCAACCACGGGTAAAAGAATGAAATTAGAAATATTTTCTAACACCATACACAAAAATAAACTCAAAATGAATTAAAGATCTAAAAGTAAGACCAGAAACTATAAAACTCCAAGAGGAAGACATAGGCAAAACACTCTCTGACATAAATTACAGCAGGATCCTCTATGACCTACTTCCCAGAGTAATGGAAATAAAAGCAAAATAAACAAATGGGACCTAATTAAGCTTAAAAGTTTCTGCACAACAAAGGAAACTATAAGCAATGTGAAAAGACAGCCTTCAGAATGGGAGAAAATAATAGCAAAGGAAGCAACTGATGAAGAACTAATCTCAAATATATACAAGCAGCTCCTGCAGCTCAATATCAGAAAAATAAACTACCCAATCAAAAAATGGGCCAAAGAACTAAACAGACATTTTTCCAAAGAAGACATGCAGATAGCTAACAAACACATGAAAAGATGCTCAACATCACCCACTATCAGAGAAATGCAAATCAAAACCACAATGAGGTACCATCTCATGCCGGTCAGAATCAGTTCACCTCAGCTCAGTTCAGTTGCTCAGTCGTGTACAACTCTTTGTGACCCCATGGACTGCAACATGCCGGGCCTCCCTGTCCATCGCCAACACCTGGAGTTTACTCAAACTCATGTCCATTGAGTTGGTGATTCCGTACAACCATCTCATCCTCTGTCATCCCCTTCTCCTCCCATCTTCAATCTTTCCCAGCATCAGGGTCTTTTCCAATGAGTCAGTTCTTCACATCAGGTGGCCAAAGTACTAGAGTTTCAACTTCAGCATCAGTCCTTCCAATGAATATTCAGGACTGATCTCCTTTAGAATGGACTGGTTGGATCTCCTTGCTGTACAAGGGACTCTCAAGAGTCTTCTCCAACACCACAGTTCAAAAGCATCAATTCTTCAGTGCTCAGCTTTCTTTATAATCCAACTCTCACATCCATACATGATTACTGGAAAAACCATAGCTTTGACTAGATGGACTTTTGTTGGCAAAGTAATGTCTCTGCATTTTAATATGCTGTCTAGGTTGGTCATAACTTTTCTTCCAAGTAGCAAGTGTCTTTTAATTTCATGGCTGCAGTCACCATCTGCAGTGATTTGGGGGCCCAAATAAATAAAGACTGTTACTGTTTCCACTGTTTCCCCATCTATTTGCCATAAAGTGATGGGACCGGACACCATGATCTTCGTTTTTTGAATGTTGACTTTTAAGCCATATTTTTAACTCTCTTCTTTCACTTTCATTAACAGGCTCTTTAGTTCTTCTTTGCTTTCTGCCATAAGGGTGGTGTCATCTGCGTATCTGAGGTTATTGATATTTCTCCTGGAAATCTTGATTCCAGCTTGTGCTTCATCCAGCCCAGCATTTCTCATGATGTACTCTGCAAATAAGTTAAATAAGCAGGATGACAATATACAGCTTTGATATACTCCTTTCCCTATTTGGAACCAGACTGTTGTTCCATGTCCAGTTTTAATTGCTGCTTCCCAACCAGCGTACAGATTTCTCAAGAGGAAGGTCAGGTGGTCTGGTATTCCCATCTCTTTCAGAATTTTTCACAGTTTATTGTGATCCACACAGTCAAAGGCTTTGGCATAGTCAATAAAGCAGAAGTAGATGTTTTTCTGGAACTCTCTTGCTTTTTTGGTGATCCAACGGATGTTGGCAACTGATCTCTGGTTCCTCTGCCTTTTCTAAATCCAGTTTGAACATCTGGAAGTTTACGGTTCATGAACTGTTGAAGCCTGGCTTGGAGAACTTTGAGCATTACCTTACTAGTGTGTGAGATTATTGCAATTGAGTGGTAGTTTGAGCATTCTTTGGCATTGACTTTCTCTGAGATTGGAATGAAAACTGACCTTTTCCAGTCCTGTGGCCACTGCTGAGTTTTCCAAATTTGCTGGCATGTTGAGTGCAGCACTTTCATAGCATCATCTTTTAGGATTTGAAATGGCTCAACTGAAATTCCATCACTTCCACTAGCTTTTTTGTAGTGATGTTTCCTAAGGCCCACTTGACTTAGCATTCCAGGATGTCTGGCTCTACGTTGATGATCACACCATAGTGATTATCTGGCTCCTGAAGTTTGTTTGTTTGTTTGTTTGTATAGTTCTTCTGTGTATTCTTGCCACCTCTTTTTAATATCTTCTGCTTCTGTTAGGTCCATACCATTTCTGCCCTTTATTGTGCCTATTCTTGCATGAAATGTTCCCTTGGTATCTGTAATTTTCTTGAAGAGATCTCTAGACTTTCTCATTCTATTGTTTTCCTCTATTTCTTTGCATTGATCACTGAGGAAGGCTTTCTTATCTCGCCTTGCTATTCTTTAGAACTCTGCATTCAAATGGCTGCTATCAAAATGTCTACAAACAATAAATGCTGGAGGGAATGTGGAGAAAGGGAACCCTCTTACACTGCTGGTTGGCATGTAAAATAGTATTGCCACTATGGAGAACAATGCAGAGATTCCTTAAAAAACTGGAAATAGAACTGCCATAAGACCTATCAATCTCACTGCTGGGCATACACACCAAGGAAACCAGAACTGAGAAAGACACGTGTACCCCAATGTTCATCACAGCACTGTTTACAATAGCTAGGACATGGATGTAACCTAGACATCCATCAGCAGACAAATGGATAAGAAATTTGTGATACATATACACAAGGGAATATTACTCAGCAATTAAAATGAAAGAATTTGAGTCAGTTCTTATAAGGTGGATGAAACTGGAGCCTACTAAACAGAGTGAAATGAGTCAGAAAGAGAAACATCAACAGTATATTAACACATACATATGAAATTTAGGAAGATGGTAATGACGACCCTATATGTAAGACATCAAAAGAGACACAGATATAAAGAACAGACTTTTGGACTCTGTGAGAGAAGGCAAGGGTGGGGTGATTTGAGAGAATAGCATTGAAATGTGTATATTACCATATGTGAAATAGATCGCCAGTCCAGATTCAATGTGTGAGACAGGGTGCTCAGGGCTGGTGCACTGGGATGACCCAGAGGGATGGGATGGGGAGGGAGGTGGGAAGGGGTTTTGGGACAAGGTAACACATGTACACCCACGGCTGATTGGGCGTGTGTGTCAATGTATGGCAAAAACTGCCACAACATTGTAAAGTAATTAGCCTCCTATTAAAATAAATAAATTATTTTTTTAAAAAAGAATTGATGCCTTTGAATTGTGGTACCAGAGAAGACTCTTGAGAATCCCTTGGACACCAAGAAGATCAAACCAGTCAATCTTAAAGGAAATCAACCCTGAATTCATTGGAAGAACTGATGCTGAAGCTCCAATACTTGTCCACCTGATGTGAAGAGCTGACTCATTTGAACAAGACTCTTCTGCTGAGAAAGACTGAAGGCAAAAGGAGAAGGGGCAGCAGAGGGTAAAATGGTTAGATAGCCTCACTAACTCAATGGATGTGAATCTGAGCAAACTCTGGGAGATAGTAAAGGGCAGGGAAGCCTGGCGTTCTGCAGTCCATGGGGTCGCAAAGAGTTGGACACAACTTAGCAACTGAACAACAAAAATAGGCAGATTACCATAGCAAATATAAAGGTAGACTCAAAAAAGTAAATGAATAAATAAAGGTGGACCCTACCACCCTACTGGCTGGGTTTCAATCTGCCCTTCATCATGTGTTGGCTGTGTGATTATGCCAAGCCATCCACCTATGCCCCAGATTAGATTCTCTTACATAAGGAGTTTGTTCCTACTTTTTCTCTCTCCTGTTTCATCATTTTTTACCTTAATTGAATTATCCTATCAGCATGTAAATATCTTTTTAAAACAAAAAGAAATGATCTTTTGATCACCTGTCTACCTGCTGTTACTATCTCTCCTCTCTTCTTTTTACAACAAAATCCTTCAAAAGAATAGTTCATCTTACTCTTTCCACTTCTTTATGCCCCCATGACCTGTGAATCTACTCTAGAAATACTGCTCTTGCCAAAGTCACTGACTTCATGTTTCAACTTTATTGGACAATTCTCAGTCTATTTTGTTTCATCTATGTGTGTGTGTGTGTGTGTGTGTGTGTGTGTGTGTGTGTGTGTGTATGTTATTCACTCAGTCGTGTCCAATTCTTTGCAACCCCATGGACTGTAGTCCTCCAGACTCCTTCATCCATGGAATTCTCCAGGCAAGAAAACCGGAGTGGGTAGTCACTTCTCCAGAGGATCTTCTCAACCCAGGGATCCTACCCAGGTCTGCTGCACTGCAGGCATATTCTTTATCATCTAAGCCACCAGGGAAGTCCTTTTTTTATCTATTAGTAGCAATTAACACAATTCAGTGTGTTGGGTTTATGGAAACTTTTAATCCACCACACCACATTTTCCTCTTCACTTCTTACCCCACAGACTGTTGTTTTCAGTCCCTTCACAATCCCCACTTCTTCTTCCTGAGCACTAATATTTCAGTGCTCCAAGCCTCACTCCTCAGACATCTTTTTCTTTTCTGTCTACAAACACATAAAAGTAAGCTCACTTAGTCCTATAACTATATTAATATCTCCCTTATATATCTCTAGCTTCCAAACTCTCCTCTGATCAATAGACTTATATATCTACTTGCCCACTTGATGTCTCTACTTGAATATGTAACTTTGCATCTACACCTTTATACATCCAAAACTGAACGCTTCATTGCCCTCCTCCTCCAAACATGTTCTTTCCAAAGCCTTCCCCATCACAGGTAGTATCAAGTGGCTCAGGCAAAAAACCTTGAGTCATCCTTGATTTTATTTCTCCTTCTCTTGCTCTCGTGACCACATATAATCCAGTAGTAAATTTCATTGACTTAACCTTCAAAATATATCTTGGAACTAACTACATCTCACTGTCTTCATTGTTACCATTTGGTCCAAACTGTTCTATTTTATTGTTGCAACAACTTCCAAACAGATCTCTTTTCCACTTTGATTCTTCTGCCTCACATCACTCACTTGATCAAAACCCACCAGTGGGTTCCAAATCACAGAGAGAACAACACACAGGCTTTATTGTGGTCTTCACAGTCCTCCCTGACTGGAGCTACAAATTCATCTCCTCTTCACCCTCTGCAGCCCTCGGTAAGGCTCCAGGGAACATGGTCTGCTGTTACACAGCCCATTAGCTCACTTCCAAAGAAGGCTGACCCTCACTCAGAGGAGGCAAACTCATCATCACAGAGAGCCAAACAAAGGAATAAACATGTCTTCTCTGGGTCCTGACAGAATGGAACAGCTTAATCCTCAGCTTGGTAAATGCCACAGCTCCAACTGTGACCAGCTCAATCTTGAAGGCAGTTTGAATGACTTTCAGGGATGGTTCTGGACAACTGCCAGCTGGAGGGCCAAGACGTTGCTTGAAAGAGTGACTTTTCTGGGGACTTCCCAGGTGGTGTGATTAAGACTCCAGGCTTCCACTGCAGGGGGACACATGTTCAATCCCTGGCCAGAGAACTAAGACCCTACAAGTCTTACGATATGACCCAAAAAATTAAAAATAAAATTTTTAAATTAAATAAAAAAGAATGACAGGGAGAGTGATTATCAAGATGCTCTTTCTCTTCATCATCTCTTACATTTTCTACTTTGTGGCTTTACAAAGTATTGCCATACACATTGTTTCACTTACTCCTCATAGCAAGTCTGTGCATTTGAGCCTTTTCCTACAGTTGAGGCTTGGGGAAAGCTGGTCTCATGGTTAGAAAAGGTGATCCCTAGAATGATTTAGGTTTTGGGGCTGTCATAGTTTACCACCTTGTCTTCCAGATCACAGGTTGTCTATTCCCACCTCATCTGGGTCTTTGTGAGCTCAAGCTAACTGACTTGTAGGTACTTCCCTGGCAGCTCAATGGTAAAGAATCCACCTGCCAATGTAGGAGACATGATTTTGATCCCTGGTCTGAAAAGATCCCATATGCCATGTGGGGGCAATTAAGCCCATGCACCACGATTTTGAGCCTGTGCTCTAGAGTTTAGGAACCACAACTATTGAAGTCTTTGTGCCCTAGAGCCCATGCTCCTCAACAACAGAAGACTCTGCAATGAAAAGCCCACATACCAGAAACTAGAGAGTAGCCCCCACTCACCAGAACTAGAGAAAACCCATGCAGCAACAAAGACCCAGCACAGCCTAAATAAATAAACAAAATTGCTTTAGAAACATATTGTTAGCAAAAAATACAACTGACTTGAATAGGGTGGGGAGGAGGGATGGATTAGGGGTTTGAGGTTAGCAGATACAAACCATTATATATAGAATAGATAAAAAAAGGTCCTGCTTTAGAGCATAGGGAACTGTATTCAATATATTGTGATAAACCTTAATGGAAAAGAATATGAAAAAGAAGATACATGTATATGTATAACTGAATCACTTTGCTATATAGCAGAAATTAACATAATATTATAAATCAACTATACTTCAATAAAATAAATTTTAAAAATAATTTTCTTAAATGGTAGTTAACTTGAAGTTGAGCCTCAAGACTCCTCCCACTTGACTTAAGCCATAAGCCACCTAGGATTTTACTGGAGTCCTCAGTCCTGACCCACTAAGACCCCAGTGATGTTGGAGGTTTAACATATCTACTAACTTTTAAAAATATGAACTGATTATTTTGCAATCCTGAAGATATAGACAACGTTAATGGTGATATTTGTCAATCTAATGATATCATACATCCATGTATTTTCTTGCCAGTTCAGAGCATTCTGATGAAGTTAAGATGTCTGATGCCAAGGGATAGTCTTTGGCCATTAAAACAAATCAAGTTAGCTAACTACACTAATGGAAATAGAATTGTCTTAGTGCTTTATAATAAGTACTGGAGCTAGGAGGCCAAATTCAAGGTCAGACTCAAATTCAGTTCCCTTGAAAAAATCTTACTCAAATGGGCTCCTCCATCTTTGGGCCATATGTGAATTTTTACCTCCGTGTTTCCACTGAAAATCTTTCAGGGAAGAACTCAAGTCTGGCCAATCAATTCAAGTTAATGACTTTGGTATTTAAACTCAGGAATCTAGTTAGCAATCATTAAATTAGAAAACAGTAGCAAAGAAACAGAGTAAATACATAGAGGAACTTGTAACTATCACAATATAAATTAAAAGAAGCTTTCAATTCCACCAATCTCAAGTTGGCATCTTGAGGATGAAATTTAATTGCACAAGACTTAGCTTGACTTGAACACAAATTATCCACCACACTCTAAGCAGCTGTTAGTTACTATTATTTATACCAAAAAGTAAAAGAAATTGAGATATCTTACAGAGGTAAGGTGTCTAACACATAGCCACATGGAAGATGGGGAGAGCTTAGAATCAGCATCCCAGCCAACTAATCTGTGGCTATGAAATCAATCTGCTAAATGATGCAAGATGTAATTGAATAAATGCCTATGCAGATGGCACTGTGCATTTAGTAGGCACTCAATAGATTTCATGGAATGAGTGAAAACAAAACACAGAACAAATATAAGTTTTACTAGGACTCCTAATCACACATGCCATACTCTGGCCTTGTGTTGTGCTGTGCTTAGTCACTCAGTCATGTCCAACTCCTTGCCAACCCATGGACTGTAGCCCACCAGGCTCCTCTGTCCATGGGATTCTCCAGGCAGGAATACTGGAGTGGGTCGCCATGCCCTCCTCCAGAGGATCTTCCCAACCCAGAGATCAAACCCAGGTCTCCCACATTGCAGGTGGATTTTTTCCCATCTGAGCCACCAGGGAAGCCCTAGAAAAAGGTTTTAGAATCATCACACACACAGCAAAAACCTAGAGAAACATGCCCTGTATCTAATGTCAGCTCTGTTCCCCACCCCCCCACACACACAAGATCACATTGCCTATCAGTGCAAGCAGATTGCCTTCTGCCCAGCCACTGAGTGATACACAGGGGTACTTACATGAGCTTTCCTGATGGAATGCTAAGGGCTGGCTATCGCTATCTCCACAACTATGGAGAAGTAGGAGAAAGTTCACAGATCACCAGGAAAAACACATTTAGATACTTGAAACATAGGTACTGTAAATATATTGTGTCTTTCTTTATAATGATTAGTTTGGTTTTTGCTATGTTTTGATAGGTGCCATAAACTATATGGTTTTTCATATCAGTTATGCAAAAAATAAGTTCCTGGAGGGACAGACAAAAATAATACATTCCATATGAATTTCTCCTGGGGATCTTTGGTACCAGCACATGCTGCTGCTGCTGCTAAGTCGCTTCAGTCCTGTCCGACTCCGTGTGACCCCATAGACGGCAGCCCACCAGGCTCCACCGTCTCTGGAATTCTCCAGGCAAGAACACTGGAGTGGATTACCATTTCCTTCCCCAATGCAGGAAAGTGAAAAGTGAAAGTGAAGTCGCTCAGTCGTGTCTGACTCTTCGTGACCCCATGGACTGCAGCCTATCAGGCTCCTCCATCCATGGGATTTTCCAGGCAAGAGTACTGGAGTGGGATGCCATTGCCTTCTCTGCCAGTACGTGCTAGATGCCCATAAATACCCTTTGAATTTTTGGTCCATCTAATGACATTGTTTTTTAATATTTATTTTTGTTTATTTGTTTATTTGGCTGTGCAAGGTCTTAGCTGCAACACTCAGGATTTTGATCTTTGTTGTGGCATGTGGGATGTTTAGCTGCCCCACATGACCTCTTAGTTGCAGCCTGTGGGATCTAGTTCCCTGGCCAGGGATCAAATCCAAGCCCCCTGCATTGGAAGCTTGAAGTCTTAGACACTGGACCATGACAAAAGTCCCCAAATGACCTTATTTAACCAAACATTCTGGATATTTTCCTTTGGTCATTTACCTGATGGTATATGAGGTCCTATATTTTGTCCTCTTTTACATAAGGAGTGATCCCTTGCAACTTCCACCTCATAATGTGGAACCATGGTAATTTCTTCAAGCAGGATTGGGATGCTTAATCAATAATAACCTCTTTTGAAGAGCAAATTACCTTACTTTGTGATAGGGTGATCATCATAACCTAAAACAAAAGAATGTATAGGCCTCTGGAAAACTAAAGAAAGGTCAGTAAAACCATGGGGAGAAACATTCTGCTCATTCCTCCCTGACCAGAAACTTCTGAGTCTACCTACTAATCACCTGTGTTCTAGTGAATATTTTATAATGAAAATTTCTCATTAGCCTAATGTGGGAGCCCCCTGATCACAAACCAAAAAAAAAAAAAATTAATTTAGAGATTAGCCAGAGGTCTTTTTGTTACTGGGTGCTTTATTGGGAGATTTCTGGGGACCTTTTATATCTGTCTTTATAGTTTCATAATCAAATGAATTTCTGTCAATCATTTCAGAGGTGTTGGGGGTGAACTTAAGGCAAATATCCAGAAGAAGCAAATACAGCTTGGGCAGTCTGAGAATGTGAGTGGAGCAGGGGGACTTTTTGCAAAATCACAGAGGCCTTTTCAGTGGTTATTAAGCATTGCATACTCTTCTCAAATCTAGTGTAGTGAAGATTAATTTAGTGGGGATTTATCAACTCTTCAAGGAAAGCCAAAATAATTTCAGAAATATGCTGCCTTCAGGACTCTCTCACTGAGTTAGTGTTTCAAGACTGACCTTTAGGAGAATGGGGAGCAGACTAGGGGTTTAGGATCCCCGATGAAGGACAAATGGAACCCAGGCACAGATGGCTGAAGTCCACAAAGAGAGCCTGTCTATTTTTAATCAGACAGCTAAGATCCGAGGAGTCTATGACTCTGCTTCTATTTGTGGAAATGGACAACATCAGAAAAAGGGTGTATGAGACTTTGCTGTCCTGCTCGTGTTACACCCTGACAGTAAAGGGGCTGTCTGGTATGTTTGGGCCACAGCTCCTTCATCCCCTATTCTGTGATTGTCTTCTCTAACCCTGAGACTTTCTCTCCCCAGGCTTCAGCTGCAGAGAAAGGGCTCAAATGTCAGAGTCACGGTGAGGAAGCAAGCGAGATAATGTGTATAGCAATGCTTTGTAAAACCACAAAGTAGAAGAAAATGTAAGAGATGACAAAGTGGAAGAGCATCTTGATAATTACTCTCCAGAAAAGTCATTCTTTCATGCAACCTTTTGACCCTCCAACTGGGGGTTGCCCAGAACAATCCCTGAAAGTCATTTGATCGGCCTTCAAAACTGAGCTGGTCACGGCCGTAGCTGTGGCATTACCAGGCTGAGAATTAAGCTGCCTCATTCTGTCAGGGCCCAGAGGGGACATATTTATTCTTTTGTTTGGCTTTTGATGATGAGTGTACGTCCTCTGAATGACGGTCAACAGAGCATATGTGCTGGGGCCTCACCAAAGCGCTGCAGAATCAAAGCTGTGTCCAGTCCCAGGAGCAGAAATGGTTGAGACCCTGACCTACTGGGAAAGCTTCCAGCAAAGCTAATGGCATTGGATCCCTGCGCTTCCTCTGCTCTTCCAATCACAGTTGCCGTCTCGGCAGTTCCAACAACCCTGCCTTGTGAAAAATAGCTACCCAGCCCCACTCGGGAGGGAGACTCTATCACTCAGAACCACCACATCAGGCTGCAGTGACAGTACCTAAGGAAACATTTTAGTTCTGTGTCATCCAAGTACATGCACAAGATACAATATAGAAACGCTCGCATGCTGGTGAGCAAGTTCCTGGGCCTCTACTTGCAAATGAAGGAAACTGACTCTAAAGTCCTTGAGGAAAGGCCTGTTGTAAGTACAGAGCATTTTTATTATTGCATCACTGCAAAAAGTGTTATCACGTTCTTCTCTTCAATACATCTAACCTCACACAAAGGATAAGGCTATTTGCCAGATCGGAAGCCACTCTTGGTGACGGGCTAGGGAAAGAAGCAGGGTTAGATGCAGACTGCCAGGTTCTTAAATTTGATTTCTAATTTTATGTATTTATTTCTTTTAAAGAAAAGAGGGAGAGAGGGAATACTCACAGCCATGAAATCTTTAAAACCAATTCCCTTTCTCTCTCCCCAACTCTCCCTCTTCCTGAGTATGTGTGTGAAACAATCTTTGCAGCTACAGAGCCATCCGATAGTATTGATCCAGGTGTGGAAATTGGTATTGACTGCTGCTGCTGCTCCATGCACTTCCCCAGCTTTTAAAGATACAGCATATAGGTGATTTCACTTTGTACATGACAGAGCTCTGGAGACCTGGGCTGAAACAAGCTAAATAATACAAATTAAAGATCAGGTTTTGTATCTTGCTCCCCCACTTAAACAAAAGGAAGCCCAAAGAGCTTCCAAAGAGATGGTGATAAAAATGAAAGTTCAATACCACTTTCTAAGGTGAGAAAAGGACCATTTGTGCGCGCTTTGATTTCAAAGTGACCATTGGTAAATGTCTTAATACAGCCTCAATATTGTTAAAATCCTTAGAGGATCTAGATGCTTAAAGGAAGTGTGGTCTGCCAGTCAGAGGTGCTGAAGTAGTTCTCTTTCACTGCCCTAAAATATTACCACAAATTTAGTGGCATAAAAAACACAAATTTGTTATCCTACAGCCATGTAGGTCAGAAGTTCAAGAGGGTCCCACTGGACTCAAGTGTCAACAGTCTTGGTTCCTTTCTAGAGGCTCTAAATGAGAGCCTCTCAAAACTTTCTGCTCATTCAGGTTGTTGACAGAATTTAGTTCTTTGTGGCTGTAGGACTGAGGTCCCAGCTTTGAGAAGCCATGTATATTCCTTGTCTCATGGCTCTTTATCATCTCCAAGGTCAACAGGTCAAATCCTTCTCCTGGGGCATCACTGTTTTGCATTTTCTCTTTCATTTTTAAGGATTCGTGTGATTAGATTGGGCTGACCAGAAGAATCCAGAATAATTTCCTTTTATCATAGTCCTTCACCTTGATTGGGCCCTGAAAGTCCCTTTTGCCATGTAAGGGAACATATTCACAGGTTCTGGGAATTAGAACACAGACATACTTGAGGAGCCATTATTCTACATAGCACAGATGTCATGATTCTATGCTGCTCTCAGTATCTTTCAGGAGAGGCTAACAGAAACTAAAAAGAAAAAACTAGCATTGCATTTCTAATGCTGGACCACATTATACCTGCATTGTGTGTGAGCTCTTTCACAATGGATGCATACTCACACAATGCATAGAGCTGACCAGCCATGTGTAGTGCCATGTTCTTAGCATCAAGCTTGTCTTGAAAAGGCTAAATAAACTGTTGAAAAAAGAGTTACTATATCTACTGGCTAGTGTGCTAGCTAGACTCTTTGAATATCACAATAAACACAGTATAATCTAATAATAAGTTTTCAAGAAAGTCACAGTTTAGAGGATAGATAAACATAGGTAAGGCAATTACAATACAAGGCACAGGAGCGCTGCCATTGTGGTCTGTATAAGAGAGTCAGCGACCAGAGCTGTGCTGATGTGTATAACTGCCTCCTAGCACCTCCTACAGAGGCAGATACTTCCAGTTCTGTTTGATAGGTTGCTAAATGAAATTTAGAACTGAGACCATCTGTCATCTAGCCTCATGGTGGCAGATGAGAGCATGGTGCTGGGTGTCAAGAGCCCCAAGTCCAGTCCTGCTCATATGCTGAGTACTGCTCCCCACAGGATGTCATGTAACCTGAGTAGAGATTTTCCACTTGCCCATATTTATTTAGATATCCCTAAAATCTTCCTGTGTTCTATGGGGAAACCATGATGCCTTAGCCTCTGCTGTACTATTATCACAGCCCAAGGCGAGTCTATTTCAGTCTTGCTTATGCCCTCAGACCAATTCATCATCTGTTTTTAGCCCATTGCAGGGTAAGGGGTCCTTGGCTGAGAGTCTTCTGTTAGCCTGAATGGCTAATTGAGACCTACCGTGCACTGAGCTGGTGCAGATGGCCGTGAATGCAACACTGTTAGGCAAGGAGGGAAGGCAAGGCATCATGAATATTTAATGAGGTAAAAGTAAATATTAATGAAACAATTGTACCTTTAAATGGTTAAATTACTTTCCATGCTCCAGTCCATTTTTATTTCATCATGGTGCACATGCACACATGCACACACTCACACACATATTATATATTTCATCTGTGCTAGTGATTTCCAGTTTGATCCTTTGAAGGTGAGAACCCCGCTTATGCTAGATATAAGCCTTCCTGAATTCATTCCTGAAGTTGAAAAAGCATGATTCTCTCCTGAAATATATAGTTCACAACTTGCTGGAATTCCAGTGACACGCCTGAGTCTTGTCTACTCTGATTTCATGGCACAAAGCCATGCATGCTATCGGGAGACAGGAAACCTTAACTTGAGCTCATGTGTGGTAATTGCTTTATTCTGCATGAACTCGTTCTAATTCCCCCTCCTTCTCAAAATAAGAGAGAACTTTAATTTTGCAGTTTTAATGACCACATTATTTTTCCCTCTGCTATTACCAGGTAAGCTGTCTGAGATTTCTTCAAATACATAGCTTCCTTTGATTATATCCCTCTGTGTTAATTTTCCACAAGACATCAATGAGTTTTCTACTTTTATTTTATCTCCCTTGGCACTGACTTTCCCTCTTAACATTTTAGAAAGTTTATTCACTCCAAATTGTATCTCCGTAGACTTGTTTTGTCTGTTATCTTCTATTTCCCATTGTAGAATTTAGTCTTCTTTCTTTAATGGTCTCTCTTTTGCCTGAATTTCATAATTCATTTTTTAATCACTGCATTTCAGATAGATCTCCTTTATGCTTCTTTGTTTAGTCTTCTGTGTTGAATGGAGTAATCTCCCCTTAATGTTACTGAGATGTCCAAGAATCTCTTATTCTGCTTCTGGTCTGTAACCTCTCGGTTCCCTCTCTATCACTGATGATCACAGGAGTCTTTCTCCACCTTTTGAATGCATTGCTCTTTCACCTAAAAATAATTTCCTAATTTCCTTCTTATCATCAAGTGATTTAATGGCTTCCCAACCATTTTTCTGTCCACTCTTTCTAGCTCTTTTGTTATTGACCACATTTTGTGCTTCAGCAGTGATGAGTAATTGAAAAATAGAGGTAAAAAACTCTTTTTCATAGGCAAATTCAATCTATTTCAATGTTTAATGAAGCTTCGAACCTTATCTGCAAGCAAAGAATTTTCTCTTAATTCCATAATCACATTTTATAGGCCATCTAAATTTTACACCAAACTTATTATCAAAATGTCATATATATATATCACATATACATATATATGTATATATGTATACATATTCAATATACATTATACATATAAAAATATGTATGTGTAATAAAACAGTTATTCCAATTTGAGCCCTAGTAAGGAAAAGCATTGCAGCTATTCACATGTTAACAAGCAGCATTCTAGAAGAAGGGAAGACATGGAGAGAAAGTTCCTAACTTGTTTTCCTGTTACGCAATAAAAGCACAAGCCTTGGTCCCAGTCTCTCCCTTTGCCCTTAACCTTGGTCCTCCCTCCTACCTGCGCCCCTAGTGGCCATCACGGCCCACATCCTTCACCCAAACTAAGTCTATAATAGCAACAAAAATAGAAAGTGAACTGGTTTGCTAACTGATAGTTGTTTGGCCTCAGATAAGTCACTTGAATTTTCTGAATCGCATTTTCCTCATCTATGAAAATAAAAGGGTGAGGTCAGGGATTTTAAAAGCTAGCAAACTTTCTTCAAGCAAACTCACACACAGACACCTCCTCTATAAAACTAATGAACTCTGGCAAAAACCAGAGAGCACCATGTGTCTCAGAGGTTCCTCACCAACATGTTGAGCTACTGCTGGGGCTTGGAGCAAAAACTGCTGGACCAGACAAAACTAAAATCCAAGTTTGAAATTCTGCATTTCTACAAAAGCAATGGAGCTTGGAAATAATGACATACACACACTAACAGGCACAGTTCACTTTATAGATAGAACCTGTGGCAAGTCGTTTCTAAAATAAAGCCCATGTTTCCTATTGAATAGCATTCCATTTCAGAATTGTTTTCTCTTCGACTCTGATCTTCCTTTGGCAACAGCAGCTAACATTTCCCTTTTTGACTGTTCTATCTCTCCCGTCCTCCCTGTGAACGTCATTGCCCAACACCTACTCACAGCCACACCCTGTGCCCCACGCTTTTATATCACGTTTTTTCACGTTGTTCATTTGCTCTTAAAGGGGAAATTACACTTGATTTTCATTGCAGGACGAAAACTGCTTGATGAAATGAACCCTGGATTCCATTGTTTAATAAAGTAAAAAAATTTAATTTTTGCAAAAGCACGATAAAACTATTCCCTAAAGTATCTATTTGGCCAGTGTGAATGAAAAGAGTATCAAATTTGTATTTTGCAATAGTTTCAAAGTTTTTTGCTTTAGGAGTGAGTTTAAGGAATGTCTATAGTGTCATCCTCATTTCTTTTGCCCTGTCTTTTAGATAGGATAAAATCACTCCTTTGACTTGGTTTAGTCATTTATTACATGGATGAAACAAGAACTCCCAGGTCCTGAAGAAAGTGGCCCAAAGGTCAATATAACACAATCCCTGACTTCAGTGAGCTCCCAATCCTTGGACAAGACACAAAAGTGTCTAATTATTGTGAAGTATCATGAATACAATAGTGGTGTGAACAAACCTACTAGGGAAACAGAGGAGGCAAAAATTCGTTTTCTCTTCCAGAGAAAAGGTAGGACCCAGGGAAGTTTCATGGAGGAATGACATTTGAATCTAGAAAGATGGGTAGTATTTCACCAGCAAGCTCTTGGCAAAAGGAACAGTCTGCCCAGAGGCAGAGGCTCAAAACACAAGGCATGATTGTTGATTAAGACCTGGGGTCAAACACAAAGTACATGGTAGATAGCCATGGACAATGAGCAAAAAACTGCTATGAGTGGATTGGGAAAATATATCTTACCTTATTCTACTCTACACCCAATAAGAAAGATTTTTAATCAAGGAAATGGCATAATCAGATCTGTATTTTCAATAGTCTTGATATGAGACATTTCAGAGGTGAAATGTATAGATTCTAGTGATGTATTGGAGCCATGAGGAAGAGAAGGTGGTCAAAGAAAATGCTAGTGTGCTAGCTTGGATGACTGGATAGATGGTGACACCATCAGAGATTAAGGGGAAAAGGGAGAAGCAATTTTTATAGGTATTTGTGGGTAGTTTGCCTTTTAATATATCTTTTGGAATGCCTATTAATATATACAAATTATAGTATATAATTTATAGTATTATATTTACATGTTATTTGTATATGTATAATTTTGTGTATATAGTATAGGTATTTCTAAAGACAAGTTAAAAGGCAAACTCATTATTTAATTTTTATATTTTTATATATTTTATTAATTTATTTAATATACATTTATATATTATATAATAAATTATATTAATATATATTATATATATCACATAAAAATATACTTATACTGAGATGTGCAGAATGTTCATACCTTGCAGAGTCAAAAAAGTAAAAGTTAAGTTGCTCAGTCGTGTCCAACTCTTTGCTATCCCATGGACTATAGCCTACCAGGCTCCTCCGTCCATGGGATTTCCAAGCAAGAGTACTGGAGTGGGTTGCCATTTCCTTTTCCAGGGGATCTTTGCAACCCAGGGATCGAACTCGAGTCTCCCACATTGCAGGCAGACGCTTTACATCTGAGCCACAGAATCAAGCAGTGCTCAAACAAAGTGAGATCTAGACTTAATGGGAAGAAGTCATTCTCAGGTATTAACAGTAGAGCTGGTCACTGTGTAAACTACATGGGAATTCAGAGCTTGGTAAACCAGACCAAGGTGCATGAAAGAGATCAAGCCTATCAAGCTACAGGACTCAGCCACCTTAAAGTTCCCCTGTATAGGAGCAGGATTAACCAAGGAATCTGGGACTGCAAATAGTAAGTCAGATAGCATTGACCTAGAAAGGAGGAGAAGGAGCAGGGCCATGTCAGGGACTGGGAGAGAGAATGAGAAATCATACCTATTTTATAGGATAGTCTTGAGAATTAAAGGAGATAATTAAGGAGCTTGGCATCTACACATATACAGGACATAATCTTAGCCTTTTACATAAGCACTGTAGACCTCAAAAAAGACACACTACAACAATTATCATGTCATTATTATTAAGTAGCATTTGTAGTTCCTGTTATGTAGAAACTCATTTTATATAATTCCACAAAGAAATTATTCATTATACCACAATCCTATGAAACAACCTCCTGCTTTGTAACATATCAGAGTCCTAAGTGGCCATCCTGTTTGTATCCACCATCTTATTCTTAGTGCCACCAACTCCCCCTTTCTTGTATGTTATCATATTTGGCATTCTGACACACATAATTTTTTTTTTACAATGGTTGCTCAAGAAGTAAATAATTACTTATCTCCAAAAAATAATGTAGTGGAGAAAGATGGTAGTACTGACTTGCCTTAGTAACCCTGTCCATTGCCTGATTCTCTCCCTGCTGTCTCTTTACTCATCTTCTGCTTTCAACAAAGATCTTCTGAGATGAAATTGATAAGGTGAATATGAAACTTCTCACATTTTAATAATACAGAAGGCATTAAATGTGATTTCTCGGACATCACAGGGGCTCAACTCTGTTCTGTAAATTCTGCTTAATTAAAGCCAGGCTTCTTTATTAGCTTTGGAAAAAGACTTCTGACAAAATGGCTACTTCTTAAAGTTCCAGCACCCAAATGGATAGTATTCAGCTATCAAAATGTATGAACTCAAAAGAATTCATTATCCAATTATGATGCACATTTAACATTCCTATACATTTTGAGACAATTTGTTTACCCATAGGATCTCTGGTTTTACAAGCATTTTAGACAACAAGGCTTATGTGACATACAAGTGTTGTGCAGAGGAGTTTGCAAGAAAGCATCTTTCACATTGAGAAACACCTCTATCTTATTCTCAGATATTAATTCCCTCTCATTGCCTCATTTACTACAAAATTAGATACTTGGTCTTAAAATTTACTTAACAGGTTATTTTTAATTAAAATATTCTCTTTTAAAATATCTAAATATCACCATACTATGCCAGAATTCTGCCACTTTCAAACTGGTAAGAAAACCTGAAGGAGGTTCATTAAGCTTTGATTTTTCACAGGAGAAACTGTTAAATTTCACAATTGTTAAATTTTGCTTAAATTTAGGTGCTGAAAAAGTAAAATAGCCCTCTAAATACAATCTATTAATAGTTAAAACAAAAAGACAAAAAACAAAAAAGAAATGATTCAAGACCAAGGAATCCATGCAATTAGAAAGTATTTTATTCCTGGATAGGTATTTTGGCAGAATAAAAAAAGTTCTGCCAGGACTTCCCTGGTGGTCCAGTAATTAAGACTCTGCACTTCGAATGCAAACAGCATAGGCTTGATCCCTGGTCAGGGAACTAAAGGGGTCCCAGGTGGCTCAGTGGTAAAAAAAAAAAAAAAAAAAAAAATCCACCTATCAAGGCAGGAGACACATAGGAGATGCAAGTTCGATCCCTGGGTTGGAGAAAACTCCTGGAGGAGGAAATGGCATCTCACTCCAGTATTCTTGCCTATAAAGTCCCATGGACAGAGGGGCCTTGCAGGCTACACCCCATGCGGCTGCAAAGTGTTGGATGTGACTGAGCACGTACATATAGGGAACTAAGATCCCACATGCCAGGCACATGGCCAAATTTTTTTTAATTTAAAATTTAAAAAATTTTTAAATAAATAAAATTTCTGTCAGTGAGCATTGCAAATATAGACATAGACATAGATAGAGAAATTTACATACAAATGTATATATGAATGGCATCATAAAGATACCTGCATTCATACACACACTTGCACACACAAAAATATAAATAAGGACTTGGACTCACCTGTTTAAACATGCATTTCTAAATGTCTTACTGTTCTAAGATATTGCTGATAAAATTATGCAAGTAAAAAGAATTATAGAGAAATACATTTTATTCTGAAATATACCATGATATTAGACAACAGAATGATAAAAAATCAACATTTTTATCACTTTGTAGAATAAGGTCTCATCAAAGCTCACCAAAGATTATGGCTGTTTATCTATTACTGTTCTCCCCTTTTAGAGCCAGAAACAGATGTACAGAAATCATATGACATCTTACAGACTACATCAGCCTCCAGCTGTCTTATTCAATACTCTGTCTAATAACTGAAAGAATAGATGCTTGGAACTACTTTCTCCCCTCTCTTCTTGTTTTTTTACCCCTCTCTCTACTCCTGAAGAGAGCAAGCATGCCTTCGTTTCTAGTATTCTAACTGGGATCATCTGCCAAAAAGACATTACGGTTCACGGAACAGTCAAGCTAATTGGATTTTGACTCCACTTACTTTTAAGAAACCAATCTCTTGGTCAAAGAGGAAACAAGGAAGGGGCTCTAGAAGTACAACTCAGATATTTAAATGACATTGTAACACAGAATCAGAAGATTATTCGAAGACAATGTCTTGATAATTATTCTTTAATTTATTGATTATAGTTTCACTATACCTTGAAGATTATGGCATCTGGTCCCATTACTTCATGGGAAATAGATGCGGAAACAGTGGAAACAGTGTCAGACTTTATTTTTTGGAGCTCCAAAATCACTGCAGATGGTGACTGCAGCCATGAAATTAAAAGACGCTTACTCCTTGGAAGGAAAGTTATGACCAACCTAGATAGCATATTCAAAAGCAGAGACATTACTTTGCCAACAAAGGTCCGTCTAGTCAAGGCTATGGTTTTTCCTGTGGTCATGTATGGATGTGAGAGCTGGACTGTGAAGAAGGCTGAGTGCCGAAGAATTGATGCTTTTGAACTGTGGTGTTGGAGAAGACTCTTGAGATGCCCTTGGACTGCAAGGAGATCCAACCAGTCCATTCTAAAGGAGATCAGCCCTGGGATTTCTTTGGAAGGAATGATGCTAAAGCTGAAACTCCAGTACTTTGGCCACCTCATGAGAAGAGTTGACTCATTGGAAAAGACTCTGATGCTGGGAGGGACTGGGGGCAGGAGGAGTAGGGGACGACAGAGGATGAGATGGCTGGATGGCATCACTGACTCAATGGGCATGAGTTTGAGTGAACTCTGGGAGTTGGTGATGGACAGGGAGGCCTGGTGTGCTGCGATTCATGGGGTCGCAAAGAGTCAGACATGACTGAGCAACTGAACTGAACTGAACTGATACAAAATACAAAAGAAAAATACAACAGGTAGGCCTATTAAAATGCATCTAAAAGTCAGCAGGTGAATAAAACAATTAGAAGATAATGGCTATATCTACACGATAAAAAGAACACCAGATCCCCAAATGACAAAGTTTAGCTAGTTACTTTCACAGAGGAATTTACTGCCAGGTCCACTCAAATTTTTGATCTATCTAAAAGTAAAAAAACTGACCTACAAGCAGTTTAATTTCCATATACATCAACCATCCTTATAAAAGAAACAGCATTTTTTATAAGCTTAGCATTTAGGAAAAGTGATGTGGTGATTCAAGGGCTGATATTAAAACAGACTACAGGGAATTCCCTGGCAGTTCAGTGGTGGTTTTCACTTCTGTGGGCCCAGATTCAATCCCTGCTTGGGGAACTAAGATTCCACAAGCCTTGTGGCACAGCCAAAAAACAAAACAAAACAAAAAGCAGACTACAATGCAGCACTGTAATTCAACTCTACTTCAATAAAATAATTTTTAAAAAAAGAACAGGCTACTATTTGAACTAGTCTTAAAAGCAGTGTTTGGAAAAAGCATGAGGATAAAGATTAAGTGCAAGTGTGGAGTGTTTGGGCTTCCCTGGTGGCTCAGACTGTAAAGAATCTGCCTGCAATGTAGGAGACCCAGGTTCAATCCCTGGGTCTGGAAGATACCCTGGAAAAGGGAATGGCAACCCACTCCAGTATTCTTGCTTGGAGAATTCCATGGACAGAGGGGCCTGGAGAGCTACAGTCTATGGGGTCACAAAGAGTCTGACACAATTGGCAATACATAATATTAATTAAAGGAAAAAATAACAAGGAAGTAGGAAGACTGGCTATGGAGCCACGTTGATAGTCCCAGACCTGATGGGAGCCACTTATAAGAGTCCAACAAGCAGTCACAAGAGCTTAACATAAGGTGGTAGAATGGGATAAAGAGATGCCATGTATGAGAGAGGCTATGGAGGAAACATTGATAAGAATTTGAATCTGTTGAATTTAGGAGGTGAGAGAACGGACAATAACAAAGATGATGACCAAGAATTTTAAAATTTGAGGAAGGAGAGCCTATCTTATATTGTTTAGGGCTTAAGAAAGCCCTCAGAGTTCATCTAGTACAGTCTACTACTACAAAGAAGAAATATAAGTTCCAGGGAGTTTAGGTAATCAACTCTAGGTCATACAACTCTTAGCGACAGAGTTAGACTAGAATCTCAAATTGCTGACTTTCAGGTTCATATTACTTTTCAAAGGTTGGGAAAGTTATCTAGAGAAATAATCAGCCTAAGGAAGAGCACATTCAATAACAAAAATAAAGATAAGTGTAATAACAACAAGAATAAAAAGGATTTCATTTAGTGTATGCTTACAATAAACCAAGCGGTGTACCAACTCTCCATTTATAAACTTATCACTGTAACTACTCTAAGATATAGGTACTATTATCCCCTATTCACAGATGAAAAAACTGAGACAAAAGTATAATAGCTTCAAAATCATAGAGTTAATAAGGGGCAAGGTCTGGGTACAAACCAAGACAGTATGACTTCAGAAAGTACATTCCAGCCCATTTTGTGTCATACTGACTTTTAAGGACCAGTGAAACATCCAAGTAGATATCCAACAAGTTGCTATGAAGTTGGTGCTATGTTTGGGTGAATTCAAGACTGTAGATGCAGATAATGGCCAGGGCTGAAGCCATGGAAACACATGATCCTACAAAAGTAAAGAATGTAAGAAGAGAAAAGAAGGAAAAGGGAAGGAGCTGACAGCATATTCCTTCAATGGGGTTGTATTACAGAGCAAGAGGAGAAAGGAGACTCAGAGGAAAAATAGTCATAAAAATGGGAGGATAAACAGAGTAATGGACACACCTGCATATTTTTGGCTTAGATTTTGGTTTAATTTTCCTATCTGAAGACCTCCAAGCAGACCCAAAGATAAGGTAAACAAAGATACTTGTCCTAGCACAAGAACAATTTTATCTCAGGATGGCTTATTTGTCTAGAATTTGCAACTTTGCCACTTTCCACGTTTGTTAAAATATTAGATCTCAGTTGTGAGCCTGATCCTTGAATCCAATTTTTGTCTAACCTTTAGGGTCAGCTTTGCCTTGTCTTGTATTGTCTTTCTAGCTACAACTCATGAGACCCATCATCTCAGAATGATCCATCTAGTCTTGATCATTGATGTCACCCATCAAAGACTGTTTCATTTCAAGAAAGATCAACAATTTGAAGCAACTTTAAGTAGAGGTGTCCCATTACTCAAGGCAAGGGAAAGTAGCCAGGCCACAAATATGGCTGGTACTGGGAGATGACACAAAGGCTCTCTCACTTTCTCTTTCATTCTCTCTCTCTCTTCATCTGGTTCAGTCTCTTATCTATGTTGTGAACCTATTTTATACTTTCTCTACTATTACATAGTTATCAGACTCTGTATCCACAAAGAGTCATCCAAGCTCTCCCACCCTTGTGTACTTGCAATTTGGGGGACCACCATGAACAAAGACAATTTTAAGCCTCTTACTTCAAATTCATTCATTAGAGAATCTGATGGATTCAACTTGGTTTAAGTCTTTACTCCAGTCCTCAGCTGTGACCAATGATGGGCAGTTTTAAAAGTTAAAAAGTGGCCTCTTAGGTCCACACTTTCCACAGGACTGGTAAGAAATTTTAAGGGAAAGAGCATGATGATGGGTCCTAGATCATTCATATTCTTTTCCTGTCCTTTTGACCTACTGAACAAGCAGCCTGCTTTCTGCTTACAATTCAGGGTTAAGAGGGGGAGAAGTTAGGATAAGATGGAATAAGCAGGGAAAATTCAGAGAGGAGATAAAACTTGAATTTCTGTGCTTAAGATAAGTGAAATTTGTAGAAATGAAGATATTTTTGGAGAAAGATAAGTAACATATGGAAAGGCATAGAGACAAGAAGAGCATAGTCTGAAGTGTCCAAGATAATAAAAGAAGAGGGAATTTTGCACAAAGTTAGCCCATTTCATGGTTTAGCAACCTCCCTGTGTTGAATTCTTGACATCAGCTTTTACCATACTCAAATTTCTATCTTAGTTAAAACACAAAAGCAAAAACAGCACACCCTGAACCAACTTGCTACCACAGGCCCTCGAGCTGCACCTTACCTCTTGCTGCCCTTCCACAGTCAAGCACCTCAAGAGAGTTCTCTACATCACTGTCTCCACCTTCTCAGATGTGTTTTCAAACCACTCCGGTGTGACTTCCATCCTCATCACCCTATGGAAATTGCTCTCGAAAGGGTCACTAATGACTTTTGTCATTAAGTCCAGTGGAAAATGCCCAGCCATCATCTCATGTGATCTATCAGTAACATTTAACTCTGTTTACCAAATCACCTCTCCCAAAAGAGTTTTTCATGGCCTCGTGGAACGATGCGCCCTCTGCGGATCCTTCTTTCTCTCTGGTCCCCCTCTCACGCACGCTGAGATTTGGGTTTGTCAGATCTCAGTCCTCTCCTCAATCAGTATGCTCTCACAGAGTCTCACCCAGGTAGTTCTCATTAAACACTGATAAGCCCAGGCCCCTTCAAGCCCAGGACTTAGATATCCGGCCAGTTCTCTATATTTCCCTCATTGGAAGCACTTCACAACACCATGGCCAGTGCCACGGTGTTGGTAGGCTGAAGCCTACCGTGATGAGAGCATTTACACTACAGAAATTACCCAATGCTACATATTTATTTCTTTTCTCCTTTTTGGAGATCCAGTTGTTAAAGCACCACTGCTAAAGCTTCATAAATGTAATATTTCAGAACTGAAGGCATACTGTCCCTAAGTCACACAACTTGGTTCTCTTGCTGTGAACTCTATTTTTGTGAATATTGCCACCAGAAGTCCACTTCATAGTTAGGCTTACGATCTCCCTCTTCTTTATTTTTACCACTAATATTTTTTCAGTAGCACCACCTAAATATTTCTCAATTCTATTCACATCTACCCATGCCCACTTTGCATCACCACTTTTCTAAATTCCTTCAAACTAACAGTCTACTAAATGCTTCCACTATATCCAAACTCTCTCTTCCACATGGTAGATTTGTGTTTGTTTGTTTTCATTTATTTGTTTGGCTGTGCTGGGTCTTATTTGTGGCATGTGGGATCTAGTTCCCTGACCTAGGGAACTGAACCCAGACCCCCTGGGACTGAACCCCAGACCCCTTGCATTTCTAGGGCAGAGTTTTACCTACTGGACCACCACAGAACTCCCCATAGTAACTTTTAAAAACATAATTCTGATTATGTCACTCTCTTTGATGATTTCCCATTGTTCTTGGATAAAGATGAAACTACTCAACATGGCCTTGAGTTTTTACCTGGGTTGGTTTTGCCTTCCTCTTCCTTGTCTCACTGGAGAAGGAAATGGCAACCCACTCCAGTACTCTTGCCTGGAGAATCCCATGGAGGGAGGAGCCTGGTAGGCGACAGTCCATGGGGTCGCAAAGAGTCAGACACGACTGAACGACTTCTCTTCCCTGTCTCACATCCATCTCCTCTTCTCTCTACACTTCATTAAATGTTCCATATTCTTACTGTGCTCAGGGCTCAGGCACATGCTATTCCTTCTGCCTAGGATAGTCTTTTTTCTCTTCTCCTTCATCTAAGAAACTCTTATTCATCCTTCAAATCTCAACTCATTAATACTTCCTCTTCCTCTTTGACCCCTTAGACCTCACATCTTAATGACATATTCACCGAACAACCTCTATCTTCTCTATACTTTTCACAATTGTAATCAAACAAGTTAACATAGAATTATTTAACATCTGCCTTTCACACCAGAATATTCTTATGAAAGCAGATACTGGGTCTGTCTTGTTCAATATTGAATTCTCAATAACAAGTGCAATAACTTATACACATAGTGGCTGCTCAATAAATATTCAGTGAATAAATAAGTGTTCAGTAAATTAAGACCATTTTTTTACTCTTATGCCCACTCAGAGAGAATAATCCATTAAGTTTCCTAGGCCAGATTCTGAGGGGAAGATAGGCCACAAAGATAGTTTCAGTGTAAATGTTTCCTACATCTAAAATAAAAATAGCGTGAAAATTGCAGAAATACAACTACTGTACCCACCTTTGGACCCAGAAGAACAAGATGAAGTGGATTCTTCCATTAGTAGTCGCTCTGACAACCTAAGAGTCAGAAATACCACTGAAGTCCTGGGCCAAAAACATAGTGATAGAAATGAATAATGATCCCATTCCACCTGAACCATATTCAAATAACAGGAAATGCCCTTGACTCTCTTACAAGACTCTTCAGAAAGAATAAACTCAAAATGGAATGTAAAAGGGCAACTCTAGAAAAAAATTTTTAAACCAGATGCATACTCTTTTTAACCACTCTCCTAGGATTATTCTGCAAATATAAAATTCAGAGAGATTCTGGAATGATTTTGAGGCAGGAGGAAGATGGGTCTCCCATGGTAAAGCAACTGGAAACTCATTCCCTAAGGACCAAAACTCCAAGACAAGAAAAGCAGGACAATTAAGGGAAGAGGCTGGGCCCTGCCCAGACCATATATTTCTCATTGTTGAAGTCAGGAGACCTCACCCACCAAACATGCACAAAAAGGCTCCTTGAAGGTCAAATGAGAGTGATGCTAGCTAATGCCAGGCTACCCATAGGCCTCTTTGGGAAAATCCCATCTTGGCTAAGAGATGCATACTCACATATGAAAGGATCCTGCTGCTGCTGCTGCTAAGTCACTTCAGTCACGTCCGACTCTGTGCTACCCCATAGACAGCAGCCCACCAGGCCCCGCCATCCCTGGGATTCTCCAGGCAAGAACACTGGAGTGGGTTGCCATTTCCTTCTCCAGTGCATGAAAGTGAAAAGTGAAAGTGAAGTCGCTCAGTCGTGTCCGACTCTTAGCGACACCATGGACTGCAGCCCACCAGGC
Organism: Bubalus bubalis; assembly: GCF_019923935.1. Lineage (NCBI taxonomy): Eukaryota > Metazoa > Chordata > Mammalia > Artiodactyla > Bovidae > Bubalus > Bubalus bubalis. The sequence goes on along the minus strand of NC_059162.1, from coordinate 4,586,396 downwards.
TCCTCCATCCATGGGATTTTCCAGGCAAGAGTACTGGAGTGGGTTGTCATTGCCTTCTCCGGAAAGGATCCTGAAGTACACCAAATATGGACTGTTAACCAGGCAAGTCAAAATAATTGGCCAAAGGAAACCTGGAAGAAATGCCCCATAAAAGTAATTCAAACTGCCACGACGGGCAAGATTTAGGGACTCTGAGTCTGCCCATATGTCTATCCACATGTACTATACTCTTTTTTCCTCTTAATAAACATTCTACTTGCTTCACTACTTTCCATCTTTGTGGAAATTCTTCTCTGAAAAGCTGGAGGCCCAGAGCTCTCATCACTGACGACCAGTCTAGCGGCTAGCATCTGCTGCTTTCACTGCTGCAACCCAGCTCAGTCTCTGGCCAGGAACCCAAGCTCTGTTTCAAGCTGCTGCAAGCTGAAGTCACCTGACAAAGTGACTCAAAGTGACTCAATACCTGTCATAGGAGCAACCTCTGTCCCTGACTATTGCTATTTCTCTCTGAAATTGGTTAGAGCCCAGTCTATCACAATATTGTCATTGATTTTGAATGCATAAAAGAAATAATACTGATACTAACATCAACAATAATCATAACCATTTCTATTTTTCATAATTATAGACAGGAATCATTCTAAGTATTTTTATATCCAACCACACATTTCATCCTCACAATAGCCCTAGTGACATGTACTAATGTTATTTCGATTTTACAGATGAGTTAACTTACATAAAGAAGTTCAGTCATCAGCTCAGGGTCAATAAAGTTTTGCCAAGTTTGCACAAATTCAGGTGGAGCTAAAATTTGAATGCAGGCGTGATACATGATCATTATAGAACATATCTCTGTTTATTTACTCAAGTTTCAGTTTAGTAGAAACTCTCTAGTGCTTCCTTGGTGGCTCAGATGGTAAAGAATCTGCCTGCAATCTGGGAGACCTACGTTCAATCCCTGGGTCAGGAAAATTCCCTGGAGAAGGGAATGGCTAACCACTCCAGTATTCTTGCCTAGAGAATTCCATGGATAGACAGGCCTGGAAGGCTACAGTCCTTGGGGTCACAAAGAATCCGACACAAATGAGTGACGAACACTTTCACCTTTCTCTAGACTTAAGCAGAGGTTTGCTTAATCAACCTGTACGTTTACATATGCAAGGAGGGAAGGCAATGGTCTTTTAGTTCTATCACTTTTGTGTTAGAGCCTGGCATAAAAACATCCGCACAGCATGATGGGTTGAACCTTATGGTTCCCAGAATCTTTCCTTTCTCTTTCCCCATGCTCCATTTTCCACCATCTTGATATTAGAGTCTCCAACTTAAAGTGAATGAAAATCAAATGCTCAGCCACATAGAAAAATAAGAGTATTCCATCCATTGAAGGCTAAGACTAAACTGGCAGGGGAATGGGAAAAATGAATGCCATAGACAGCCTTGCAGGAACTCCTCTCCTGACACCTCATGGCAGTGAAAAGCAAGTGTTACCTGTGGTTTGCAGTCTCTCCCCTTGTTGAGTTAAGTCTTTTCAGGAGTGAACTAGAGATATTGTTAAAATCTCCACTGAGGGGTGAAAAGAATGTCACAATCATATGGGAGTTTGAAAGGTCTCTGCTTTTCTCATGTAAAGTCGAGCTGTCTTTGGAGGAGTCTGTTTTGCAGGACACAATGTTTATATGTTTTGAAGAAGATGATGTGTGTTCTGCTTTGTAGTTTTGCTAAACATTTAAAAGCATACAAGTGTCCTTTCGAAGTGTAACTGCAGTCAACACGCCTAGAGAAGAGAAGCATTAGAAGTGGCTAGCAGAGGCATGTCCCAAAGCACTGAGCACAATGTTCAGTTGGAAGGAGGATCAGAAGAACTGCTGGAGTTAACAAAAGCACTGTTTACAGAAGCAGCCGAATGGAAGAAGCTGATGTCCACACTGATTGTTAGGTGCAATATTTGCTGACTTTTTTCAAATGCGTTTTTGATGATAGCTAATGGACCTAAGAGTTGATGTTATTTACAATTCTGAGTTTGTTAGAAACACACATATCTGTGTGCGTCTATGGCTTATCAGACATGGGTGTGTCCTAGATGTATCAGGAGACCTGCTTTAGAATCACATCCATGAGACATTTTCAGGTCTAAGGCCATGGTGCTTTTTAAAATAGTTATATTAAGAAATAGAGTAAAGGAGCAGGATTTTCATTTTCCGATTTGATGATATGAACATGCTCAGCCACTATAGAGTTTTAAGGTAAAACCCAATGGCTTTTAAGGCCTAGGCCTCCAGGTCATACAGCTGTTCCTACAATTTTATGTTTTTTTTTAATTTCATGCATTCCTCATTTTTAAAGCAAAATCTCCGGCCCCTGATGTCTCATCCCTCTGCTCTCAGGAAAAGAGTATGCCCTTCCTCTTCTCTTTTTATGCTGGTTATAAGGAAGATGAAGACAGACAGAAGCCCCCTCTCTTTTCCGCCTTGCCTCTGACTACCTTCCTTCTCTGCCTTAGGCTTTGTCGGTTCTTTTCTCTCTACACTGCATCTCTTTTAGTTCCAAAAATAGATCATTCAATTTAGGAAGAACAATTAACTGGGATGAAAGAAAATCCGAAGTATGAGGAGGCATTTTCTATCAGGCATGAAGTAATTGGCACCGCCAGGCAGCGTCTTTACTGGGGATACATGCTCCTTCTTCAGTGTAAGCTTCAGGAAAACCAGGGATGCAGAAAAGTCAGACTCAGTTTCTACAGCACTTCCCTTCTCATCTCCAAACATGTCACAGAGCATGACACAAAGCAAAGACTCTCCTGCTGGGATTTCATGAATGTCTATACTAGATTTACTCCATTTTCTAATGCATTGACCTGTCCTTTGAAAGCTAATGTATCAGGAGCATTCTGATAGCTCCAAAGGGGTTTTGATTCAAGACTGCTGTTATCCTAGGGCAATATTTCTCATTTTTAGAACACTGCTTCAGAATCACCCAGAATCCTCGTTAATAAGGCAGATTCCCAGCCTACTTCTCAAGCAGAATATCCAGGTGACACTCATGTTTGATAAATGTTAACTTAAGAACTCCTCATGAAGACATGGAAACTTTAGAAAGTTAAAGACCCTCTAGGGCAGTGGTTCCAGAGAAGGCAGTGGCACCCCACGCCAGTACTCTTGCCTGGAAAATCCCATGGGCGGAGGAGCCTGGTACGCTGCAGTCCATGGGGTCGCGAAGAGTCGGACATGACTGAGCAACTTGACTTTCACTTTTCACTTTCATGCATTGGAGAAGGAAATGGCAACCCACTCCAGTGTTCTTCCCTGGAGAATCCCAGAGATGGGAGAGCCTGGTGGGCTGCCGTCTATGGGGTCGCACAGAGTCGGACATGACTGAAGAGACTTAGCAGCAGCAGCAGCAGCACCAGGGCAGTGGTTCTCAACTGGGGCGATTCTGGCTTCAAGGTGGTAACGGATGGAGGAAGTGAGTGGTGCTACTGGTATCTAGTTGGCAAAAGCCAGCAATAGCAGTAAATGTCTTGCAATGTACAGGATAATCCTCCAAAAAAAAGAATTAATTCTCCAACCTAAAATGCTGCTGTGAGCACCATTTTTCAATAGCCAAGGACATAAAGATAATCTAAATGTCTATCAGCTGATGACTGAATAAACATACAGTGTATATTTAAACACAGCCATAAAAAATTTTAAAATGCCATTTGCAGCAACTTGGATGGACCTAGAGATTATCATATTAAGTAAAGTAAGTCAGAAAGAGAAAGACAAATACTACCTGATATCACTTATATACAGAATTCTAAATATGAGACAAATGAACATATCTGCAGAAAGAAACAGATTCACAGATATAGAGAAAAGACATATGGTTGCCAGGGGCATGGGAGATGAGAGAGGGAAGGACTGAGAATTTGGGATTAGTAAGTACAAACTATTATATATAGGATGGATAAACAAGGTCCTATTGTGTAGCACCGGGAACCATATTCAATATCTTGTAATAAATCACAATAAAAAGACTTTGAAAAGGAGCATATACATGTATAACTGAATTGCTTTGCTATACAACAGAAATTAACACAATATACAATTTTTTAAAATGCTGCTGTAGAGAGATGAGTCATTTCTGATCCCAACTCAGAATTTCCAGTTGCTATATGGAAATCCTAAGTTCTTTTGTTATTCATAAACATAATAATAAAATAAAATATTTGCTATATTATTCCATGAAATTTTTATTTCAGTTGTATGTATGCATGCATGAAGTTGCTCAGTCATGTCCGACTCATTGGGATCCCATGGACTGTAGCCTGCCAGGCTCCTCCATTCATGGAATTTTCCAGGCAAGAGCACTGGAATGCGTTGCCATTTCCTTCTCCATCAGTTGTATATATGAATTTAATTATTGTAAAAATAATTTTACAGTATTAATATATAAAAGAGGATATCAAATGTATTTCTCTTTTATATATATTTTCATTATTAAAAATATCACATACCCTTAAAAATATACAAACCAACATTTCAGTTCAGTTCAGTCGCTCAGTTGTGTCCGACTCTTTGCGACCCCATGAATCTCAGCACGCCAGGCTTCCCTATCCATCACCAACTCCTGGAGTTGACTCAAACTCACGTCCATCGAGTCGGTGATGCCATCCAGCCATCTCATCTTCTGCCGTTCCCTTTTCCTCCTGCCCCCAATCCCTCCCAGCATCAGAGTCTTTTCCAATGAGTCAACTCTTCACATGAGGTGGCCAAAGTACTGGAGCTTCAGCTTTAGCATCATTCCCTCCAAAGAACACCCAGGGCTGATCTCCTTCAGAATGGACTGGTTGGATCTCCTTGCAGTCCAAGGGACTCTCAGGAGTCTTCAACATCACAGTTCAAAAGCATCAATTCCTTGGCGCTCAGCATTTTTCACAGTCCAACTCTCACATACATACATGACCACTGGAAAAACCATAGCCTTGACTAGACAGACCTTTGTTGGCAACGTAATGTCTCTGCTTTTGAATATGCTATCTAGGTTGGTCATAACTTTTCTTCCAAGGAGTAAGCATCTTTTAATTTCATGGCTGCAGTCACAATCTGCAGTGATTTTGAAGCCAAAAAAAATAAAGCCTGACACTGTTTCCCCATCTATTTGCCATGAAGTGATGGGACCAGATGCCATGATCTTCGTTTTCTGAATGTTGAGCTTTAAGCCAACTTTTTCATTCTCCTCTTTCACTTTCATCAAGAGGCTTTTTAGTTCCTCTTCACTTTCTGCCATAAAGGTGGTATCACCTGCATCTCTGAGGTTATTGATATTTCTCCCGGCAATTTTGATTCCAGCTTGTGCTTCATCTGGCCCAGCGCTTCTCATGATGTACTCTGCATATAAGTTAAATAAGCAAGGTGACAATATACAGCCTTGATGTACCTCTTTTCCTATTTGGAACCAGTCTGTTGTTCCATGTCCAGTTCTAACTGTTGCTTCCTGACCTGCATATAGGTTTCTCAAGAGGCAGGTCGGGTGGTCTGGTATTCCCATCTCTTTCAGAATTTTCCACAGTTGATTGTGATCTACACAGTCAAAGGCTTTGGCATAGTCAATAAAGCAGAAATAGATGTTTTTCTGGAACTCTCTTGCTTTTTCCATGATCCAGCAGATGTTGGCAATTTGATCTCTGGTTCCTCTGCCTTTTCTAAAACCAGCTTGAACATCTGGAAGTTCACAGTTCACATATTGCTGAACCCTGGCTTGGAGAATTTTGAGCATTACTTTACTAGCATGTGAGATGAGTGCAATTGTGCGGTTGTTTGAGCATTCTTTGGCATTGCCTTTCTTTGGGATTGGAATGAAAACTGACCTTTTCCAGTCCTGTGGCCAGTGCTGAGTTTTCCAAATTTGCTGGCATATTGAGTGCAGCACTTTCACAGCATCATCTTTCAGGATTTGAAATAGCCCCACTGGAATTCCATCACCTCCACTAGATTTGTTCATAGTGATACTTTCTAAGGCCCACTTGACTTCACATTCCAGGATGTCTGGCCCTAGGTGAATGATCATACCATTGTGATTATCTGGGTCATGAAGATCTTTTTTGTATAGTTCTTCTGTGTATTCTTGCCACCTCTTCTTAATATCTTCTGCTTCTGTTAGGTCCATACCATTTCTGTCCTTTATCAAGCCCATCTTTGCATGAAATGTTCCCTTGGTATCTCTAATTTTCTTAAAGAGATCTCTAGTCTTTCCCATTCTGTTGTTCTCCTCTATTTCTTTGCATTGATTGCTGAGGAAGGCTTTCTTATCTCTTCTTGCTATTCTTTGGAACTCTGCATTCAGATGCTTATATCTTTCCTTTTCTTCTTTGCTTTTCACTTCTCTTCATTTCACAGCTATTTGTAAGGCCTCCCCAGACAGCCATTTTGCTTTTTTGCATTTCTTTCACCTTACATCAAGACGTTAAGATAAACTGATTTTATGTGTATGTACTCAGTAGCTCAGTCATATCCAACTCTGTGACCCTGTGGTGGGATTCTCCAGCCAAAAATACTAGAGTGGGTTGCCATTTACTCCTCCGGGGGCTCTTTCCAATCCAGGGATTGAACCCAAATCTCCTGCATTGACAGGAGGATTCTTTCGCACTGACTTACTTGGTAAACCAGAAAACATGGTACGTAATTGTATTTAGATCTTTTTAAATTTCCATTAATTAAAGTTTTCTGCCTAGGGATTTCATACACACTAGCTTCTATTTAGTGATGATATATTTTTTGATGATATTATATTTTTCAATTTTAGTTTCTGTTTATACTTGATTATGGAAATACATTTCATTTTTTGTTGTTACTTGAGCTTGTACTCATCAAATTTACTTATCAATTCTAATATTTATCTGGAATTCTTTGGGAGTTTTATATACACATATCACAAACAATGACAGTTTTATTTCTTACATTTCAATTTTTGCTCTTTTTGTTCTTTTCCTTTTCTCGTGGCTCTGGATATGACCTCCAGTAAAAGCTCTAGTAAAATAAATGTGAGCCTGGATATTAAGTATTCCTGTCTTGTTCCTGATCTCAAAGGGAAAGTTTTCAACACTTAACCATTAAGAATCATATTTACTATAGTTCTTCATAGAGAATCTTTATCAGATTAAGAAAACTCCCTGTGTTTCTAATTTATAAAATTTTTTTATCATGAATGGATATTGGATTCTATTACATGCTTTTAATACTTGTATTCAATTGTCTTTTTTCCATTATTCTGTTAATGTTTCAAACTATACTGATATTTTAATGTTATATCAACACTGTAATAATGAAATAAACTCAATTGGTCCCAATCATACCCTTTTTACATATTGAAGGATTTGATTTATAATTACTACATTTTTTTAGGATCTCTGCATCTATGTTCATAAGAGAGGCAGGCCTATCATTATTCTTTCTCACAATGACTTTGTAGATTATTGATATTGAGTTTATGGTGGCTATAAAGTATTTTATTTTTCTCCAATTCTCTAGAAGTCTATGTATAAGGCTGCACATTTTCAATTTCATCCTATGGCCATTTTAGTAAATTCAATGTATTAGAATTTGTTACTTCATTATTGACATATTTAGTCACAAATTATTATCTTTTCAGTTACTACAGAATCTATATTGATAGCCCTTTTAAAGATTCCTAATAGTAGTTATTTGGAGTTTCTTCCTTTTTCTCTGAATCAGGCTTGCTAGGAATTTATCTATTTTATTAAGCTTTTAAAATATCTAACCTATCAGTTATTGAGAGAAATGTTTTAAAAATCTTTGCCCAAGATTGTGCATTTGTTTATTTCTCTTTGTAGTTTTAAAAATGTTTTATCTTATATATTTTGAGAATGTTTTACTGTGTACATACAAATTTAGAATAACTGAGTATCTATTTGGAAAAAATTAAGTTGGATTCATATCTCAAATACTTATCAGATACAAATCACACACACACACAATAAAAAACTTTAAAAAATAATAGCATTGCTTTATAATCTCATGAAAGCCTATTCCAAAATATCTAAAAGTCCTAAAATAAGATAAATACAGCCATATAAAATAAAATTTTTCCACATGGCAAAAAAAAAAATAAGTAAAAACAAAAGATAAATGACAAAATGGAAATAAAATTCCAAACCAGATCACAAGAAATTAATTTCTCTAAAACATAAAGAAACAAAGAAATTTTCAAATATTAGTTATAGAAATTAAAATTGATATAACCCCAATGAAAGGCTAATATAGCAATATCGATCTAAATAAAAATACTTTTGACTCAGTAATTCCAAATTTAGGAATTTATCCTACACATACATGTGTATATGTGCAGAATGATGTGTATAAATACTATTTACTTCAATCATTTCCTATTATTAAATAAAAGTTAACATGATCCAAATATCTATTAATAGGTGACTAGTTGAACTAATTATGGTTTACCCTGAATATGGAGTGTTAGGTAGTCAGAAAAATAAGGGAATACTGTGTACTGATACAAAATAATCTGAAATATATATAGTTAAGTAAAATGAACAAAGTGCAAAACAGTGTATATGGGATGCTGCTACTCTGTAAAAAGAGGTAAACAATGTATATATTTTGCTAGTATTTTCAAAGTAAGGTATATATTAGAAAGTATACAGAAGAACCTCAAAACACTACTTTCTAATCAGGGTAGGCCACAGGTGCCCTAGTGGCAAAAGAATAGAGATAGGAAGGAAGATTTTTCACTACATTTTATTTTCAACGTTTAAAAACTTTGTTGTTCAGTCCTTCGGTCACGTCCTACTCTTTACAACCCCATGGACTCTACCACACCAGGCTTCCCTGTTCTTCACCATCTCCCCTAGGTTGCTCAAACTCGTATCCATTAAGTCAGCGATGCCATCCAACCATCTCATCCTCTGTTGTCTGCTTCTCCTCCTCCCTTCAATCTTTCCCAACATCAGGGTCTTACCAATGAGTTAGATCTTCAAATCAGGTTGCCAAAGTATTGGAGCTTGAGCATCAAGAGCAGTCGTTCCAAAGAATATTCAGAGTTGATTTCCTTTAGGATTGATTCGTTTGCTCTCTTTGCTGTCCTAGTGACTCTGAAGACTCTTTTCCAGTATCACAGTTTGAAATTATCAGTTCTTCATCACTCAGCCTTCTTTATGGTCCAACTCTCATAGTCAGTACATGGTTACTGGAAAAACCATAGCTTTGACTATAAGGACCGTGGTTAGAAAAGTGATGTTTCTGTATTTTTTTTATTAATCTATTTTATTGAAGGATAATTGCTTTACAGAATTATTTTGTTTTCTGTCAAATCTCAGCATGAATCAGCCATAGGTACACATATATCCCCACCTTTTTGGACCTCCCTCTCATCTCCCACCCCATCCCACCCCTCTAGATTGAAACAGAGCCCCGGTTTGAGTTTCCTGAGCCATACAGCAAATTCCCTTTGGCGATTATCATATGGTTTTTATCTTTCAATTTGTAAATATGGTATATCACATTGATTGATTTGTGTATATTGAAAAATCATTGCATTCCTGGAATGAACCCAACTTGATCATGGTGTATGAGATTTTTGATGTGTTGCTGAATTCTGTTTGGTAAAATTTTGTTGAGGATTTTTGCATCTCTGTTCATCAGTGAATTGGCCTATGGTTTTCTTTTGTGTGTTTGTTACCTTTGTCTGGTTTTGGTGTCAGGGTGGCAGTGGCCTCATAGAATGAGTATGGAAGTGTTCCTTCCTCTGCAGTTTTTTGGAAGAGTTTTAGAAGGATAGGCATTACCCGTCTCTAAATGTTTGATAGAATTCTCCTGTGAAGCCATCTGGTCCCGGGCTTTTGTTTTTATTAAAGGGAGATTTTTGAATCTCAGCACAGCTTCAATTTTAGTGCTTGTAATTGGGTTGTTCATAATTTCTATTTCTTCCTGGTTCAGTCTTGGAAGATTGAACTTTTCTAAGCATCTGTCCATTTTTTCCAGGTTATTCATTTTATTGCCATATTCAGTTCAGTTCAGTTCAGTCACTCAGTCGTGTCTGACTCTTTGCGACCCCATGAACCACAGCACGCCAGGCCTCCCTGTCCATCACCAACTCCTGGAGTCCACTCAAACCCATGTCCATTGAGTCAGTGATGCCATCCAACCATCTCTTCCTCTGTCGTCCCCTTCTCCTCTGCCCTCAATCTTTCCCAGCATCAGGGTCTTTTCAAATGTCTCAGTTTTTCACACCAGGTGGCCATATAGGTGCTCATAATAATCTCTTAGAATGCTTTTTATTTCTGCATTGTCTGTTTTAACCTTTCTTTTTTCATTTTGAATTTTGTTGATTTGAGTCTTTTCTTTTTTTGTTTTCTTGATGATTCTGGCTAAAGAATTTGTCAGTTTTGTTTATCTTCTCAAAGAAGCAGCTTTTAGTTTTATTACTCTTTACTATTGTTTCTTTAATTTCTTTTTCATTATTTCTGCTCTGATCTTTATGATTTCTTTCCTTCTGCTAACTTTGGGGATTTTTTGTTCTTCTTTTTCCAATTATTTTACATGTAAGAACAGGTTGTCTATTCGAGGTTTTCTTGTTTCTTGAGGTAGGATTGTATTACTATAAACTTTCCTCTTAGAACTGCTTTTGCTGCATTCCATAGGTTTTGAGTTGTGTTTTCATTGTCATTTTTCTCTAGGAATTTTATTTCAGTTTTGATTTCTCAGTAATCTGGTTCTTTAGAATCATATTATTTAATCTCCATGTGATGTATTTGTTAGTTTTTTTTTCTTTGTAATTGATATCTAGTATTATGGAATTGTGGTCAGAAAAGATGCTTGACATGGTTTTAATTTTCTTAAATTTACTGAGATTTGATTTGTGACCCAAGATGTGGTCTATCCTGGAGAATGTTCCATATGCACTTGAGAAGAAGGTGTATTCGTCTGCAGTTGGATGAAATGTCCTGAGGGGATCAATGAGATTCAGCTGTTCTAATGTGTTATTTAAGATTTGTGTTTCCTTGTTAACTTTCTGTTTTGATGATCTATGCATTGGTGTAAGTGGGGTGTTAAATTCTACTATTATTATTGTATTACTGTGAATTTCTCCTTTTATGTCCGTTAGTGTTTGTCTTATGTATTGAGGCGCTCCTATGTTGGGTGCATAGATGTTTACAATTGTTATGTCTTCCTCTTGGATTGATCCCTTGATCATTATGAAGTGTCCTTCCTTATCTCTTGTAATATTCTTTATTTTAAGGTCTATTTTGTCTGATATAAGGATTGATACTCCAGCTTTCTTTTGATTTCCATTTACATGGAATATATTATTCTGTCCTCTCAGTGTCAGTCTTTATGTGTCTTTAGGTCTGAAGTGGGTTTCTTGCAGATAGCATATATATGCGTCTTCTTTGTATGCATTCAGCCAGTCTGTATCTTTTGGTTGGAGCTTTTATTCCATTTACATTTAAAGAAATTATTGATATATATGTTCCTATTGTCATCTTTTTAATTAGTGTTTGTTTTTCTAGATCTTTTTCTTCTTTTGTATTTTCTGACTACGTAAGACCCTTTAACATTAGTTTTAAAGCTGGATTTGTGGCTCCAAATACTTTTAATTTTTGCTTGTCTGTAAAACTTTTGATTTCTCCATCAATTTTGACTGAGATCCTTGCCAGGTAGAGTAATCTTGCTTGTAGATTTTTCCCTTTCAGTACTTTAAATATATCCTGCTATTCCCTTTTGGCCTGCAGAGTTTCTCCTGAGAGATCAGCTGTTAAATGTGTGGCGTTACCCTTGTATGTTACTTGGTGCTTTTCCCTTGCTTTTCAAATATTCTTGGTGTTTAGTCTTTGTTAGTTTGATTAGTATGTGTTTTGGTGTCTTTCTCCTTTGGTTTATCCTGTATGGGGTGCTTTGTGCCTCCTGGACTTGATTGACTATTTCCTTTTCCATGTTGGGGAAATTTTCAACAAGAATCACTTCAAAAATTTTCTCATACTCTTTCTTTTTCTCTTCTTCTTCTGGGACCCCTACAATAAGACTGTTGGTGCATTTGATATTGTCCCAGAGGTCTCTGAGACTATCCTCCATTCTTTTCATTCTTTTTACTTTATCCTACTCATCAGCAGTAATTTCCACCATTTTATCTTCCAGCTCACTGATTCATTCTTCTGCTTCAGATATTCTGCTACTGATTCCTTCTAGAGTATCTTTAATTTCAGTAATGGTGTTGTCTCTGTATGTTTGTTCTTTAATTCTTCTATGTCTTTATTACTTGACTGTTGCATTTTCTCCATTCTATTTTCAAGTTTTTGGATCATCACTATCATTATTCTGAATTGTTTTTCAGGTTGTTTTCCTATTTGCTCTTCATTTATTTGGACTTTTGTGTTTCTAGATTGCACATTTTTTGTGCGGTGTTTCTCTGCCTTTTCATTATTTCTTTATTTTTAACTTATTGTGTTTTATGTCTCCTAATCCCAGGCTTCAAGGTTGAATTCTTTTCTCCTTTTGGTTTTTGCCCTCATGAGGTGGGTCTAGTGGTCTGTGTAAACTTATGGTAGGGTGTGATTTGTGCTCGCATTCTGGTTGGAGGAGATGAGTTATTTTTTGTTTTTCTTTTTGCTTTCCTCTTATGTACAGGGCTGAGTGAGGTGGTAATTCTGTCTGCTGATATCTGGGTTTGTATTTTTGTCTTGTTTGTTGTTTGGATGAGGCGTCCTGCAGAGGGTGCTACTGACAGCTGGGTGATGCTGGGTCCTGTAGACAAGTGGTTGCCTTTGCCGGATTTCTCACTATTTGATACCCCCTAGGGTTAGGAGTTGGGAGAAGGCAATGGCACCCCACTCCAGTACTCTTGCCTGGAAAATCCCATGGACGGAGGAGCCTGGTGGGCTGCAGTCCATGGGGTCGCTAAGAGTCGGACACGACTGAGAGACTTCACTTTCACATTTTACTTTCATGCATTGGAGGAGGAAATGGCAACCCACTCCAGAATTCTTGCCTGGAGAATCCCAGAAACGGGGGAGCCTGGTGGGCTGCCGTCTATGGGGTTGCACAGAGTCAGACACGACTGAAGCGACTTAGCAGCTGCAGCAGCAGCAGTGTCTTGGAATCAGCGCCTCCACTCCAAAGGCTCAGGGCTTGATCCCTAGCTGGGAATGGAGATTCCACATGTGGTTTGCTAAGGCATTAATTGAGGTTAAACCAGACACCCTTAAATGAGAAACAAAGGAAAGACCCCAGACAATTGGCAATTAGAAATCAGGCAAATAATAACTTAAAAAATGAATATACACATATACATATACGCCTATCAGCAAAATCAAAACTGTCCAAAAAAAAAAAAAAAAAGAACAATAGATTGACGTGGTGAACAAAGGAAATGAAAAATGATATCACCAGTTAAGAACAAAACTAGCTAAAGCACAAACTGGAAAACAAAACTAAAGCATGGTGCCCACTGGGGAATAAAGCAATAAAACAAAACAAACTAACAAATAAGGTGAGAAAAAGAAATGAAAGAATAGAAATGCAAGATTAAATAGAATTAGATAAAGAAGATTTATATAAAGATTAACTGCAAGGAGGAAAGAACAGTAGGAAAAGCAAAGGAATACATATAGAAAAATATTAATAAATTTAAAATATAACAATTTAAATTAAAAGAAAGAGAGAATTAAAGAAAAAATAAAAAGGAAGACTCCACAGAAATGCAAAAGGCCAAAAGAGGCAGAGGCTTACAGCAGAAATAAAAAGTGTGATTCAAGAAAACAATTCTCAAACGCTTAAATAGATTGAATAGTACTAATGAAAGCAACCAATAGAACACCAAAGGGGGAGAAAATGGGAGAAAGAGAAAAAAAAAAATCCAGAAGAAAGTACAGAATGAGTTAAAATATACAAATAATAAACGTTTTTCTTGAGTTGCTGCTATTAGAGTCCTTTCCCTTGCGTGAGTCACAGTCCACCTTGCCTCCCTTGAATGCCCTCCAACATCACGCTGGTCTCTGGCCCTGCTGTGGGAGCAGCTCAGACTCTAATCTGGTCCTACTCCTCTGTGTTCTTGCCTCCAATGTCCACAGCTGTCAGAACTAGTATGTTTTCTTCTGTGAGAACTTTCAATGTCCTTTTATATGTCCATAGACGCAGAGTCTGCCTAGTTGATCATGTGGATTGAATCTGCAGCTAGTACAGCTGGTGGGAAGGGGTCCTCTTCATTAGCCACACTGTCTCTCGGTTTTAGCTGTGGTTTTATCTCCACCTCAGCATGTGGGTCATCCACAGGGGTTTGCTCCTGAGCCTAACCTGGAGGTCTTAGGTCTGCCCAGTGAGGGCCAGGTGTGGAGGTGGCACAGCTGCTTGGGTGATAGGAGCCCTGGCAGCACCAGGAACTCAGGGGAGCAGGAAATATGATGCTCTAGCAGGGTATGGCAACCCACGCCAGAATTCTTGCCTGGAGAATCCCCTGGACAGAGAAACCTGGCAGGCCACAGTCCACAGGGTCACAAAGAGTTGGACACAACCAAAGTGACCCTGCATGTACAGATGCAGGACTTTATCTAGCCTGTGGCAGCTCTACCCCAGTGAGGATCGAGCATGAAGGTGGTGCAGCCGCTCGGGTTGGGGGGACCCAGGTGGCACCAAGTGTGCAGGGACATGGACTGTCTCAGCCACAGGAGCTGTGGCCCTACCAGAGTCTTTGTGTAGCCTCCGGCAGCTGGTGATCAGAAGGTCTCTGGGCAGTCCTTCTCTGTTGCTCTGCCTGCTCAGGCACTTAGAGGGCTCCCCGGCCTGGGGTCCTTCCCTGTTGTTCCGCATGTCAGGGGCTTGAAGGGCCAGTCTCTGTTGCTCACCTGCTGGTGGGGGGATGTGGGCAGAGACAAGCGATGGTGCTGGCTCCACCCCCTGTGCATGGCTCAGTGGTATCGCCTTGCTTCCATGGCTGCCTGACTTTCCTCCACAGGCGTTTCCCACCACAGTCTCCTCCCTCACGTCCCCTTGGGATGTCTCCCCACAGTCAACAGCAGACCTCACCCTGGGATTGCTCCACAATCCCTAAGCTCCAGCTCCCAGTCGCTGTGCCTTCTAGGGGATCTGTGTTCCTGTGGAGGCTACATACGACTGTGGCGAGGATTGTCTGTGTGATTCTCATTCCGTTTAGGCTGCCACAGATCAGCAACTTCACTCTCAGCCTCAAATGATTTTCCTCTGACCCAAACAATTGCCCCAATGTGGGAGTTGGACCCCAGCTTCAGTTCCCCTGCCCACCGAGGGCAGGTCCAGTTCTACCAACTCCTGTTTCTTCCCCTGGTTCCTTGTCCTACCGAGTTTCGCGTGGTTCTGTCTGTTCTCCAGTGGTCAGGTACTCCTGCCCGCTCTCAGCTGGCGTTCTGCCATCCCTTCTGCATCTGAAGGTGTATTCCTGATGGAGAGATGTTCTCCACATCCACCGACTTCTCCACCATATTGTTCCTCCTCACTATCCATTATGTTTTAATAAATACTTTTCATTGCCTATTATATTTTTAATTCTTAAGAATCCTTTCTTATTCCCTTATTTTTGGGCAACTGTTACATAACTTCTCTCATCACTGTGAAGATAAAAATATATTTGCTTTTAACATTTCTTTGAGTGTTTTATCACTTGCCTTTTTCTCCAAGTTTCTCTTTTATATTTGTTTTCTTTGGTCTCTATTGTGTGTCCTAGTCTCTAATGTCTAGGACCTTTGTGTCTATTTGCATTTATAGATGAACTTTAGGAGGTTGATTGAAAACTTTGTGGGGTTAGCTCATTGACTGGTGGGTTTCAGATGATGATCAAGCCTGTCATGGCCCATTCATTGGAAACTCTCAAAAACTGGTTTTCCTCCAGAGCTTACACCTCATCTATTTTGCTAGAGAACAACTCAGGTCTCCCACTCCCCCATGCAGACAAGCTTTTATGTTGGCAGTTTGGAGGGCAGAGAAAGGAAACTGAGGTCTTCACATTTAGTATGCATAACTTCTCTTAATTGTCCTTCTTTCAGGAAAGGAATACATTCTCACCATCTGTGTAGCCAGTGCCCCTAGTCCACTGACCCTCATTTGCTGCATTAGGTCAGATGCAGTCATCTAGGTTTATTGTTTAGTAGATGGATCTGGATGCAGCATTCTCCTATGTAACTTTCTGTGATGCTGGGCGTATTCTATGCTGCTCCATAAACCAGGTATTGCTGTATGGTATGTGGCTTGCAAAACTGTTTAAAACTTTTTTTTTTAATTTATTTTTTTATTGAGGATAATTGCTTTACAGAATTTTGTTGCTTTCTGTCAAACCTCAATGTGAATCAGCCATAGGAATCTATATATCCCCTCCCTTATGAAACTCCCTCCCATCTCCCGCCCCATCCCACCCCTCTAGATTGAAACAGAGCCTCTGTTTGAGTTTCCTGAGCCATACAGCAAATTCCCGTTGGCGATCTACTTTACATATGGTTGTGTACGTTTCCATGTTACTCCTTCCGTACATCTCACCCTCTCCTCCCCTCTCCCCATGTCCATAAGTCTATTCTCTATGTCTGCTTCTCCATTGCTGCCCTGTAAATAAATTCTTTAGAACCATGTTTCTAGATTCCGTACGTATGTGTTAGAATACAATATTTATCTTTCTCTTTCTGACTCACTCTACTTCTCTATTATACACTCACTGTATAATTGGTTCTAGGTTCGTCCACCTCATCAGATCTGACTCAAATGCATCCCTTTTATGGCTGAGTAATATTCCATTGCGTATATGTACCACAGCTTCTTTATCCATTCATCTGTCAATGGACATCTAGATTGCTTCCGTGTTCTAGCTATTTTAAATAGTGCTGCAATGAACCAGGGGATACATGTGTCTTTTTCAATTTTGGTTTCCTCAGGGTATGTGCCTAGGAGTGGGATTGCTAGGTCATATGGTGGTTTTATTCCTAGTTTTTTAAGGAATCTCCATACTGTCTTCCATAGTGGTTATATCAATTTACATTCCCACCAACAGTGCAAGAGCGTTCCCTCTTCTTCACACCAGCATTTATTGTTTGTAGACTCTTTGACAATGACCATCCTGACCGGTGTGAGGTGATATCTCATTGTAGTTTTGATTTGCATTTCTCTAATAATGAGCGATGTTGAGCATCTTCACATGTGTTTGTTAGCCATCTGTATGTCTTCTTTGGAGAAATGTCTGTTTAGGTCTTTTTCCCACTCTTTGATTGGGTTGTTTGTTTTTCTGGCATTGAGTTGTGTGAGCTGCTTGCATATTTTGGAAATTAATCCTTTGTCAGTTTTTTCATTTGCTATTATTTTCTCCCATTCTGAGGGTTGTCTTTTCACCTTGCTGATAGTTTCCTTTGCTGTGCAAAAGCTTTTAAGTTTAATCAGGTCCCACTTGTTTACTTCTTTTTTTCCCATTACTCTAGGAGGTGGGTCATAGAGGATCTTGCTTTGATTTATGTCACCGAGTGTTCTGCCTATGTTTTCCTCTAAGCTTTATAGTTCCTGGTCTTACATTTAGGTCTTAAATGCATTTTGAGTTTATCTCTGTGTATGGTGTTAGGAAGTGTTCTAATTTCCTTCTTTTATGTATAGCTGTCCAGTTTTCCCAGCACCATTTATTGAAGAGGCTGTCTTTGCTCCATTGTATATTCTTGCCTTCTTTGTCAAAAATAAGGTGCCCATAGGTGCATGGGTTTATTTCTGGGCTTTCTATCTTGTTCCATTGGTCTATATTTCTGTTTTTATGCCAGTACCATACTGTCTTGATTACTGTAGCTTTGTAGTGTAATCTGAAGTCAAGAAGACTGATTCCTCCAGCTCCATTCTTCTCTCTCAAGACTGCTTTGGCTTTTCAGGGTCTTTTGTGTTTCCATATGAATTGCAAAATTTTTTGTTCTGGTTCTGTGAAAAATGCCACTGGTGATTTAATAGGGATTGCACTGAACCTGTAGATTGCATTTGGTAGTATAGTCATTTTTACATGTTGATTCTTCCTACCCAGGAACATGGAATATCTCTCCACCTGTTTATTCTTTCTCTCATTAGTGTCTTACAGGTTTCTGTGTATGGTTCTTTTTTCTCCTTAGGTAAGTTTATTCCTGGATATCTAACTCCTTTTATTGCAATGGTGAATGGGATTGATGCCTTAATTTCTCTTTCTGATTTTTCATTGTTAGTACATAGAAATGCAAGTGATTTCTGTGTATTGATTTTGTATCCTGCAACTTTGCTAAAACCACTGATTAGCTCTAGTGGGTTTTTGATACTATCTTTAGGGTTTTCTATGTACAGTATCATGTCATCTGCAAACAGTGAGAGTTTTACTTCTTTTCCGATCTGGATTTCATTTCTTTTTCTTCTCTGATTGCTGTAGCTAGGACTTCCAGAACTATGTAGAATAATAGTGGTGAAAGTGGACACC
This sequence comes from Bubalus bubalis, assembly GCF_019923935.1. Lineage (NCBI taxonomy): Eukaryota > Metazoa > Chordata > Mammalia > Artiodactyla > Bovidae > Bubalus > Bubalus bubalis. The sequence goes on along the minus strand of NC_059162.1, from coordinate 4,567,961 downwards.
CTTGTCTTGTTCCTGATCTTAGGGGGAATGCTTTCAGTTTTTCACCACTGAGAATAATGTTTGCTGTAGGCTTATCATATATGGCCTTTACTATGTTGAGGTAGGTTTCTTCTATGCCCATTTTTTTGAAGAGTTTTAATCATAAAAGGGTACTGAATTTTGTCAGAGGCTTTTTCTGCATGTATTGAGATGATCATGTGGTTTTTATCTTTCAATTTGCTAATACTGTGTATCACATTGACTGATTTGTGTATATTGAAGAATCATTGCATTCTTGGAATAAACCCCACTTGATCATGGCGTATGAGCTTTCTGATGTGTTGCTGAATTCTGTTTGGTAAAATTTTGTTGAGGATTTTTGCATCTCTGTTCATCAGTGAATTGGCCTATGGTTTTCTTTTTTTGTGTTGCCTTTGTCTGCTTTTGCTATCAGGGTGATGGTAGCCTCATAGAATGAGTTTGGAAGTGTTCCTTCCTCTGCAATTTTTTGAAAGAGTTTTAGAAGGATAGGCATTACTCGTCTCTAAATGTTTGATAGAGTTCTCCTGTGAAGCCATCTGGTCCTGGGCTTTTGTTTTTTGGGGAGATTTTTTTCTACAGCTTCAATTTTAGTGCTTGTAATTGGGTTGTTCATAATTTCTATTTCTTCCTGGTTCAGTCGTGGAAGAGTGAACGTTTCTAAGCATCGGTCCATTTCTTCCAGGTTATCCATTTTGTTGCCGTATAGTTGTTCATAATAGTCTCTTATAATCCTTTGTGTTTCTGCACTGTCTGTTGTAACCTCTCTTTTTCCTTTCTAATTTTGTTGATTTCATTCTTCTCTCTTTTTTTTCTTGATGAGTCTGGCTAAAGGCTTGTCAATTTTGTTTATCTTCTCAAAGAAACAGCTTTTAGTTTTATCAGTCTTTACTATTGTTTCTTTCATTTCTTTTCTGTTTATTTCTCCTCGGATCTTTATGATTTCTTTCCTTCTACTACTTTTTGGGGTTTTTTGTTTCCTGTTTTTCCAGTTGTTTTAGGTGTAAACTTAGGTTGTCTAGTTGATGTTTTTCTTGTATCTTGAGGTAGGATTGTATTGCTATAACCTTCTTTCTTAGAACTACTTTTGCTGCATCCCATAGGTTTTGAGTTGTCATGTTTTCATTGTCATTTGTTTCTAGAAATTTTTTGATTTCCATTTTGATTTCTTCAGTAACTTGTTGGTTATTTAGAAACGTGTTGTTTAATCTCCATGTGTTTGTGTTTCTTAGAGTTTTTTCCTTGTAATTGATATCTAGTCTCATAGCGTTGTGGTCAAAGAAGATGCTTGATACGATTTCAACTTCCTTAAATTTACTGAGGTTTGATGTGTGACCCAAGATGTGGTCTATCCTGGAGAATGTTCCATGTGCACTTGAGAAGAAGGTGTATTCTTCTGCATTTGGATGGAATGTCCTGAGGATATCAATGAGATCAATCTTATCTAAGGTATTATTTAAGACTTGTGTTTCCTTGTTAATTTTCTGTTTTTATGATCTGTCCACTGGTGTGTGGAGAAGGCAATGGCAGCCCACTACACTACTCTCACCTGGAAAATCTTATGGATCGAGAGGCCTGCTGGGCTGCAGTCCATGGGGTCGCTAAGAGTTGGACATGACTGAGTGAGTTCACTTTCACTTTCATCCATTAAAGAAGGAAATGGCAACCCACTCCAGTGTTCTTGCCTGGAGAATCCCAGGGACGGGGGAACCTGGTGGGCTGCCGTCTATGGGGTCACACAGAGTCGGACACGACTGAAGCGACTTAGCAGCAGCAGCAGCCATTGGTGTGAGTAGGGTGTTAAAGTCTCCTACTATAATTGTTTTACTGTCAATTTCTCCTTTTATGTTTGTAATGTTTGTCTTATGTTTTGACGTGCTTCTATGTTGGGTGCATAGATATTTACTATTGGTACGTCTTCCTCTTGGAATCATCCCTTGATCATTATATAGTGTCCTTACTTATCTCTTGTAATATTCTTTATTTTAAAGTCTATTTTGTCTGATATAAGGATTGCTACTCCAGCTTTCTTTTGCTTCCCATTTGCATGGAACATAATTTTCCATCCTCTGTGTTTCAGTCTATATGTTTCCTTAGGTCTGAAGTGAGTTTCTTGTAAACAGCATATGTATAGGTCTTGTTTCTGTATCCATTCAGCCAGTCTGTGTTTTTGGGTTGCAGCATTTAATCCAATTATATTTAAAGTAGTTATTGATATATAAGTTCCTATGCCCATTTTCTTAATTGTTTGGGGTTGATTTCATAGATCTTCTATCTTGTCTTGTATTTATTGACTATATATTCCCTTTAACATTTGTTGTGAATCTGGTTTGGTGGTACTGAATTCTCTTAACTTGTTTGTCTGTAAAGCTTCTATTTCTCCATCAATTTTGAATGAGATCCTTGCCAGGTAATGTAATCTTGGTTGTAGATTTTTTTCCTTTCAATAATTTAAATATATCCTGCCATTCCCTTCTGGCCTGCAGAGTTTCTCCTGAAAGATCAGATGTTAAACATATAGGGATTCCCTTGTATGTTACTTGTTGCTTCTCCCTTGCTGCTTTTAATATTCTTTCTTTGTGTTTAGTCTTTGTTAGTTTGATTAGTCGGAGAAGGCAATGGCACCCCACTCCAGTACTCTTGCCTGGAAATCCCATGGATGGAAGAGCCTGGTAGGCTGCACGTTTGATTAGTATGTGTCTTGGCCTGTTTCTCCTTGGGTTTATCCTGTATGGTACTCTTTGTGCCTCTTGGACTTGATTATCTATTTCCTTTTCCATGTTGGGGAAATTTTCAACTATAATCTCTTCAAAAATTTTCTCATAACTTTTCTTTTCCTCTTTTTCTTCTGGATCCCCTATAATTCGACTGTTGGTGTGTTTGATATTGTCCCAGAGGTGTCTGAGGCTATCCTCATTTGTTTTCATTCTTTTTACTTTATTCTGCTCTTCAAAAGCTATCTGCAGCATTTTATCTTCCTGCTCACTGATTCATTCTTCTGCTTCAGATATTTGTTATTGATTCCTTTTAGAGTATTTTTAATTTCAGTAACTGTGTTGTTTGTTTCTGTATGTTTATTCTTTAATTCTTCTAGGTCTTTGTTAATTGATTCTTGCATTCTTTCCAATTTTTTTTCAAGGCTTTTGATCATCTTTACTATTATTTTTCTGAATTCTTTTTCAGATAGTTTGCTTATTTCCTCTTCATTTATTTTGCCTTCTGTGTTTCTAGTTTGTTCCTTCATTTGAGCAGTATTTCTCTGCCTTTTCGCTATTATTATTATTAACTTGTGGTGTTTGAGGTCTCTTATTCCCAGGCTTCAAGGTTGAATTCTTTCTTCCTTTTGGTTTCTGCCCTCCTAAGGTTGCTGGTCCAGTGGTTTGTGTGAGCTTCATATAGGGTGAGATTTGTGCTGAGCTTTTGTTTGTTTGTTTTTCCTCTGATGGGCAAGGCTGAGTGAGGCCGTAATCCTGTCTGCTGATGAATGGGTTTGTATTTTTGCTTTGTTTGTTGTTTAGATGAGGTGTCCTGCTCAGGGTGCTACTGGTGCTTGGGTGATGCCGGGTCTTGTATCCAAGTGGCTTCCTTTGTGTGAGTTCTCACTATTTGATACTCCCTAGGGTTATCTGTCTGGTAGACTAGGGTCTTGGAGTCAGCGTTCCCACTCCAAAGGCTCAGTGCTTGATCTCTGGTCAGGAGCAAAGATTCCACAAGTAGTTTATTGTGGCATTAAGTGAGATTAAAACAAATATCCAAAAATGAGAAACCAGAGATGAACTGCAGACAAAGGGCAGTTACAAAATCAGGCAAATAACAATTAAAATAATGAAATATACACATATACAAATACACCCTTGAGCACGGTAAAAGCAGTCCAACAAAAATAAAGTACAGTAGATTGACCTGACAAACAAAGGAAATAAAAAATTGTATTTATCAGTTAAGAACAAAACTAACTAAAGCACAAACTGGAAAATGAAACTAAAGCAAGGTGCCAAGTGAGGAATAAAACAATGAAAATAAAACTAACAAATATTTTGAGAGGAAAGGGAAGAAAGAAAAGAAAGAAAGAATATAAATGCAAAGTTAAATAGTGGTAGAGAAAGAAGATATATATACATTAAGGATTAACTGCAAGGGGAAAAGAACAGTAGGAAAAGCAAAGAAAGGAATAAGTGTAGAAAATATAATAGGTTTAAACAAATTAAAAACTAAAATTATAGAAAAAAGAAAAATAAAAATGGAAGAAGAAAAACAAAAGGGAAAAACAAAGGAAAACGCCACAGAATTGCAAAAGCCCAATGCAGAGGCAGAGGTTTATAACAACAATAAAAAGTGTGACTGAATATACACATATATATACACCCATAAGCAAAATCAAAGCACTCCAACAAATTTAAAGTACAATGATTGACCCAGCACACAAAGGAAGCCAGAAATTATATCTACCAGAACAAAACTAACTAAAGCATGGTCTGGAAAGCAAAACTAAAGCAAGGTGTCAAGTGGTGAATAAAGCAATGAAAATAAAACTAACAAATATGTAGAGAAGAAAGGAAAGAAAGAATATATATGCAAAATTAAATAGTGGTAGATAAGGAAGATTTATATACATTAAAGTTTAACGACAAGGGGAAAAGAACAGTAGAAAAAGCAAACAAAGAATAAATGTAGAAAAAATAATAATAGGCTTAAAAAGTTAAAAATTAAAATTAAAAAAATAGAAAAGGGGGGAAAAAAAGAGCAATGCCACAGAACTGCAAAAGCCCAACATAGAGGCAGAGGTTTATAACAACAATAATGAATGTGGCTGAGAAAAAGAAATTTTAAAAAAGCCCAAAAGTTTTATTAGATTTCATAGTGCCAATAAAATCAACAACTATAATCAAGGGGGAAAAAAAGGAAAAAAAGAAAAAATCCAAAAGAATCTACAGAAGAAATCGAAACATAAGAACATTAAATGTTTTTCTTGAGTCACTGCAGTCAAAGTCCTTCCCCTCGCTGGGAGTCACAGTCCACCTCACCTGCCTAGGATGCCCTCCAACACTGTGCTGATCTCTGGACCTGCTATGGGGAAAGCTCAGATTCTAATCTGGTCCTACTCCTGTGTGTTCTTGCCACCAATGTCCGCAGCTATCAGAACTAGTGAGTTCTCTTTTGCGGGAGCTCTCAATAACCTTTCATACATTCCATAGACACAGAGTCTGCCTAGTTGATCGTGTGGATTTAATCTGAAGCTTGTACAGCTGGTGGGAAGGTTTGGGGTCTTCTTCCTTAGCCACACTGCCCTTGGGTTTCAATTGTGGTTTTATTTCCACCTCTGCATGTGGGTGGGCCACTGGGGTTTGCTCCTGCGGCTGCCCTAGAGGACTTGGGTTTGCCCCTGTGAGGGCCAGGTGTGGAGGTGGTGCAGCTGCTTGGGTCACAGGGACTCTGGCAGCACCACGTACTCAGGGGAGTTAACGGCTAGGGTAGCAGGAAATATAGTGTTCTAGAAGGATATGGCAACCAGTATTGGCCAATACGCTCCAGTATTCTTGCCTGGAGAACCCCCTTGACAGAGAAGCCTGGCAGGCCACAGCCTACAGAGTCGCAGAGTCAGACACTACTGAAGTGACCCTGTATGCATGGACACAAGACGTCTTTTGCCTGTGGCAGCTCTGCCCCAGTGAGAGTTGAGCGTGAAGATGGCACAGCTGCTTGACTTGTGGGGATCCTGGTGGCACCAAGTGTGCAGGGACATGGACTGCCTCTGTGGCAGGAGTTATGGCCCTATCAGAGTCTTTTTTTGAGCCTCTTGTAGCTGGCGGTCAGGTCTCTTTTCTCTTTCTCTGTAGCTCCACCCATTTAGACACTTAGAGGGCTCCCTTGCCTGGGGTCCTTCTCTCTCCTGTTCATCAGGCACATAGAGGATTCCCCCTGACTGGGGTCCTACTCTGTAGATTGGTGGGTCAGGCACCTAAAGGGGCACCCTGGGTGGGGTCCTGCTCTGTGTAGTTCAGTGAGGCAGGAGTTTGATGCGCCAGTCTCTTTATTGTTCAGTTGCCGATGCTGGCGTGTGGGGAGAGGCCATGGTGATGGCTCCACCCCCCCATGCATGACTCAACAGTACTCCCTTGCTTCCAAGGCCGCCAGGCTTTCCTCCACAGCCATTTCTCATCACAATCTCCTCTCTCAGCTCCCCTCAATCCGTCTCTCTGCAGTCAACAGCAGCCCTCACTCTCGGATTGCTCCACAATCCCTAAACTCCAGCTTCTAGCCACTGCACATTCCAGAAGACCTATGTCCCTGTCTGGGGTATGTATGGCTGCAGCAAGGACTGTCTGATTCTCATTCCATTTCGGCTGCCACAGATCAGCTGTTTCACACTCAGCCTTAAATGTTTCTCCTCTGACTCAGACAATTGCCCCGATGTGGGGATCGGACCCTTCCTTCAGTTCCCCCACCCACCGAGGGCAGGTCCAGTCCTACCAACACTCCTGCTTTTCCCCCTAGTTCCTTCGTCCTCCCGAGTTTTGTATGGCTCTATATATTCTTTTCCACTGGTCAGGTACTTCTGTCTGCTCTCAGCTGGTGTTCTGCATGCACTTCTGTGTCTGAAGGTGTATTCCTGATTTATCTGTGGAGAGAGATGTACTCCACATCCACCTACTCCTCCACCATCTTGTTCTGTTTTAAATCTTAATAGATTTGTTTTTGTTGTTCAGTCATTAAGCTTATTCCGACTGTTTGCAACCCCATGAATTTGCTCAAACTCATGTCCATTGAGTCGGTGATGGCATCCAACCATCTCATTCTCTGTCATCCAATTGGTTACATTTCGTTAAATATAAGTAGTCACACATGGTTAGTGGCAACTACATTCAACAACACAGATCTCCAAGTTTTAACTTGTCTAAAGAATTTTAAACAGACTTTCATCCTGACCCTCCAAATTTGCCTTCAGCAGTAACCTGTACCTTTCATTCCTGAGCCTTTCCTGGCATCTGTACTGTAAACCAGCTTGCCTTTTGTGGGCTTGCTTTGATCATTCTACTCAACATCTAAGCACATGCAACAGTTTAGATAAACCAGAAGCCTAGATAGGATAGCATTGATTCAAATGTTTTTCATCCTCCATATGTTGACTTGTCTCATTTGCTGTTGTCTGTTATGATTCTTTTTGTCATTATTTGTTCATATCTGTTACTCCTACAACTTCCTTAGAGTAATATTAGTGTGATTTTTGAAGAGAACCATGGGAAAACCAGACTGAAGCTTTTAATTGCTTTTAACCTTTTTTAAAATAACTAGCTTCTTGATAAAGCATCATTATCAGTTGAATTCAATGGTGGCTCCAGAATTTCTTCACATGTGGGGTGTAAGGCAGAAATCTTAAGGGATAAAAGGGAGCTTGGGAGTTTGTCTTGAAGTGAGTTTTCATAGCAAATTTAGGTTTATAAATAAGTTGTGTGTTCATTTGGGGGTCACTGAAAAGCATGGGCTGAAGGAAATTACAGTGAGGCTAAAGAATTCCCCAAACTACTCCCACTATTGCTATTTTAATATTTTCAAATTTCTGGATAGTGTCCATTGGTGGGTTGTAAAATCAATTAAATGCATTACAAACATCATTTGTTGGATATAAAAAATTATAAAAGTGATTAGAAAAAGTTTAAATTCTAAAATGGATCTTTTGTGTATGTGTATGTTGATGTATATATGAGCGTGTGTGTATGTGTGTGTGTTTGTGTATACACATACTGAGTCAGGATAGAGGATGTATTTCTTTCTGTTAATTATGTCAAAAAAAAGTTAGGAAGCCACTGGTTTAGTTATTCCTATATTTCTCTACTAATTGGACTTTAAGACATGGAATGTTGCAAAGGCAAATATGAATCACCAAAACCTTCATTGCTAAGAAAGATAAATGCATTATATTCCTCAAATTTTCTTCTATATGGAACACTACTTGATACTACCAAATTCTATTTCCCAACAGAATGAAAAAATGGTAAAATATGTAAACATGACCAACAATTTTGAGAGCAACAGTTTTGGTCTTCCATTTATTTATGAATAGGAAATAATTTACATGGATGATCTTGGTTTGTTTCAAAGGCAAATCATTCAATATCACAGTAATCCAAGTCTATGCCCCAACTACTCGTGCCAAAGAAGCTGAATTTGAATGGTTCTATGAAAACAGGGGCTGTGGCTGAGAGGACAAACCCCATGCCCGAGGTCAGGGGCAGTGGCCTAGAGGAGCAACCCCACATCAAAGGAGCAGTAGCTGCTGGGAGCAGGAGGGCCAAGAGGAGCTGCTTCACGTTCAATGTCAGGAGGGGGGACCTCGTCCAAGGTAAGGAGCAGCGGATGCGCTTTGCTGAGCAGTCGTGAAAAGATACTCTACGTCCAAGGTAAGAGAAAACCAAGTGAGATGGTAGGTATTGCAAGAGGGCATCAGAGGGCAGACACACTGAAACCATAATCACAGAAAACTAGCCAATCTGATCACACGGACCACAGTCTTGTCTAACTCAATGAAACTAAGTCATGCCGTGTGGGGCCACCCAAAGACAGACGGGTCATGGTGGAGAAGTCTGACAGAATGAGGTCCACAAGAGAAGGGAATGGCAAACCACTTCAGTATTCTTGTCTTGAGAACCCCATGAACAGTATGAAAAGGCAAAATGATAGGATACTGAAAGAGGAACTCCCCAGGTCGGTAGGTGCCCAATATGATACAGGAAATCAGTAAAGAAATAACTGCAAAAAGAATGAAGGGATGGAGCCAAAGCAAAAACAAAACCCAGTTGTGGATGTCACTGGTGATACAAGCAAGGTCCAATGCTGTAAAGAGCAATATTGCATAGGAACCTGGAATGTTAGGTCCATGAATGAAGGCAAATAAGAAGTAGTCAAACAGGACATGGCAAGAGTGAACGTCGACATTCTAGGAATCAGTGAACTAAAATGGACTGGAATGGGTGAATTTAATTCAGATGACCATTATATCTACTACTGTGGGCAGGAATCCCTTAGAAGAAATGGAGTAGCCTTCATGGTCAACAAAAGAGTCCAAAATGAAGTTCAGTTCAGTTCAGTCACTCAGTCATGTCCGACTCTTTACGACCCCATGAATTGCAGCACACCAGGCCTCCCTGTCCATCACCAACTCCTGGAGTTAACTCAAACTCACATCCAACGAGTTGGTGATGCCATCCAGCCATATCATCCTCTGTCGTCCCCTTCTCCTCCTGCCCCCAATCCTTCCCAAACTGTAGTACTTGGATGCTATCTCAAAAACGACAGAAAGATCTCTGTTCATTTCCAAGGCAAACCATTCAATATCATGGTGATCCAAGCCTATGCCCCACCAGTAATACTGAAGAAGCTGAAGTTGAATGGTTCTATGAAGGCCTACAAGACCATTTAGAACTAACACCCCAAAAAGATGTCCTTTTCATTATAGAGGACTGGAATGCAAAAGTAGGAAGTAAATGAACCCCTGGAGTAACAGGCAAATTTGGCCTTGGAATACGGAATGAAGCAGGGCAACAGCTAATAGAGTTTTGCCAAGAGAACGCACTGGTCATAGCAAACACCCTCTTCCAACAACACAAGAGGAGACTCTACACATGGACATCACCAGATGGTCAACACCGAAATCAGATTGATTATATTCTTTGCAGTCAAAGATGGAGAAGCTCTATACAGTCAGCAAAAACAAGACCAGGAGCTGACTGTGGCTCAGACCATGAACTCCTTATTGCCAAATTCAGACTTAAATTGAAGAAAGTAAGGAAAACCACTAGACCATTCAGGTATGACCTAAATCCAATCCCTTATGATTATACAGGGGAAATGAGAAATAGATTTAAGAGACTAGATCTGATAGACAGAGTACCTAATGAACTATAGACAAACGTTCGTGACATTGTACAGGAGACAGGGATCAAGACCATCCCCATGGAAAAAAAAAATGCAAAAAAGCAAAATAGCTTTCTGAAGAGGCCTTACAAATAGCGGGGAAAAGAAGAGAAGTGAAAAGCAAAGGAGAAAAGGAAAGATATACCCATTTGAATGCAGAGTTCCAAAGAACAAAGAGAGATAAGAAAGCCTTCCTCAGTGAACAATGCAAAGAAATAGGGGAAAACAACAGAACTGGAAAGACTAGAGATCTCTTCAAGAAAATTAGAGATACAAAGGGAACATTTCATGCAAAGATGAGCTCGATAAAGGACAAAAATAGTATGGTCCTAACAGAAGCAGAAGATATTAAGAAGAGGTGGCAAGAATACACAGAAGAACTGTACAAAAAAGATCTTCATGACCCAGATGATCTTAATGGTGTAGAGCCAGACATCCTGGAATGTGAAGTCAAGTGGACCTTAGAAAGCATCACTATGAACAAATCTAGTGGAGGTGATGGAATTCCAGTTGAGCTATTTCAAATCCTGAAAGATGATGCTGTGAAGGTGCTGCACTCAATATGCCAGCAGATTTGGAACACTCAGCAGTGGCCACAGGACTGGAAAAGCTCAGTGTTCATTCCAATCCCAAAGAAAGGCAATGCCAAAGAACGCTCAAACTACCATACAATTGACCTCATCTGACACGCTAGTAAAGTAAAACTCAAAATTCTTCAAGCCAAGCTTCAGCAGTATGTGAACCGTGAACTTCCAGATGTTCAAGCTGATTTTAGAAAAGGCAGAGGAACCAGAGATCAAATTGCCATCATACGATGGATCATCAAAAAGCAAGGGAGTTGCAGAAAGACATCTATTTCTGCTTTATTGACTATGCCAAAGCCTTTGACTGTGTGGATCACAATCAACTGCAGAAAATTCTGAAAGAGATGGGAATACTAGACCACCTGACCTGCCTCTTGCCTATATGCAGGTCAGAAAGCAACAGTTAGAACTGGACATGGAACAACAGACTGGTTCCAAATAGGAAAAGAAGTATGTCAAAGCTGTATATTGTCACCATGCTTATTTAACTTTTATACAGAGTATATCATGAGAAACGCTGGGCTGGAAGAAGCACAAGCTGGAATCAAGATTGCTGGGAGAAATATGAATAACCTCAGATATGCAGATGACACCACCATTATGGCAGAAAGTGAAGAGGAGCTAAAGAGCTTCTTGATGAAAGTGAAAGAGGAGAGTGAAAAAGTTTGCTTAAAACTCAGCATTCAGAAAACGAAGATCATGCCATCTGGTCCCATCACTTCATGGCAAATAGATGGGGAAACAGTGGAAACAGTGTCAGACTTTATTTTGGGGGGGGGGCTCGAAAATCACTGCAGATGGTGATTGCAGCCATGAAATTAAAAGACACTTACTCCTTGGAAGGAAAGTTATGACCAACCTAGATAGCATGTTGAAAAGCAGAGACATTACTTTGCCAATAAAGTTCCGTCTAGTCAAGTATATGGTTTTCCAGTGGTCATGTATGGATGCGAGAGTTGGACTGTGATGAAAGCTGAGCACCGAAGAATTGTTGCTTTTGAACTGTAGTGTTGGAGAAGACTCTTGAGAGTCCCTTGGACTGCAAGGAGATCCAACCAGTCCATCCTAAAGGAGATCAGCTCTGGGTGTTCATTGGAAGGACTGATGCTGAGGCTGAAACTCCAATACTTTGGCCACCTCATGTGAAGAGTTGACTCATTGGAAAAGACCTGATACTGGGAGGGACTAGGGGCAGGAGGAGAAGAGGACGACAGAGGATGAGATGGCTGGATGGCATCACTGACTCAATGGACATGAGTTTGGGTGAACTCCAGGAGTTGGTGATGGATAGGGAGACCTGGCGTGCTGCAATTCATGGGGTTGCAAAGATTCGGACACAACTAAGCAACTGAACTGATGAAGACCTATAACACCAAAAAAGAGGTCCTTTTCATCATAGGGTAATGGAATGCAAAAGTAGGAAATCAAGAGATACTTAGAGTAACAGGCAAGTTTAGCCTGAAACAGAGTAAAGGTTAACAGTTTTGCCAAGAGAACACACTGGTCACAGCAAACACCTGCATCCAACAACACAAAAGACAATTCTATACATGGACATCACCAGATGGCCAATACCAAAATCAGATTGATTATATTCTTTGCAGCCAAAGATGGAGAAGCTCTATGCAGTCAGCAAAAACACAACTGGGAGCTGATTGTGGCTCAGATCATCAACTCCTTATTGCAAATTCAAACTTAAATTGAAGAAAGTAGGGAAAACCACTAGGCCATTCAGGTATGACTTAAATCAAATCCCTGATGATTATACAGTGGAAGTAACAAATAGATTCAAGGGATGAGATCTAGTAGAGTGACTGCCTGAAAAAATACGGATAGAGGTTCATAACATTTAACAGAAGGTAGTATTCAAACTATCCCAAAAGAAAAAGAAATCCAACAACGCAAAATGGTCGTCTAAAGAGGCCTTACAAATAGCTGAGAAAATAAGAGATGTGAAAGGCAAAAGAGAGAAGGAAAGCTATACCTATCTGTATGAGAGTTCCAAAGAATAACAAAGAGAGATAAGAAAAACTTCCTAAGTGAACAATGTAAAGAAATAGAGGAAAGCAATATGATGGGAAAGACTAGAGATCTCTTCAAGAAAATTAGAGATATCAAGGGACCATTTCATGCGAAGATCACACAATAAAGGACAGAAACACTATAAACCTTATGGAAGCAAAAGATATTAACAAGAGGTGGTAAAAATATACAGAAGAACTATAAACAAAGGTCTTAATGACCTGGACACCAGTGATGGTATAAACACTCAGCTAGAGTCAGACATCCTGGAATGTGAAGTCAAGTGGGCCTTAGGAAGCATCACTATGAACAAAGCTAGTGAGGGTGATGGAATTCCAGATGAGCTATTTCAAATCCTGAAAGATGATGCTGTAAAAGTGCTGCACTCAATTTGCCAGCAAATTTGGAACACTCAGCAGTGGCCACAGTCCTGGAAAAGGTCAGTTTTCATTCTAATCCCAAAGAAAGGCAATGCCAAAGAATCCTCAAACTACTGCACAATTGCACTCATCTCACACGTTAATAAAATAATGCTCAACATTCTCCAAGCCAGGCTTCAGCAATATGTGAACCGTCAATTTCCAGATGTCAAGCTGGTCTTAGAAGAGCCAGAGGAACCAGGGATCAAATTACCAACATCTGATGGAATGTCAAAAAAGCAAGAAAGTTCTAGAAAGACAACTATTTTTGCTTTATTGATTATGCCAAAGCCATTGACTGTGTGGATCACAATAAACTGTGGAAAATTCTGAAAGAGATGGGAATACCAGACCACCTGACCCACCTCTTGAGAAACCTGTATGCAGGTCAGGAAGCAACAGTTAGAACTGGACCTGGAACACCAGACTGGCTCCAAATAGGAAAAGGAGTATGTTAAGGCTGTATATTGTTAGCCTGCTTATTTAACTTCTATGCAGAGTAAATCATGAGAAATGCTGGGCTGGAGGAAGCACAGGCTCTAATCAAGATCGCTGGGAGAAATATCAATAACCTCAGTTATGCAGATGACACCACCCTTATGGCAGAAAGTGAAGAAGAACTAAAAAACCTCTTGATGAAGGTGAAAGAGGAGAGTGAAAAAGTTGACTTAAAGCTCAGCATTCAGAAGACTAACATCATGGTGTCCAGTCCCATGACTTCATGGCAAATAGATGGGGAAACAGTGGAAATAGTGGCTGACTTTAATTAAAGTCTAAAATTATTGCAGATGGTGATTGCAGCCATGAAATTAAAAGAGTTTACTCCTTGGAAGGAAAGTTATGACCAATCTAGATAGCATATTCAAAAGCAGAGACATTATTTTGCCAAAAAGGTCCATCTAGTCAAGGATATGGTTTTTCCAGTGGTCATGTATGGATGTGAAAGTTGGACCATATAGAAAGCTGAGTGCCGAAGAATTGATGCTTTTGAACTGTGGTGTTGGAGAAGACTCTTAAGAGTCCCTTGGACTGCAAGGAGATCTAACCAGTCCATCCTAAAGGAAATCAGTCCTGAATAGTCATTGAAAGGACAGATGCTGAAGCTGAAGGTCTAATAGTTTCGCCAACTGATGTGAAGAGCTAACTCATTTGACAAAACCCTGATGATGCAAAAGATTAAGGGCAGGAGGAGAAGGGGACGACAGAGGATGAGATGGCTGGATGGCATCACCGACACAATGGACATGGGTTTTGGTGAACTCTGGGAGTTGATGAGGGACAGGGAGGCCTGGTGTGCTGCGGTTCATGGGATCATAAAGAGTCAGACACGACTGAGTGACTGAACTAAACTGAACACGAGATAAGGAAGGACACTACACAATGATCAAGGCAACAATCCATGAGGAAGACATAGCAATTCTAAATGTCTATGCAGCCTACATAGGAGCACGTCAATGCATAAGACAAGCACTACAAACATAAAAGGAGACATTGACAGTAATACAGTAAAGTAGGAGACTTTAACACCCCACTCATACCAATGGACACATAATCAAAACAAAAAGTTAACAAGGAAACACAAGTCTTAAATGATACATTAGATGAGATGGATCTCATTGTCATCTTCAGGACATTCCATCCATATGCAGAAGAATACATCTTCTTCTCAAGTGCACATGGAACATTCTCCAGGATAGACCACATCTTGGGTCACAAATCAAACCTCAGTAAATTTAAGAAAACTGAAATCATATCAAGCATCTTCTCCGACAACAATGCTATGAGACTAGATATCAATGACAAGAAAAAAACTCTACGAAACACAAACACATGGAGATTAAACAACATGTTTTTAAATAACCAACAGATTACTGAAGAAATCAAAAGGGAAATCAAAAATTTAAAGAAACAAATGACAATGAAAACACGACAACTCAAAACCTATGGGATGCGGCAAAAGTAGTTCTAAGAAAGAAGGTTATAGCAATACAATCCTACCTTGAGATACAAGAAAAACATCAACTAGACAACCTAACTTTACACCTAAAACAACTGGAAAAAGGGGAACAACAACAACAAAAATTAGTAGAAGGAAAGAAATCATAAAGATCTAAGGAGAAATAAACAGAAAAGATGAAAGAAACAATAGTAAAGATTGATAAAACTAAATGCTGGTTCCTTGAGAAGATAAACAACATTGACAAGCATTTAGTCAGACTCATCAATAAAAAAAGAGAGAAGAATGAAATCAACAAAATTAGAAAGGAAAAAGAGAGGTTACAACAGACAGTGCAGAAACACAAAGGATTATAAGAGACTATTATGAACAACTATACGGCAACAAAATGGATAACCTGGAAGAAATGGACTGATGCTTAGAAACGTTCACTCTTCCACGACTGAACCAGGAAGAAATAGAAATTATGAACAACCCAATTACAAGCACTGAAATTGAAGCTGTGCTGAGATTCAAAAATCTCCCAAAAAACAAAAGCCCAGGACCAGATGGCTTCACAGGAGAACTCTATCAAACATTTAGAGACAAGTAAAGCCCTTCTAAAACATTTAGAATTCTATCAAACATTTAGAGACAAGTAAAGCCCTTCTAAAACTCTTTCAAAAAATTGCAGAGGAAGGAACACTTCCAAACTCATTCTGTGAGGCTAACATCACCCTGATAGCAAAAGCAGACAAAGGCAACACAAAAAAAGAAAACCATAGGCCAATTCACTGATGAACAGAGATGCAAAAATCCTCAACAAAATTTTAGCAAACAGAATTCAGCAACACATCAGAAAGCTCATACACCATGATCAAGCTGGGTTTATTCCAGGAATGCAAGGACTCTTCAATATACACAAATCAGTCAATGTGATACACAGTATTAGTAAATTGAAAGATTAAAAACCACATAATCATCTCAATACATGCAGAAAAAGCCTCTGACAAAATTCAGTCCCATTTATGATTAAAACTCTTCAAAAAATGGGCATAGAAGAAACCTACCTCAACACAGTAAAGGCCATATATGATAGTTCAGTTCAGATCAGTCACTCACTTGTGTTCGACTCTTTGCAACCTCATGAATCAAACAATATATGCTGGAGAGGGTGTGAAGAAAAGGGAACGCTCTTGCACTGTTGGTGGGAATGTAAATTGATATAGCCACTATGGAAGACAGTACGGAGATTCCTTTAAAAACTAGGAATAAAACCACCATATGACCTAGCAATCCCACTCCTAGGCACATACCCTGAGGAAACCAAAACTGAAAAAGACACATGTATCCCATTGTTCATTGCAGCACTATTTGCAATAGCTAGAACATGGAAGCAACCTAGATGTCCATCGACAGATGACTGGTTAAAGAAGTTGTGGTACATATACACAAGGGAATATTAGTCTGCCATAAAAAGGGATGAATTTGAGTCAGATCTGATGAGGTGGATGAACCTAGAACCAATTATACAATGAGTGTATAATAGAGAAGTGGAGTGAGTCAGAAAGAGAAAGATAAATATCATATTCTAACACATATGTGCAGAATTTAGAAACATGGTACTGAAGAATTTATTTACAGGGCAGCAATGGAGAAGCAGACATAGAGAATAGACTTATGGACATGGGGAGAGGGGAGGAGAGGGTGAGATGTATGGAAAAGGTAACATGGAAATTTACATTACTATATGTAAAGTAGATCGCCAACAGGAATTTACTGTATGGCTCAGGAAACTCAAACAGAGGCTCTGTTTCAATCTAGAGGGGTGGGATGGGGTGGGAGATGGGAGGGAGTTTCATAAGGGAGGGGATATATGGATTCCTATGGCTGATTCATGTTGAGATTTGACAGAAAGCAACAAAATTCTGTAAAGCAATAATCCATGATAAAAAAATAAATTAAAAAAAAAGTTATATAGTTTTGCAAGGCACATATCATACAGTAATATCTGGTTTATGGAGCAGCATAGAATATGCACAGCATCACAGAAAGTTACATAGGAGAATGCTGCATCCAGATCCATCTACTAAACAATAAACCTAGATGACTGCATCTGACCTAATGCAGCAAATGAGGGTCAGTGGACTAGGGGCACTGGCTACACAGATGGTGAGAATGTATTCCTTTCCTGAAAGAAGGACAATTAAGAGAAGTTATGCATACTAAATGTGAAGACCTCAGTTTCCTTTCTCTGCCCTCCAAACTGCCAACATAAAAGCTTATGTCCGCATGGGGGAGTGGGAGACCTGAGTTGTTCTTTGGCAAAATAGATTAGGTGTAAGCTCTGGAGGAAAACCAGTTTTTGAGAGCTTCCAATGAATGGGCTTGATCATCATCTGAAACCCTCCAGTCAATGGGCCAACCCCACAAAGTTTTCAATCAACCTCCTAAAGTTCATCTATAAATGCAAATAGACACAAAGGTCCTAGACATTAGGACTAGGACACACGATAGAGACCAAAACAAACAAATATTAAAGGGATTCTTGGAGAAAAACGCAAGTGATAAAACAAACATTCTAATAAATGTTAAAAGAAAATATATTTTTATCTTCACAGTGGGGACAGAAGTTATGTAACAGTTGCCCAAAAATAAGGGAATAAGAAAGGATTCTTAAGAATTAAAAATATAATAGGCAATGAAAAGTATTTATTAAAACATAATGGATAGTGAGGAGGAACAATATGGTGGAGAAGTCGGTGGATGTGGAGAACATCTCTCCATCAGGAATACACCTTCAGATGCAGAAGGGATGGCAGAACGCCAGCTGAGAGCGGGCAGCTGGAGAAGAACAGATAGAACCACGCGACACTCGGTAGGACAAAAGAACCAGGGGAAGAAACAGGAGTTGGTAGAACTGGACCTGCCCACGGCAGGCGGGGGAACTGAAGCTGGGGTCCAACTCCCACATTGGGGCAATTGTTTGGGTCAGAGGAAAATCATTTGAGGCTGAGAGTGAAGTAGCTGATCTGTGGCAGCCTAAACGGAATGAGAATCACACAGACAATCCTCGCCACAGTCGTATGTAGCCTCCACAGGAACACAGATCCCCTAGAAGGCACAGCGACTGGGAGCTGGAGCTTAGGGATTGTGGAGCAGTCCCAGGGTGAGGTCTGCTGTTGACTGTGGGGAGACATCCCAAGGGGACGTGAGGGAGGAGACTGTGGTGGGAAACACCTGTGGAGGAAAGTCAGGCAGCCATGGAAGCAAGGCGATACCACTGAGCCATGCACAGGGGGTGGAGCCAGCACCATCGCCTGTCTCTGCCCACATCCCCCCACCAGCAGGTGAGCAACAGAGACTGGCCCTTCAAGCCCCTGACATGCGGAACAACAGGGAAGGACCCCAGGCCGGGGAGCCCTCTAAGTGCCTGAGCAGGCAGAGCAACAAGAGAAGGACTGCCCAGAGACCTTCTGATCACCAGCTGCCAGAGGCTACACAAAGACTCTGGTAGGGCCACAGCTCCTGTGGCTGAGACAGTCCATGTCCCTGCACACTTGGTGCCACCTGGGTCCCCCCAACCCGAGCGGCTGCACCACCTTCATGCTCGATCCTCACTGGGGTAGAGCTGCCACAGGCTAGATAAAGTCCTGCATCTGTACATGCAGGGTCACTTTGGTTGTGTCCAACTCTTTGTGACCCTGTGGACTGTGGCCTGCCAGGTTTCTCTGTCCAGGGGATTCTCCAGGCAAGAATTCTGGCGTGGGTTGCCATACCCTGCTAGAGCATCATATTTCCTGCTTCCCTAGCCACCAGCTCCCCTGAGTTCCTGGTGCTGCCAGGGCTCCTACCACCCAAGCAGCTGTGCCGCCTTCACACCTGGCCCTCACTGGGCAGACCCAAGACCTCCAGGTTAGTCTCAGGAGCAAACCCCTGTGGATGACCCACATGCTGAGGTGGAGATAAAACCACAGTTGAAACCGAGAGACAGTGTGGCTAACGAAGAGGACCCAAAACCTTCCCACCAGCTGTACTAGCTGCAGATTCAATCCACATGATCAACTAGGCAGACTCTGCGTCTATGGACATATAAAAGGTCATTGAAAGTTCTCACAGAGAAAACATACTAGTTCTGACAGCTGTGGACATTGGAGGCAAGAACACAGAGGAGTAGGACCAGATTAGAGTCTGAGCTGCTCCCACAGCAGGTCCAGAGACCAGCGTGATGGAGGGCATTCAAGGGAGGCAAGGTGGACTGTGACTCACGCAAGGGAAAGGACTCTGACAACGGCCACTCAAGAAAAATGTTTATTATTTGTATATTTTAACTCCTTCTGTACTTTCTTCTGGATTTTTTTTTGTTTTTCTCCCATTTTCCCCCCATCTGGTGTTGTATTGGTTGATGTCATTAGTACTATTCAATCTATTTAAGCACTTGGGAATTGTTTTCTTGAATCACACTTTTTATTTCTGCTGTAAACTTCTGCCTCTATTGGCCTTTTGCATTTCTGTGGAGTCTCCTTTTATTTTTTTCTTTATTTCTCTCTCTCTTTTAATTTAAATTGTTATTTTTTTATTTATTATTATTTTTCTACATTTATTCCTTTGTTTGCTTTTCCTACTGGTCTTTTCTCCTTGCAATTAATCTTTATATAAATCTTCTTTATTTAATTCTATTTAACCTTGCATTTCTATTCTTTCATTTCTTTTTTTCCTTTCTTTTTCTCACCATATTTGTTAGTCTGTTTGTTTTATTACTTTATTCCCCAGTGGGTACCATGCTTTAGTTTTGTTTTCCAGTTTGTGCTTTAGCTAGTTTTTTTCTTAACTAGTGATACCATTTTTTGTTTCCTTTGTTAGCCAGGTCAATCTACTGCACTTTTTTTTTTTTTTTTGGCAGTTTTGATTTTGCTTATAGGTGTATAAGGATATGTGTATATATCATTATTTTAGTTATTATTTCCCTGATTTCTAATTGCCAATCATCTGGGGTTTGTCCTTTGTTTCTTGTTTTGGGGTATTTGTTTTAACCTCAATTAGTGCCTGGAAAATCCCATGGATGGAGGAAGGAGCCTGGTGGGCTGCAGTTTATGGGGTCATGAAGAGTCAGACATGACTGTGTGATTTCACTTTCACTTTTCACTTTCATACATTGGAGGAGGAAATGGCGACCCACTCCAGTGTTCTTGCCTGGAGAATCCCAGGGACGGGGGAGCCTGATGGGCTGCTGTCTATGGGGTCGCACAGAGTCGGACATGACCGAAGCGACTTGGCAGCAGCAGTAGCAGCAACAATGTCATAGCAAACCACGTGTGAAATCTCCATTCCCAGCCAGGGATCAAGCCCCAAGCATTTGGAGTGGAGGCACTGATTCCAAGACACTAGACTACCAGATAACTCCTAACCCTGCTGCTGCTGCTGCTAAGTCACTTCAGTCGTGTCTGACTCTGTGCAACCCCATAGACGGCAGCCCACCAGGCTCCCCCGTTTCTGGGATTCTCCAGGCAAGAATTCTGGAGTGGGTTGCCATTTCCTCCTCCAATGCGTGAAAGTGAAGTCTCTCAGTCGTGTCTGACTCTTAGCGACCCCATGGACTGCAGCCCACCAGGCTCCTCCGTCCATGGGATTTTCCAGGCAAGAGTACTGGAGTGGGGTGCCATGGCCTTCTCCCAACTCCTAACTCTAGGGGGTATCAAATAGTGAGAAATCCTGCAAAGGCAACCACTTGTCTACAGGACCCAGCATCACCCAGCTGTCAGTAGCACCCTCTGCAGGACGCCTCATCCAAACAACAAACAAGACAAAAATACAAACCCAGGTATCAGCAGACAGAATTACCACCTCACTCAGCCCTGTACATAAGAGGGGAAAAAAAAAAAAATAACTCATCTCCTCCAACCAGAATGCGAGCACAAATCACACCCTACCATAAGTTTACACAGACCACTAGACCCACCTCATGAGGGCAAAAACCAAAAGGAGAACAGAATTTAACTTTGAAGCTTGGGAATAGGAGACATAAAACACAATAAGTTAAAAATAAATAAATAATGAAAAGGCAGAGAAACACTGCACAAAAAAGGAACAACCTAGAAACACAAAAGTCCAAATAAATGAAGAGCAAATAGGAAAACAACCTGAAAAACAGTTCAGAATAATGATAGTGATGATCCAAAATCTTGAAAATAGAATGGAGAAAATGCAACAGTCAAGTAATAAAGACATAGAAGAATTAAAGAATAAACATACAGAGATAACACCATTACTGAAATTAAAGATATTCTAGAAGGAATCAGTAGCAGAATATCTGAAGAGAAGAATGAATCAGTGAGCTGGAAGATAAAATGGTGGAAATAACTGCTGAAGAGCAGGATAAAGTAAAAAGAATGAAAAGAATGGAGGATAGTCTCAGAGACCTCTAGGACAACATTAAGTTTACCAACAGTCAAATTATAGGGGTCCCAGAAGAAGAAGAAGAGAAAAAGAAAGGGTATGAGAAAAATTTTGAAGAGATTATCATTGAAAATTTCCCCAACATGAAAAAGGAAATAGTCAATCAAGTCCAGGAGGCACAAAGCACCCCATACAGGATAAACCCAAGGAGAAACACACCAAGACACATACTAATTAAACTAACAAACACTAAACACAAAGAAAGAATATTTAAAAAGCAAGGGAAAAGCACCAAGTAACATACAAGGGTAACGCCACACATCTAACAGCTGATCTCTCGGGAGAAACTCTGCAGGCCAAAAAGGAATGGCAGCATATATTTAAAGTACTGAAAGGGAAAAATCTACAAGCAAGATTACTCTACCTGGCAAGGAT
Organism: Bubalus bubalis; assembly: GCF_019923935.1. Taxonomy (NCBI): domain Eukaryota; kingdom Metazoa; phylum Chordata; class Mammalia; order Artiodactyla; family Bovidae; genus Bubalus; species Bubalus bubalis. The sequence goes on along the minus strand of NC_059162.1, from coordinate 4,546,239 downwards.
CTCAGTCAAAATTGATGGAAAAATCAAAAGTTTTACAGACAAGCAAAAGTTAAAAGAATTTGGAGCCACAAATCCAGCTTTACAATTAATGGTAAAGGGTCTTACATAGTCAGAAAATACAGAAGAAGGAAAAGATCTAGAAAAACAAACTCCAATTAAGAAAATGGCAATAGAGACATATATATCAATAATTACTTTAAATGTAAATGGAATAAATGTTCCAACCAAAAGACACAGACTGGCTGAATGGATACTAAGAAGACCCATATATATGCTATCTGCAAAAAAACCCACTTCAGACCTAAAGACACATAAAGACTGACTCTGAGAGGACAGAATAATATATTCCATGTAAATGGAAATCAAAAGAAAGCTGGAGTATCAATCCTTATATCAGACAAAATAGACCTTAAAGAAGATTACAGGAGATAAGGAAGGACACTTCATAATGATCAAGGGATCAATCCAAGAGGAAGACATAACCATTGTAAACATCTATGCACCCAACATAGGAGCGCCTCAATACATAAGACAAACACTAACAGACATAAAGGGAGAAATTCACAGTAATACAATAATAATAGTAGACTTTAACACCCCACTTACACCAATGCATAGATCATCAAAACAGAAAGTTAACAAGGAAACACAAATCTTAAATAACACATTAGAACAGCTGAATCTCATTGATCCCCTCAGGACATTTCATCCAACTGCAGACGAATACACCTTCTTCTCAAGTGCACATGGAACATTCTCCAGGATAGACCCCATCTTGGGTCACAAATCAAATCTCAGTAAATTTAAGAAAATTAAAACCATGTCAAGCATCTTTTCTGACCACAATGCCATAAGACTAGATATCAATTACAAGAAAAAAAAAAAAAAAACTAACAAATACATCACATGGAGATTAAATAATATGATTCTAAAGAACCAGATTACTGAGAAATCAAAACTGAAATAAAATTCCTAGAGAAAAATGACAATGAAAACACAACTCAAAACCTATGGAATGCAACTAAAGCAGTTCTAAGAGGAAAGTTTATAGTAATACAATCCTACCTCAAGAAACAAAAAAACCTCGAATAGACAACCTGTTCTTACACATAAAACAACTGGAAAAAGAAGAACAAAAAATCCCCAAAGTTAGCAGAAGGAAAGAAATCATAAAGATCAGAGCAGAAATAATGAAAAAGAAATTAAAGAAACAATAGTAAAGATTAATAAAACTAAAAGCTGCTTCTTTGAGAAGGTAAACAAAACTGACAAATTCTTTTGCTAGAATTATCAAGAAAACAAAAAAAAGAGAGAGAGAAGACTCAAATAAACAAAGTTAGACATGAAAAAAGTAAGGTTAAAACACACAATGCAGAAATACAAAGGATTATAAGAGATTATTATGAGCACCTATATGACCACCTGGTGTGAAAAACTGACTCATTTGAAAAGACCTTGATGCTGGGAAAAATTGAGGGCAGAGGAGAAGGAGATGACAGAGGATGAGATGGTTGGATGGCATCACTGACTCAATGGACACGGGTTTGGGTGGACTCCGGGAGTTGCTGATGGACAGGGAGGCCTGGTGTGCTCCAGTTCATGGGGATGCAAAGAGTCGGACATGACTGAGTGACTGAACTGAACTGAACTGAATATGGCAATAACCTGGGAAAAGTGGGCAGATACTTAGAAAAGTTCATTCCTCCAAGACTGAACCAGGAAGAAATAGAAATTATGAACAACCCAATTACAAGCACTAAAATTGAAGCTGTTTTGAGATTCAAAAATCTCCCTTCAACAAAAAACAAAAGCCCGGGACCAGATGGCTTCACAGGAGAATTCTATTAAACATTTAGAGACAAGTAATGCCTATCCTTCTAAAACTCTTCCAAAAAACTGCAGAGGAAGGAATACTTCCAAACTCATTCTATGAGGCCACCGCCACCCTGATACCAAAACCAGACAAAGGCAACACACACACAAAAGAAAAATACAGGCCAATATCACTGATGAACAGAGATGCAAAAATCCTCAACAAAATTTTAGCAAACAGAATTCAGCAACACATCAAAAAGCTCATACACCATGATCAAGTTGGGTTCATTCCAGGAATGCAATGATTTTTCAGTATACACAAATTAGTCAATGTGATACACCATATTAACAAATTTAAAGATAAAAACCATATTATAATCTCAATATTTGCAGAAAAAGCCTCTGACAAAATTCAGCACCCATTTATGATTAAAACTCTTCCAAAAAATGGGCATAGAAGGAACTTACCTCAACATCAATTCAGTTCAGTCACTCAGTGGTGTCCAACTGTTTGCGACCCCACGGACTGCCGCACCCCAGGCTTCCCTGTCCATTATCATCTCCCAGGGCTTGCTCAAACTCATGTCCTTTGAGTCAGTGATGCCATCCAACCATCTCATCCTCGGTCATTCCCTTCTCCACTTGCCTTCAGTCTTGCCCAGCAGCAGGATCTTTTCCACTGAGTCAGTTCTTCACATCAGTTGGCCAAAGTATTACAGCTTCAGCTTCAGCACCAGTCCTTCTAGTGAATATTCAGGACTGATTTCTTTAGGATTGATTGGTTGGATCTCCTTGCAGTCCAAGAGACTTTCAAAGAGTCTTCTCCAACACCACAGTTCAATAACATCAATTCTTTGGCACTAAGCTTTCTTTAAAGTCCAACTCTCACATCTATACATGACTACCAGAAAAACCATAGCTTTGACTAGACAGACCTTTGTTGGCAAAGTAATGTCTCTGCTTTTGAATATGCTATCTGGGTTGGTCATTATTAGAGAAATGCAAATCAAAACTACAATGAGATATCACCTCACACCAGTCAGGATGGCCATCATCAAAAAGTCTATAAACAATTAATGCTGGAGAGGGTGTGGAAAAAGGGGAACCCTCTTGCACTGTTGGTGGGAATATAAATTGATACAGCCACTATGGAAGACGGTATGGAGATTCCTTAAAAAACTATATATAAATAAAGCCAGCATATGACCCAACAATCCCACTCCTAGGCACTTTGTCTCCTGAGGAGACAAAAATTGAAAAAGACACATATATTTCAATGTTCATGTTTGTACAATGTTTTTTATATATGTTCATATATACAATGAAATATTACTCAGCCATAAAAAGGAATGCATTTGATTCACTTCTAATGAGTTGAATGAACCTGGAGCCTATTATACTAAATGAAGTAAGTCAGAAAGAGAAAGATAAACATCATATGCTAATGCATATATATGGAAACTAGAAAGATGGTATTGATGAATTTATTTGCAGGACAGTAATGGAGAAACTGACATAGAGAAGACTTATGGACACGGGGTTGGGTGGGAGGAGAAGGTGAAATGTATGGAGACAGTAACATTGAAACTAACATTACCATATGTTAAATAGATAGCCAATGGGAATTTCCTGTATGACCCCGGAAACTCAAATAAGGGCTCTGTATCAATGCAGAGGGGAGGGATGGAGAGGGAGATGGGAGGGAAGTTCAAGAGGGAGGGGATATATATATTCCTAAGGCTCATTCATGTTGATGTTTGACAGAAAGCAACAAAATTCTGTAAAGCAATTATCCTTTAAGTTTTTTTTTAAGTTTAATTATAAAAGAAAGTATAATGGATAAAAGTAAAATAATAGACATTAAAAAATAGCTGGCTTGGAAAAATTTAAAGAATCTCCCAAAACAGTAGAATAAAACCAAAAAAAACAAAGAGGAAAGAATATTAACCTGAAGGAAAATGGTGGGAAAATTTTAGATACTCAACCAGGAGGAGGTATGATATCAAACAAATAGAAGTTCCAAAAAGAGAGAAAAGATGGAAAGAAATTATCAGAGGATTTGAGCAGGAAAAAGTCTAGTTTTTTTCTCTTTACCCTCAGTACTTCTGGCCACCATACTGGGGGCATGAGAAGGGTACTTTCCACACCATCCAGTTCTCCAATTCTCCATACATCTGCTCTGTTGGCTATTTACAATTCAACTCAATAGAATTCAATTCTGATACTATCTACCTGTAATTAACATCACATCCCACAAGGTAAGAGATCAATCATACAAGCTGCCCCTCCCACTTCAGACACCAATCCCAAATTCCAGGTGCTTCTGGATGACTGGTTTCAAGTTTCCCTGGTGCCCTCCTTGGATATGATACTTTGCTAGAAGCTCATGGACCTCAGGAAAAGAGTTTACTTACTAGACCTCCGGTTTATTACAAAAGGATACAACTCAAGAACAGCCAGATGGAAGAGATGCCTAGGAAAAGACACAGGGAAAGTGGGGGGAGCAGTGCAAATATTCAATGCCCTCTCCAGGTTCACCACTTTTCAAGCACTGCATGTGTTCACCCACCTGGAAGCTCTCCAGATCCTTAGGTTAGGGTTTTCAAAAGGATTCATTATGTAGATGTGTGCGAGCATGCATGTGTGCTAAATTGCTTCAGTCACGTCGGACTCTTTGCCACCCTATGGACCATAGCCAACCAGGCTCCTCTGTCCATGGGATTCTCCATGCAACAATCCTGGAGCCAGTTGCCGTGCCCTCCTCCAGGGGATCTTCCCTACCTAGGGATCTAAGCCTAATCTCTTACGTCTCCTGCATTGGCAGGCAGATTCTTTACCACTAGCGCCACCTGGGAAGCAATTATGTAGGTATAATTGATTAAATGATTGCAATTGGTGATTAAGTCAATTTCCTGCTCCTCTTTCCTCTCTGGAGATAACAGGTAGGGCTGAAAATTCAAATCCTCTCATCTAGTTTGTTTCTCTGGCAACCAGCGCCCTTCCATCATTAGGGGCTTTCCAAAATTTGCCTCATTAACTTAAATTTAAGTGTGGTAGAAATAGCCATGTTTTGAATAACAAAAGACCCTTTCCGCCTGTTTTTTTTCACTTTCACTTTTATTGCTCTTATCATTTGGGAAAATCCAAGAGTTTTAGGCCTTCTCTGTCAGGAAGGGACAAGGATCAAGCATATATTTCACATCACAAATCACAATTTCACAGAAACAATATAGGAAAATTTCCACCAAATAATATAAGATTCCAGATAGAAAGGCCTAGTAAATGCCCAGGACAATGAATAAAAGGCAATACAATAGGAAATTAATGCATAAAGTCTTGATTAAAAAAGAAAAAAACAGTAGTTTAAGTGTGTTAGTTAGAAATATAGAAGCATTAAAAAAAATGCCAGAAGGAACAACTAACACTGCTTATTATTGTCACTTCTGGGAAATGTAATTCTGATGAAAAGAGAAAGAGGATCATTACTTTTGGTCAAAGGCCTTGAAGTACAATTTGACATTTAATACTATATATATAATACTTTGATTTTTAAAAAATGAAGAAGAATTAAATGTAAAAAATACAACTCAGTCAAGATATGATGCCCTATTTCAAAGTGTCCCGCCAGAAATTTGTTAGAATTCCAAATATATGTGCTGTGCTATGCTAAGTCACTTCAGTCCTGTCTGACTCTTTGCAACCATATGGACCATAGCCCACCAGGCTCCTCTGTCCATGGGATTCTCCAGGCAAGAATACCAGAGTGAGCTCCCATTTCCTTCTCCAGGGGATCTCCCCTACCCAGGGATTGAACCCTCTTACATCTGCATTGGCAGGTGGGTTCTTTACCACTAGCGCCACCTGGGAAGCCCATCCAAATACATACTTGTATGCAAATGCAGTAATAACCTTGCCAATCTTTGGGTGGAAAATTCTTAAAGAGGTAGGAATACAAACCACCTAACCTGCTTCCTGGAAAACCTGTATGCAGGTCAAGAGGCAACAGTTAGAACCCAACATGGAACAACAGACTGGTTCCAAATTGGGAAAGGAGTACATAAAGCCTGTATACTGTCACCCTGCTTATTTAACTTATATGCAGAGTACATCATGCAAAATGTTGGTCTGGATGAAACACAAGCTGGAATCAAGATTGCTGGGAGAAATATCAATAACCTCAGATATGCAAATGACACCACCCTTATGGCAGAAAGCAAAGAGGAATTAAAGAGCTTCTTGATGAAGGTGAAAGAGGAGAGTGAAAAAGCTGGCTTAAAACTCAACATTCAATAAATGAAGATCATGGCATCCAGTCCCATCACTTCATGGCAAATAGATAGGGAAACAATGGAAATTGTGAGAGACTATTTTCTTAGGCTCCAAAATCACTGCAGATGGTGACTGCAGCCATGAAATTTTAAAAAAGCTTGCTCCTTGGAAGAAAACCAATGGCAAACATAGACAGCATATTAAAAAGCAGAGTCATCATTTTGTCTACACAGTCCATATATTCAAAGTTATGATTTTTCCAGTAGTCATGTACAGATGTGCTGCTGCTGCTGCTAAATCTCTTCAGTCGTGTCCAACTTGTAGCAACCCCATGGACTGCAGCCTACCAGGCTCCTCCGTCCATGGGATTTTCCAGGCAAGAGTACTGGAGTGGGGTGCCATTGCCTTCTCCGCTGTACAGATGTGAGAGCTAGACAATAAAACACACTGAAGAATTAATGTTTTTGAATTGTGGTATTGGAGAAGACTCTTGAGAGTCCCCTGGACTGCAAAGAGATCAAGCCAATCAATCCTAAAGGAAATCAATCCTGACTATTCATTGGAAGGAATGAACGCCAATACTTTGGCCACCTGATGTGAAGAGCTGACTCATTGGAAAAGACTCTGATGCTGGGAAAGTTTGAGGGCAGTAGCAGAAGGGGATGACAGGATGAGATGGTATCACCGACTCAATGGACATGAGTTTGAGCAAACTCCGGGAGATGGTGGAAGACAGGGAAGCCTAGCATGCTGCAGTCCATGAGGTTGCAGAGTTGGACACAACTTAGTGACTGAACAACAACAAATCTTTGAGTGGCAGTCTTCTGAATAACCTCAGTGAACTCTAGAAATATAGTATTTTAATAACCTTCATAAGCTGCATAACACATTTATAGTAAGTTGTCCTTAACTGTTTATAGAAATACGTCTATATGGAATTCTGTATTATTCAACCTGGAAGAACTAAGGACGTGTCCTGACTTTTTAGATCACTCCTTCGCTAATCAGAAAGACTCTTGGAGTTCAATCTTCAGCCATAATCCATAATTTAAATATGAGGTGCCTCTTCCTCATTATCCCCTCTTTTTCGGGGAGTCTAAGAATTTACCTGTGGACTCATTAAACGTGTACTGAAGTATTAATATATGTAAAGCAGATACTTTGCTGGATGTTGAAGATAATAGAGGTTAGGATCTAATAATATGGCCAATGTCCCAGGGATTCTAGTGAATCTAGACTTGAATTAATTTATCCAGGTTGATGCAGACATCCAAGAAACTTACAAGTTGTGATTTAAAACTCTGTCACAGGACACTGGACAGATTTGAAGTTTCCCACCATTCAGAACTTTAAAAATACAGAGTCAAAGGGCCCTGTGATGGATCCTGTTAGCTATCTCTCCATATCCACTCCCATCACTTCTATTCTTCTTTGTTAAGAGAAACCTGGTCACAATGGTTATGGTCACAATGGACCAGTGTCAACAGATGGATCATAATATGCTGAGCCAATGTGACTATTGTGGTTAAGGCTTTTGAAACCTCCCTTATAGCTAAGGATGTTCACGTGACCAGTTCTGACCAATGATATTAAGGTGAAGTTTGTTGGAATTTCTGGGAAAGCTTCTGTCATACAGATAAAGGCAGACAAAAATGAGTGATAACTGCTCTCCCTCACTCTTTCTGACTTAACACAGATATAAGGACTGGAGGTCTAGCAGCTGTCTTATAATAAGAGACAGAAGGCAAGGGCTAGTTGAGCAGAAATACAGAAGGGTCTCAGTGGCAAAGGGCATCATTGAACATGTGACCTAAAGGCAGCAACAGTCTTTCTTTGAGTTTTGTTTCTACATTATATCTGTTTCTTTCTCTATATTTTGGCCATGCTGTGCTGTATGCAGGATCTTAATTCCTGGACCAAGAATTGAATCCATGCCCCCCGCATACAGAATGCAGAGTCTTAACCACTGGACTGCCAAGTCCCCTAAGATCTACTTCTACCAACAAAACATTTCTGACACCAGTGTTTGAGGGATTTTTCCCTCTCACCAATCAATTCTCTGACACCAGCTTGGACGCCTACAATTTAATTCATTCTGAAACTATCTGCCTGGAGTAAGCATCAGATCCACCAGTTCCACAAGACCACTCCATTTCAGACGCCGATTGTCACTTCAGACCTCCCATATACCCGACTGACCAGCTGTAAAGCGGGGGTTCCCACAGCCCCTGCTTGGGTTTGATAAATTGCTAAAATGGCTGACAGAACTCATGAAGACACGTGACTTACTATCACTGGCTTATTATAAAGGATACAGCTTGGGAACAGCCAAATGGGAAGGCTGTATAAGGCTAAGCATTAGAAGAAGGAGTGCTCAGAGTTCCTGTGCCCTCTGGGGTGCACCATCCTCCCAGTATCAACATGAGTTCACTGACCTGAAAGTTCTCTGAAATTCACCTTTTAGGATTCTATTGGAGGTTCTATTCGGTAGACATCATTGGCCGTTGATGATTAATTCAATCTGCAGCTAATTAGAGGTCAGAGATGGGCTGATACTTCCAATTCTTTAATAATATTTGATATTTCTGGCATTTCACATGCTATCAAGGTTATGCTCAGAGTCTTAGAAGCTAGGTTTCAGCAGTACATGAACCAAGAAATTTCAGATGTATAAGCTGGATTTAGAAAAGGCAAAGGAATCAGAAATCAAATTGCCAACATTCATTGAATCATAGAGAAAGCAAGGGAGTTTCAGGAAAGAATCTACTTATGCTTCATAGACTACACTAAAGTCTTTGACTATTTGGACACAGCAAACTGTGGAAAATTCTTAGAGATGGAAGGACCATATGTATGCAGGTCAAGAAGCAACAGTTAGAACCAGACATGGAACAACTAAGTGGTTCAAAATTGAGAAAGGAGTATATTAGGGCTCTATATCATCACCACACTTATTTAACTTCTGTGCAGACTACATCATGCAAAATGTCCAGCTGGATGAATCACAAGCTGCAATCAAGATTGCTGGGAGAAATATCAACAACCTCAGATATACAGATAATATCACACTAATGGCAGAAAGTAAAGTGGAAATAAAGAGCCTCTTGATGAGGGTGAAAGAGGAGAATGAAAAAGCTGGTTTGAAACTCAACATTCAAAAAACTAAGACCATGACAGCCAGTCCCATCACTTCATGGTCAATAGAAGGAGAAAAAACAGAAGCAGTGACAGATTTTATTTTCTTGGGGCCCAAAATCACTGCAGATGGTGACTGCAGCCATGAAATTAAAAGACACTTGCTCCTTGGAAGGACAGTTATGACAAACCTAGACACATATTAAGAAGCAGAGACATCACTTTGCCGACAAAAGTCCATATAGTCAAAGCTATGATTTTTCCAACAGTCATGTATGAATGTGCAAGTTGGACCATAAAGAAGGCTGCATGCCAAAGAACTGATGCTTTTGAATTGCGGTGCTGGAGAAGATTCTTGAGAGTCCCTTGGACTGCAAGGAGATCAAACCAGTTAATCCTAAAGGAAATCAACTCTAAATATCCATTGGAAGGACTGATGTTGATCTGAAGCTTCAATGCTTTGTCTACCTGACTACCTGTTTACCAACTAGAAAAGACCCTGATGCTAGGAAAGACTGAAGGCAAAAGGAGAAGGGGACAGAAGTGGATGAGTGCTTAGATAGCATTACCAACTCAATGGACTTGAGTGTGGACAAACTCTGGGAAATAGTGAAGGGCTGGTGAGCCTGGTGCGCTACAGTCCTTGGATTCACAAAGAGTCGGACACACTTAGGGACAGCAACAAGTTTCTGGCAACCAACTCCCACCCTAAAGCTATCTAGGAGGATCAATGCCACCAGTTATCTTGGTAGCATACAAGAAGATCTTCATCACTCTGGAGATTCCAAGGATTTTAGAAGATTTTGTGTTACCAAATGCAGTTGGGGGAGGATGCTAAGACCAAATAGTATAACAAAAGATGCTCCTATCAGCTCTATCACTCAGGAAATTACAAGGGTTTTAGGAACTTTGTGCCAGGAAATGGAGCCAAACACCAAATATGTATATATTTCTCTTCCTATCACAGTATCACAATAAAAAAGATAAAATTCCTATTTATTTAAGCCACTCTTGGTTGTCTTTTCCTTCACTTGTCTTCTAATTGAAACAGGATCTGAATCTCTTGTTTTGTAAATGGGGAAATCCAGGCAAAGATAAATTAAGCAATGTAACAATGTAACTAATGTCAGCACATCTTGCTGATGGCAGAAATAGGAATGGAAAAACATAGGGATGTGCCAAACCTTAACTTGAAGGAAAGATGGGCTGAAAATTTTTATTCAGCTGTGTCTTTAATAATTACATTTTCTTAGTTTCCTTTTTATACTAGACTATTGACTATTAGAGTCTCTTGAAGAAAAACAAAGATTCTTCATTGAGATAGACTTTCAGGAAGTAGACTAAGTAGGATCTTTCAATCATTTTGCCCCTTCCTCACTCTATCAATATGTATTTATTTACCATTTTTTATGTACTAATTGATTTTTAACATTTGCCTTTAGAATTTATTACTCATTTATTACAAGTCTTCCGCATTAAAAATTATTGCTCATAGCAACACTTCCCTTCAAGATTGGCACTGTAATATTTATCTTATGGAAGAGGACACTGAGGTTCAGAGATATAGTGTATTGAATTCTGTCCTCACTAAAATATGTTGAAGTCCTTACTCCAGTTACCTATAAAGGTGACTTTATTTGCAAATACGGTCTTTGCATATGTAATCCTGGGCTTCCCAGGTGGCGCTAGTGGTAAAGAACTCACATGCCAATGGTGGAGTAAGAGACTCCGGTTGGATGTCTGGGTTGGGATGATTCCCTGGGGGAGTGCATGGCAGCTTACTCCAGTATTCTTTCCCAGAGAATCCCATGGACAGAGAAGCCTGAGGGCTATAGTCCTTAGGATCCCTCAAAGTTGGACACAACTGAAGCAACTTAGAACTAACACCCAAAAAAGATGTTCTTTTCATTATAGGGGACTGGAAAGCAAACGTAGGAAGTCAAGAAACACCTGGAGTAACAGGCAAATTTGGCCTTGGCATACAGAATGAAGCAGGACAAAGGCTAATAGAGTTTTGCTAAGAGAACGCACTGGTCATAGCAAACACCCTCTTCCAACAACACAAGAGAAGATTCTGTACATGGACATCACCAGATGGTCAACACTGAAATCAGACTGATTATATTCTCTGTAGCCAAAGATGGAGAAACACTATACAGTCAGCAAAAACAAGACCAGGAACTGACTGTGGCTCAGACCATCAACTTCTTATTGCCAAATTCAGACTTAAATTGAAGAAAGTAGGGAAAACCACTAGACCATCAGGTATGACCTGAATCAAATCCCTTATGATTATACAGTGGAAGTGAGAAATAGATTTAAGGGACTAGATCTGATAGAGTACCTGAAGAACTATGGACGGAGGTTCGTGACATTGTACAGGAGACAGAGATCAGGACCAACCCCAGGGAAAGGAAATGCAAAAAAGCAAAATGGCTGTCTGGGGAAGCCTTACAAATAGCTGTGAAAAGAGAGGCAAAAAACAAAGGAGAAAAGGAAAGATATACCCATTTGAATGCAGAGTTCCAAAGAATAGCAAGGAGAGATAAGAAAGCCTTCCTCAGTGATCAGTGCAAAGAAATAGAGGAAAATAATAGAATGGGAAAGACTAGAGATTTCTTCAACAAAATTAGAGATACCAAGGGAACATTTCACACAAAGATGAGATCAATAAAGGACAGAAATGGTATGGACCTAACAGAAACAGAAGATTTTTAAAAGAGGGGGTGAGAATACACAGAAGAACTGTACAAAAAAGATCTTCACGACCCAGATAACCACAATGATGTGATCTCTCACCTAGAGCCAGACATCCTGGAATGTGACGTCAAGTGGGCCTTAGAAAGCATCACTACGAACAAAGCTAGTGGAGGTGACGTCATTCCAGTTGAGCTATTTCAAATCCTGAAAGATGATGCTGTGAAAGTGCTGCACTCAATATGCCAGCAAATTTGGAAAACTCAGCAATGGCCACGGGACTGGAAAAAGTCAGTTTTCATTCCAATCCCAAAGAAAGGCAATGCCAAAGAATGCTCAAACTACCGCACAATTGCACTCATCTCACACGCTAGTAAAGTAATGCTCAAAATTCTCCAAGCCAGGCTTCAGCAATACGTGAACCATGAACCACCCAGATGTTCAAGCTGGTTTTAGAAAAGGAAGAGGAACCAGAGATCAAATTGCCAACATCCAATGGACTGTCAAAAAAGCAAGAGAGTTCCAGAAAAACACCTATTTCTGCTTTAATAACTATGCCAATGCCTTCCACTTTGTGGATTACAATAAACTGTGGAACTTTCTGAAAGAGATGGGAATACCAGACCACCTGACCAGCCTCTTGAGGAATCTGTATACAGGTCAGGAAGCAACAGTTAGAACTGGACATGGAACAACAGACTGGTTCCAAATAGGAAAAGGAGTACGTCAAGGCTGTATATTGTCACCCTGCTTATTTAACTTATATGCAGAGTACACCATGAGAAACGCTGGGCTGGATGAAGCTCAAGCTGGAATCAAGATTGCTGGGAGAAATATCAATAATCTCAGATATGCAGATGACACCCTACTTATGGCAGAAAGTGAAGAAGAACTAAAGAGCCTCGTGATGAAAGTGAAAGAGGAGAATGAATAAGTTGGCTTAAAGCCAACTGAGATCATGAAAACTAAGATCATGGCATCCAGTTCCATCACTTCATGGCAAATAAATGGGGAAACAGTGGAAATAGTAGCTGACTTTATTTTGGGGGTCTCCAAAATCACTGCAGATGGTGAATGCAGCCATGAAATTAAAAGATGCTTATTCCTTGGAAGGAAAGTTATGACCAACCTAAACAGCATATTCAAAAGCAGAGACATTACTTTGCCAACAAATGTCAGTCTAGTCAAGGCTATGGTTTTTCCAGTAGTCATGTATGAATGTGAGGGTTGGACTGTAAAGAAAGCTGAACTCGGAAGAATTGAAGCTTTTGAACTGTGGTGTTGGAGAAGACTCTTGAGAGTGCCTTGAACTGCAAGGAGATCCAACCAGTCCATCCTAAAGGAGATCAGTCTTGAATATTCACTGGAAGGACTGATGCTGAAGCTGAAACTGCAATACTTTGGCCACCTGATGCAAAGAACTGACTCATTTGAAAAGATCCTGATGCTGGGAAAGATTGAAGGCAGGAGGAGAAGGAGACAACAGAGGATGAGATGGTTGGATGGCATCACCAACTCAATGGAGATGAGTTTGAGTAAACTCCGGGAGTTGGTGATAGACAGGGAGGCCTGGCGTGCTGCAGTCCACGGGGTCGCAAAGGGTTGGACAAGACTGAGCGACTGAACTGAAATGATCTGAACTGAAGCAACTTAGCATGCATGGGTGCATATGTAATCCTTTTAAGAGGAGATCACACTTGATTAGGGTGGGCCTAAATCCAACCTCTGATGTTCTAAATCCAATGAGGACATAGATACACCCAGAGTGAAGATGGCCATGTGATATGGGAGGCAGAATTTGGAATAACGGAGCTACAAGCCAAAGGATACCAAGGATTGCCAGCAACCTCCAAAAACTGGGAAGACTCAAAGAAGTTTTTTCCCTGGATTCCTCAGTAATACCTTGATTTTGAACTTGTAACCTCTAGAACTAAGAGAATAAATTTCTGCTCTTTTAAGTCACCTGGTTTGTGGTTATTTGGTATGGAAATTACTACAAAGGATTAAATAATTTGCTCTCTATAACATAACTGGAAGCAGTGGGACCTACAAGAAAATATTTCATTTAACTTGTGCATTGGAGCAACTTCAATATAACCCAAGTATAGTGAGTTGAACAGTTACTCCAAATTCTTCATTTATTCTACAAGTTTTGTAAGTATTGATAAACTCCAAGAGAAGAGCTTTCATGGAGCTCCCAATCTATTTTGTGGTTCCTGAAAAGCAGCATAGGATATCATTATCTCTTACTCTCTTTTCTTTAATATCCCTAGAAAAGTTGTTTTTTCCCCCGCTAGTTAACAGATATCTACTTTAGCTCTTATTTTGATTCAGTGGTTTACAATGATTACTCCCATCTTTTGGCCTAAAATGCTCCTACTAAGAAGTAAGCTGTCCAAAAAAAAAAAAAAAAGAAGTAAGCTGTCAGTCTTATTGTTGAAAGTAATATATGAGGGAGTTCCCTGGCAGTCCAGTGGTTAGGACACAGGATTTTCACTGCCAAGGAACTGAGTTCAATAGTTCAGTCCCTGGTGGGGGAACTAAAATCCCACAAGCCATGACATGCAGCCAAAAAAAAGTAATGTATGTATTTCTCTCGGAGAATGCGATGGCACCCCACTCCAGTACTCTTGCCTGGAAAATCCCATGGACGGAGGAGCCTGGTAGGCTGTAGTCCATGGGGTTGCTAAGAGTCGGACACGACTGAGCGACTTCACTTTCACTTTTCACTTTCCTGCATTGGAGAAGGAAATGGCAACCCACTCCAGTGTTCTTGCCTAGAGAATCCCAGGGACGGGGGAGCCTGGTGGGCTGCCATCTATGGGGTTGCACAGAGTCGGACATGACTGAAGCGACTTGGCAGCAGCAGCATGTATTTCTTTGACCGTTCTTAGATTTCCTTTTTCATCGGTTTTCAGTAGTTATATATACTATCATGTGCCTCGATATAGTTTTCTTTTAATTTATCATGCTTGGAGTTCACAAGTATTCTTAAATTTTTGGCTTGATGTCTTACATGGCTTTAGAAAGTTTCAGCCCATTTCTTTTCTTTCTTCTTTTCTTCTTTTTTTAATAGGTAAGAACTGGGTTTGTTTACAAATGTACACATTTCGTATCTTTTTGCCTTTTCATACTGCTCATGGGGTTCTCAAGGCAAGAATGCTAAAGTGGTTTGCCATTCCCTTCTCCAGTGGACCACATTTTGTCAGAACTCTCCACCATGACCCGTCCGTCTTGGGTGGCCCTACACGGCCTGGCTCAGAGTTTCATTGAGTTAGACAGGGCTGTAGTCCGTGTGATCAGTTTGGTTAGTCTTCTGTGATTGTGGTTTTCATTCTGTCTGCCCTCTGATAGATTTCAATGGATGTGAGGTTGAGCAAACTTCAGGAGATGGCAAAGAACAGGGGAGCGTGGTATGCCGCAGTCTATGGAGTTGCACAAAGTCAGACATGACTGAGTGACTAAACAACATCAACACACATTTCATGGACAGCATGCGATCCATCTCAAAAGAGAAGAACAGCCTTAGGAGAAACACACTTCACAATAGAGTGTGGCCCATCTCAGAAGACTGCTGCTGCTGCTGCTGCTGCTAAGTCGCTTCAGTTGTGTAGAGACCCTAAAATAAAGGTGGTTAGTTTTTATGGGCTGGGTAATTTCATAGGCTAATGAATAGGCAGATTATTCCAGCGGTTTTGGGGAAGGGGCAGAGTTTCCAGGAACTGGGCACCACCCTCTATCTGACCTTTCATGATTGGTCTCAGAACTGTCCTGGCACTGGTGGGTGTGTCATTTAGCACGTTAATGCATGGTGATGAGTGTATAACGAAGCCCATTTCATTTCAAACACGGCTTTTGACCTACTATATCTCTCATCTCCTTTTACAACTCCAATTACATGTATATTAAGCCTGTCATTATATCCCATTTATATCATACGATCTTTCCTATAATATCCATCTTTCTTCTTTCTACGCTTCAGTCTACTGACATCTCCTGGGTTACAGTCCTCTCTTCAGCTACATCTATTTTACTGGTAAATTGTGAATTGCACTCTAAATTTTAGTTATTAGGCTGCTCAATTCTAGGATTTCTTTTTGGTTATAGATTACAATGCTCTACCAAATTTCTCCATATTTTTTTATATTTTCTTGAACATATAAATCACACATTTTAAAGTCTACATGCAATAACTCTAATATCTGAAACTCCTCTGTGGGTCTGATATGTATCTATTTTTTCTCTTGGTTTTTGCTTATTTGGCCTTGTTTATCAGTATGCCTATTATTTTTTTAATTAATGATTAATGTGTATGAAAAATTGTAGAGGTAACATGAGACTCAGACTGATGTCAGATATTTCTGGAAAGGATGCGTTTTCACTTCTGAGAGGCAGATAGACAGAGTCAAATCAATTTAACCCAACCTGTAATTGTGCTAATTAGAATCTGGATTTCATGTTTTGTGAGGGCTCTTCTAGGTTTTGAATCACCTTTTTCTAATATAGCACAGAGGCATATACCATACTCCTTCCCTCTTAGCGGGCCTGAACTGTAATTTTTATATCTTCCTAACACTGTGAGACTATTTATTCAGTTTCTCAGTCTCTTGACAGCCACTTAAAAATTAGCAAATGACCCGAAAGGCAAAACAAAGCCGGAAGCTAGCCTTACCTCTCAGAACTTTCCTTGTCTTCTGGATCCTAGGGTCTTGGGTCTTTGCTCAGTAATTTTCAAATACCTTCAAACAGATTTTTTAATTTAACTCTTTCCAGTTGTTATTGTCAGGAGTATTTGTCAGATACAGGCTAGTCACGACTGCTTGCTTTTTGTAGCCTTGGAGAACTAAGTCAGATGGGTCTCATTCTATAGTGAAAAAAAGAAACAGATTTCAGTTCTTCTGTTCTTAAATAAGCCTCCATTAAAGACAGTGAGCCTCTCCTTACTTGTGTAGGTTGTTAGATGTATCACCTTTGCCTGTGAGAAAGCAAGGTGTTATGGGTACAGGTGTAGCAGCTCTCATCTATCCTTCACTCTTGATTTGTCCAGACAAGAAGACTAAATCTAGCAGGATTGTGAATCAGTGTCCCCTCTCTATTCTCTGTCCTATTTGATAAGTAATACCTTGCTTTCAGTTACCTCACAATTTGGGAAAATGTCAGATAAAACAACCCTTTAATACCAACTAATGTAAGTAGTTAATATTGATCTGAGAAAGATATTGCTATTAACTTATATATTTAATATCAACTTTATAAAATGTGATGCAATGAAGAGAAACATAAAATTTTCCATCGTATCATACCATTACTTAGTCTATTTAACTATTCTATGCTGCCTTGAAATTTGTCAAAATCCAAAGTGCTAATTCAGGAATGTAAAGTTCATTGATTTCAATTTATTTTTATCTACATATAAATATAAAGAGAAGTTTTGGGCAGTTAGTTGTATAATTGAATTCTACTACTTTTGAATTTTAAATCTCCTGATACAACACTTTCAAAGAAGATAACTTTGAATAGAATTTTGGAGCTAGAAAGGATCTTAGGTGTCTTTGTAGTCAAACTCTTTTCTGAAATATAAATCCCTCCCTTCAAAAATAATTGTCTGAAAACATTTCAACTTTGTATATAAAGCCAGAGGCTCAACTTAATATTAATTAGAAAAAAATAAACAAGGACAGAAGAAAACACCCTGTAGTTGAACTCCCTCCTTTCTTTCCTCTTTCCTAGATCTGCTGAGATGCTTCCTCGGGCTAGCCATCCCGGCCCTGCAGCTCCCCTCAGGGCACTCACAGACCACTAGCAGATACTCACCCATAAACAAAGGGTTATCTGAAGAGCATACAGGGGTCCCAGAAGAACTAATGATTAATTTTGCCTGAGGAAGTCAGAAAGGAGTTTGAGCTGGGTTTAGCCAATGAAGAGAGACAGAAAGATACTTCAGAGAGAGCACCTTCTGTTTTCTAGAATTATTTTTGACACACTTGGGAAGCAGAAGTTCAGCATAGAAGCAACGATGGGAAATAGGGCTATAGATATAACATGGGAATAGATTTTGAAAGTCCTAATCTGCTATGCAAAGGAATTTGAACATTATCCAAATGCAAAGCTTCTAAAAAACCACTGTGGTTTTCAAGGAAATCACTCAGGATCTAAGCCATTTCTAGATTCCTTTTCCACCATCTGTAGCAACACCTTTCATTCTCATGGTCTAAAGATGGCAATTTTACCTCCAGGTATTACCTCCATGTTCAAGCAATAAATAAGACAGGGAAAAAGGCATGAGTATGCTAAATTGTCCAGTGTTAGTGCTAAAAGCTTTCTCAGAAGCTCAGGCCACTAAGTTTCTTTTATCCCATTGCCCAGAATTATGACACTTGACCTCGCCTAAATGCAAAGGAGGCCTGGGAGATTTAGTTATTTGCCAGGTACTTTGCTGTCAAAATAAATTGTGATTTATAGGAAAGAATATTTGTTGGGACATACAGCTAGCTGAGTCTGCCAGACACATTTCCCTTTAAAAAAATTTTTTTTATTGAAGTATAGTTGATTTACAATGCTGTGCTAATTTCTGTTCTACAGCAAAATGACTTTGTTATACATGTATATTCTCTTTCATATTCTCTTCTATTATGGTTTATCACAGGATGTTGAATATAATTCCCTGTGCTATACAATAGGACCTTATTGTTTATCCACACATTTTGCTTTTAAATATAAAAAGGTAGAATGTTTTCCTATGGGTCATAATTTCTACTGATGTTTTTGATACAATGTTGTCTCTCAACATCTATTAAAGGGATTGGTTCCAGGACCCTTGTAGGGATTGGTTCCAGGACCCTTGTAGATACCAAAATCCACAGGTGCTCAAGTCTCTTATATAAAACAGCATAGTATTTACATATAACCTAGGTACATCCTCCTATATACTTCAAATCATCTCTAGATAACTTATAATACTGAACACAATGGAAATAGTTGTAAAAATACAATGTAAATGGTTGCTGACATGCAATGAATTCAAGTTTTGCTTTTTGAAGTGATGGAATTCTTTTTTGGCGTTTTTGTATCTGTCATTGTTTGAATGCAGGGATGTAGAACCTGTGAATACACAGGCTGGCTGTGCCAGTACACCAAAAATAGAGGAAAGGAGGCCGAGAGATTCTAAAGGAGGAAGGCCACCTGAGAATAGGAGTCTAACTTTTCTCCAGGTTCAAGTGAATTTCTAACCTGTTCCTTTTTCGCCTTCTAGCTGCTCACTTTTGTGGAATAAAAGAAGTGCTTAGGATTCCAAGAAAATACTGATCCAAAAAGGCTGGACTTGAGAACAGAGCAGCCTGGATTTGTGTTGCTGGAGCAAACAGAGATAGGCTGAATTTTACCTATTAACTCATTAGGAAAAAATGGAGGACACTTGAAGCTAACCAGGACAATCAAACTCTCCATCTTGATTCTTAATTCCAAAAATGTTACCAATTTCTTCATCAATCCCCTTGCAATGTGATTTTACAACTACTATCGTCAAAAACTGGTGTTGGTAGTGCCAATTTCCCAACTGTAAAATGTGGGCTGATGTTGGGGCATGGTTTGGTCAAGGGAAAGATGTAGATATGTGTCAGGTCTCAAAAGACTGTGTACTTTCATTTTCTCTCTTTGAACCCTCAGTTTGGTTCAGTTGCTCAGTCGTGTCTGACTCTTTGCGAACCCATGAACTGCAGCACGCCAGGCTGTCCTTCACTGTCTCCCGGAGCTTGCTCAAACTCATATCCATTGAGTCAGTGATGCCATCCAACCACCTCATCCTCTGTCGTCCCCTTCTCCTCCTGCCTTCAATCTTTCCCAGCATTAGGGTCTTTTCCAATGAGTCGACTCTTCTCAGGTGACCAAAGTATTAGAGTTCAGCATCAGTCCTTCCAATGAATATTCAGAGTTGATTTCCTTTAAGACTGACTCGTTTGATTTTCTTGCAGTTCAAGAGACTCTCAAGAGTCTTCTCCAATACCACAGTTTGAAAACATCAATTTTTTGGTGATCAGCCTTCTTTATGGTCCAACTCTCACGGTCAGTACATGACAACTAGAAAAACCATAGCTTTGTCGTTGTCAGCAAAATAATAGCTCTGCTTTTTAAAACGCTTTGAACCCTGGAAACCATGTAATCAAGTCTGAGCTAGACTACTGGATGACAAAAAAGGCAAGATCCAATCATGCTGTTACCCCAGACCATAGCAAACAAGCCATCAGACATTCGAGAGAAGCCATTGTAGACAAGGCAGGTCCCAGCCAACCTTCCAACTGTCTTAATAAGTCCAGTTACATTCAGCCAAGCTTGAACCAACTCAGATCTATACAGTTGTGAGCAATAAAAAGTAGCTACAGTTTGAAGTCACTAAACCTTTTGAGAAGGTTTGGTGCACAACAATAAATCATTGATATATTAACGATTGGGATTTCCTAAAATAAATAGTCTTCCTTTTGGAGACTTTACAAGTATCTCAGAGGTTTACACTTATATATTATTTATATTGTAAGTAAATTGCTTTAATCATATCTGAATGGGAATAGTCTCAAGTAAATGAAAATTTGATTTGGAGGATAGAGAAGAGAAAATACTGAGGCAGGTCACTAGGTCACTTTCTGGAAGGACTATGAGATTTAGGAACTATGAGGAAATTATGGATATTATTATGGATATTATGGAAATTATGGATATTATTAGTGGACTCCAAGGCAGGGAAGGGCTTAAGGAAACTTAGATGGCTCTGGGAGAAACTACAAAAGATTAATAGTAAGAATTAGAAATTTAGTCATCTATTGAGTGCCATACTAAATGCTTAACACTTATTGTGATTTGATTTCAACCTAACCACAGTCTTTGAAGTTGTGAAAATGAGGCTTTGTATAACTTATCTCATTTGGCTAAGGTCAGAGAGTGGTGAGTTCCAGAGCCAGTATCTACGTGACCTCTAAACACTGGGCTCTGCCTTCCGTTTTGTTTCTGTGGCTAGGACTCCAACGGTAGTTGCTGTGCAACTGAAGTTCTTGTCTGCACTCTGACTGTAGAAGATAAATATTTGAGTTGCTATGTCAGAACTTTTTGCTACCCTGTCAACCTCAGTTTGCAAAGAGTTCATTCTAGCATCTCCAACACAGATTGCTCTTAAGTCTAGGTCTTAATTCCTCTACTTCCCCTTTCTTTTATAGGTGGAAAAGATAAAGGAATGGGGGAAAAAATAAGAGTGTTGCTTTTGACACTGTTCTCAGCAAGATTATTAGCATAACATATGGAGACATCCACTCATCCACCCCCTCCACACACCCATCCCTTCCCACACACACATGCACACACCATACACAGACTATATACTACTTGCCTTAATTTTGCCATAAATGTTCTTTTTCCAAAATAATCAAGCAAATTTTGCTAATCTTCACTCCTCGTAAAGATGCTGCAGTGGATGAGAAGTATATACTTCGGGATGATATACATTGAACCTCAGTTTTCTCATCTGTGAAATGGAAGGAATGATAATATTTACTTGAAAGGAGATGTCTTCTCTATCTCAGTTTGACCACTTATTTAATTCGTCAAACCAAAATCCAGATTTGAGTTTTGATTCCTTGTCCTCCTCTTCCATTCATATCCCAGCCTCTAGTGAGACTCATTGACTTTACCTCCAAAAAGTATGCTGAATCCAATCATTTTGCACCATGTCCAGTACTACTGTGCTTGTCCAGGGTGCCATCATTTCTAGCCCAACCTACTGTAATACTTTCTTAAACATTCTGTTTCCACCTATCCCACCCCCACCCCCATTCTCCATACTGAGGCCAATAATACTTTTAGAACAAAAGTCAGATGATGCTGTTCACCCGTGCTCTATGCTGAACATGTGTATCCCTCTGAAGTGCATATATTGACACTTAATGCCCAGTGTGGAGCTTCCCTGATGGCTCAATTGGTAAAGAACCTGCCTGCTAATGCAGGAGATGCAAGAAATGTGGGTTCTATCCCTGGATCAAGAAGAGCCTCTGGAGAAGGAAATGGCAACCACTCCAATATTCTTGCCTGGAAAATTCCACGGACAGAGGAGCCTGGTGGGCTGCAGTTCATGGGGTTGCAAAAAGTCAGACATGACTGAGTGCTCACACACACAGCATGCCCAATGTGATAGTGTTTGGACTTGGAGCCTTTGGAAGGTGCTTGGGTCAGAAGGTTGAACCTCTCATACATGAGATTAGTGCTGTTATAAGAGACAGACCCTGATGCTGGGAAAGATTGAAAGACAGGAGGAGAATGGGATGACAGAGGATGACATGGTTGGACGGCGTCACTGACTCAGTGGACATGAATTTGAGTAGGCTCCAGGAGTTGGTGATGGACAGGAAATCCTGGTGTGCTGCAGTCCATGGGGTCGCAAAGGGTTAGACAAGACTGAGCGACTGAACTGAACTGAACTGAACTGAAGAGACAGAGCTCCCTTGCCCCTTCCATTCTCAGACGATACAGGAAGAAGATGGCTGTCTGTGAACCAGAAGCAAGTACTCACCATACACAGAATCTGCCGGTGCCTTGATCTTGGACTTCCAACTCCAAAATTGTGTGAAATAAATTTCTGTTACTTATAATCTGCCCAGTCTATGGTATTTTGTTACATCAGCCCAAACAGACTAAGATATTCTGTTTTAAATCCTTCAGTGCTTTTCTGTTTTTAAATGTAAAACTCGCCTACCTTTTTGATCTCAATTTTGTACCACACTCCCGTCTTGCAGCTTTGGCTTTAGTTCTTATCTCTCAAACATTCTAGGCATCTTTGTTCCTCACTTACAACCATCGTGTTGGCTGTTTCTTCTGACTTTACTCACTTGATTTACTCCTTCCCATTCATGTCAGAGCTTAATGCCCCTCCTCAGTTTGCCCTCCATGGCCACTCAATCTACAGTAGCTCCCAGGTCACTTTCCACACCACCTTTTATCATTGCCTGCTGTTTGCTTGTTGCTACATTCATTTACTTGTTTCATTAGAATGTAAGTTCCATGTGGCCAGGGAGAGACCATGACTGGCATATTTACCAGTGACAAGGAAGTGCCTAGAATATAGTATGTCATCAAAGAATATTTGTCAAATCAATGTTCAATGTCACTCCTTTACTTAGCACACACCGGTGAATCTGAAATCAGCAGTTAGTGAAAAATCCAAAGTCTTTATCATGGCCTAAAAGTCTATGGGTTTTCTGGTGTCTGCTTCCCTCTCTGATTTCCTCCTCATAAAATTTTCTTCTGTTCATCATGTTTCAGTCTCTCCAGCTTTCTTTCCTTCAAGTTTAAATCCAGGCTCAAGCCCTTTGCATATGTTATTTCCTCCTTCCTGTCCCTCTTCCTCCACTGTTTTTTCCCAGGATCTACCTATAACTGGATTCTTATCCTCAAGTTCAACCCCAAATGTCAGCTTCTGGAAAGCCCTTCTCTGACCACATTACTGATGTTGCCTCCCCAACATCACATCATGTTACTCTGTTTTATTCAATGCATTTATAATTTTCTGAGCTTGTGTTTTTCTTTATTTGCTTGTTGTTTATCTGCTACACTAGAATGCAAGTTCCACGAAATCAGAGAATCGAGTGTGTCTGGAAAGTGAAAGTCACTCGGTCCTGTCTGACTCTGTGATCCCATGAACTGTAACTCTCCAGGCTCCTCTGTCCATGGAATTCTTTAGGCAGGAATACTAGAGTGGGTTGCTATTCCCTCCTCCAGGGTATTTCCCAACCAAGGGATCGAACCCCAGTCTTGTGCACTGCAGGCAGATTCTTTACCATCTGAGCCAGCTACCACCACTATATTCTCAGTGCCTTGAACAATACGGCAATGTCAGTATTCCACCAATGATTCTTACCCTCTTTCTTTTGATTTGCTTCAAAGGCAGCTCTTTAGCTCTGATATTGACATTAGATTGACTATCATTCAGTATCCAGTCCTAATGACTATCACGGTTTTCCAAATTGGGAAAGGAGTACGTCAAGCCTGTACATTGTCACCCTGCTTATTTAACTTATATGCAGAGTACATCATGAGAAATACCAGGCTGGATGAAACACAAGCTGGAATCAAGATTGCCGGGAGAAATATAAATAACCTCAGATATGCAGATGACACCACCCTTATGGCAGAAAGTGAAGAGGAACTAAAGAGCCTCTTGATGAAAGTGAAAGAGGAGAGTGAAAAAGCTGGCTTAAAACTTAGCATTCAAAAAATGAAGATCATGGCATCTGGTCCTGTCGCTTCATGGCAAATAGATGGGGAAACAATGGAAACAGTGACAGACTTTATTTTCTTGGGCTCCAAAATCACTGAGGACGGTGACCGCAGCCATGAAATTAAAAGACACTTGCTCCTTGGAAGAAAAGCTATGACAAACTTAGACAGCATATTAAAAAGCAGAGACATTACTTTGTCAACAAAGGAACATCTAGTCAACGCTATGGTTTTTCCAGTGGTCATGTATGGATGTGAGAGTTGGACCATAAAGAAAGCTGAGTGCAGAAGAATTGATGCTTTTGAACTGTGGTGTTGGAGAAGACTCTTGAGAGTCCCTTGGACTGCAAGGCAATCAAACCAGTCAATCCTAATGGAAATCAGTCTGGAATATTCATTGGAAGGACTGATGCTAAAGCTGAAGCTCCAGTACTTTGGCCCCCTGATGTGAAGAACTGACTCATTGGAAAAGACCTTGACGCTGGGAAAAATTGAAGGTGGGATAAGGGGATGACAGAAGATGAGATGGTTGGATGGCATCACCGACTCAGTGGACATGAGTTTGAGCAAATTCCGGGAGTTGGTGACGGACAGGGAAGCCTGACATGCTGCAGTCCATGGGTTCACAAAGAGTCAGATATGACTGAGCGACTGAACTGAACTGAATGTAATACCGTGTGGTAGTGAATTTATTTCACTGACTATGCCAGGGATCCATGTCTTTGCCATCATTTTGTTTTCTCAGAAAAGAACCAGGATCCTTGCACATTCCTCTTGCACTGCATTCTCCATCCCTTAGTGGAGGTGAGACTTTGTGCCAATGGACTTCCAGAGAAGTCTGAAAGACAATCCTTAGAATAAACAAAATCCTGATGTAGGAGAGGTAAAGATGGTAAGATGACTTTGTAAACATTAGAATAAGCACAGATTGAGAACTACTTTGCTAGTTAGCCAAATTTTGGTAATGACTCATGTAATGTCCTTAAAGCATGATTCAGTGGACTTATTATTCTGAAGAAATACAGCATGATTATTTATCACTCATTCTTTCAACACATATTTAATAAATATCTATTAGAATTAAAGCACTGCTGAGGCATGGAAGGTACAAAAAAGCATTATCAATCCCTCACCACAACCCATAGGGTATAGAAATTTCACGTGCAAATTTTTCCTCAGAATCTACTTTAAGAAGTTTTTCTTAAACTGCAAATAGAAGATTCTAATTTTCATCCTGCTTCACCTTTGGTAGTATCACCTGTTAACTTCCTTGGTCCTCTGTGAAGTATTAAAAATAAGAGGACTTATAAATACATACTTTGTCCAGTAATTTAACTTCTAGGAAACTTGGTTTCTTCATCTGCAAAAAGGAGTTTATAACCTTACAAGGATGTTCTTAAAATTAAGTGTCAAATTGTTAAAATTAAGTGGTAATGTACACACAGTACCTGCAGCGTATTCTGTATTTAACAATTTCTATCTATAGATATTATTATTATTCTGTTAGTGCCACTGCGTTCTTCTCACCCAGGCTTGAAAACATTTTCTTTAAAATAAAATCACAAAACCACATAAAATCAATTATGGAGTTCTATTGGCTCTTTCTTGAAAATGTTCTTCATAATTGTCCTTTCCTTCCCATTTCTACTGCCACTTTCTTAATTCTCCTTCCTTATTTCATTGTCTCGGATTTTGTGTTAGGGAACCAGATAATTTTTCTTAAGACATACTTTTTTGTTTCCCCACCTCTTTCGTCTGCCTGGACTGCAGGAGACCCGGGTTCGATCCCTGGGTTGGGAAGATCCCCTGGAGAAGGAAATGGAACCCACTCCAGTACTCTTGCCTGGAGAATCCCATGGAGGGAGGAGCCTGGTAGGCTACAGTCCATGGGTTCGCAAAGAGTCGGACATGACTGAGCAACTTCACTTTCCTTTTTTTCCAAATTTTTTAACTGAAGGATAATTGCTGTACAGAGTATTGTGGTTTTCTGTCATACATCAACAAGAATCAGCCAAAGGTACTCCCATGTCCCCTCCCTCCCAGACCTCCATCCCATCTCCTTTCCCACCCCACCTTTCAGCCTGAGCCTGTCACAGAGCCCCTGTTTGAGTTCCCTGAGTCATACAGCAAATTCCCACTGGCTATCTATTTTACATATGGTATTGTAATTTTCTATTTTACTCTCTCCACACATCTTTCATTCCCCCTGCCCCCATGTCCATAGGTCTGTTCTTTATGTCTGTTTCTCCATTGCTTCTCTGAAAATAAATATCTGTTCCCCCTTTTAAGACAACTTTCCTCAGTGGCTCCCTCTGTCTGTGTTAGTCACTCCATCCTGTCCAACTCTGGACCGTACCCCATTAGATTCCTCTCTCTGTCCACGGAATTCTTCAGGCAAGAACACTGGAGTGGGTTGCCATTCCCTTCTTCAGGAATCTTCCTGACCCAGGGGTTGAAACTACATCTCCTGCATTGCAGTCAGATTCTTTACCACTGCGCCACCAGGGAAACCTATCAGGGACTCCCTGCTGCTAAGCTGCTGCTAAGTCGCTTCAGTCGTGTCTGACTCTGTGCGACCCCATAGACAGCAGCCCATCAGGCTCCCTGTCCCTGGGATTCTCCAGGCCAAGAACACTGGAGTGGGTTGCCATTTCCTTCTCCAATGCATGAAAGTGAAAAGTGAAAGTGAAGTCACTCAGTCGTGTCCGACTCTTAGTGACCCCATGGACTGCGGCCTACCAGGCTCCTCTGTCCATGGGATTTTCCAGGCAAGAGTACTGGAGTGGGTTGCCGTCGCCTTCTCCATCAGGGACTCCCTAGTATACACCAAATAAAACACAATAGCTGCTGCTCAGAGTCCTCACAATTATACTTTTCTAATCATTTCCATTGAACCTGAAGAAAAACCCTGTGCTTCTATCATATTCATTCACGGTATCTCCTGGATCCATCAGTCGTGTCTGACTCTCTGCGACCCCATGGACTGTGGAATTCTCCAGGATAGAATATTGGAGTGTGTAGCTGGTCCCCTTCTCCGGGAGATTTTCCCAACCCAGGGATCGAACCCAGGTCTCCCGCATTGCGGGCAGATTCTTTACTATCTGAGCCACCAAGGAAGCCCAAGAATATTGGAGTGGGTAGCCTATCCCTTCTCCAGGGGATTTTCCAGACCCAGGAATTGAACTGGGGTCTCCTGCATTACAGGTGGATTCTTTACCAACTGAGCTATCAGGGAAGCCCTCATCCCTCAGAGCCACCTCAAAATCCTTTAATCATTCTAATGGAATTATCCCCTTATCTCACTCTTTATAGATATCTAAGGTGTGGCATCCCTTCTATAGCATTTATTTTGTATTAAAATGTATTTTGGCAACACCATAGTGTTGGCAACACTATAAAAGCATAGGTTTTCAGGCCAAACAATTGTGGTGATTAAATTAATAATGCACCTTGAATATACCTAATCCTTGCAAAGCACTTAATAAATACTATCATTTATATTATTATTGTGTACATTTTTTATTTTCCTACTAAAATGTTCCTAGATGACAATGATCTTCTGGTACTGGTGGTACATTTTCTAGTACATTATCTAGTAAACTTTTATTAGATTTTTAGTAATTCTAATTACTTGCTCATACTGATTTCTTATAGGCTGTGGGTTACTTCATGCTTTAAGATGTGATAACTTCAACACAGTAACTTCAGCACATTGTCAAGGATGTGCTAACTCATGCTCACTGTGATTGATATGTGATTTGAAGAGTATTAGTGTTGATTAAAAAACCCATTTAACAAGTTAGGGTATGTATGTGGATAGAACAGTTGTTTCAAGTCCTATGACATCTGAATTGCAATTAACACTCCCTACTGCATGCCCCCATGCCAAAGAATACCAAGTAGCTTGAGAAGTGCTCAGCTCCTTATCTTGCAAAACTTGTTTTTTTGGTATTGATTGGGAAGGAGGTTGGGACTGATAAAAGGAATAACATTTTATTTGAGGATCTCAATGCATCTGATGAGGTTACAATCTATTTTGCAGATGAAGTACACTTAGGTTTGTAAAAGTTCAATGTGTCTCCTTTGGCTACACTGTCATCCAGGAAGAGGACTATCTACACAGTATAATATTTTATACTCCAAAACACTATACTTGCCTTTTCCAAAATAATTCATATGCTCTTTTATCTTGTGGCCACTGTGACTCAGTCCGAGTTCCTCTCTTACGTGCCAGATGATAAGACAGGAGGCAAACTGATGGTCTACCTAGAGTGACAGAATTGAACTTTAACTGTGAGTTTCTTACTAGGATTTTCCCCTGATTTCATTTAATATTTTTTTCATTCTTTCCCACTTATTTTTAATTTGGGTCAGTGTGTTTCAATATGTGTATTATTTTAAGCATCTTAACATCAAAAATAGCATCAAAAGGGAAATAAGTCCCTTTTCCAACAAGACGAGTACATAACTAATTTTTACACTATTTATACATTTCTGTTAGATGGAGATACTCCTTCCTTGACACTTAATAACTATGGGACTCAGAGAAGTTATTTAGCATTTTGAAGTTCCCTCCCTGTAAAGTGGAACTAATAATCCATAACTCTCAGAAATGTCTGAGGGATTAAATAAAATAACTCATGTAAATTACTTGGTGCATAGTAGGCATTCAATAAATGTCAGTTTGCTCTTTATTCCAGTTAATAATGCTTATTAAACTATATTAAAAACTAGAACCAGACTGTGATAATGCATTTCTTTATTAAGTACTTAAGCCAAATAACTAATTTCCCCCAGGGAGAAAAGAAAGAGAGATGTTGAATTAGTTTCATTTGGTCAACTTATTTATTAATCTTTTTTTCGGCATTATAGTCCATAATTTAGTTTCCATGCAACCAAAATGTTACAGTTCAGTATTCCTCTTAGCTCTATTGTGATTGTTCTTTTAAATCTATTTTTACATATGCCATTTATTAGAGATCATTATTAATTATATTAACAGCTCGATTGTGTTTCATAACAACTTCGTGCTGACAAACTTTGCTCACAACAGTTTCCCTGAGGTCTAACGAATTAAAAGGATCAACTTTTAAACGGCAATGTTACAGGAAAAGAAAAACCCCGGTTGCAGGGGAGACCCACACTGTCTATATTCTTTCGTGTTAATTTTATACGTTTGTATCTAAGTAGAGCCACATTTTTCTCAAGGACGGAATCCAAGTGAGGCAGGAAGGAAAAGTGGGGACGTACTAACCGAGCCTGCGCTACGGTATCATTGCACCTTTAAGGACTGGAGACTTGGTGTTAGCTCGGCCTCCTTCCCAGCCCACCTCTGAACTCTGATTGACAGGGCGCCGGGCGAGGAGGAGCCGAAGGAGGCCGAGGAGGAGGCGCAGGGAGGAAAGTAGAGGGAGGAGGGGCCTGTCTTTTCTCCAATGACCAATCAGGGGAGGGGGCGGGGCTACGAGTGCCCTCCTCTCTCCTTCCCTCCCCCGCCTCCTGGCTTCCCCGCCTCCCTCCTCCCCCCTTTCCTCTGCCCCCTCCTCTCTCCTCCTCGTCCTCCTCCTCCTTCTCCTCCTCCTCCTCCTCTCAGGCTGTGGTTTTTCTGTATATGTTTCTGGAGTCCTGAGCCTGAGCTAAACAAAAGCAGGAGGCTGACGGGGCTGCTGGAGTTTGCAGAGACACGGAGGAGGAGAGAGCCTGTGCTCTGCCTTGCCGCCGTGGCTGGGGGAGATCTGGCTTTTGCAACAGCCCACCCCCTTTGAGATCACTCTGGCCCGGAGTGGGGGTGGGGGGTAGCGGGGGGTGGGGGGGGGAAAGTTTGCATTGCAATCCCCCTGCCTTCCTCTCCTTTCTCCCGGCCAATGCATATTTGCAAAAGGATTAAGCCACAGATTTAAGCGCCGGGAGCCCATTTCTGCCTTGCAAAGGAGACGGACTGAAAAACCAAAAGCCAGCTCTGATTTCTTTTCGTCAAGTGGGAAGGTGGTTTATTTTTCTTGCTTTTTTGGAGTCAACACCCTTCCCCACCAGTCCTTATCCCCACCCTCACCCCGCAACCCCTTCACGCCCCCCTCCCCCTCCCCACTCCCCATCCTCCCACCATCCTCTAAAGAGGCAAAGGGATTTTTTTTTTTTTTCTTTTGGTCTTCTTTTTTCCCCCTTCTCTGTTTATCCTGAAAAGGATTTGAAGACAGCTTGAAGGATAAAAAGCCTTGGTGCTTCCCAGGAGCCGAGCCGAGGAGCAGAAGAGGAAGAGCCGGGGGCTGCCGTTGCCTTTGGAGATGGACGAGCAGCCCAGGCTGATGCATTCCCATGCTGGGGTCGGGATGGCCGGACACCCCGGCCTGTCCCAGCACTTGCAGGATGGGGCCGGAGGGACCGAGGGGGAGGGCGGGAGGAAGCAGGACATTGGAGACATTTTACAGCAAATTATGACCATCACAGACCAGAGTTTGGATGAGGCGCAGGCCAGGTGAGATGGAGGCTTTTCTTTTCCTTTCTTGGGGTTTTTTGTTTTTCTCCCTCTCGCTGGGGGAAACAATGGGAACCGAATCACCACAGCGCTTTCTTTTTAAATGTTATTCCTTGGCCCATTTTGACGAGCAACTATATGGCGGAGGAGTAAAATTTGAAGGAGCGTTGTTATCGAAAGTGCAATCTCCCATGCGGTGATGTGGCTGTCTGTATGTATATTTTCATATATTGTGTGTGTGTGAATATAGAGATCTTCATATATATGCATACAAACACTCAGGCAAGCCGAAAATACTGCCAACTGATCCAAAAGCGGCCCTCGGCACTTTTTACTGCTTTAAAAAAGTATCAGAGAGAGCAGAATTGTCAAGTTTTGAACAGCATTGCATGTCTTCTTGTTGAGGGACTCCGTAACATTACAAAATAAAATGTCCCATGAACACTTTATTTGCAAATATAGTTGACTCCTTAAGTAAATCAGAGGCTTTGAATTTTCTATGTGGACGTACTCCTCTAAAATTAATTTTTATCTTTCCCCCTTTCCATATTAAAAAAAAAAAAAAGCAGAGTAATTCTTTGTCAGTAGTTGTCAGCCATCCAGAAAATATTTTGCATTCATTTAATTGTTTCAAAAAGACTGATGTAAAGAAAGAAGAGATACTGTTGCTTTTAAACATGTTTGTTCGGTTTTAGAGACTCGGATATGTAGTGTAACTTTATTGTCTCTTATTTTGAGTAGGTTACTACCCTTCTGTGGTACAGAATGTATGGTTCTTTAAAAAGGGGTGGGGGGAGAAAATCAAGCATGCTCTTTTCCCCATGCTTCTTCAGGAGCACTTAGATGCTAGTAAAATAGAAATGAAGGCAAATGTGTATTTTATATATTTCCATCCTATAGGACACGAAGATCTTCATTAAGGAAGCATTATAAAGAAGCTGTGTAGCTTCTCAGTTAATCCACTGCCAAGTATATAGTTCTCCACTCTAGGATTTTACAGTAAATTCTCTTTAAAAAAACAAAACATAAACTAAATGGTAACCCACCAACTGCTTGCCCAAGGCCGATCTTGAAAAGAAGATTTTAAGACACTCTAATGGCCACATATGTCTTTCCAGTTACCCAGCTTTATTAAATCTCAGAAGTAGCTGGTTTTTTAAGTCATATGTACACAGTTTCTCTACCTCACAAGACTTAGTTCTATGGAGAAGACATTATTATATGTATTTTTGTTTAAGGGAAATGGGAATTTGAATTGAGAAAATGAGAAGAAGCAATTTCAAGGATGATATGAATTACACTCTTATTTTACCTGTAAGCACATGCAACATGTAAACTCAAAAGTCCTGAGGTTTATGGGTGCTTGAAAACTTGGAAAGGTTCAGAGACTGGAACTATGCTATTTTTTTTTTTTTTTTGATAGAGGAAGGTTTTTAAAAATTATTTGGTGCCCTTTTTGGATTTTATTATCCGGAGAAAAGCTAATAGGTAGGGTCAATGGAAGATTTCCCACTGGCAATCTCTTTTTGAATTGGAACAGATTTCTCCATTACATTGTTCCAGAAAAATAAACTCAGACATACCAATAAACGCCTCTAATAACAAGTTTGTGCAGCCGAAGGGGCCGGTAGCACTGAGAACCACCACTTTTCTGATGTTTAGTCCCGCTCCTTTTTGTACAACTGAGGACAGCCGTGACTTGGCGGGTTCAACCCTTTTAATGGCCTAAATGTTAAGAGAATCAAACACAATTTTGGGATAGGGAGATTTTCTGTTCTCTATAACCCAACCCCATGGACGTGCTTGGCAATACAATATTTCTGCAAATATTGTAAAAGCTGCATAGAATTTTTTGTAGTTGTTATTTGTTTTGCATTTGGGCCTTTATATAAGAATACAATTAATGAAAACTCCTATAAGAGGCCCAGAAAGAAGTCTTTGATACCAGAAAGTCTTCTTCACCATTTTTCTCACCCCACACCAGAACTAAATCACCACTAAGCTTTTCTTTTTAGTTAAACAATGTAACTCATCAAATACTTTAACTGGGTTTTCCTTTCCTTAGTAATATCTTCATAATGTACGTTTATTATTTATATAGTGAACCCTTCGTATTTTAGACACAATGTTTATGTTTATTTTGATACTCTTGAATTTTGAGATTATGACTCTTCTACTGTAGAGTAGATAGAGCGTGCTTCTGGCTTCCGTTCCTCAGGATGTGTATCTATTTTTTAACTTTGAAAGGAATTTAAAAAGAACTGCATGTGTCTTGAGTGCCAGAGGTTTCCATTTATCTTTATACATTCATTTTAGTTAGTCAGCATGATTCCCTTAACTAATAGCTGATATGATCAGTATTTTGTTTCCAAAACAATATCCTTCTGCTAAGTGCTTCCAGAGTAAAATCAAGGGAAAGGTATTGTTTTGGTCCTTAAGTGCATGCTGAATACAGACACACAGAAGAACCAGGTAAATCACTAATCTAAAAGGCAGAATTGTATTTATTTTTTTCCCCCAATGGGTGCAAGGTCCTAATTGTAAATAATTGAATTTCAACACCTGCAAATAAGCAGTGTGTGCACAAGCGACATAATGTGAACACAGAGAAATGAATCTATTCCCCATATGGGTATGTTTGCCCCCTGGCAATGCATTTCCATACTCTTTAACTTGGGGACTGAAATTTTATAAATTGACAGTTCTGCTCAGAAGACCTTTCAAGCATCTTGTGTTTATGAGAATACAGGGGCATCTGCGGAATGAATTCAAACACATGGATGAATTAAATTTGAAAACACACACACACACACACACACACACGGACTGAGAAGCAGACAGCTCCTAGGCTATGGTGGTTGCGTAGATTATACAAAACTGTTAACCCATGCATTTGACTCTGCCGTGTTTTCATTGCCCTGGATAGGATTATTGGTTTAAGACTTCCACTTGGATTAAACTACTCATAAAAAACAAAACAAAACAAAACAGAAAACCCCAAACTCTTCCTAAATGAGCATAATTGAGGTTAGTTCTGTTCTGTAGTTAAATCCCTGCTCTCTCCCTGCTAATTAACATTATTTCTTTTTCTATGGCGGGACTCTTTATATTAAGTCATAAAGCAATTGAAGCATGCCACAGAGTTATGCTTGGTCTATAATTTTGGCTAAATGCTCGATTTTTTCCCCCTGTGCATTATCAGCAGCTTGATCCCAGGAGTCCACCTAAGCTATTCTGTTGTTGTTTCTTTCTTGCAGAAAACATGCTTTAAACTGCCACAGAATGAAGCCTGCCTTGTTTAATGTCTTGTGTGAAATCAAAGAGAAAACAGGTAGGAATGAGATTCCAACATTTAAGCATTTTCTTTGGCCAATTGACCACTTTAAACCAGCAATCAGGAACCCATTATTTAAATATTAAAATTTCAGAATAGAAGTACTTTCAAGATTGATCGCATATTCCAATAGGAAGTCCTAGTAGCCTTGCTTCCTGGAACAGAAAGCACCAAGTTTCTTTGACAGTTATTACCAGACATTAGCGGTTTGCTTGCCTTAACTCTATTCCTGGCCTCTTTGAAATTGAAGCTAAAACAGAGGTTCTGAAGGGAAATTTATAGAATGATGTGCCTGTGGGGGAAAAATATGAAAGTAGAAGTCCACTTCTTAAAAGAATATATTTTGGCCCATTTTTAAGACAGTGTTTTTGGAGTTGGGTTGGGGGTGCTAAAGTGTTTAAAGTTTCCTCTTCTTTTTTTCTTGTAATTACACGAAGCAGCAAACTAGAGTTCTTTTCAGAGTGTTGTCAGATACCTTTGTAGAACGCGTCACACAACATCAGGTTATCGGTATTTGAGTGCCCTGTGATTTTATAGCTGGGAGAATTGCTGGGTTTAGGAGAACAGAATGTGACGAGCTCACTCATTCTGTTGTTTTTTTACTTTCTAGACCTCATATCATGAACTAACACACTTATAACACATCCCAGGAGGGCATTTAAATTTTAAAGCAACAATTAAAAAATAGCAGTCATCAATCAGAGGTGTTCTTAAACAACAGATGCTCTGGGAAGGACACTTAGCAACATCCTCTTGTTTGTTTATTTTAATCCTTAATTTTCCAAAGTGAGTGCGTCTGTCCCTTGTAAAAAGAAAGAGTTGAGAAGGCAATCTGAAGCCAGGGCGTAAAGATGAGGAATGAGGGGTGGTTATATAAAGCGGGAGCTTCTGCTGGCCTCTGACTTGGTCGCTCGCTGCGGAGCAGCGCAGAGTACCTGCCATCCTATTTATTTATTTATTTTTTACAACAAGGAGTGTAACAGTCAATAATTCATATCTAAACCATATAAGCAAGGGCATGACATGAATGAAAGTGACAATAAATATGATTGCATGCCCAGTTGATATACATTGATAGTTACACATAAAAAAAGGAAGGAGGGGCTCTGAGGGCATGCAGGGTGGCTTTCTTTTTGAGGGCTCTCTGTGTTTCTATTTTAAAAAATAAATAGTTTCAAGATGTGACCATTGATCGAATATGTAATTACTCGGGTCTTGAAATGTATGGAAAATTAGTAAGCAGCTCCTTTGTTGAATGTTATTTGTGTTGTGCGTGACATCCCAGACAAAGCACCTGAGCAGTGATGTTCAGATCTTTTAAGTCTTCCAGGTTTCCTTGCCAAAGCCTAACCTTAATGCAAAGCTGGGAATTGCATTATTGTAGCTGTGATATACCTTTTAAGAAATGTATGGGCTGTGCATTCAAATATCAAAGGGGCTTTCTCACTTTGTCACACTTTTTAGTTTTTTTTCTCTGTTAGCCTGGAGCAGGAAACCTGAGTGCGTATATATCTTTATCTTTTGTTTTTTTCTTCCTTCTCAGTTTCTTATTTCTCTGATTCTTATTTACATGGAATATTTGGTTTGTTGAAATTTGTTGCTACTTGGGTATGCATTTCTGCTGATCTTGCTTCATAAAATACACAATCAAGCTATAAAGGCATATTTGATAATTCAGTCTAGAGAGACTCTGTTTTTAAGACGCCCTCAGATTTTCATTGAAAGGAAGTCTGTCAAGGCATTTAAATGTATATTGTGGTCAAAGTGTTTAATTCTAGTCTTCTAATTAAAATCTACTGCTAAGGCAGTAGATCAAGGTGGATGGATGTGACTATAGATCTGGTTCTGGTGTGGATTCAAGAGTTTGCTCCTCACATGAGTATTGCCTAAACTATGGTGATAAGAAGCAGTTGTGTCGGTCAGAATCATGCTCTAAAGGTGTAATTTATTGTTGGATTATATATTCTGTTTTAAATTTTTCTGTTACTGAGTTACATTAATGTTTGGAGCTTTTTAAAAATCTGAATTAAGGTTTTGTATGCTGTCTTTCAAATAATATATTTTTAAAAATAGTTTAGTGAATACTGTAAATTGAAAATAATAAGGATAACTGACCCTGTGTTAAGAGGGAAACACACACACATATACAAGTTTTGGTTTAAGAGGGCACCCATGGGTGAAAGCACACACACAAAAAAATAGTAAAATAAAAAGAGAAAAAAAGAAAGGCCTTTCTCCTATTCCTCAATTTGTGTATCAGAAGGATTAAGGAGAAGGAAGAAACCTCTCCTGGAATGTTGAGTGTTCCGTGTTGTAGGTAGGAGACAACTGCGGTGTGCTGAAAAGAACTCTTTGATTGTAAAGCACGGTTACTTACTCAAGATCGACCTCACCCTCATTCTGAGAGTTGGCAAATCTTCCATATGGTTGGTGTGTCCGCAACACAGTGCGTCTGTAAAGTTGTAGGAGCTCTTGTTTCCCGCCCCCCCGCTTCTTGATACAGAGCTAGTGACAAGATTGTTTGGGTGATCAGTTCATGTGCATTCTTTCATTGTTTTGGGAGTTTCCCTATTGTTACTTTCAAGTCTTTATGCTGAATGAGTATTTTTGAGCTTGCTTCACAAGTATTGTAGAGGTTATTTGATTTAGGGTGGGCTCTGTTTGTTTGTACTCTCCCAAGAGCACGCTACGGGGGCTTACCTAGGTCTTTACAAGGAAGTCAGGACCCTGAGAGGAGCGTGGGGCTTGCATTCCTTGGCAGATTTTGCTTTTTTAATTTTTGTCAAAGACTTTCATTGGAAAACTCAGAAATTTGGAGGGAAACTTGCTTAAGATTGTCTTACCAACCTTTTGGAACTTTAAAGAAACAGACGCGCATAACACCTAAAGTAGGCAGCACCGTTTATATTACAGTTGATTGATAGGTATTTAGTCAGAAATTACTGTGGGGATATTCAGGAGGAAAAAAAAAAAAGAACCCAAGTGTCTTCTTGTTGAGAAATGTCGGTAAGTTTTTATTTTGATACCTTTTTGCTTTTTTAAATAAAAATGCCAAGAACAAGGAATGCCTGAACGATTCTCAGGCAGCAAATCTCAGTAAGAAAACTCTGCAAGACCTCTGGCAAGTATGTTTCAGAGGCGGCTTTTATTTGCTTGTTCCTTCTGGGAGCATAGAGATTTCATAGAGTTTTGGACCTTTTAATACCTCATTTTCTTTCATTTTTTCATTCCTTGTCTGCTGACATATTAGCAATAGACTGGGTTTTGCATATGTGTAGAGGTGGTGGTAGTGGGGTTGATGGAATGGAGAGAAGGAGAAAAAAAAAATTAAAACATACTGAATTTCTTAAAAGGACCTTAACTATATTTTTAAACATTTCTTGATTTTAAAACAATTTCTGTGTCAAAAATCATGCTGGTTTAAAAATGAGGAAAAAACACGAAATATTGGTTGCCATTTACTAAGGAGACTGTTTATAGATAGTAATGAATAGCTGTAATTGTTGTGAATAGTTTTTAATTTTAGAACAGAATAGCTATATATGGCAGTTTTCAGCAAATTTTCCTCTGAGCATCATCTGCTCTGAAGTTAAATCAAATCACTGAAGGATGTTAAAAAATTACTTTTTGCTTACTTAATGCCCTTTTGTTCTCTCTCTCCTTCCTTTATTCTCTCTGTTCAATTAACACTCCCATCACAGGCTCTAGTTTTTTTTTTTTTCTTTAACTCTACTACTGTATTTCAGTTTTTTTCCACCCTCTCTTATTAATTCTCACCTGCCACTTCTTTTTAGTATAGCAATTACATTATGAGATTTCTGCTTCTCATCTTTTTATAGCTTTAGAGAATAATTTGTGTGTGTGTGCACGCACGTGTATACATGTGTATGTGTGTGTGTTGGTATATGTAGGTGGAGGGGACACCGTGGAAGGAAGTTTATATTTTAGGAAAATAATTCCGAAAAGATTAGGCCTTGAGCAGAGAACAGGAGTGAAATAACTTCAGACAATTTAGAGATGCCTCTGATCAGATTCTTTTGGGGGCTGACATGACAGGAGTGACTTTTCATAAATGTTCGTCTCTAGAAGGAAAAAGCAAAAAAAACTTTTTCTTGCTGATGACAGAATTTAATTTTTTTTTTTTTTTTTTTTTTGAGGAAGGGGCAGAGAGAGAGAAAGGGAGCAAACGACGGGGAGTTGATGCGGTTTTACTTGATCCACTCTTTCAGGCACAGTGTGTTAGCAGAAGGCAGGTGGTTAGACCCTATATATTTATTCTGATCTGGATACGAGCAATACACCTACAATAATAAGACTCCGTGGAAGACACAGTATCAGCTTCTAATGAGAAGCATCCCTTCTCTCCAGTCGTTTCGTGTCATCCCCTTTTAGAAGCCGATTTGGACCCATTCTGGCAGCTGAGAAGTGGGGAAAAGGGTGCAGTGAGCAGCCTGGGTCAGACCTACCTGAGTGAGGTCTTCGGAAATTTGGTGTCATGTTTTCTAGCAACTGGATGTCTATGAGGACTGGGACTGAGGAGAATTTAAGTGAAACTGAGAAAGCTCGAAGAAGGTTCATGAGTCGGGGAAAAGCACGGGGGAGACCTGTGGTCTAGGCCTTGTGGGCTGTCGGGAGCTGGGAGCAGTAAGGGTGCTGGGTCCCAGGCGGGTGG
The DNA here is from genome assembly GCF_019923935.1 of Bubalus bubalis. Classification (NCBI taxonomy): domain Eukaryota; kingdom Metazoa; phylum Chordata; class Mammalia; order Artiodactyla; family Bovidae; genus Bubalus; species Bubalus bubalis. The sequence continues at coordinate 4,507,590 of NC_059162.1, read as the reverse complement.
CGGGCTGCACTCGGGGTGGGGAGGTGGCAAGGTCTGGCTGCCTGCGGGGGTCCGGCCCCTTCTACGTGCCTTTGCTTCTCTGTTCTGCTGACGTTCATATGCTTTTGGTTATTGTTGGCAAAATTAAAAAATTTACCCCCAAACAAGCAAACAAACCAAAACTCAGATATTAAACATATTTAAATAGGCAAGCATTTTAATTTTTTCATTTAAAGCATAACCCTGGCTTCTCTTGAGACATAGTTTTACATGCATGCCTTAGGAAAACTTAGGCTGCACTTTGGTTTCCAACTTCTGTTAGATGAATGCTGTTATGATTGGAACTTGGTGTGGTGATTCTAAATATACTTTTTACCTTTACTTTTTATTTAAAAAGTCACCCAAAATGCCACATGATTGAAGCAGTGTCCTAGGTACAGCTCCCAAAGACAGCTCTTACTCATTTTGCTATGCTCCTGGAAGCACCCTGTCCTTTGCATGGACATTTTAGCCTGGGTTGCTGCTAAGCTGCTAAGTCACTTCAGTCGTTTCTGACTCTGTGTGACCCCATAGACGGCAGCCCACCAGGCTCCCCCGTCCCTGGGATTCTCCAGGCAAGAACACTGGGTATAATAATTCTAGCTTCACTCTTGCACCCTACCTGAAATGGTGTGGTAAGGTTTAAGGAATGTAGTAATTGATTAATAAAATAAGCAGAGGATTAATGAGTTATTTGTAAAGTACTTTGAGCTCCCTGGGTGATACAGATAAGAGATACTGTATTTTCTATAGTAAATTATCTAAAGACTTGTATTCTATTCCATTTTGTAGGTTGCCAATGTGTTAACTCTTCCTTTGAATATATAATTGAGTTGGTGAGGTAGTCATTATGTCCCATCAGGAGAAGTCTCTGGTTGAATCTTTTGTCTCATCTTCATCTTAGCGATAACACTTCTCAGAATTTGGCAGAGTGATTTCCAGAATTAAAAAAAAAGAAGTGTGAGTGTAAACTGACATGGGATTATAAAACCTATCTTCCTTCATGGCAGAATAAGGTCAGTGGTGACTTCGTGGAAGGTCTTCTTACTTCTGACAGCTCTCTTTGAGGCTGTCAATAATTGGTGGAAATCAAGATTGCAGTGGGTGGGAAAATTCATCCATTTTGGTTTAGGTCATGGTATAGTTTAGGTCAACTATCTCTCTCATTGATACTCTGCCATTAAGTAGAAACTGGGGTGGGTCCCTCATACCTGTACTAGTTCTGGACATACCACTAAGTAGTTATAAGATGACAAGTAGGTAGCTTAAATACGTTCAGGAGAAGCTATAATAGTGGTTAAGGATTTGGTCTCTGAAGCCTGACAGCTTGGGTCTGTATCCCAGATCGCCAACTTTTTCAGTTCTGTGACCTAGTTAAGTTTATGGAACTTCTCTGTGCCTCATTTTTTTTCACTTAGAAAATAAAGATAAAAATGGTACCTATTTTGGAGGGTTATTGTGAGGATTAAATGAAGTAGTACATGTAAATTACAGTGCCTGGCATAGAGTAAACAGTCCATAACTGTTAGCTTTTATTATTTCTGGCCCTGTTTTCGTACATGAAAAAGAGAGGCTTGTACCAGATGGTCCCTAAAGACCAAGCCAATTCCAAGACTCTATAATTCTGTGCTGAAAAAAGAAAAATAGTGCTGAATTTAAGATTTGTTTTCTTATGTTTCTCTTGCCATTCTCTTAAAGTGAGAATGAGTTGTATCTGGCCAAAAGGCTGGGCAAGGTTGGGAGAAGAGGGGAAAAAAAGAATGGATAAGAGCAAAAATGAAGGTTTTCAATTATGTACAAACTGGACAACAAGCACCTGAAAAGTTACAATGGCATTTTTAGTGATGACATTTTCTTAGCATTAGCAGCTGGAGATATTGTGTAATCATAGTTAAAAATATTTTCCCTCTGAAAACACATAGGCCCATCCATTCAATTCACTAAGTTTCAGAGGAGGAAGAGTAACATAAAGTGAGTTTAGGGCAACCTGACCTCTACCTGTCTTCCTCATCAGTTCCTACTTGAGGGAAAAATGATATTTTTGTTATAACAACAACCTTGGTACTAGTAGGTTTATTTTTTTATAGCTTTCTTGGGATATATTTCATATACCATGAAATTCACCCATTTAAATTATACAGTTCAGTGGTTCTGGTCTATTCACAAAATTGTGCAACCATCACCACCACCTAAATTTAGAATATTTTTATCACCCCCTACAAAAAAAAAAAACAAACCTGTACTCATTACCAGTCAGTTCATATTCCTCCTCTTGCCTAGCCCCTGCTAATCACTAATCTCTGTCTGTATGGATTTAGCCATTGTGGACATTTCACATAAATGGAATCATATAATATATGGTTTATTACTAGCTTTTTTGTCTTAGCGTGGTGTTTTTAAGGGTCACTGTGCTGTAGCATGTACTGATACTTCATTCCTTTTTATAGCCAAATAATATTCTATTGTATGGATATACCACATTTTATTTATCCATTTATCAGTTGATGGACATTCAGGTTGTTCACACATGTTGTTGCTGCTCGGAACATTTGAACAAAGTTTTATGTGGCCATATTTTTATTTCTCTGGGTATTTACCTAGGAGTTGAATGTTGGATCATATGGTAACTCTGTGCTTAGCATTTTGAGGAATTGCTAAACTTTTCCAGAATAACTGTAGTAGATGTATTCTTAAGTTTTATTGTAAATGACATTAAATTTGGTCTTCATCACTTTTAGCATTCCATTTTTTTCAGTCTTTTTCTTCAGTCACTGATCTTCCTTTTTCTCTGTGCATCAAGGTTTACTGTATTTTTTTTATCTTCTTGGATCAATACCTACTCTAATAAAAAGTATTTTGATAGTTGGTTGACTTGAAGTGAACATGATCAAGATTTATATGAAACCTCTCTCAGAACTATCTGCATTTTAGAGAGAAAAAGAAGTGAAGTCAAAGGAATGAATCTCTATGGCTGAAATCTCAGGTGTCAGGTTCCTGGAGAAGAAGACCTTTGCCAAGAAGACCAGACAGTGTTCTGAAGAGCAGTCTAGTATGACAGAGAGAGCAGGGTGTCTGAGTGAAACCAGTCTGGATTCAGATCCTCACTTGTGTGTAACATTGGAAAGTTGATTTATAGCACTTCAGTATCCTTAGCTATACAGTAAAGACAATGCAATATAGGCTTGCTTGAGGGACTAAACAGGACAAGAATATAAACCACACAGTTGCATGAGTGTGCTAAATAAATAGCAACTACTGTTTTCTTTTCAAAACCACACGACTGACTGTCGACCTCTGGTCTCATTAGTTTGACACTGTCTATTCAGCTTGGGTTTTCTACCAGCTCTGGCCACAAGGTTTTGAGACTCCCTGAGATACTTCCTGACAGTGCTTTTAAAGGCTTTAAAAGATTTTCTGTATGAAAGGGGGGAACCCCCAAAACTCAGCAGAAGGTATCCCAACACTCTTGTACTTCCTTCCCTCAATCCTAGAGTTATAGCGAGAGAAGAATCCCATTGAATAGTGCTATGCAGTGAACCCATATTTCATTCCAAATTTAATGTTTTAAATTTTGTAGTAGTCCACTGGAAAAAAAAAGTGAAAAGAAACAGGTGAAATTAATTGTAAGAATACATTTTATTTAAATCCAAATATATCTAAATTATTTCAACATGTGGTCAATATAAAATTATTAATGAAATATTTCCACTTTTTGTATTAAGGCTTTCAAATCTATTGTATATTTTACATTTGTAGCACATCTTCCATTTGGACTAGCCCAAATGGGCAACTCCAAGTGCCTAAGAGGCTCATGGGACCAGTGTCCTCCATATTGGACAGCATGGCTGTCCATGCTGCCATGGAAGACTAAGGAAGACTCCTGGTTGTTCCCTACTCACACTTGATCTGGTGGTTCTGCACCAATTGAAATTGGTTCTTGATGGATAGCCATGTTGTGGAAAAAAAAAGAAAAAAAAAAAAAACACACAAAAAAACCATATCTAAGGCATCTCTTTCCAGCAGGGAATATCCCACTCCTGGGAGCCAGGATGAGGTAGTTCCCCTGTAACTCCTTCTGTTTTTCTTTCCTTGACTCCCTGTTTTACGGTTTGATTCCTTATCCTTAACAGAATTTGAAATGTTCCCTAAAATAAAATAGGTGGTGGAAACAATCACCTTTTTTTTTTTTTTTTTGTACAGCTAGAATACAGTGGAACAAGTACAGAGAATTCTATGTGGAGACAAAAAAAAAGTTTGCTGGACCTTGAGTCAAGAGTTCTAAGACCTAACACTGCCTGCCTCCAAGTTACTATGTTATTTTGAGAATGCCATTTATCCTCATGGTCTCATATTTCTACATCCATGGAATGGGCCACTCCAGTGAGCCACTAATCTGAGCCCACCTTTCACAGATCATGAGCTCTAACATGGTCCCCGTCAGGGCCTGGATACATAGCATTTATGAAAAGAAATTCTTCTTTCATTGTTATGGCACTTCTAATTTATCCTCTGACTCCTTGTATCTTTTCTAGACAGTCATGTAAAACTGGTTATGGTGGTGTTAAAGCAACTTCCATCAATCAAATTGAGTTGGAAAGGCAAGCTGGGAGGAAAAAAAAAAAGTAGTGATTTCCCCCCCCCCCACCACCTAATTGAAGCATTCAGTATCACATTTTACAAAGCCAGCTGGAGGCCAGTCCCAGTTTAATCCACCTTGTTGACTCCATGACTAAATGCAAATTATGTTTCTTTTGCATCCTATCTGTTTGTAGCTATTGGATTCTAGACTGAAAATTGCTTTTGGAAAATACAAAGATTTACGGTTGTGGACTTGGAAGTGCGGTATACCTTTGCCAAGTTCATATGGTGCGGCCCAGGAAGTCAGCAAATTTAGGTTTGATTTTCACCTTAGAATTGTGAACAGTTGCTTGTTCAGTGTGCCTCAGCTGAAATACTAAAACGATGTCTGTTTCCCACCTATCTGTCAGTGGGGCTTCTGGAAACTTAAAGTGAAGATATTTAGAAAGATGTTTGACTTTCCTTGAGAAAGTGTCAGTGTGAGAAAAGTTCTCTATTTGTCCTGCTTTGAGACAAGTTTGAATCTGCCAGGAGGTCAAAGGAATAAATTTACCTAGTGGCCCGTGCTGGTAGGGCCGCCAGTCATTTTTCTGAGGGTTTTAGGTGATTTGAGCTCCCAGTCTTGTCACTGTAAGAGAATCCTCCTTATAGTTACCATTGTTAATAGAACTGAAAGTTTGCATTTATCTTTTGTTCCTAACAAAGAAAGCCTCTCAGAGACCCTGATGATGAGCCCAGCCTACATCCATTCTGAAAGGCTCTCTGTGGATATGAGGGTATAGACGTTAATTCCTCACTGCAGAGGTGCTAGGGCCGAGCACCCTGCTTACATTAACAAACATTTAAAAACAAAGCCGGGGCGATACAAGCACAGCTTTCCTCTGTGTGGTCTCCTTACCAGGGTGACTGTAACCCCTAACCCCTTGCGAGGGAGATGCGAGGTTGGGTGTGGGTAGGTGGTGATGCCCCCGGCAGCACGGAGTATAAAGGCCAGAGGAGAAGTAACCAGATCCTGTGAGGAATAAATTAAAGCCACTTCCTCCTGAGGCCAATCAATGGGGAAGGAAAACAACAAAAACCTTAGAGATGAGAGAGCCTGTTGCTTAGATAAGGTGGAAAAGAGAAATCGGAGTTTCCGAAAAGGAGTTTAAAGGGACGCATTACAAATAAAACTTTGGGAACTTAAGAAAATGCTAAGAAACCATTGAGGAGCAGGACAGTGAGCCACATGGCCTTGTGCTGAGAGGCCCCTTCAGACAGGATCGCAATGCCTCTCGCTGGGCCTGGTTAGACGGGCGCCTAGGTCTTGCTGCAGCATCCCGCTTAGCTAGGCTTTCAGAGGAGGGGGCTCTGCGGGGGCCGTGACGCCTCCTAGAAAACTGGTGATCTCGCCGCGGGTCTGATAGGGATGCTAGGGAGTGCCCGCCGGCTCCGGTCCCCTGCCGCCCGGAGGCCTCCAATGAGCCCCGCGGGGCTGCTCTCACTGGCCAGGAGCCGCCGCCCCGCGCAGAAGCGGCCTGGAGCCCCCGAGCCCGGCGCCGGCCGCTCTCTAGCGGCCAAGGAAGCCGAGCATTCCCGGAGCGGAGCTTGGTTGTGTATTCACGGATTTCCCCTCTTTGGCACCCCAGGCTCCCTCTCTTCCCAGCCACCTCCTTTCCGGGCTGCCCTCATCATCTCTCTAATCCCCGAGAGGGTGACAGGAGAGGACCCACTCCTATCCTATCATAGGGAGAAAGCCATCCTTCCTTTATTAAATACCCCCCAGGCCGGGCTTGGACCCACCTTGCCACAGCAATCAGAGCCTCTGGTGAGGAGCAAGGGTGTGGAGGTCTGTCACCAGGGAGCCGGGCGTGGGGGCTGTGCTGCATTTTTCGTATGCACAGTGGCCGAGCAGTACAGATACTGTCGGTGGTGGTTTTGCATACAGAAGTGAAATTCAGAAGGCAGCGTGCAAGCACGTGGGTGAGTGTATGCGGGTGCCAGCGCTCACACGCACACATCTTAATTTGCAGCTCCTGCTTAGTTGCCTCGGTGTTGTTTCCTCTCTATTCGGTAAATAATCTAGTTGATGCTTTATGGTATTGAAATGAATCGAGTAACATAATCAGAAGTTCCTGCAGAATCCCTCGCATCTTCTCTCTCTCAGCTCTTACAGGGAGCATCTTCCCCTGGGGAGATTTTTAACCCAAAGAACCTTGATGTAATTTCAACAGCATCGGTATTTGTTTTCGTTAAGCTTGGTCTTTCTTTAACACTTGAAGAAGGTTGGAGGACTTCCTACAGACCTAGTTGCTGATATGGCGGCTTGGCTTGTCCTGTCTCAGAGGAAGGCCTAAAGGGGCCTCAAGCTGCTTTCTTTTTGCAAGTCTTCTGAAAGTAAAGAATTAATTTTGGTGGTTTGCCCCCGCCTCTAGCCCATACACACAGTTGCCTCCCCTCCCCCACCTAGCCTGCTGGAGCCAAGGCAGGAAGGGGCTGTCGTCTTGCTCAGGCCTAAGCCATATTACTTTATTTTTCTTTGTAGAAAGTTACACTACAAAAGATGTTCTTCATGTGTGATTATTATTCTTAAATGGATTCTTGTGCTTTCCTATCATTGCTCTGTTACAGCCTCCCGGGGCACCCGTCAGGTCCTCTAATTAGACCCTCCAGAAACTTTCTATTGAGTGAATGTGGGAGAGTGAGAAGTCAGAAAGGTTGAATTCCTTCATTACTTTGAAAATCTTTGAATTAATTCTCTCTATAAATTTCTACTAGCCCAGTCTCGGATCCACCAGCTGAAGAATGAGGCCCATTATTAATTTCACAGTATAAGTTTCTCATCCCTGTAACTCTGGGGGAGAAGATGGAAGCGTTATTATATAGGTTGAGAGTTCACATGTTCTTTCTGACTGTTATAGATAGAGCTAAAATATAAGAGTAGCAATACTAATACCAGTGATGAGGATAATAAAGAATGAAAATAATTACCTTCTCTCTGTTGCTAATTTGGACACTGCCCCCTCCTACTCATTTACCATACTGTCTCTTCCCTTTTCAGACATTTCAGGCTGGAATATCTTGGTAACTACAACTTTCAGTTAACTTTGTAGAGGTTTACACAAAGGAGAAAATCTCCCCAGTGTCTTCCATTTGGACTTAAGTATGCAAAGATTGGTTGTCTTGCCAATATCCCACAAGAATATATCTTCTTCTCACTTACGTTGGCTAATGTCACCTCCTGAATGTTGGCCTTCATAAGTGAAGAGTCATGGACGCTTGATTGCTTTGAAGTAAGTTTGACCACATATATTTTTTAAAATATTTATTTATTTGGCTGCACCAGGTCTTCATTGAGGCATGCAGGATCTTCAGTTGTGGTATATGAACTCTCACTGTGGCATGTGGGATCCAGTTCCCTGACCAGAGATAGAACCTGCAACCCCTGTGTTGGGAGCATAGAGTCTTAGCCACTGGACTGCCAGGGAAGTCCTTGATCACATATTTTTGAACACAGACATTTCTGGAGATATTGGGCCAAACTCTTACCTCCCACAGGTTGAAAAGTAAAAAAGTTAAAAATAAATTCCTGCCCTGCTTGGGTTTAATTTTCCAACACCAGTTAGACATTTCATTTTAGACCTCCTGTAGGACATGATGAAATTACAGAGTTTGCATTCTATTTTGGCCCATTTGTTGCTGTAGCAAATATTTATGAAACTTCTCTGTTTGAGGCATGAAAGACACGGAGAAACGCAAATGTGCCAGCGATGGCCCTTACCCTCAGGGAACCTACAGCCCAATGTAGGCCCGGAATCATGGTCATGATCTTTGTAGCATGGGCAGCAGACTTGCTCCTAAAGGCCCGTTCCCAGGACAGGACTGTGTTCCTTAGGGCCAGGTGTGTGTCTGAGGACGTCATTCCGAACCAAAGGTGTCACAGGCTGATAGGCATAGCAGAGCGCTTTCTTTCATTCAGAGGGTGCAGACTGTTACGTAGGCAGCCCAAGACGTGTTCTGTGTCTGAGTTCTCACATAGCTCACCTTCTTTCCCTGAACACTGTCTCTGCTTCCTTTCCTTTCTGCCTCTTCCTTCCACTCTCTTTTGTTTTTATTCTTTTTAACTCCCCTCCACTGGGGCCTCCCCCAGACCCCCAAATCGCTATTTGCCCAACCTGTGACCTGAGACCACTTGGCATTTCCCCAGGATGGCTGGAATTTACCGCCTGCTGAAGAAGCATCTGTGACATTTGCTCACCTGGGCAGCTTAAGCTACAGGGTCCGCGTGGAGGGACTGCTGAAAGGAAGTGTGAAATTTACCTCTGCGCACCAAGGTTCTCGCCAGCAGGGAGACAAACAAGGATGCTTTCAAGAAGCTGAAATTAATTTTTATCAGGGTATGCGTATATAGTCCTATATATTCATACACACATTTATTATGTATTCAATAAATGCTTGTAGACAATTTGTACATTATCTGTTATTCTCTAGTCATTATTTTAACAAATTAAATTTTCATGGTTAGCTTCATCTTTCACATTCATACCCTCCCTTTGCACAGCTCCCTTCTTTCTTCCTCTCCCTCCCTGCTGGTAGAAGACACCGGCTTAGCTTAGTGCCATCAGCCCTCCTGTCTCCTTAAGGTTTATGAGATTCTGGTGATGGCTTTCTCACTGTGGTGGTCGGCCCAACCAGGCCCAGTTGTTCTGCTGGTAAGGAAATAGCTGCTTGTCTCTTTGGATCAAACTGGTCTAGGAGCTTGTTCAATCCAGTTATTGGGACAGGCCAGCCCTAGAGGCTTCTCTGGCTCTTGGAACACACGGACGCACAGTCTGTCTGTCCTGGCTGTCAGCCGAGGAAGGGAGGCAGGCAGTGTAGATGGTCAAGCTGATACTTTATACTCGTGTTTACCCTGTCCAAGTGATTTGAAGGGGAAGAGTGCTCTGGGCCCCAGGCTGGGGGAAGAGTGCTGGTGGGTCATTTTAGCATGAAGCTGAATGGAAAATGTCAGCGGGAGTGATGCCTCATTTTCCCTTTGGAGCACGGAATTCTGTAATAATAGTTAATGCATGGAACACTTAAAATATGTGGAGCTCCTATTGCCTCAACTTTTAAGGTGAAGAAACTGAAAGAGAGTTTCATAAACTTTCTGAAAGTCACACAGCTCAGGAGAGGATCTGTTGAGACAAGTTTGACTTAGGAAGTTTTACTAAATGTAAATTTTTCTACCATGGTATTCATTCCCATTGAGTGACAGCCCTTCAGCTTGTGATTCTTCCCAGAAAATCCCATGGAATCCTACTCAGTTGTCCAAATAACAAATCATTTGGCTCTGCCTACTCCTGGTCCTGTTTCTCAGGTACATGAACTTCATTATCTCTTGGCTATGGTTGGCTGTAAAGCATAAATAAAAGGAGATAAGTCCAAAATTCTCCTTGGGCCTGTTTCCTGATTTTTGTTAGGCCCCTGCCTTTGTTTTTAGAATCTACCTCCTGACTTCCTTCAGGCAATGAACATGACTTATCTTCATCAGTTCAGTTCAGTCGCTCAGTCGTGTCCGACTCTTTGCGACCCCATGAATCGCAGCACGCCAGGCCTCCCCATCCATCACCAACTCCCCGAGTTCACTCAGACTCATGTCCATCGAGTCGGTGCTGCCATCCAGCCATCTCATCCTCTGTCGTCCCCTTCTCCTCCTGCCCCCAGTCCCTCCCAGCATCAGAGTCTTTTCCAATGAGTCAACTCTTTGCATGAGGTGGCCAAAGTACTGGAGTTTTAGCTTCAGCATCAGTCCTTCCAGTGAACCCAGGACTGATCTACTTTAGGATGGACTGGGTTGGATCTCCTTGCAGTCCAAGGGACTCTCAAGAGTCTTCTCCAACACCACAGTTCAAAAACATCAATTCTTCGGCGCTCAGCCTTCTTCACAGTTCAACTCTCACATCCGTACATGACCACTGGAAAAACCATAGCCTTGACTAGACGGACCTTTGTTGGCAAAGTAATGTCTCTGCTTTTCAATATGCTATCTAGGTTGGTCATAACTTTCCTTCCAGTGAGTAAGCGTCTTTTAATTTCATGGCTGCATTCCCCATCTATTTGCCATGAAGTGATGGGATCAGATGCCATGATCTTCATTTTCTGAATGTTGAGCTTTAAGCCAACTTTTTCACTCTCCTCTTTCACTTTCATCAAGAGGCTTTTTAGTTCCTCTTCACTTTCTGCCGTAATGGTGGTATCATCTGCACATCTGAAGTTATTGATATTTCTCCCGGCAATCTTGATTCCAGCTTGTGCTTCCTCCAGCCCAGCGTTTCTCATAATGTACTCTGCATATAAGTTAAATAAGCAAGGTGACAATATACAGCCTTGATGTACTTCTTTTCCTATTTGGAACCAGTCTGTTCCATGTCCAGTTGTAACTGTTGCTTCTTGACTTGCATATAGGTTTCTTAAGAGGCAGGTCAGGTGGTCTGGTATTCTCATCTCTTCCAGAATTTTCCAGTTTTTTGTGATCCACACAGTCAAAGGCTTTGGCATAGTCAATAAAGCAGAAATAAATGTTTTTCTGGAACTGTCTTGCTTTTTTGATGATCCAGTGGATGTTTGCAATTTGGTCTCTTATGTAGGCTAAAACTTGATTGCCCCTCTGTTTTATATATATATATATATAATTGTAATAGGCTCCTCTTTCTCCTTTGTGCTTGGTCATGTCCAACTCTTTGTGACCCCATGGACTATATAGCCCACCAGGCTTCTCTGTCCATGGGGTTCTCCAGGCAAGAATACTGGAGTGAGTAGCCATTCCCTTCTCCAGGGAATCTTCCTGACCCAGGAATTGAACCTGGGTCTCCTGCATTGCTGGCAGATTCTTTACCGTCTGAGCCACCAGGGAAGCCCAAATTGAGAATCCTTTAGCCAGACTCCCATCCAAGCACTAACTAGTCCTCACCCTGCTTAGCTTCCAAGACTAGATGAGATCAGACACGTTCAGGATGGTATGGCTATACATGTATATGCATAATACATAGCTCACCTTTTCTGGTTCCTTTTCAGAAGCCTGGGACTTGGGAGCTTAAAGCAGGGCACAGTGTCTTGTTGTTGCATGCCCTTCCTGGTCTTGTTGTCCTTCTGTCTCACCTCTGTGTGTGGTCACAGTCTGGCCCAGGGTTCTGCAATAATTCTTTTTTTTTTCTGGCCGCATCATGTAGCATGTGAGATCTCAGTTCCCCGATTGAACCCACACACCCTGCAGTGGAAGCCCTGAGTCTCAACTGCTGGACCTCCAGGGAAGTCCCCTCAGATGGTTCTAAAGGTGTGAATGGAGATTGCTTTGGTGAGACCAGAAAGTCTCACATGCCCAGCTGTGGAGTTGCTCTTGGTTTTGAGGAGTGGGTGTTCTCAGTTTAGAGAAGGGGACAGTGCCTTCCAAGGAGTGGCGCAGCCCAGAGCGCAGCCAGCCTGATGGCAAGGACCTAGGTGGGGAGCAGGTTCTGGGGACGGGCGTGGATGCTGGTGGTTCAGGGCGTTACTTTCACATCGCCCCAGGGGGTAGAAGGGAAAGAAGGATTTCAAGGACTTATATTTAAATGTATGGTTTAGAAAACAGTATAATCCCAGGAAGATCTTAACAAAGAACATTTTATAGAAGCAAATAAATTCACTGTTAATCGTATGGCCCTAGCTCAAAGTCTACGATAACCCCCCACGTTTATATTTTTTTCCTGTTGTTTTCCTTGTGGCTATATGAATTTTCTATTTCTTGGAGATGACTGTATACTCAGGGATGAAATTTTCTTCTGTTTATCAACAGAACCTGTTATATATGTTATTTATTTATTGCTCATTTCATTTCAAAGAGGAATTCAAGTAGCTTACCAGAAGGTACAAATAAAATGAAGAGATTTACTAGAGAAATGAGGCAATTAGAAGAGAAAAGATAGAAAAATATAAAGTGCAAGGGAACGTTAGTATGTAAAATTGCATGCACCAGATCCTTTCTCATTTTGGCCTTCTCAAGCCTTTTGCTGATAAGTCAATAGCTTCCTGATTGTTCAGAACAAACTAGTCTTGGGACCTTGTTCAATCTAGATCCTGTACATGGCTGTGGATTTGACGCTTTGTTTCCTGATAGCAGAAGCAAAAAGGGTAATAGGATCAGTTTCAAATTTCAAAGCCTTTAGTATTGAAAGTGAATCAGTTGTTGGCTGCATGCAATTTCTGACATGGTTCCTAATAAGAAGATGCTAAATGATATGATAGATGTTGCCCTCAACATAGGAACAAAATATTCTAGTTCATATTTTACTGTAGCTGTTTCTATATAGCATCCCCACAGCACTAGCCAGATTTTATTATAGTTGTTTGTTTACAATCTGACTCCCTTATCAGGCTAATGAATTCTGGAAAATAATAAGATCTAACATGTTCTCATCAACATAAATATAGTAAATATATATTATAGTAAGTACTCAATTAATATTCTTTGAATTGAAACACTTATTATCCAAAAGGAGGAAAATCCATGCATTAATATTTATTGAGAATTTTTACCAAAAAGAAGGATCAAAAGCCCCTGCCCTAGAGGAATTTATGGTCTGCTGGGATAGATACATCTTAATGGATACATTGGACCCTAGCTTGGTAACTGCTTTATAATAGAGATATGAACATTTTATTTATTTATTTATTTTTTGGTGAAATGAGGCATGAGATTGCTTAAAATGCACTCCCAGTCGGCTTGCGTCTCCGTTTGGAGTTTGGGCTTTGGGTCCTTAAGCCAAGAGGGGAGGGGAAAATCGGGAATAATGAGGGCATCTGAGAGGAAAGAGGGCACTGTCTTGCAGTTTGCATTTCCACTTCCTTTCTCTTTTGGGGGGAAGGTCCTTGGCTAACTCACCCAGCCTCCATGACCCCCAACTCTCTGGGATGAGGGAGGGGTAGGGCTGCAGGGAGGTAGGGAGTGAGCCCCTCTTGGGGCCTCTTCCTGACTTGACCTGGCAGCCTCAACAGGGAGACTGGTTCCTTTTCCCCCTGCCAGCAACATGATCACCATCACCGCCATTCCTGTAATGACTTATAGAGAACACTGGATCCTAAGACCAGGAAGAATGAATGATCCCTGGGACATATTTGTAAAATAAAGAGTGAAAAGAGTAAATAACTCCTACATCTGACTTTCACCCAGATTTATTAATTTTCCCAGGGATCAAATCTGGGTCTCCAGCATTGCAGGCGGATTCTTTACCAGCTGAGCCACAAGGGAAGCCCTATTAATTTTTAGTTACTCGTTATTAATCAGAGAATTTTTACCTTCATATTTCCCTTTCTTCCCTCTTTTCCTTTCCTCATTAAAAAAAAAAAAAACAAACATTTACTTGGCATGGACTTCTAAGCTAGGCACTATGAGAAATGCAAAATAGGACCTTGTCCTTAACTGCTTATCATTGGGAGAAGGTAGAGAGGGCTCAGGGCAGCCACTGATCAGGGCTTTGCAGGTCACTTGAGTGTAGGATGGTCTTTAACCCTCAGTATGCTCTGAAAGTTTCCAGAAAGATGACTGCAGTTTTCTCTGAGATTGTAACCTTCTTCCCCCTCTAGATGGTAAACTCCTAGCGTGTTTGTTCATCTCTGCATACCTAGCACCATGCTTGGTATATGTGCGATACTCATGTATTAGTTGAAGGAAGGAAGGAAAAAAGGAGTCACATATAATTCATCTAAATCTGAACTTATTTCTATTTTCAGACTACCTATCTTAAGAAATTATTTCCAAAATTACTACTATTTGCTGGCTTCTGAACCTTATGTGTGTGCTTCTGCGATGTGTCAAAAAGTAGAAGACAGGATGTAAATCGCTCTTAGGTCTATTGGATCACTCCTGTGAAGTGATCAAAAATCAGTGCTCAGAGAGAAAAAGGTTTCTGGTTAGAATCAACCTGTTATTGAATGGGGACAATTCTTGAATGGCTTCTTTAAGTCTGGCTTTTCTGAGTTATTATCTTGGCCTTAGGGTCATGAAGGATGCTCAGGGTATCCTTGGGTAGATGGAGGGGTGGGGAAGAGTGTGCAAGAGAGGACACATGAGAACCCTGTAAAGGCAAGTGATAATCAGATTGAGGAAGCTGGCTCCACACAATCTTCAGTGGGAGAGGTGTAGGTGGGAGGGGCAGCTGCTTTAACTAGTCAGTGGTTCAGATTCCAGTACCTTCCTTTTACTCCCATCCTCAAATTGTCCTGTCTTTTCCTATCTGCAAAGCCTCCTCTTTTCTCTTTTCCTTCTCCCAAATGTTAGGCCAGCTTTCTCTTTGCTCCTGCTGACTTTTTACCCAGGTTTACTCCTAGGAGTTCAATTAGAATGTTGGGAAAGGACTCCTCCATTAAATAATAATAATAAATACGAATAAACGTAGGAAGTTGAAAGTGAGATGTTTTAAAATGTGAAAGTGATTGCAGACCCTGAGGCAGGGGAAGTGATTGAATAATAAGCTCTCTTGGGCACACTCTACAGCTTCTCCCCTCACCCCTCCCAGGGTGAGCATGTGTAATTTAAACCTGTCCTTGGACAGGAGGAAAGGAAGAATTGCCCCCACCTTCGTCCTGCCAGCTCCCTCCCTGTGTGGAAATTCCTTGGTTGGAGTCTGTGATATCTCAAACTGGGCTGTCACTTTTCAGGGTCACTCTCTGGGGCTATCCTTCCCCATCCCAGCGCAGTTCACATGTTTCTGAGTTAAGAGTAGCAGAAAGCTCATTTTCATTACACATTTCCCTCCTTACGAGCCCTCTTCCATGGAGGATCCTCCGTGTGCTTTAGTGCCTTTGCGATTTAGGCCTGTCCTGGGGAGGATGGGTGTGTGTGTCTTAGACCAGGAATCTCACTATGGCCTTTGGGGAGGGCTGTGGTCTTTGAGGATCAGTACATTTTTTAGAAATTCTTGAAGATTCCCTTTGGCTTGATTTGAAGACCACTTGAACCAGTTTCTCTGTCTCATTCTCTTCCATGGCTGTTCCACTCTCTTCTTCAGCAGAGTTACTCTATCTAAGGCTTCTTATCCTCACTCTTCTATGTTGCCGAGACTGTTAACTTAAGTTGGGCATCTCAGCAGCTAAAAAAATGGATGTCTACCTGAGAAACCTTTAGCATTTTGCGTTCTAATCTTTTTTCTTTACATCCTGTACGCATGTGTAGTTTTTTCTTGAATAAGGACCCCTTTCCTTTATGTTATTAATAAACAAAATAGCTTTCAATTTACAGTCTCACCCCTTTTATATACCATCCCTTGCATAAGTTGTGCTTACAGACATTCATTCATTCATCCAGATATTAAAAAAATGGCATCTTCCTGGGGTACTAAAGTTAAATAGAAAGAAATCTGGAAACTCTGATATACACAGAGAAGATATGTGTTGTACTCACACCCTTGGAAATTAGAGCAATTTGTAGTATCTTGAAAGAACTGTAAATATAGGTGATCACTCTTACAATCCTACTGGCAAATTCACGCATCAAACCAAATAGGAAGATGCATCCAACATCCACTGCTTATGTTTAACGGTTTATACTGGTGGAGTTGTTCCTCTAATGCATGCGGACAGATAGGAGTAAGCAGGGCAAAGGGTGTTATTTGCAGAAGATACACATGTGTCCATGTCATTGCTGGCCTGGAGAGTTGCTCAAGGGTGAAGATGCTATAGTTACCCTCTCAAGAGCAAGCCTCAAATACGGCACTAGGCGTGTGATGAATGTCCAGTAGACGCTTGTTTTTCTTTCTTCATTTCCAAAGCAAATCAGAAACATACAGGCCCATTTGGAGCAGCCCTGTGATGCAGGGGGACAGATTCTGGCCTGTTCTGCTTTTAAATAGATGGGTAGAGAGGGGCTTGCCACTCAGGCCAGCTTTCTCACCTATAAGGTGTGCATTGTTACACTCATCTGCCTGGTCCTCTCCACTTCCAGGGAGATTATGAATCTCCAGTGAGATCTAAGTGTAAAATGCATTGTAAATTACAAAGCACAACCCCACTTGCAGATTTTTATATTTTTATTTTTTTTCTCTAACTTATCCTGTCACCACTGCTTACAAAATCGAAGCAAGAGAGCGAACTCACAGTTTGGCAGGCATGTGGAAGGCTGATTTAGAACATGGCATAGATTTAGAAATCTTGTTGAACACAGAATTGGTGGGGCATGCAGTTGAATATGGAGCTTGAGATCTCGAGAGAGTTGAGCAGAGAGGTGTGATTGAGAGTTTGATGATGGTGCGTTGAGACCATTATCCACAGAGGGAACGTGGAAATAGAGGTTAGCTGCCCACAGAGAAAACAGGGGTGACAGTCCACCAGGATTTGTACAGAGAATGGAACTTGGATGTTGACCTCGCGAACCTTCACATCTAAGGATGAAGCGCAGGACAGTGTACATGAGGGAGATAGCAAGTGTGGTTTGCTGTGAATGAACACTGTCTGCCTGCTTCACTTCCCTGGTTCACGCACCAGGTGGGATGAACTACTGCTGGATCTTCAGTTAAGGGGTACTGATGTTCACTTCGGAAGTATGTACTTGAGAAGTGTATGGGTCCAGTTTTGGTAACTGTGTCCTTTATTTTGAATCCACTCCTTAGCTTCACGGAAGCAAGGCGTGTCATGGGCAGAACACTGGATGGGGGTATTATGGAGAGCGGGGACGGGTACGTTCCTTTTACTTCGGGCGTCTTGTTCGCCTGATGGTTAAGTAAAGGGGTTTGATCTGAACGATGTAAGAGGTCTCTTCCAGGGATTCCCTGATTGCTCAGTTGGTAAAAAATCTGTCTGCAATGCAGGAGAACCCAGTTCGATTCCTGGGTCAGGAAGATCTGCTGGAGAAGGGAAAGGCTTCCCACTCCAGTATTCTTGGGCTTCCCTTGTGGCTCAGCTGGTAAAGAATCCGCCTGCAATGCAGGAGACCTGGGTTCAATCCCTGGGTTGGGAAGATCCCCTGGAGAAGGGAAAGGCTACCCACTCCAGTATTCTGGCCTGGAGAATTCCATGGACTGTATAGTGCATGGGGTCGCAAAGAGTCAGACACAACTGAGTGACTTTCACTTTCACTTTGCAGGGCTGGGCTTGTAGCACATCTTTTGTAGGACCTTTTTGGAAGGTGAA
Source organism: Bubalus bubalis (assembly GCF_019923935.1). Taxonomy (NCBI): domain Eukaryota; kingdom Metazoa; phylum Chordata; class Mammalia; order Artiodactyla; family Bovidae; genus Bubalus; species Bubalus bubalis. The sequence continues at coordinate 4,489,875 of NC_059162.1, read as the reverse complement.
TCTTCACATCACGTAATGTTTTTAATCTGCCCTTTCTTTGTTGTTAATTGCCAGTCTTTGTGTGTCCAATTTTCTTGAGCAATAAGTATGTCTTGACATCAGACATACTTATTTGCTATGTGGAGTTTATCTTCCGATTCATAGGAACTCAAAATGAGGGGTTTTCAATACACATAGTCCCTTACTAACACCAGTTTCTCAGAAGCTTCAAGAATGGTCATGTCGTTCGTCCATCTATCTGCCTTTCTTTATCAGACAGAGAGGTTTTGTGTGTGTGAAGTTGTGCCCATTTGCAGCCATGGGGCACTTCTGCTTCAAGAAACTGCCTCACGTATACCACCCCAGGGGCTGTTCCCAGGAGGGGTAGAGAGAGAAAAGCCAGATGTTCTAGCATCCCCCACCCCCCACCCCATTCTAGCCCTGAAAGTGTGAATCTCCCACCCAGTCACTTAAGCCTATGTTTCATATGCAGAATGAATGAGAGGGGAAAGCCCTGGGGATGTGAGGAGGCCTTGTCCCCTCTCATCTCTGGTTGCTGGGATGGACAGCTGATTTGGGGGAATTGAAATCCAGAGTCTGAGGCAAAGAGCAGAGGACAGAGGCCAGACCCGAAGTGACTGCGAGATGGCAGGCGGGCACAAAATGATTGAATGAAATAGGGATACCATCACTGGGAGCTGAAAAACCTCACGTCCAGATGTGGTCAGAGAGGTTCACAGAATGAAAGACAGTCTGATGAGTGAGATACACACGCCTGTAGAGTACAATAGAAAAATCAATAGTAAGTGGAGGTGAAAGAGTTCTAGCCGGCTTTTATTGAGCACAAAGAAGACAAACTGGCTTTTGCAGTGGTTCCAGCTCTATGTTAATGGTGCTTTTTAAGGAACTCCTGTACCGAGTAGGGAGAAAAAGTCAAACAGGAGAGGTTGCCAGCCCGGACATGCAAAACATACACATACACACAGATAAGGAAAAATGAGAAATTGACTCTGAACTGAATGTTCTGGGGTTTATGCATGTGGTGAAGTGTGTCTTAATTTTACACACGTATTTTGGACTTTCAGATGGTGTAGAGTTTGATCTATCTTTTCCCATCCCTGGTTCCTTCTTCCCTCCCTTTGCTTTCTACAAGTCTACTGTGGCTTTATTAGGAATCCCTTTGGTTTAAGGGGGAAAAAAGAGAGACTGGCTGGAGGGGGAAGAAACCAGACCAGTTCTTGGCTGGAGCCCACAGCATGGGCCCAGAGAGTCATGCCCTGGCCTCTGTTTGCTTAAGCACACGCCCCTCACCCCCACCCCCACGGTGCCCCTTTTTTTTGTAAGGGGGCTGACGGAGACTCTTTCTACCCTCCTAACCTGTTTTTTTTTTCCCCCCTTTTTCAGTTGTTTAAAGAGAATCTTTCCCTTTCTCTCTCTCTCTCTCTTTTTTTTTTTTTTTTGAGTTTTTCTTTTTTTTTTTTGAGGCTTGAGCCCAGAGAGCAGTGAATTTCTCCTTGCTGGCCCCTCCTCTCCTCCCCAGCCCCCTCCCTGATGAAGAGTTCATCCAAAGTTCGCATCCAGACTCTGAACAAAGTGGCCCAGACCTTTTCCTGACTCCTCACCCTTTGTCCTCATCACTCAGTGACAGACAGGAATCAAAAGCTGAGGACCCAGCCGGGAGAGGGCCATGGGGGAGGCGGGAGAAAGGAGAAGAGTTCCCATTAACTGGCCCGGCCCTTAACAACCGTGGGGAGGAGCAAGGTCCTGGGGGAGGAGGGGGAGGAGGGGAGGAAGGCGGAAGAAAGAGGGAGAGGGGGAGGAGGAGAGGAGGGGAAGGGGAGGGGGAAGAAAGAGGTGGTGGCCCCAGAAAGGATTTTTGTTTAAGTTTCCCCAGGCACACTGAGCATTCCCAAGTTGTTTGCAGACAGTTTCATCTGGTTTCTGTTTGAGGAGAAGAGAGAATGGGATGATCCATAAGGAGATGGACCCGGCAGAGGGGGGAGAACAGGACAGGGAAAAAGATAGGGGGAGTGCATTTTTCCTAAAGCTGGAAACATGGAAGCTTTCTGATCCTACCGTGAGAAAACAAATTCTCTGAGAGATCAGGGCTCACCTTTTGGAGGTGGATAACACTTTTCAGGACACGGGAGGACCATAGAGCAAATTACTTCTTCTCGAGTGCTAAATGATTCCCTGGTGCCCTGGAAAGAGCCCGTTTACCTCCGAAAGGTGAATTGTTTATTGCTGGCAAGTAGAATATTGGCTGTAATGCTGGCTCATCCATCCTCTTGCATCCCTGTGAGGTACTCAGGGTGGAGGTGATGCTATCCACCTGTCACCGCAGGAAGAGGGCTGACAGATGCCTTTCTGACTCCTGTTCCTGGGGTTCGAATTGTCAGGGAAGGAGGGGAAGTGACTTTTCCAAGGTCTTAGAGTGAGTGAACCACTGACGGAGGTGGAATTAGATTTCTGTCCCAGTTACAATGCACTTGTTTCTCGGAGAAACAAGTGTCTTAACTCTGATATGGAGCCTCACGGAGAAAGTCTGGTAGGAGAAATATCTCGGCCAGGTCTCACTGGGAAGGGAGAGGCCAAAAGGAGGATGCTTCTGTAGTTGTCCCAACCTCATTAGGTTTTTTTCTCTTTAGTGCTTTGGGTCTCTGGGCTGTCTGCTCATTTGTACTGTCTGTCTCGTGCACTCCTACCCGTGGTTCCCAATGGTCACCATCTCCCATGCCTCCAAGGTCAGGTATATGGCTGAGTTCAGGTAAACAAGCATGGTGGGGGTGTGTGTGTGTGAAAAATGAGGCCTGAGTTGGTGAGGAGGAAGTTAAATTGTGAGATGCCATTTTTGGTGAGCCTTAATGCAGAAGACAGCAGTGTGAAATCCTGCTTGATGCTATGGCCAGAGATCTGTTGCTTTTTTTTTTCTTTTTGATCTATTGCTTTTTGCTCCCCTAAATCTTCAAAATCATAGTGAACTCTGTGACTCCTGAAAGCAGATGCTGTCACCTAGCCCTTCACAGTTTGGATGATGGAGGGAATTGGGAATTCCTTCTGTTGGGGTGAATCGGGAATGGATCTCAGGCGTCAGGGCACTTGGGTTCTGTTTGTCCTTCTGACTGTGAATTTATTATAATAAACTAATGGCTTCCAGGTGGTGTAGTGGTAATGAATCTGCCTGCCAGGGCAGGAGACACAAGAGACGCGGGTTTGATTCCTGGGTCGGAAAGATCCCCTGGAGTAGGAAATGGCAACCCACTCCAGTGTTCTTGCCTGGAAAAATTCCATGGACAGAGGAACCTGGTGGGCTGCATGACTGAGGTCACAACGAGTCAGACAACCAAGCACAAAGGAGAGAGAAGCCAAATAAAGTATAAAAAAGATTCTTTGTGGCGATGTTGAGGTTTGGTGATATTAAAAACTTCGAATACATGATTATTATTCAGGTTTTATGTGACACAAATTATGTATAGTGTTTCTGTTCATATGTTATTTCATTTTAAAGTATATGACAATCTTATGAGGTGGAAGTAATTAACAAGTAAGGAAATTGAGGCAGAGGGTGATGAAAAATAACTTGCCTAAACACTCTCTGACATACATCACAGCAGGATCCTCTATGACCCACCTCCCAGAATATTGGAAATAAAAGCAAAAATAAACAAATGGGACCTAATTAACCTTAAAAGTTTCTGCACATCAAAGGAAACTATTAGCAAGGTGAAAAGACAGCCTTCAGAATGGGAGAAGATAATAGCAAATGAAGCAACTGACAAACAACTGATCTCGAGAATATATAATCAACTCCTACAGCTCAACTCCAGAAAAATAAATGACCCAATCAAAAAATGGGCCAAAGAACTAAACAGACATTTCTCCAAAGAAGACATACAGATGGCTAACAAACACATGAAAAGATGCTCAACATCACTCATTATCAGAGAAATGCAAATCAAAACCACTATGAGGTACCATTTCACACCAATCAGAATGGCTGCGATCCAAAAGTCTACAAGTAATAAATGCAGGAGAGGGTGTGGAGAAAAGGGAACCCTCTTACACTGTTGGTGGGAATGCAAACTAGTATAGCCACTATGGAGAACAGTGTGGAGATTCATTAAAAAACTGGAAATAGAACTGCCTTATGATCCAGCAATCCCACTGCTGGGCATACACACTGAGGAAACCAGAAGGGAAAGACACGTGTACCCCAATGTTCATCGTAGCACTGTTTATAATAGCCAGGACATGGAAGCAACCTAGATGTCCATCAGCAGATGAATGGATAAGAAAGCCATGGTACATATACACAATGGAGTATTACTCAGCCATTAAAAAGAATACATTTGAATCAGTTCTAATGAGGTGGATGAAACTGGAGCCTATTATACAGAGTGAAGTAAGCCAGAAAGAAAAACACCAATACAGTATACTAACGCATATATATGGAATTTAGGAAGATGGTAACAATAACCCTGTGTACAAGACAGCAAAAAAGACACTGATGTATAGAACAGTCTTATGGACTCTGAGAGAGAGGGAGAGGGTGGGAAGATTTGGGAGAATGGCATTGAAACATGTAAAATATCATGTATGAAATGAGTTGCCAGTCCAGGTTCGATGCACGATACTGGATGCTTGGGGCTGGTGCACTGGGATGACCCAGAGGGATGGAATGGGGAGAGAGGAGGGAGGAGGGTTCAGGATGGGGAACACATGTATACCGGTGGCGGATTCATTTTGATATTTGGCAAAACTAATACAATTATGTAAAGTTTAAAAATAAAATAAAATTAAAAAAAAAAGAAAAATAACTTGCCTAACAGTAAATAGTTATTTGTGTTATCACGGAAATACAGTGAATTTCCAGTGATTTTTTTTTTTTTTCCTTTTTTTTAAATAGAACAGCTGTGTTCACAGAGAGTTTTAGAATCAAAGGACTATGTTATTCATTAGAGTTCTGGATAACTTGGATACTGATTCATTTCAGGCTAAGTTGAGTGAAAGCTTACTTTTTCACAGATTAACAAAGGGTGGGGAGGTGAAACGTGCTTTCTAACTATACTAATCTATCCTGCTTAGCAGAATAGACTTTCCAAAGATTTAGCAGTGGCATCTGCATCCAGTAAATGTTTTCGTTACTAATGATTCTTCCCAATTAGTTAAAAAGTATGTCTGTCATGCTGCTGCTTTCTTGGCAGCACTTTTATTGACAATGAGTCTGTGTGCATATTTAAGTCATACAAGAACACTTCTTTTCACCGTTTCCTAACCTAGGTTTTCTGTGGCAGAACATCCTTTTAGCATACAGGTGCGGATTTTCCTGGTCTACAAGTGAGGAAACGGGGAGATACATCCCTGCCCTAGGCCAGAGAGGAACTTGGTGACAGGGTCTGCATTCCAACCTGGCGCTCCTGCATTTTCCTGGCTTCTTGTTTCTTGTGAGCTTGTCAAGGCCATTTGCAAAGTTGGGGCCCTCCGTGAACAGGGGTGCTTGCTGCTGCAGTTAGATGAAGTCTAGACTTTCCACCTCCCCTGTGGCACTCTTGGCAAGTTGACAAGTATAATTGATGAGTTATTCTAAGAATGCGATTCCTGAGTAACTCTAGAGTGGAGTGACTGTGTTTCTGAGTAGTTAATGTGGCTGGAGGGAAAGGCAGATGAAGGGGATGGGGGCTGGGGAGCCGGAGGGGATGGGAAGGAGTGTCTTTGTTCCAGCCCAGGTGTGTTCCAAGACTGTGGTTCCAAGTGAGGGCGGCGGGGAGTCCTCGCACCCAGGGTCCCCTTAGGGCTCAGGGTTTCAGGAAGTCCATGTGGCTTTCTAGTTTGCCTGCATGTGCGTCCTAGGAAGGGGAACAGAAACACTTCACTTTAACCTGTATACTTCCACCACCCTTCTCAGCTGAGTTGATGGGAACTCCCAGAGCCGCTTTCATTGCTTCCCGTTTGTGTCATTGCTGACTGTCCAAAGTTCTGATCGTCCCTGGCTGGCCATATTATTCTTCAGGGTTTGCAAAGTTGATGGTCTGTTGAGAAAGGAAAGAAGTCAAGGCCATGGTTGTGATCATGGTTTCCCATTGCCCTTGAGGGTGAGCGGTGTCTGAGGGTGTTGGGCCTGGGCCCAGGAGCCCTCGGGGTTGGGTCTAGCCTGGCTCAGGGGGAATGAAAGAGATTGACTTGGCTGGGATTGGCATGGCACCTCCACATGGTAAGTTGGAAAGCAGTCCAGGGTCTAAAGCCACAGGTGGTCAACCTGGTGTCAGGCTTCGAATTCTGTCCCTGGGGGACCACCCTCCTTCCCACTGTGCCATTACCTCTCCTAAGTGGCGTCTGCTGCTTCCTGTGTCACACCCGTCCCCTCACTCTCTTTTTGCCCCACTGGCCTGGCTGCTGATGAAGACGCCTCCTGGGTTTTCTTGTGAACACTCAGTTAAGACAGGTTCCTTTTCCCCTCTCCTCACACTGGGAACTAGTACCTTCCTGGCATTCATAGCACACAACTCTTCTATTCTTTTGAAACCCAAACCACCTATTTATAGACCCAGACACAATTATCTTTTTAGCGTTTGACTGGGTGTGTTGCTACGATGGTAGCACTTCTATTCTCCAAATGATAGGTGGACCCCAGATTCTGGGACTACTTGAGAATTAATCTGCTTCTTTAAAGGTTAGAAATACTAAGTCTGCCCCATGCTGCTGCTGCTGCTAAGTCGCTTCAGTCGTGTCCGACTCTGTGCGACCCCATAGACGGCAGCCCACCAGGCTCCCCCGTCCCTGGGATTCTCCAGGCAAGAGCACTGGAGTGGGTTGCCATTTCCTTCTCCAATGCATGAAAGTGAAAAGTGAAAGTGAAGTCGCTCAGTCGTGTCTGACTCCTAGCGACCCCATGGACTGCAGCCCACCAGGCCCCTCTGTCCATGGGATTTTCCGGGCAAGAGTACTGGAGTGGGTTGCCATTGCCTTCTCCAGTCTGCCCCATACTTACTTCCTATTTCTCCTGATGGGAAGAGTTATCAGGTAGGGAGACATGGATGTGAATTTCAACTTCTGTGGTTACCAGCTGCCTGACATGGGGTAAGTTACTTAATTTCTATTTTTGTTCTTTTTAATCTGTAAAAATGTGGTTATTTGGCTTAGCTCTAGAAGCTTTGGGGAGGGTTAAAAAGTAATGAAATAATAGCCACTAGTTTGTAAAATTATTGCTTATCTTCTTTTTTTGCTTTCTAGCTTTCATTAGGTCAGAAACACTCTTTTCCCCGTGACCATGGTGCTTTTCACACGCAAAGCAGGCACTGACTAGGTTTCTTCCCTAGCTCTAAGTGATAGTTCTGGGTCTCTTGGCTTGTAAGAAGGTTATCTCCAGTTCTCTCAGGGTTCATCTGTGCCTAGAATCTTGGTAACACCTAGGTTAGGCAGATGTTCTCCTCCTTTGAAAAATCTAGCTTTTCCCACTTTATCCTTCCTTTACTTCTGTCATTCCAGTTTGCTGGAAGTAATAAGTATAGTGTGATAATTGTAACAACTTAATTTGCATAGCACTGTCTTAATTTCAGATCATTTTTTTATTTCTTCTCACATCAAATGTGGCATTATCCCCATTTTAGAGTTAAGGAAATCAAGTCTCTGTGAGGAAAAAGATTTACATTCTCTTCTGCTGATAACTTGCTGTGAGGAAGTCACTCAGAAAAGCACAAAATGAAACACAGATTGTTAAAGCTGCCAGAGGCTTTAGAGATCATCTCACCCAGCTCTGAGGAATAGAAAATTTAATGGAAAATTTGGGATTTGCAATTAGCATGTTAAAAAGGTCGAAAGGAACAGGTGAGATGAATTTTAAAAAGTATGTCTCAGGGACTTCCCTGATGGTTCAGTGGCTAAGACTGCACTCCCAGTGCAGGGGGCCCGGGTTTGATCCCTGGTTGGGGAACTAGAGGCCACATGCTGCAACTAAAGATCTCACATGCCACAACAGACCTGGTGCAGCCGAATAAAGAGCAGTGTATCACAATATATCTAAAATGTTATTTCAACATGCGAGCAATCAGTAATGAGATATTTTATATTCTTTTTGGTACCGTTTGCAACATTGTGTGTGTGTGTTTTCCTCTTCCAGCGCAGTTCAGATTAGCCACATTTCAAATGTTCTGGCCGCATATGGCTAGTGGTTTACCTTATTGGTTAGTGTACAGCTAGCCTAACCATTTAATTTTGCAGATTAGGACAACGAGGCTCAGAATTATGATTAACTCATAAGTGGCAAAAATAAAACAAGTCTGCATCCTGAACTCGTTTCAACTCTACTGTCTGTACTTAACTATTGTGAAGACCTGGCTTCTGCTGTAACTTTACATCTTGCCTCTTCTACTCTAGTTTGGTTTTAGAGAAGGCTCCCCCTGTTAACAGACTAAGACAGTGCGTGCTTGTCCGCAAAGTAATACTGTAGTCTAGCCCATAGCAGGGGGATCTCTGTGATTCCTGAGCATGCCGTTGCTCTTGGGGAAGTGGGAGCCTTGTAGATTTCTCCTCGGTGGAATGGGGTCAGTGCTGCTCAGAACTTCCCTTACTTAACCCTGTAAACTTGGACTTGATTCTTCTGAAAATAAATAAATAAATAAAAAATCCCTGGAAACCTAGGCAGCGCCCTTGGCAAATGGCACTGGTGAGCCAAGTGGGCAGTGCCAATAGGGCAATTTTCAGACAGGTCCCACGGTGGCAAGCTGGCTGTAAAGCAGTTGAGGATGACATGAATGATGTCTCTTGAAGCTAAGACTGAGCAGCCTTAATGGAAAACAAGGTCAGTTACCTGCCTGGATGATGACTTGGAGAGCCTTTTTTTTTAAAGGAGAAGAGGAGCCCTTTATTAATCACCGCTCTCGGCATGCTACGTGTGATTCGTTTGCTCGTTGTCACAACCCAGCTCAGCTCCACTTTCAGCAGTTGATCTCCAAATGGAGACGATCTTTGTATATCCACCGGCTTCTAGAAAACACCAGTGGGAAATCTTATTTACGGTGATGATGGTTATGTTTATGATTATTGACAACCATTATTATAAACATCATTATTATTTAGTGTTAATCAACAGCAGCATGAAAGGTGCTCTAAAGAAGGCAGAATTAGACCCCGTCCTTGCAAATGGGCTCATAAGAAAAAAATGACAGGAAGAGACACCCAGCCTGGGCTAGCTAGGAAAAATACATTCTAGGGAAATACAGCTGACAGAATAGCTCCAAAGGTTATAATTTTTAGAGCTTTGGTGGAGTTCTGTATGGCACCTTGAACACAGATTAGAGAAGGAGAAAGTAGAATTTCCCAGTAAAAGAAAGTCAGTTTCAGCCCAGTTTTACTGTTAGACCAAGTTATAAAGAACAAATAAATACAAGGGAAAAGTTGGATGTGTTTTGTTTCATTGGCACGCAGGTTTATTTTTATGATCCATTTTTATTATGTACTATTTGCATTTTTTAATGACTTTGAATATCATCAGAGTCATTATGGACCCGCCCATGATATGGGAGAAAATTGGAGCTAGTGGAAAGAGCATTTGTTTCTGGGACAGAAGCTTCTGTTTCATTTATCTTGATTTCAGATACAACATTTAACTTTCCAGCTTCAGACTCCTTATGTATAAAATAGGATACTAGTAACTACATGATGGGCATCCCCAGTGACTCAGCAGTAAAAAATCTGCCTGCACTGCAGGAGACGCAGGAAACATGGGTTTGGTCCCTGTGTCAGGAAGATCCCCTGGAATAGGGCATGGCAACCATTCTGGTATTTTGTTTGGAGAATCCCATGGACAGAGGAGTCTGGTGGCGTACAGCTCATGGGTTCTCAGAATCGGACATGACTGAAGCAACTTAGCATGTATGCATTGCAACTGCATGATAGCATTTTGACAATTCAGATGTTATTATTTCTACCTCTATTATTCTACCTTGATTTTGTTTATCTACTAATTCTGATCTTAGTTCTTCTGTTGCTCAACTTCTCTTGAAAAATAATTATTATTATTATCTAGGAGGAAACTGGGCTTCCCTGATGGCTCAGTGGGTAAAGACTCCGCCTGAAATGCAGGAGACACAGGAGATGCAGGTTTGATCCTTGGGTTAGGAAGATCCCCTGGAGGAGGAAATGGTAACCCGCTCCAGTATTCTTGTCTGAAAAGGCCCATGGACAGAGGAGCCTGCTAGGCTAGAGTTCAGAGGGTTGCAAAGAGTTGGACCACGACTGAGCCACTAAGCACGCGGGAGGAACCTGCGGCTCAGAGAAATTTAGTAACTTGGTTAAGGTCACACAGGTAACAAGTGGCATAGCTGGAATATAAGACTGGGCCTCCTGACTTGAATAAATGACTTATTTTCAGTTGTGTTCATTGCAGTCCTAGGCATTCAAGGAAAGCATGCTCAGGACACAGTTTTTGAGATCGGAGTTCTCAGTGATCTTTGTTTTGTTTCATAAATTGCTCAACACTAGTAATATTTCTTTGGAGTGATGGTTATTGCAGTTAAAAACGTGTTTTGTTTTGTTTTTTTCCTTTCTTTTTTCTTTGTTGCAGTTAAAAACTTTGGAAACATGATTTCAAGTCATGTTGACTTTTTTCTTTGTTGCAGTTAAAAACTTTGGAAACATGATTTCAAGTCATGTTGACTCTCTGTATTACCAGTTATCTCACTTCTTAATCTAGGGTGGGTTTACATGGCCCCTGAGGGGGGACTGGGAAGAACCTCCTCTGCCCCTGTTTTGTTGAAAGAGTTGATGGTTATCTGAAAGGCTGTTCATCTTCTGAGAAAGTAGATAAAGGTTGATGGTTGGAAAATACAACATAGTTCTTTATGGCCTGGAACTATCATAATGGAGCTTTTGGCATGGCACAGAAATAATTGTCTACCATACTTCCAAATTTGTTGGCCAGAAAACAAGAATTTCCCAATTCTTTATATGGCCTTAAGAGGACCATCATGGCTTTCCTGAAGGCTCTGTGTTAAAGAATCTGTCTACCATGCAGGAGATGCAGGTTCTATCCCTGGGTCGGGAAGATTCCCTGGGTCGGGAAGATCCCCTGGAGTGGGAAATGACAACCCACTCTCTTGCCTGAAAAATCCCATGGACAGAAGAGCCTGGTGGGCTACAGTCTATGGGGTCGCAAAGAGTCGGACCCGATTGAGCGAGTGAACACACCACAGCAAAGAGGACCGTGACATCCTTTGGACGCCCCCCTGCTAGGATGCTTCTAAAGTTGTGACCTTGCTATGTACTTTTCCTCTAAGAATTCCTTAAGTTTCTATATTTTAGGACTTTACTGTCAAGAATGGATTTTTTATGGCCTTTTTGGGGAGTCTAGTGGCCATGTGGTACCTCAGAAGAGTTTGTAGCTTATAACTCTGGGCCCTCAAGAAGCCTTGGCCTTTAAAGAAATTGATCTGAATTGTTGCCAGATTTTTCTGTAGAGTTCCCAGTTCCTGGGCTTCTGGTTTTTGTTTGTTTGAGCTGACTACTGAAATAAGAATATGTTTCCCTTTTTCTCTCTTTTCCTTTTTTTCTTCTTTCCTCCCTTCCTACAGGATGGTAGAGTCTCCAGCTGGTGAATTTCAGACTAGAGTTAGGTGGGGACAAAGGCATGTGGTAGAAAGCCTAAGTCATAGTCTTCACTCTGGCTTCTTCAGATATTTCTCCCCTTGAGCCTACCCAGATGCCTACCATACCCTCTTAGCGCTAAAAGAGGCTTCTGCTGGAGGTGAACTAGTTTAATTCCTGGAGTTTTCTGATGACCAAACTAATGTCAAAGTGGAAGCGGAGTCTTTAACATATGGTAAAGACCTTGAAGAACCAGACCACAGTTGGTTTCGTCATCAATTCTTATCCTTTCTGCGCAATAGGTTCTGCCCTTCCCAGTTCTGCCTCTGCCCCTTTTATTCTTCTTGACTTTTCGAAGGGCTTCCTGGGCAGCCACATTTTTCAGAAAGAGTCTAAAATAGCTTGACATTTGTATAGTACCTTAGAGTTTACAGCACATTTCATTTATATGATCAGATTTGACCTTTAAAACCACCTGGAGGAAGGAAGGAGAGGTATCATTATCCTCCTTTCACCTAAAAAGAAATGGAGGCTCGAAAAGGTAAAGTGACTTGCCCTACATTATGCAACAGGTATGTGGCAGGGCTTGAATTTGAATCCTGGTCTGTGTCATTATCAGTTTCTCCCTGCTGATAGACCAAGCCATGTTTCTTTACACTAGATTCAATTTTCATCTCTTTTTCCTCCTGATTTTTCAGCAGAGTCAGCCATCCTAATCAATATGATTTCTTTTTAGCCCTTCCCATGTCTTCCTACAGATCTCGTGTCCAATCCCACTCTTTTACCTGTTCCTTGCTCACCTCTGCTGCCAACATGAACTCCAGTTTTCCCTAAATTGTGTAATTCTTTCCTGATAGATTCTGAATTTGATCCCAATCTCTACTGCTTGATCACTTCTCCCTTTTTTTTTCTTCTGTCTTTCTTTAGGCAAGTCTGGAACTCCTGGCAAATATTTAGCTCATTATTATTATTTTTTACAGTAATCTCTTGTGAATATTTTGGCAGTGGCCTCTTCTTAATTGCAGTCTTCTCTGGGGAAGGGTTACTAGTTCAAACGCATCATTTTTCTTGCGAGGGTTGAGACTTACAGAAGTTGCCTGGAGTGAGACTGTCCCTCAGCATGGGGGGAGGGGCTCAGGCCTGGGATGGGGATGACTGGGAATCCAGTTGGGATACTGGTGATCATCAGGACATGTGTCCTTTTCTTGCCCCTCTGTAGAAGAATTGCTTGGGGAAGCATAGACTCAGTGGGTTGCACCCTTCTAAAAGCCTATTGCGAAAGTTAAGAGTGGAAATAGCCTGATGTGTGTCCTTTTTCATTTTTTTTTTCCTATTGGTTTGTTAAGAGCAGGCTTTGTACAAACTCCCTCCCCACCAATTCACTGCCCCCCGCCCCCATCGCTCCTGGCTTTTCTTAAAAGGCTTCTGTGTTCTTTTGAAACAAGCCAACAAAAGTTGAAGCCAGTGTGTGTTTGTGACTCAGACCTCAGGAGCAATACTTCTCCAAAGCAAATTTGAATCCAGAGCTTCCAGTTTGGGGGCGCTCAAATCATCCTGGCAATCTGAAGCACTTCTCCCAATATTGAGTACTTTCAATATGATGTTCCTACTTCTCAATTTAGTCTGTTGGACCTGACAATTATGGGAATATTTAGATAGAATATTTGAGTCAGGACTGTCCTAAAAAATCCAAGATACATTGTCGCTGTCATGTTCTACTGCTTTTTAAAGCTGCCTCTCTTGACACAAGAAGCAAAAAGGGAGTTTGGTACTTTCCTGTTGACTGGGACAGCCATGCCTGTTGAAAGTAGCATGACTTAACTAGATAAAGTGCTGGGCTGGTACACTCACCCACTGTGGGCTAGTTCATTTACTGTATCCCTTGACCACAGATTCCATCCTTAAAGTGGTCTCGCCTTTTCATAAATGTTCGCTTCTAGTGACACAGTGAACTTGGGGGATCAATGTCCACGTGAGACTGGAGTAATTCAAACAGATTACTTTTGGTGAGTCAGCAGTTACAATCATTACACCTGAGGAGTTGTTTCTATTCCATACAGATCAGAGAGCCCCCCTGCCCTCTTCAAAGCAGATGCAGAGGTGAATTTAAGCTTCAGTATTCAATAGCAACCACTTCTAGGGCCCCTGGGCTAAGAAAACCTCTGCAGTTACAGTAAAATAAAGAAGAGAGAAGAGGAAGGTAACTTTGTGTGTAGTTCTTTCTGAGACCTTTGACTGTGTGGTTAAGGAGATTTTCCCTGGAAGCTGCATTTAAGTTCAGGTGGGCCAGTTGTAAAGATGACCAGAAGAGTACATTTGACGGAAGTGGGAAGAAGGACTTCAGTGTTGGGATTTGTATCTCACTAGGAAAAGGCAATGGCAACCCACTCCAGTACTCTTGCCTGGAAAATCCCACGGGCGGAGGAGCCTGGTAGGCTGCAGTCCATGGGGTCACACTGAGTCGGACACGACTGAGCGACTTCACTTTCACACATTGGAGAAAGAAATGGCAACCCACTCCAGTGTTCTTGCCTGGAGAATCCCAGGGACGGTGGAGCCTGGTGGGCTGCCATCTATGGGGTCGCACAGAGTGGGACACGGCCGAAGTGGCTTAGCAGCAGCAGTGGGAAAAGCACAGAAATACTGTTTCTGGAGGAGGTGAGAATTAGGGAGGCTTTGGACTTTTAAGTTGTGGTAGGAGAAGGTGGAGCTCAAGTCATCTGGAACAGGGCTGGGTGTGGCTCCACCTGAACCCTCCACCCCCATTCCTGCCACCTGCCTCACTTGGAGCTTTCGCTTTCTTTCCCTGAGGGTCACATGGCTTGAAAAGTTTCAGCTGGATATTTTGAAGATGAGACCCCTTAGCCTGTGGGATCCATTTTCCACAGAGCTCATTCTGGGGAAAGCAACTTGGCAAGGGAAGCTAGTTGGGACCAAACACTGCCCTTTGTTCCTTCCCAGGTCCTGGCTGAGCGCTGTGCCAACCTCCTTCCAGCCTTGCGCCCTAGGTGGTGGGGATCCAGCTCCCTGGCCCTGTGAAAGTGAATCCCCAGTGTTAATCCGTTTAGGTAAAGCTCTTGGTTCAAAGATAATCTGTTGAGCCTCCCTTTCCCCATTCTCCTCCTTCTGGAGCAGGAGAGGGAGTTCTGGTCTAATTCCAGGACTCTTGGGCTTTGGCTGATTGATGGTTCATAGTGGCCTTGGGAGAAAAGTCGCCTAACCAGTTCCCAGGCCCTGGTTAGTTACAACCACGCACACGGGTATGGGCTGAAGAGAAACAGAGCTTAGGGAAAGGCTTGCTGAAGGACTGCTGGAGGGTGCCACCCTTCAAGCCACCCTTCCCCCCTGAACTAGGTTTCAGTGTGTGCAGCTTGGGCTAACCTTTAGGGTTATGCTACATTCTCTGAATCCGTAAAATAAACGCGCTCTATTGGAGCACTCTAGGAAACTACCCAGCAATGATTGTTTTAGTGACATTATTTTACTTTATTCACTTCTATTTTATTCTTTTGATGTTCTTGTTTATTTAATTGCTTGAACAAGGATCCGGCTGCTTGGGAAGAGTCCCCATCTTTAGCTCTGTTCATAAAAGTGAAAAGTATTAGTCACTCAGTTATGTCTGACTCTTTGCGGCCCCATGGACTGTAGCTCACTGGGTTCCTCTGTCCTTGGAATTTTCTAGGCAAGAATATTGGAGTGGGTTGCCATTCAATCCCTTCTCCAGGAAATCTTCCCCACCCAGGTATTGAACCTGGGTCTCCTGCATTGCAGGTGGATTCTTTATCATTTGAGGCACCAGGGGAGCCACACATCCCACCGACACCTCCCCCCCCCCCCCCGACACAAAACCTCTATTTTCTCCCACAAACACCTGGGCACCCCAACCCTTCCCACTCCCCCCAGCTGCTGACGGGCTGTATTTTTCACTCCACCCTCACCCCGCACCCCATCCCTGAGAGCCCGCAACAGACAAATATGCTAAATTGCTCGCCTACACGAAAGGGCTCTAGCCTTGGAGGGGAGCTCTCTAGGCACCTAATTTCTCTTAGATTTCTTTCTGTCCTCAGAGGTCCCCAAAGGTACTTGTAGAATGTTTGCCCTTAAACGGTTGTAAATTAGGGACTGAGAGTATGAAGCATGGATGAAGGCTTCGACTGGAACCAGTCTGCCTCCCCAGGCTGGCATATGTTTAGTCCTGAGAAGTTGTTTCTTTGCAGGCCCTGCGTTCCTTAGTATCAGATTTCAGCTCCCCCTTCTCTTTCTTCTTTTCTTCCACAACTTGTTTCCCTCCCCTACCTTCCTTATCTTCCATCTTTTCCCTTTCTTCCTCCAAACCCACTCCTCCCCCCACTAAGTTTTCTAAAAGGAACCACTAAGGATCAGACTGAAACTAAGGAGGCCAGAAAAGCAGCGTTTATTTCTTTTCGAACATAAGGCAGGGGCAAAAGAGTTCATTCTTTTTTTTTTTTCTATTTTTCCTTTTTACTCTTTGTGTTTGCTTTCTTGCTTTATCTTGAAGCCAAGTTCAGAATGGATACTTGCAGAAGAGTGGAATTTTGAATAGCTGCCTAAGGTAAACAGAATGTGGAGAAAGTTCAGCTTTGTCCCATGCTTGAAAAATTAAAATTAGAGAAGAATAATGCAACTCAACTCAGACCTCGAGGGACAGGCCAGAGGTAGCTAGGGGACCATCACATTGCTAATATAGTTATACCTGGGTAAGGGAGAGTCACATTTTAAGCAGCTTCATTATGTGAAACTATGGATCATCAGGAATATATCCAAAGACGCATGAAGAGGTCTTTGTGTAATTCAATGCAATAAATGCTTTTAAGTAGCCGTATACAAGTTGTGCAAGGTAATGAAGTCTTTTTAGACAACAAACTCCTGAGTTTGCTTAAGGTGTGATTTCCTTGCCCTAAATCTATTTCTTCTCCAGTAGGGTACTTTTGACAGATTGTGTGGAGAATATCTACAAATTCCTCTTCCTGGGATCAGTGTTTCCTGTCACATCTACTCAAAGGTCACTTTGAGGTGCTTTTTAATTTAGTAAGTATGAACTGTTCCCATGTGAGAATAACATGGTAATTGTAAAAAAATATTTTTATTTTGTTTATGTATCTGGCTGTGCCAAGGCTTAGTTTCCGCACACAGGGTTTTCATCTTCACTGCAGCGTGTGGGACCTTTAGTTGTGGCATGCGGGCTCTTCCTTGACTAGGGTTGAACCTGGGCTCCCTGCATTGAGAGTGTGGAGTCTTAGCCACTGGACCACCAGGGAAGTCCCCGGTAGTATAGTAATTTTAAGCACACACTGTTTCCCAGACATAGTGTAAAGCCCTTTGTTCATTATCTCACTAAAGCCTATTATCATTTCCGTTTTAGAAATGAAGAAACTGAGGGTTCCAGAAGCTATATAAATGGCATTAGACTGCTCTGAATAAAGCTGCTTGATTTCTTATCCACCAGTATTTGACCCTGATTGCACTGTGATCCTACCTGACTTCGGAGGCCATATCCACCCTGATACTTGTTCATTTGTTCACTCTTTGGTTATATGTATTGAGCACCTACTTTGTACTATGATGCTCTGTCATTCAGACCAGCAGTTGCTGATAACTGCTTGTCACAGGATCTAATGATTTAGCCTTGACAAATCAAGAATGGATGCGGCCTTTGCATTCTATCCCCCGAGTCCTTGCTGATGCTATCTGCTTATTACTGTGGCATCCATATGTAATAAATAACTTATCAAAATAGTCATAAAGGGCTTGGCAGACAAAATAAACTGCTGGAGAAGACTGCATTAAATTTTAATAGGAAGAATTCTAAGTAATAAGCTGAAAATGCGTCCTGGTATAGAGCTGAGCTGTTGCTCTGAGGCTTTCCCTATGACCTTGTTATGTCTAGGACTGAATTTTTTTTTTTTCAATTTATGAAATATTTCAGTTTTAGATAAACGGTCTTTGAAATTTCTTATTCTGTTTCCCAAACAAATAAAACAAAAATAAAGAGGGAATGAAGGCAAGACAAACACCTTCCTTTATTCTTTAGAGGTAGAGTGCCTTCCATACATCAAGCAATGTGTTCATTGCTAGGAAGACATCGGTGATCACATTATAGATCCCGATCCTCAGGAACTTGTATTCTGAGGGGAAAGACAAGGAAATTGTTCTGGTTCAGGGTGTGAAATGCTGTGATGGGGTTACAGGTGGAGTATTATGGGAGTGTTTAGGTAGGTACTGCTCCATCTTGATGGTGATGAGGGCCATAGAATTTTCTTTGGATAGATGACGTGTGAGTAGGGTGCTAAGAATGAAGGGGAGTGAGCCAGGTGGGGTGGATATAAGGGGTGGAGAGGAGCAGAGTGGAAGAAGGACATTTTTGTGAAAATGCTTTTGTTGTTTTGGAGAAAGATGACTTTTGGTCCTCTGACATTCTACAACAGAGCTTCCAAGACTGTAACAGAGTTAAGTTGTCCTAAAGCAGATGAACCAGTCTTTTGGAATGTGAGTTTAAGCCCCAAGGAACTCAAGTCTCATTTACTCTCGAATTTGGTTTTTCCTCTTCTTTCATGTTAGGCATAACAATCTTATCAATTCCAACTGCAGTGTTTAAAATATTTGGTGATTTGTGAAAGCCTTCCCATTAAAAAAAACAAAACAAAACCGTTGATCAAGCATATAAATAATATAATTAAATTAATAAATATGTGCTTTGTCGCTCAGTCGTGTCTGACTCCTTGTGACTCCATGGACCACCAGGCACCTCTATCCATGGGGCTTCTCCAAGCAAGAGTACTAGAGTAGATTGCCTTGCTCTCCTCCAGGGAATCCTCCCAACCCAGGGATCGAACCCAGGTCTCCTATATTGCAGGCAGATTCTCTATCGTCTGAGCCACCAGGGAAGCTCAATAAATATATGTTGAGCATTTAAAGTTTAGGGTGCTGAGTTTAGATACTCGAGATTGCTCAAGGGACTATATAGCCAGTTCAAAGTAATAAACTTGTAAAGCTTACGTGAAGGGAATGATATGTATTTGCATACCAATTCCAATAAGTACTCTATTCAAAAAAAGTATGTCTGATGGTGCCTTTTTATGGAAACAGTTTATTAACAATTAGTAATCATGTCTTACAAAGTTAAAAAATTATTTTTCACTAAAATTCTTTAAATTCAGATACTTGTAGTAATTCATGCCTTCCCTCTGATCCCCCTGGACTGGGAAGATTAACTGCCATTGCACTGTGTTCTTTTAATAACAATAAGCATGTGGATGATGGTGACTATGGAGAAGCGCATAGGCAAGGTGACAGTAATTCCTTTCAGCTTTAAGGGGTTTAAGTTATTTTTCATTATTCAAGAGTTAGAATTTTTGTGTATATTTAAAACAAGTCTCATCTTCCATCTTCTCTAATAGGTAAGTTCTGTAATAAATTTATGATGTATGGTAATCTGATATTGTATTTGCTTACCGTCTGTGTTTCCCACTGGAATATAAAATCCTTGATAGCAGAGACTTTGTCTTATTGCTCTATTCTTAGCACCTAGAACATGCCTTGCCACATGGCAAAGACTTCCTAGCTATTAAATAAATGAAACAGTTAATACTTTATTTGTACAAGGAAACAGATGATACTTGCAAAATTTGCATAAACTTGATTGCATAAACATCCTGCCTTATAAGTTTTTTGATGGGAGAGAAATTTCAGAATCTTATAAACTCATTCCTTAGTTAGGATGACATAACTAACTCTGCCATGAGGTATTGGGAAAGTATTTCCAGTGACGCTGGAGTTGGGTTTCTGGATGTTGAAGAATGCACAGGTGTAGGGGGCGTCTGGGGTATATACCAGGCTGAATGCACATCATGGGCGGGGGCTTAGAGCCATATGACCTCTATTGCCAGAGACTTGGTCTATCACAGTGTCAGATTAGCCAAGCTAAGAATTTATAGTTTAGAAGACTTGAGACCTGTTGAAGGATACCAGAAATATCAGAGGTGGAACAGAGGTGCTAAGGATGGGTAGGGAAAAGAGAGTTCATGAGTTAGGAGTTGAGTAACCTGTTGGTATTCAAGTGGATATGTAGGAGGCTTTTGGAAATACGTGTCTGAAGCTTTGGAAAGGCCTGGGCTAGGGACATAAATTTGGGTGTAATCAGCATGTATATGGCAATTGAAGTTAAGAGAGGGAACATGATGATCCCAGAGAGTCTATACAGAATCAGAGAGGACCAGAGCAGGAGCAGAACCCCGAGAATGCCAAAGTATGGAAATTCAGTAGGAAAGGGAGTCAGGAAAGGACTATCTGAGATACAGAAGAAAAACCTGGAGGGAGTGGCATCTTAAAAGGCAAAGCAAGTTTGAGAACTCTTAAGTTCATCCATATCATTGGGTGCCATGACCTTCTTTTGGGCTCTTAATATTTCTCTCTTAACATACACTGTGTTACATTGTCTGCTTACTGCCTTTTCCCTGTTGAGGAGCTCCGTGAAAGCAGGGTTAAAATGTGCTTTGTCTTTGTGCCTAGGTCAGAAATGGCTAAGAGGTTTCATTTCCTATGCCAAAGCTGAGAATTCTGCGCCAAGTCCAGGATCTTCAGAGAAGCGCGCCTTAATCCATTAATGATTTCAGATATGGGTTCAGGATCAGAGAGCGGTGGCAGCCTGCCATGTCTTCTTCATCTCTGCATTAGGCACTCATTCATTCATTATTCAGCAACCATTTACTGAGCCTCCAGCATGTGCCAAGCACCGTGCCAGGTGCTCAATAAATGTTTATTGAATAAATGTAGAATGGTTAAAGGCTTGCAACGCAGCAGCCTTTACCAGCAGTGATCAAGAGACGTGACTGGGGTTGGGTAGCCTTTTGAGAATTGTGTGCCTGTTAATCCTACTCACTGGTGCAGAAGTGTACTAGTTAACCCAAAGTCCTTGTAAACGCAATGCCAGATGTCAATGATTTTAATACAAATACTGTTTGCTTTATAAGGATTTAACTTATTAGAGCACACTTGCATCTCACTTCATCTTTGCACGATTCCAACAAGCGTGAGAGGTCAAATGTTGTTACCTCTGTTGGACAGATGGGGTAATAGAGGTGCATATTTCTGGAATGATTAACAAAGCCAAGACTGAAGCAAGAGTGGAAAACAGGTCTGACTTCCACTTCTAGCTCTTAGGATTATGGCAGAGGGGTTGATTTCTGTGATCAGATATCCAGGTCTGCTCTTAGGGCAGATGCCTCATTTTTCAGAGGGGTTTTCCCATGAAACCCCAGGGGTGGTGGAAAGTGGGTAGGAGGAGGGAAGATACTATGAGCGCCCAGAGGCTTTGTGGACTCCCAAGTCATGATTCATGATTCTTTCTCTGTAGCTAATTTTTGTTAAGTATAAGAATTCCAGGAATCTTTCAGGACTTGGGGGAGACTGCTCTCTCCTGAAATATAAAACATCTGCTCTGGGTCTCATTGGAGCTCCACTGTCTGGGGGGAAAAACAAGGGAAAAGAGTTGATATGAAACAGACATTGTTTCAAACAATAAATCCCCCTTTTACTCATTAATGAGGAAATAAATTAGGGGACAGAGGTGTCAGACTTTTCAGTAGGCCTTTCTTAGCACTAATTTTTTTTTTTTTTTTCTGAGAAAGTGAGACGTTCAGAGCCAGAGACCAAAGTCTCTAAGAACACAAGATTGAGGGGTTGATGGGATGTGGCCTTTCCTTATAACCCTGTCATACTTTAGCATGTTAGGCAGATTTTTTTTTTTTTTTTTTTGGATCAGTGCTTTCTTCCTGATAATCAGAGACATTATCCCTGAGGGGATAGAAGCTTGGCAGGACATGTATAAGGATCTAAAAAAATGTGGAGGTAGATTCCACCTGCATCCTTCCTTTCCTTTTCCATCCCCCCACCAAATTCCCTTTCTCTCCCTCTGTTCCTTGAGATCTTCCCATCTACCACTTTCCTGGGTACTCTGAGATTCTCAGTATCTGCTAGAATCTGCTAGAATCTCAGTATCTGGTCAGGATTTACCTGAAGAGCAACACCACATGGCTTACATGAAACCACCTAAAACTTTTCTGTTGAGTTTGGTAAGAACCTTAGACTTGGGGGAGAGAAAAGGAAGGCAAGCAAGTTTCAGGGGTGAAGACCACTCTGATTTTGCCGATCACTGTATTCCCAGCACCTAAGCCAGTGACTTAGTCGGCTGTCGGTTCTACTCAGTGAAATGTGTCAAATAATTTAATTGGGGAATATGGCAAAAGAAGCAGAGGAAGTTAGTGTATGGGCATCTTCAGCAGAGAAGGAAATCTCACGGGGGCACCTGCTCCACCAAAGGGTTGGTGCAAGTTCACGGACGCCCTCTGTCCAAAGCCCCCACCTTCTGCGTCTCTGCGGCTCTTTTGTCCCGTCGGGTTCTGTTCTGAGGCGAGTGGTGGCTGCCACCTCAGCTGCCTCCCCTGCCCCCATGTGTCTCCGCTTGCCGTCAGCCAGCAAGCCTTAATGCATCACACTCTGGCGCCAATAACAGTCTCCCCGCTGAAAAAAGAAAGAGACTTGAGGGACTGGAATTGTGAGGGAAATGCAAGCTCTGTGCTTGGAGGGTGGTCCGGGGCCCCTCCCCCTTCTCCTCTTTGAGCCAGGGAGGGGGCTGGTTCCAGGCTCAGTGGGAAAGCTCTTTTGAAGGGCGATGTACTTGGGCCATGGGGCACCATTTCAGTTTAGTTGAGGGGGTGCCTGTTGTGTTCCAAAGAAAATGGGGTGGGGTTAACATAAAAGCAGAGTTTAGCAATCGGGAACCCAGTGGTCCCAGTGGCCTGATTTCTTAATTGATGGTGAATTAAGCCCAGAAGGCACTGGGGGTGGGTGGGGAGAACTTTTGTAAGAGGTTAAATTCCTGGTAGAGTGATGATAGGATTAGCAACAATTTGGTGGAAGCAAGCAGAAAACCAGCAGAAATACAAGTGATCGGTTGGGCGCCGTGTCCTCGCGTTCTCCGGTTCACCGGTGGCCCGTAGGCCCGTTGTCCTGGACGACCACAGCCTTCTGCCGCGGGTAGCACATTTGCATGCTTCCCGGCGCTTCCAGGCTGAGCTGGGAAGAAAGGAAAGAGAAAATCAAATGAAATGTTCGACCAGCAGAATTCTGTCTCCACTCAGGCTGGCTTACATTTGTCTCGCTTTCTATTTTCTGAGCTTTCTCTCACCATAAATCCTTTGCTTCTTTTATCCATTAAACTGTTTTTAATCTTTGTGCCAACACTTTGTCTTTTGGCTGGTTCTGTGTCTGTCTCAGCTCTATAATCCTCCCCACATTCTTTTTTTTTTTTGTCTCTTTATTGTCTCCTGCTCCGAACCCCAGTCCTTCACTTTGAAATGCCTTTTTTTCCTTTTTCACATTTCAGGATTTCTTGCTTTATGATTGGATATTCACCTGACCCTTCTTGGGGTCAGTATTTTTTCTCTAACTTCTGGCCATATCCACATGTTTGTGTTACTTTTGTGGACACACACTCATTGGGACTCTGTTTCCCCTGGGTTGTCTGTTAAAGAGATGTGAGTCCTGCACTCCCTTCCCCCCATCAAAAAAAAAGCGGCCCCTGGACTTCACTATCTTACCTAAATGCTTCTTTGCTTTGGGGCCTAGGAATAAAACTGACTAAGCTCATCCACCATCAGAAAGGAGGGCGACACACCTCAGAGGAAGTGGGGACAGCCCCGTTTTGCAGGGAGTCTGCCTGATTTCTTAGGAGATAGGGAACAAGGCTATGCATGGCCTCCCACTTATATTTCTTGCATCTCACTTTACCTCCAGCAAGAGGAGGGCTGACAGCCTGCAACAATGGCCTTCTTTCTTCTCCCAGGGCCTGTGTTTTGATAGTGTCAGGTTACACTCCAGCCTCCCCTTGGCCCATTTATAAACTTGACACGGGCTACATGATGTAATGTTATTTTTCAGGATCTCAATGAGGGAATTTTTTGCCCCAGGTCAGAAGAGTGCTGGTTGATTTTTGCTGAAATGATCCGTGGCGTACTCTAATATATGGGCTCCTAGATCCAGAAGGTGGAGGTAGGAGAGAGAGCGGGGTCTGCACTGGAGTTGGGAGTGAGGAGGACGACCTTGTGTGTGTGGATCTTCCACTTCCGGGGGCCTGAGCCAACCTTTTACTATTGGGCAGTGCTCCTGTGGCAAGAAGCCTGGCAGCTGCCCCTTTCAGAGCTGTCTTGCTGAGAGCCATTGTTGTCTTGATCTCCAGCGCATTGCCATCGGGTGGCTGCGGTGGCCGAGCCTGCGCTAGAAAGTGGCAATAGAGAGGAAAGCAGGACCTTGGGGGACTTCCATGTAACTGAGTTTGTCTTCAGTTCAGCTGCCTCTCACCACCCTGGTTCCTCTGCTGGGCTTGAGCTGGTGCTGTTCGGCATGGCTGGGAGCTTGGAAAGGGAGGCTGACAGAGAGCTTGATGGGCCTCTGGGCCCCTTGTACTCCTTCCCCTTAAGCCTTGACTGTGGTCTTTTGGTGGACACTACCTGTATCTTAAAATTTTCAGAATTGTCCCATTTCTATATTTATATTTACTCACTGGGAGCACTGCCCTACGCTGTGCTCCCAGTGCAGACCACCTGTGTCCCCCTCTGCCCTTACCCTCTCACCTTCTGGAGGTGAGCATGTTACCAGTGCCTCATGAGAGGTGGTCAAGCACTGCAGTTAAGAGCACTGGAGTTACACTCCAACTCTACTTTTCAGTCCTGGCTGTGTTATTAATTGGCGTATTAAGCTTGAACAAGTTAGTTGAACTCAACCTCCGAGTGCTCGATCTGTTAAACAGGAGGAAGGACAAATCTATGGTTACTGAGCAGATTAAATGAGTTAATACACTGCTTAGAACTGTCCTCAGTCCTGTGTAAGTTTGGCGGCTCTATGGTGGGCTTAATGGCGATGCCCTCCAAGAGGGCTTATGCCACACCCAGGCCTGCTGCACCCAGAGCCCCTGCTCCTGCAGTGCCCAGTGCTGACCCGCATCTCCTCAGGACACACTCAGACACTCAAAGGCGGGTCTGGCTCAGTCTCTGTGGCGTCTGCTGGCGTGCACAAGGTTTCGTTTGCACCCTCCGAGCATCTCTGGCGGGTATGAGGTTGGATTCTAAATGCTCTTTCACCTCTCCTACCATCTTGCTGGGGTTTCTGCTTTGCCTTTGGATGCGGGGTATCTTTTTTTGGTGGGATCCAACATGCTCCTGTCAATGGTTGTTCAGCAACGAGTTGTAATTTTGGAGTTCTCACAGGAGAAGGTGAGTGCATGTTCTACTCTGCCATCTTGGGTGTTATTTAACTTATATACAGAGTACATGTATAAGTTAAATAAGCAGAGTACATCATGCGGAATGCTGGGCTGGATGAAGCACAAGCTGGAATCAAGATTGCTGCAAGAAATATCAATAATCTCAGATATGCAGATGACACCACCCTTATGGCAGAAAGTGAAGAAATAAAGAGCCTCTTGTTGAAAGTGAAAGAGGAGAGGGAAAAAGTTGGCTTAAAAACTCAGCATTCAGAAAACTAAGATCATGGCACCTGGTCCCATCACTTCATGGCAAATAGATGGGGAAACAATGAAAACAGTGACAGACTTTATTTTTTGGTGCTCCAAACTCACTGCAGATGGTGACTGCAGCCATGAAATTAAAGGATGCTTGTTCCTTGGAAGAAAAGCTATGACCAACCTAGACAGCATATTAAAAAGCAGAGATGTTACTTTGCCAAGAAAGGTCCATCTAGTCAAAGCTAGGTTTTTTCCAGGAGTCCTGTATGGATGTGAGAATTGGACTATAAATAAAGCTGCTGCTGCTGCTGCTAAGTCGCTTCAGTTGTGTCTGACTCTGTGTGACCCCAAGGAAAGCTGAGCACCAAAGAATTGATGCTGTGGTGTTGGAGAGGACTCTTGAGAGTCCCTTGGACTGCGAGGAGGTCAAACCAGCCCATCCTGAAGGAAATCAGTCCTGAATATTCATTGGAAGAACTGATGCTGAAGCTGAAACCAATACTCCGGCCACCTGCTGCAAATAACTGACGCGTTAGAAAAGACCCTGATGCTGGGCAGGATTGAAGGCAGGAAGAGAAGGGGACAACAGAGTATGAGATGGCTGGATGGCATCACCGATTCGATGGACATGAGTTTGACCAAGCTGCGGAAGTTGGTGGTGGACACAGAAACCTGGCATGCTGCAGTCCTTGGGGTCGCAAAGAACCAGACATGACTGAGCAACTGAACTGAACTGAGAACTGTCCTTGGCATGTAGGGACCACTGTAGGAGAATTTCCTTTAAAAATTCCTTCTAGAAATGTTTTGACAGATTACAACTATATTAATATTTTCTGTACCTAAGTTTCTCTTTCTGTGTGAGTCTTAAAGGTTGAAGTGGCTCATGTTCAGGCCTTGTGTTCCAGTGTTTGACCCTGAAGGCCTTGTCACCATCCCTGTAGACAAGCCATCCCAGGCTGTTGCCTAGACATTTATGCCGAGAGCCACGTTGGACTGCCAAGGAATGCATCTTATCCCAGCGGCACTGAACTGTCACTGTTCTCAGAACAGGTCCCACTCCTGTGACGCTCAGCGGTTGCACTGTGTCCTCTTCCCTGCATTCCACACCACCTGGCAAAGTTTTCTGCGTCCTCCAAGGACCAGCACCGTTATCAGAGGTGCTGGAAAGCACTTCTTACCTTCCCCAGCCTGCTCCTGGGAGTCCTTGGAGCCAGTGCGGGGGTTGGGGGGTGGTCACTGTGCCACTGTCCTGCTCTGTGCGTGCGTGTAGGTGGGAGCCCCCGAGGTCTCCCATAGCAGCTCCCGCAGTCATCTCAATGTCTGCTAGATAGTTAATGCTCCATATCTTAATAAAACAAACAAGTACTTTGTGGTAATAACATTATACATTCCTTTGTCTCACCTGCATGTTTGGTGAGGGCAGAAACAAAGAAATCAAAGTGCCTGTTAGGGTCAGTCTGAGCGGGGATGACTCCAGAGCATGGGCTGTTTACTGGGGTCTGCAGCTAGAGGGCCCCTTGGAGTTCTTTCTCTTCTCCTGGAGCCTAGGGTGGTGCTCCCATGGGGTACCCAGAACCTGAGAAGACCTGGCATGGCCTCATGGCCTTGCTAGAGGTAAACTCCATCATCAACTCCCAGGGATGCCCTTCCTAGAATATTTCTGTGGGGTGTCTAATGGCAGGGGGAGGGGCGGAGCATAGAATTGAAGAAACCAAACACAATTCTTTGCCCACGCTAGGAAGCAAGATGTAATTCTGTTCTGCACATAGGGGCCTCCAAAGATTGGGCCTTCCCTATGTGTGCAAGGACAGGAAAAGAGAATGGAGAGAAATTTAGAGAATGCATGAGTAAAGTGATGCAAAGAGTGATGAAACGACTTGACCAAGGACACGGACATATTTTATGATGAAGGCCTGTTCTCCAGATCCAGCACCTAACCATGCTGCCCTCTGAATGCTAGGTCCACACAGTCGGGTCAGCTCCTTGAAGCCTGTCTTGTCTTCTGTTGCTCGTTTCTTGTCTGACTTTTTTCTCTCGACTCCCCGCTCACTCCCTCCTTCCTCATTCTGTCTGTGTCTGTTGACTTGCGACTCTTAAAATATTCCTGTCCAGGCCATTGATTTTTGCCGATGGATTGACGAAGGATCACTTCTTCCACTTGGCGCTGTCTTCATTTTTACCCTCTAAAATATAGTCCCCTCATGAAAATAGGGGCTTCCCACACATCTTGCAGGTCTAAATTGGGCCTTAATATAATGCATATGGTAATGATAAACAGGTTCGGTAGGGCATGACCTGTTGGCGGCTTAGGCTGGAGCTCCTGGGCATGTCAGTTGAACTCTGTAAGCCTGTTCAACTTTTCCCTTTATTGTAGGAGAGTGAGGACTCCTCAAAACTGTATTTCCCAGGTAGTCAAAGGAAGTTTATACACACAATTTCTGCATGTAGAAACTGTGTATGAAAATGAAAGAATTGAGTTGAAACTCACTTCTTTTCTTATTAACTATCTTTGGATTACCCTGGGGCTACTTTGCTTCTATTTCTACTTCTGGTTGGAATAATCTTCTAAATAATCACAAGGCATTAAAAAAGAAAACATTTTTTTCTCCATATCGTATTTTCTCTACACTGATATACAGAGCATTTATTTTTCTGGGTAATTTTTCCTTCTTTCAGGCAAATGATTTTGTAAAGGTGGCATATTGCTTATTTTATATGGTGTTGATTCCCCACAGATGACAAGTGCTCAAATGCCAACCTTCTAAATGTTAGGTACCAGATTGACCTTTTGTGATCAATTTGTTTTTATCCAGCTTTATTAACAGTCGACCACCACCCCATTGATTGGATCGACAAGGTGGTGATGTGGGGCAGTCGCTAGACGTGGCCAGGGTCACCAGACTGACTTTTGTGTGGTTTTTGTTTTCTGGACAAGGACTCTGTTAGTTGGAACAGCATTTAATTGTGCCCACCGCAACTGCATAAAACCCGCGAGACAGTTACAAATGACCTGTCAGAAGAGGGGAGAAGTGAAGTGGGAGAATGAGCAGGAGGGAGGGCCTGCAGGCCTTGTGGGAACAACCACAACACCCTCCTGACTTTGAGATTTGGCTTCCCTGGGCTGGAAATGCCTGGAAAGGTCTCAGGGCTTAAGAGCCAGGAGGCTGGGGAGGCCAAAGGTTATTGTATTTGGTGACTGAGTTGACTTCCAGGTGGGCACCATGGAAACCTTTCTCACCGGAGTCTTCTGAGATGACAGACTGAGGATGTGTCGTGTGGAATACGGTTTTGTGAACTGTGGGATGGGGCTGGAAAGGCTGTCTTACTCTCTTTCTATATTTGGCCTCCGGAGCGGCTGCTCTGTCACTCCCAGTAAACTTTCCAATGGCTCCTCTCCAAACGTGGGGTGATTCAGTGTGTGAACACGTCCAGGCCGGTCCTTGGCGTTGTCGCCAGGGCTTAGTTCGGGAGGCTTGCTGCTGTGGGCCTTGCCCCTGGAGTCCACGTGTTCATGCTCTGAGCCTCCTGCTGCCCCTCTGCCCTCCAGGACTCCCTCCCAACCTTTTCCTTCCTCTTACTCCTCTGATATGTGGTAGGGAACTCCATTTACACATCTATGTTGGTGGGAAAGTCTAGGCTAGGGCAAATAATAATACCTTGCAATTGTTTAGCATTATATTGGGTGTATCTCCCTTGAGAAATATATTCCTGGGAGTATACCCGGAGAATAGTTTCAGTTAGCTGAATCATATTTTATGGCTTCTTAAGTTATTAATTTAAAAAGATGTTCTCAAGGACAAAAACCTGACCAAGGAATCTCAACCACACACTGAAATTCTCAGCGAAGGTTTAAGGGGCATGTTTGCTGATAAATTACAAGGTAAAAACACTTTATGTAATGGAGAAACAAAGATCCCAAATTGCATTTTCTTTCTGCTTACTTGAGAGAGAGCTGCATTTTCTGAGATTATTTAGTGCTTTTGAGAGTAGTAAGAGTAACTAATGTTTATTGATATTTCTCATGTGCTAGGTACAGTGGTAAATCCATCGACAGATCATTTTACATAATCCTCCTAATAATCCTTTGAGGAATGGAATATATTTATCCTAATTTACAGATTTTGAGACCAGATTCAAATAAGTGAAGTAATTTGCTCAAGGTCATACAGCTGTTAAATGGTAGAACTGGAATTTGAACCCACCTGGAGTCCAGTTCCAGAGGTCAGATCATATTACCCCTTGACTGTTTCTTTCCTGTTATGAGTGAAATAGCATACCTTCATCTCAAAAAATATTATTTAAGAATTCCTTAAGTTTATATGCTAAAGCCCATAGGCCATATGTTGGTGCCTTTAAACTTTTATTTCCCTGAGAGATTATAACCAAGGCTAATGATGGACTGGTCAGCTCAGTTGGTTAGAGCTAATGGGGCCAAGGTGACAAGATTCAACCCCCATATGAATCTGTTAGCTGGGCTGAGTTTCATGACCGTGGAATTAACCTTTCACCTGGGCCAGCTGCCTCACAAATGAATGTTGTTCATCTAAGAGACTAAGAAGGAAATTGTGGATAAAAGAGTAGAAACCACTTGACTAGCCACCTAAGACTATGACTGGTCATTCAAGAATCTTGTCTTTCCAGTTTGGAACTAGGTATTATTACCATCTTTTTTTATTTTTTTAATCAATTCAAACAGCGTTTCTTACTGTGCCCTATGGAGCTAATACTTGTTGTAATGTGTATTGGAAATCATCCAGAGGGGTGTGTACGGTATAGTGAGGTTACTTTTCAGAATTTCTTTGAGCTGGGGACATTCTCCCTGGATTAGGATTCTTAGAAATACCCTTTAGAATACATTGTCTTAAAGTGGTTTACTCTGTTGTTCTGTTTATTTTAAATCCCTGTGGCAGTGATGTCTCTGAATAA
The DNA here is from genome assembly GCF_019923935.1 of Bubalus bubalis. Lineage (NCBI taxonomy): Eukaryota > Metazoa > Chordata > Mammalia > Artiodactyla > Bovidae > Bubalus > Bubalus bubalis. The sequence continues at coordinate 4,459,850 of NC_059162.1, read as the reverse complement.
CAGAGGAGAGCCAATCACAGTTGAAAAGATCAGCTTCCAGCTTCCCCAAGCTTCTGGGTCTATGTGGATCTCCTTTTAGCAGGTTACAGCTTTACCTCTGAAGTGCATCTGTACCTCTTGCCTCGTTTCCTCTTCGTGCACTCACTGTGTTCCTGGAACTCTGCTGCTGGCCCCACCACATGCGCCACAGCAGGGACGCAGCAGGGACTAGAACCCTGATCTCCGACTCTGGCCCATTTCTCTTTCCAACAGCCTGTGCTGCCTCCCAGTGGACAGAGCATTTGTAGGGAGCACAGAGGTTCGTACTTGATTCTTTTCTTGAAAAAGAATTGCTTAGCAACCTAGCATTTCTTGGACCGCTGTTGCTTCGGTTTGTAATGTAGCATTGTCTTAACTCTCTGAAAAACCCCCTTTATCACTTCCCCAACTCCCAAATTAGCAGTATTGTTAATAAACACTGCAAAGCATTCCTTAAAAGTTCTAAGAACAGATTCGACATTGACTTTCTATTGGGAGAATAACCGTCACAGTAGAGGAACTCACGAGGTGGGCAGCACCGGCTCCTAAGCTTCTCCTGGGGATGCTGAAGTGCAGTGACTCTTGTCAAAGATGCCCTGCTACTCAGGGCTCACTTTCATCTCTCTCTGTTTAACTTTGTTCAGCTCCAGTGGCAATTTTGGTGGGCTGATAATTTGGAAAATTAGGGAAAGATAAGTTTTATTTTACTTAAAAAGTTAAGTCCAAGTGAATAATTGCTAGGCTCTATCCCTCCGTCATATTTATACGCTATTCCTGAAGAAGAGTAGGGCTGCCAAAATCAGTAGGGTTTTTACCAAGCTCTGCTTCGGTAATCCTATCACTTGCCTGAAGAATTCATTATGCTGAAATAAACACATTAGGAACTCCGTGGTCTTTTACATCTCTAATATTTATGAAGTACTGAGGCTCCCAGCCAGCAATAGGGACGCAGGTAATTCCCAGCCATCAGTTAAATAGACATTGGTTGATTTGGATTGCAAAATATAGGTACTTGGTTAGTCCCATATATGGACATGCATTGTTCTTCCGTCATTCAAAAGCTACCTAATTATGAATATCGAAGCATAGTGTTCTGGCTTTTAACATGAGGCACTTACCTTTTAATTGACCACAGCTTTGTTTTTAGCTGGGCTGTATCTCCACTGAGAGTCAAATGAAATGGGGAGATAATCAGCCAGTGAGCGGAGAAAGGGGTAAAATGATCGCGGATGTATAAGTGGCAGCAGGGAAAGTTAGGGTTAGGCTAGACGGAGAGAAACAAAAGAAACTCACGGGACACCAGCTCCCTTTGCTGCCACACTGCCAGGCACACCTCTTTTGCAAGCACCTTTTAATTTCCCTCTTTGGCTTTCAGGTGGGACATATGGACACTTTTGAGCTGACATCTACCAGCTTGATCACAAGCTTGACTCTTGCCTACCCTTAAACTCTGAGCCAAGCAGAGGGTGGGGCCTTGGATCCTCACTGCACAAACTTGGCAGGGAAAAAAAGACCGTTAAGTGAAGGCTAATTGGAAGCTGCCCCAAACTGCACTCTGTTGGAGCTATTTACAATATCTTTCAAGCAGCGACTTACTAGATTATTCAGTTAAGGGGCTGTGGGTTTAGGAGGGTCCTCAAGGGGAGGAAATTGACCTGAAGGACCAGCTGGCTTGGACATAGCAGTGGATGCTTTCTCAAACTCTTGAAATATTAACTCCTCCATGATCTTAATCCTTGGCACACAGCCTTAAATGCTTCCCCTTACAGCAAGAGCAGGACACATCTTCTGGGTCATGTGTCTCTTTATAGTCCTATGAAAGCTATGGCCCTCCTCCCAGAAAATCAATTTACATACACATTTTTTTTTCCCCATGTGATTTGAAGAAGCTAAGGAACGCTTGAAAGACCATCCGTGGATCTTCTAATTTTGTCAGTTTAAGACAATCCTGCTTTAGATGGAGAGATAAGACCAGGAAGTTTTCTAGACTCTGCGGAAGTAATAGTGTGGTTATCAAGCACACCTCAGTGAAAGCTCTGCTGAAATGTGGCTTTTGGGAGCATTCTGTTAGCCATTCCTCCCCTCTGGCTTCATGGTGATCATAGTAAGTTTTATTTATGTGATTTTGTAGTTTACAGAGTGCTTTTTAACAGCCCATTTAGCTCTCACCACAATCCTGCCAGGTATGTGGATATTGTTTTCCCTATCACTAATTGCTTTTTCTGATACAAGTCCCAGTTTGTCCCAGTTCTCCCTGAGGCTCCCTCCCACCCAAGTATGCGCTTGGTTGATGGAGAGCAAGAGGGGGGTGGGTGGGGGGAGGGGCATCTACCATGAGCACCACGCAGAGAAGTGAAGGTGGAACTGTTGACTTGGCTCAGGGGTGAGGTGCCTTCTGTCCATGAACTTCTGGTATCAAGATGAGGACAGGGGAACTATCTTTTCTTTATCATGGCCACATGTCACCAAGGCTGATTTTATTGATTTTGAATTTGTGATAACTATTGCAGAGATGTGGCTGAAGTTCACTTTTGATTCACTGATAAACCTGGCCCATCAAATACATATTGTAAAGATCTAGGCAAACTTTTATAGAAAATCATAGACTGCCTTAAAAAAAAAAACATTTGTATTCAAGTAATTAAAAAACACCTGTTTGTATTTAAACATCTGAGAAGCAGACCTATTTATTTTCATTTTATTGACACAAGTCTCATAAGTCACTATTTAGAGGCTCTGTTTTGTTAGTGGAATTCTGCTGCTGCTGCTAAGTCGCTTCAGTCGTGTCCGACTCTGTGCGACCCCATAGACGGCAGCCCACCAGGCTCCCCCGTCCCTGGGATTCTCCAGGCAAGAACACTGGAGTGGGTTGCCATTTCCTTCTCCAATGCATGAAAGTGAAAGTGAAGTCGCTCAGTCGTGTCCCTCTTAGCGACCCCATGGACTGCAGCCTACCGGGCTCCTCCATCCATGGGATTTTCCAGGCAAGAGTACTGGAGTGGGGTGCCATTGCCTTCTCTGTAGTGGAATTCTAGTTAATTCTAATTATTGTAGGCATGCAGAAATGATAGCATTTTCCTTTTTAAAAAATAGCCCTTATCATTTTATGCTGTATTACTAGTTCACATGCTTGCCTGTGCTTGTGCATACATGATTGTATGTGTGTGTGTGTATGTTTGTTTATTTTTTTCCTTCCATACATATCCCCCTGAGAAGAAGTAGGGACTTGTCCACAACTGTATCCCCATAGCCTAAAATCAGGGGTGGTGCAGAGTAGATTATTGAATGCATGATTGGATTTGTAATTAGTGACTTCAGATTTTGGGAGGAAATCCTAGGAAATTTTTTTGTTTTCATCTTTTACGGTTTTTCAAGTGTCCTCTTTTTGCATTTTGCTTTCTTTTTCTTTTATAGTCACAGAGGGAGAATTTAGTTTTCAAAACCTGTTATGGACATTTGCCTGGCTGCTAAAGATGTGGGAGAACATTGCAGAGGACAGCCCCGGGGGACGAGTGGGGTCTGGGCCTTGGGGTGCTGACTGGCTTAATACCCGTTCTCTAGAGTCAGTTTTAGGTCAGAGGCTCTGCCTGAGTTAGCCATTCCACAAACAACAAAGGACTTTCGAATAGAAATAATCATGAATTTGGAATTCCTTTTGTTGTACATTCCATCTATTTGGCCATAATTAAGAATCTTTTACACCCAAAGTGCATATTTGGCCAGTGGAGGTTTTTAACAGCTCCGTTGAGAAAAGGATGGATGGACAAACCTAATCAGAAAGGGTTTTGTGGCTCTGGAATGCAAGAATTACAGAGCTCACAGAAGATTACTCCTGTAGAATGTTTGAACAGGCATCTAGGTGGCTAGATGTTTTCTACCATTTTATTTCTATCTTCTTTAAGAATGGAATAAATTAAAGCAAGGGCTTCCCTGGTGGCTCAGATGGTAAAAAAATCTGCCTGCAATGCAGGAGACCTGGGTTCAGTCCCTGGGTTGGAAGATGCCCTGGAGAAGGGAATGGCTACCCACTCCAGTATTCTTGCCTGGAGAATGCCATGTACAGAGAAGCCTTGGCAGGCTATAGTCCCTGGGGTTGCAAAGAATCAGACATGACTGAGCAACTAACACACACACACACACACACACACAGATTAAAGCAAAAGGCCCCCATCATTCATATCAAATGTAGTCTATAAAATCAACTAACTTTTATTATCCCTTCCCGGCTCAGATGCCTGTTCAAACATTCTACAGGAGTAATCTTCTGTGAGCTCTGTAATTCTTGCATTCCAGAGCCACAAAACCCTTTCTGATTAGGTTTGTCCATCCATCCTTTTCTCAACGGAGCTGCGACATGGGAGGCCCAGGTTTGATCCCTGGGTCAGGAAGCTCCCCTGGAGAAGGGAATGACAGCCCACTCCAGTATTCTTGCCTGGAGAATTGCATGGACAGAGGAGCCTGGTGGGCTACAGTCTGTGGTGTGGCAAAGAGACAGACATGACTGAGTGACTTATAGTTACTACACTAAGTGTGTCCTGGTTGTTTAGACATACCAAGTCATGGAATCATTGAGACCCTATTAAGGCCACTCATTCAGATGTCAATTAGTCTATCTTCTGTTTAGGTATCTTCTGAGCTTAGCCAGTCTCTTTTCTCCTGTGGAAGTGACTTTACTACTTGTAAATGCTGAGTAGGTACTTCTTTAAGTGGTCTTAGAAGGCAGGGTTGCGATGGAAATGATCGAAAGGCATCCTACTGGGAAGGGGCGGGGGCTTTAAAACAGTGGGTTGTCAGACGTCTTCATTTCTGATCCCGTTGTTGCTTCTGTTGAATTCATTCCAGAAAAGCCATTGTGACCCGCTTGTCTCTTTGCTGAACTGCCAGTGCTTTGGAGAGTTTCAGTTTATCTGTATGAAATCTCAGACTTGGAGATACTAGCCCAGAGAGTCTTCTGTACTGGACATGGATGGGACTTCGACTTCCCAAGATCCTGACTGGTTTTCTCATATAGTTGTGAGCAGAGGAGTGAGAGTCGCTCGGTTGTTTCTGAGGTTGCCCTCCTCTGCCCTCAGCCTGTGACCACAGTGTACGCACGTGGACCAAGCTTTTCCTTGTTCAGGACGAATTAGGCACTTGGTTTGCACAGGCTCTTAGCTCATCTCTCCAAATTCCTTCTGATTCTCTACCCAGCATATGCTTATTGCTTTCCTAAACCAAATTCTTGATTCTGTCTTTGTCCTGTGAGTCCTAACATTCAGAAACATTTTCATCATCTCAGACTTTTTGAGATGACTGTCCACGTCTGGCACGTGGCCGGCGTGGGCTCACACACATGCTGACACACCCTCCTCTTACAGACACACAGTTACCATGCTTTAAATGCTCTCCTTCTTCTCTCTTTTGCACACAGCATGCCTATCATCTCCGGAGGTAAGACCTGCCCCATTACACACAAGATGATTGTCACTCATGCAGTGGGTACGGATAGATAGAGACATCTAGCAGGGTGTTAATAAAGGGCCTGGTGACGAATAGAGAAATGTCGCCCCCAGGTCATTCTTATAGACTGCCTGCAGTTTGTAGTAACCAGGACTGGCGAGGAGGTGGCAAAGGAATGGGGGAAAGCAGGTGCACCCCTGTGTTAAGTCAGAGGAAAGGCGATTTCAGTACTTGGTTTCCTCTCTGTCTAGGAAATTTTAAAAGCTTTTTCTACTCAGGCAGATTAAGAGCCTTGCCAGCTTTCAATTCCCTCCAAGCTGGGAAGGGTGCATTAAACCTCATCTTCTTGCCAAACAGCCATCTAAATGCCAAACCCATCGAGTTTCTGAGGCTTTCTTTAGGGTGTGTTTCTCTGCCTCCCCCTCTTTGCCTTTGTCCCTGTCCCCGTCCTCGTCGTGGTGGCTTGGCATCGGCGCCTGGACAGTCCCCGCTTCTGTGTATCTTGGTTCCTGCCGAGGCTGCCTTGTGCCTTTCATTACCACGCTAACAAACTCGAGTCGTGCCTAACGAGGACGCCTCATACGTTATGCTAATGATCAAGAGACATGTTAATGATATTTTAGAAGCCTAATTAGTGGAATATATAACTATATGCAATTTGGTAATGGACTGTGACAACAAGTTGTTAAAAGGGGGCTTGACAAATCCAGTTGCATGTGGCCTCAGACAAACAGAAGCTGAGAATGGATGAGTGGGAATTGGAAAGGGAGGTGGAGGGAAGGAGGTGTATCCTGGGAGTGGGAATGCCTATGTCCATTTATGGGGAGGTCAGTCTTCTTATGGATTATTGCTTTCCTATCATCCTTCCTCGGTTTCCTAAAACCTTAGGGCTAACTGGATAGAAAGAATTCTTTGTTAATGTTTCTTAAGCAGTTGCTACTCTTGTTATTGATCATACACATAATCTTTGTTAGAAATGTTATTTTGATTATGTTATTCTTTGCAATACTCTTACTTAGCATTTGTAATAGGAAATGTATATACAGTAGATAGAAGATCAGATCTTGTACCAAAGAGAAATTTTATTGTGTTATAAACCAGCAATCAAGACTATATAAACTGGGAAATTATCTGTATTGTGTCTATCAACGTTTTGATGGTGTTGGTAGGAGTAAAATGAGGAGGTGTGCGTAAAATCGTTCAGCTATTTGAATGTCGTTTTCTCTCAATAAAAGAATTGGTTCGAGGCATATATGTCTTCAATTGGAATCTTCTCTCCTCTAGTACAGTGATTCCCATTTTGTGGGCCATGGACCCTGGGGGAGCCACGGAGTTTTTGAAAAGGTTTGGAAAATCCTTACATACACCAGGTGTTGTCTATAAACAGAACAATGTCATGTGTTTACACGTGGATACACATATAGATATACCTACTGAAATTCTTTAAATGTATGAGATGCTATTGGGGTTAATGTAAGAAAGCACTTGTCAGTCCCTATTGGCTTTTTGTCATGTGCGTCTTTTGTCCAGCTGTAGAAGCTAAAATTAGAATGACTGGCTTGTGGTAGTCCTTACAATTTTTTGGCATGAAAAAGTCACAAAGGTTTGGAACTTTTGCCTAGCCTGTTGTTATCAGGTGTTAGTAGCTCGGTTGTGTCTGACTCTTTGAGACCCCATGGACTAGTCCACCAGGCTCCTCTGTTCATGGGATTCTCCAGGCAAGAATACTGGAGTAGGTCACCATTCCCTTCTCCAGGGGAGCTTCCCAACCCAGGGATCAAATCTGGTTCACCTGCATTGCAGACAGATTCTTTACCATCTGAGCCATCAGGAAAGCAAAGCTGCTTATAAAAATTTCAGCAAATAGCTTTCATTTTGGCAACTATTTTAATTCTAGAAAGTGTATTTGTGAAAATTAACTAAGTGTTGTCTGTTTCTCCAGTGACTCTTATTGTAAATTTGGAAATAGAAGTCAGGAGGCTCCTTATTGCCAAATTCAGACTTAAATTGAAGAAAGTAGAGAAAACCACTAGACCCTTCAGGTATGACCTAAATCAAATCGCTTGTGATTATACAGTGGGAGTGAGAAGTAGATTTAAGGGACTAGATCTGATAAACAGAGTGCCTGATGAACTATGGAATGAGGTTCATGACATTGTACAGGAGACAGGGATCAAGACCATGCCCATGGAAAAGAAATGCAAAAAAGCAAAATGGCTGTCTGAGGAGGCTTTACAAATAGCTGTGAAAAGAAGAGAAGCGAAAAGCAAAGGAGAAAAGGAAAGATATAAGCATCTGAATGCAGAGTTCCAAAGAATAGCAAGAAGAGATAAGAAAGTCTTCCTCAGTGATCAGTGCAAAGAAATAGAGGAAAACAACAGAATGGGAAAGACTAGAGATCTCTTCAAGAAAATGAGAGATACCAAGGGAACATTTCATGCAAAGATGGGCTCGATAAAGGACAGAAATGGTATGGACCTAACAGAAGCAGAAGATATTAAGAAGAGGTGGCAAGAATACACAGAAGAACTGTACAAAAAAGATCTTCACGACCAAGATAATCACGATGGTGTGATCACTGACCTAGAGCCAGACATCCTGGAATGTGAAGTCAAGTGGGCCTTAGAAATCATCACTACGAACAAAGCTAGTGGAGGTGATGGAATTCCAGTTGAGCTATTCCAAATCCTGAAAGATGATGCTGTGAAAGTGCTGTACTCAATATGCCAGCAAATTGGGAAAACTCAGCAGTGGCCACAGGACTGGAAAAGGTCAGTGTTCATTCCAATCCCAAAGAAAGGCAATGCCAAAGAATGCTCAAACTACCGTACAATTGCACTCATCTCACATGCTAGTAAAGTAATGCTCAAAATTCTCCAAGCCAGGCTTCAGCAATACGTGAACTGTGAACTTCCAGATGTTCAAGCTGGTTTTAGAAAAGGCAGAGGAACCAGAGATCAAATTGCCAACATCCAGTGGATCATCAAAAAAGCAAGAGAGTTCCAGAAAAACATGTATTTCTGCTTGATTGACTATGCCAAAGCCTTTGACTGTGTAGATCACAATAAACTGTGGAAAGTTCTGAAAGAGATGGGAATACCAGACCACCTGACCTGCCTTTGAGAAACCTATATGCAGGTCAGGAAGCAACAGTTAGAACTGGACATGGAACAACAGACTGGTTCCAAATAGGAAAAGGAGTATGTCAAGGCTGTATATTGTCACCTTGCTTATTTAACTTATATGCAGAGTACATCATGAGAAACGCTGGGCTGGAAGAAGCACAAGCTGGAATCAAGATTGCCGGGAGAAACATCAATAACTTCAGATATGCAGATGACACCACCCTTATGGCAGAAAGTGAAGAGGAACTAAAAAGCCTCTTGATGAAAGTGAAAGTGGAGAGTGAAAAAGTTGGCTTAAAGCTCAACATTCAGAAAATGAAGATCATGGCATCTGGTCCCATCACTTCATGGGAAATAGATGGGGAAACAATGGAAACAGTGTCAGACTTTATTTTTTTTGGCTCCAAAATCACTGCAGATGTTGATTGCAGCCATAAAATTAGAAGACACTTACTCCTTGGAAGAAAAGTTATGACCAACCTAGACACCATATTTCAAAAGCAGAGACATTACTTTGCCAACAAAGGTCCGTCTAGTCAAGGCTATGGTTTTTCCTGTGGTCATGTATGGATGTGAGAGTTGGACTGTGAAGAAAGCTGAGTGCCAAAGAATTGATGCCTTTGAACTGTGGTGTTGGAGAAGACTCTTGAAGAAGTCCCTTGGACTGCAAAGAGATCCAACCAGTCCATTCTGAAGATCAGCCCTGGGTGTTCTTTGGAAGGAATGATGCTAAAGCTGAAACTCCAGTACTTTGGCCACCTCATGCGAAGAGTTGACTCATTGGAAAAGACTCTGATGCTGGGAGGGATTGGGGGCAGGAGGAGAAGGGGACAACAGAGAATGAGATGGCTGGATGGCATCACTGACTCGATGGAAGTGAGTCTGAGTGAACTCCGGGAGTTGAAGATGGACAGGGAGGACTGGCGTGCTGCCATTCATGGGGTCGCAAAGAGTCGGACACGACTGAGCGACTGGACTGAACTAACTGAGCACACATGCAGTGGTTCCATAGGGTAGAAAGTTCCCCACAGTCAGAATTGAGTGAATTTCCTACAGAACATGTTACGCCACAACTTACAACATCGATTTTTTCCCCCTGTATATATATTTATTTATTTTTGATGTGTAGTTGATTCACAATAGCAGCTTCAGGTGTGTGTGTGCCTAGTTGTGCCCAGTTCTTTGTGACCCCATGGTCGGTAGCCCACCAGGCTTCTCTGTCCGTGGGATCTTCCAGGCAAGAGGACTGGAGCTGGTTCCCATTTCCTCCTGCAGAGCATCTTCCTGACCCACGTATCTAACCGCATCTCTTGCATCTCCGGCTTTGGCAGCGGTTTCTTTACCAGTCGCGCCAGCTATAGCACAGCAGTTCAGTTCATATATGGTAATGCACTTCACATGCTCTTCCCTTCCCTTAGAGGTTATTGCAAAATATTGAGTGTATTATACAATACGTCCTTAATGGTTATCTAGTTTATGTATAGTAATGTGTGTATGTTAATCCGACCCTCCTAATTTATCACTCCCTCACCCTTTTTCCCTTTTGGTAACACATATATATACACACAGAAACACAGACACACACACACACATATTTCATTGTATGTATACCAACAATGGAATATTACTCAGTCTTAAAGAAATATTGCCATGTACAACAACATGGATGGACCTAGAGATTATTATACTAAATGGAGTAAGTCAGACAGATAAATAGCATATGATACCACTTATATGTAGACTCTAAAAAGAAAAAAAAGATACCATTTACAGAAGAATCTTAACAAACTTCTTGGCCAACCCAGTATTTCTAGAACAGAGGCTCACATAGACGCTTGAGCACAGCAGGGTACACTTGGCACTACCTTATGGGAACTTCAGTTCTAAAAACTTGTTCTCTTTTATTTTTTGGTCTAGACCAAAAACTAGGAGAGCTAGGTTTGCAGTACCCCACTTCATCACCAGGGAAAGCTTTTAGAAGCATACATTCAGTGTGAACTTGTCTCCAGTTTGTAACTTCTTGATGGAAAAAGACAGTTATAGAGGCAAAGAAACTTAGTGTTTTGGGCACCAATTCTATACTGTGGAAATGTGTTTTCTCAGGTTATTGGCAATGAGGTGGGTTTGTAGTTTTTCTTTGGCCATTCTTCCAAAGGCAATGTGCCCTATTACTGTTGAGGAATGTGGAAGGGGATAGATTTCTTTCTTTGGGTTTTATTATTTCCTGAGCACTACCTCTGTTAGATGTTGCTCATTGGCTCAAGCTTCATAGTATAACCTTCCTCTTTGTTCTAGGACATGGGCCCGGGGACAGAATGGCTTCCCGTAGTGATGCTTATATTAAAATTTGAGGTTGTCTTCCTTTGGCTTACCCTTTGTTACCTAAAGGATTGATTGTGAAATGAAAGAAGGAAAAATGTATCACTACACTTAATAGATTGTGCCCTTTTGATGTGGAGACATTTAGTCTTCTAAATTTAGGCACTGCCCATCCCTGTGCTTGTGATCAATGCTTGCTGGTGAGAGAACTTGTCTTTTAAGGGACATAGTGGTTAGTGGTTGTCTTTTGAGAATTGTGCTGAGAAGACCTCCCTGGAATTCCCTTTTGAATTCAGCGAGTCAAAAAGACTGTGTGGTTTTCAGACCAAGTGAAGTAAGCCAGACGAAGACAGATATCATGTGGTGTCATTTATATGCTGAATTAAAAAAAAAAATGATACAGATGAACTTTTTTACAAAACAGAAAAAGAGCCACAGACATAGAAAAGAAACTTATGGTTACCAAAGGGGGAAGGGAAAGGGGGGAACTAGGAGATTGGATTTAACGCATACATGTTACTATGTATAAAACAGATAATCAGCAAGGACCTACTGTAGAGAACAAGGAACTATACTCAACATTTTGTAATAACCTGTAAGGGAAAAGAATCTGAAAAAAGTATATGTAATTGAATCACTGTGCTATATATCCGAAACTAATACAACATGATAAATCAACTATACTTCAATTAAAAAAAAAATCAAATTTTTGTAAAAAAAAAAAAATCTAAAAATGCTATGTGGTTTTGGTGCTCTGAGAAACTTGTGTTCTTTTTCCTCTTGTGTGCTGTCTTCTCTCCCTCTTTGTAGCCGACATTGAGACATCAGAGATACGGATTCCCAGCTTTGAGGCCTTGAGTATAGTCCCTGCTTTCTGTATGTAAGGTTCAGCCTTGTGCATTCCACCACTTCAGCATCCCTGTGTTTCAGCTGAGCATCATTCTTTTTCTATTTCCTCTATATTTTTATTGATAAAGCAGTAGAGGAAGATTATGTATAAATTCAGAATTCTGTTATTACATCTGATGTTTGTTTCCAGTTAAAAATGAGGACTAATTTTGAGGAGGGAGGCAGAAAGGGAAGAAAAAGTTTATAAGCGAGCCGGTGGCAAAAGCACATTCATTGTCAGTGTCTTTCTCACTGAGTCGTTTGAAGCTGGGGAAATTAGCAGCCGCTTTGAAGCTCAGAAGATCTTTCATCTTTGTATGTGTGAGTGTATGTGTGTGTGTGTGTTAATATTAAGCTGAGATTCTTTTTCTTGCCACTTATTTGGTTTTTCTCCTAATAATGAAATTATAATGAGATCCCTGATGGGATTAAAAAAAAGAAAGAAAAAACACCTCACATGAATTATCCTGTTTCCCCCTCACCCGCCTTCTGCCTTTCTGTAAAAATCTATTCTGCATAATAGGCCTTTGTCTCTGGATTTGAAACAGAATTGAAGAAGGCCAGGAGTCGGAAGTGCCCCCATTGTTCCTTTGGGGGCTAGGATGCAAAGTTCTGTTGAGCAGGGAATGCTCTCTTTTCTTCCATCTCCCAGTCCTGTTCCTCCCTGGACCCTGTCACCCCCATCCTCCAACTGCCCCCTCCCACGCTCCGACTTTGAGTAGGGTAGAGCTGAGGGCAAGTATTGGGTGTTTCTGCAGGCCAAATGTTTGGTTTATTTGAGGGGTACATACTCCCTCTCCCCTTTATAGCTTTAAGCATTCATAACTTGGTCTTTTATAAAGGGTCCAAATACCTGTCTTGATTGGCAGAAACTGGGTGTTTTGAAACCCTGGGAGAACCTTGCTCAGGATGGTTTTGTGGTGGCAGGTTGCCTTCCCATCGCCTCACATTCCTGTCCCCTTGTCCTTGTATCAGTAGGGCTTTTGTAAATGCCCCTGATGAAAGAGGCCTCATTGCTCTGGCTGAGAGTTCCTTGTCCAGGCCTGAGTTTCTCCATGCGGGTGAGTAGATGGAATCCTTGGTGGAATAAATTTCTAT